>NC_141695.1:1217456113-1218112930 GCF_964263255.1 Lissotriton vulgaris | reverse complement strand
GGTGTGTTTTGTCTTCTAATTTAAACAAAAGAGAAAAAAACGATATTTTGATGGAGCTATACTCAGTTATTAAAATAACTGCTTACTGTAACACGAGAAACTTGTTTTAACATTAAAAGTTGTAAAATTCAATCTCAGTGGCATAAAGTATTTGCCAAAACATATCATGAAAACATAATAGATGTGAATGCTATAGAGCGATCACCCTCGATCTGCCGTTTGGAGTCATGAAGTGAAGGAACTAAAAATAACGATGCAATTTTAACCAGTTTTGTGAGAATTAGACTAGAAGATATTTTCTTTTATCTTACTTTTAAGCTTTCAAAAGAAAGAAAAAGATCAGAATGTCCTTCAAAATTCTTGTGCATTGGGCGGGGTGGAGGCGAAACGAGGGAAAGTGTTTCACAGTATCGCAGCTGTAAAGTGATCGATGTACAAGACTAGACCGATCCACCTGTTTAAAACCATTGGAATACTGTATTATAATCAGGGTCATTGCAATTATGTGGCAAGGGAAGAGGAAATTATGCGGGGTGCTTGACTAAGCTATCCGGCGTGATAAGGCACATTTTGTAACAGTTGTCCTTCATTATTTTTGTTTTTTACTCATCTAAGCACTGTATGGGTCAAGCTTTCATGTCATTTGTACCAGTTTACCACCCAAGTACATTTTCCATTTTAGTAACGTTTGATCCCTTCGATCTAATACATATTTATGAGAACTACTACAACAGCTACATAAATACGAACGCAAGCTATCTGTGGGACTTCATTAATCCACAGCATGCAATGGGGCCTCGGCAGACACCACTGTTGAAATGCAGGGCTGTCTCACTCAAACGTGGCTTGCTGGGCGCTAGTCGGTAGTTTGTGTTCAGGGGTGGGGTGGGTTACTTGGTGTCAGTAGCTTTCCAGCCTTAGGTGTGTCTCCCTACCACAGAAGGTGGAAACAAAGAGATCGATTTGGACTTATTAACATACTGATTGCTCAATCGTCTGCTTAGAAAGCACTTACATGTATGTGCTCGCCCCTCTTCTCAGTCAGTTCTAAAAGCGCGCTACTCTTTACTTGTTTTGTCAACAGCTCCTTTGACATTCAGGGGCCCACAAAGTCAAAAGGCTTTTGATGTACTGGGGCGAACATGGCCTACAAGAGTATCTCATTGTTCCTCTGGTGTAGCAGGATTTGGTAAACTAAAAATAGGTTAAAGGCAGAATGAGACAGCTGTACTTGTATTTTATTGTTTTTCTCGACAGGTGCATGAAATGCACTCAGAGCTTGTATATTTAGCGAATTTAATGCCTCAGATGTCCCTCGTTTGTAAGGCCTTCTGACTTTTAGAGCTACATTTGGCAGTTTTTGAGCGTTTTCTACTATAATTTTTCTTTTTACAAATGCAGTATGTTAAATGTGGACTGTCACATTTCGTCACTTTTCCAGGGAGGGAGAGTTAGTGGTCCTGTGTCAGGTGGAATGTTTATATAGCATGACTCCTACTTCCTTATTTAAGAAACCACTTTTATTGTTATTTTCATATTCAAATGTAGTAATCAACCTTGTACGCATTACAACCTATGTTCTGCAGAGTACACCTGTTTCCCTAGCTAACCCTCTCTCCCAGATATGTTATTGTGACTGGAGTCTGCTGGTAAAAAGTACACCTATGCAGCAGCCTCCTAGGGCTTTGCAGTTATGAAATTGAAGTAGAATCTTAATTTTCATGGCTTAATGCAGCTTTTCTGTTTGAACTTGGGCATTTCCAGTGCTTTCTGTGCTGTTCTGGGCTTCGGCACAGCTGGAGCATCATAGGATCAAAGGACATTTTGGGTCAGGTACTCTTTGGCACAACTGTGCTTTTTCAGGGAAAGTGACACCCAATGTATTCAAGAAGCACATTCATAAAGTGAAATGGTAATATATAACATAATTGGTAAATTATCTTTAGAAACCTGCTCTATGGGATCAGGAAAACATTAAACAAGGAACAGGCCAGTAATGTTATGACCACTAATTTTCCAAAACAACTTATATACAATCTGGCTTAACTCATTAACCCCTTCGCTGCGGCGGCTATTCCGCCGAGCGCTAAAGGGGCGGGGTGGCCGCGCGGCGGCCGCATGCTGGTGACGGAGCCGCTCCGTCACCAGCCGCGGTTGAGCTATGCTGGTGACGGAGCGGTTCCGTCATGACCCGCCCCGCTCATTGGAACGCCCACGCAGGCGCGAAATCAGCGCCGCGCAGGCGCGGCGGCTGGGCCATGACGGAACCGCTCCGTCATCAGCACAGCTCAACTGTAGCTGATGACGGAGCGGTTCCGTCATCAGCAGGGGAGGGGTTAATGTCAACAAGGTAAGTCACCAATTGCAATTCACTCCGATTGGGGTCAGCAGACCGCCATGTTTCTAATTGCCTTTCAATAAAGTAAATTTAATATTTATAGTTTTTTACATGCAGTCCGTTTTCCCAAAAAGAGTTTGTGATGCATTTAAAAAAAACAACGTTTTTTATTTGTTGTTTGAGAGTTGGCAGTGGCTCTGTGAATGACTACCTGCTCCCAAACAAATGTTTTAATTCATGAAGGGAAGGTATTCTAAAGAGAAGCTTTACCTTTTTGCTAATGGGTTACCTCCCCAACTTGGGGGTGTAAAAACTTCAAAGTTTTGCAGTGAGATTTAGGTCGCAAAACACTGCTTCCGATTTGGTCGCCTACAGCATGCTGCCCCTGCCACTCACCAAAACCATAGCCATTCAGTCTCCCAAAATGGGATTAGTATATAGCAAACAAAATCTAAATTATCGTAAAATGAGGAATCTGAGCATTTTAGACTATTAAAATGCTTCCTACATCCATTCCAATGAATACCAACGGAAGCAGCTGCACATCTTCTGTGTGAACGGATCATATCTAGATTTTCTTCTCCTATATAACTGACTGACTCATTTCTGAATATTGTATAGTCAATCCAAGGTTTAAGGAGATAGTTGATGTGGCACTCAAATCTCGAATGGGGCTCTATGACGAATGAGATAAAAATATCAGAGTGCATGCCTTACTTTTTGGCTATATGAACCAATTCATCTGGCCAAAAGGAGAATACCATAAGCTCAATAATGGGAATATCTCAAAACAGGGATGCTCAACACAGGAATAAATGTTGTAGTAATTTGAGGGTGATGCATGTATTATGAATTTAAGGTATAATATATATATATATATATATATATGTGACCAAGGCCTCTGTGTAGGCCGAAACGTTATGCTGGCGTGGTGTGCTGAGGAATAAAGAAACTCACCTGCACTCTGGGTCTTCCGTGTTTTTCCTGTTGATGGTCGAGAATTCAGGTCTGTCGCAGCAAAGGCGCAAGTGCGGAAATATATATATATATATATATATATATATATATATATATATATATATATATATATATATATATATATTCAATGAAAAAACCATAGGTTATAGACCATATATAGTTAGGGATTTGCATTTACAAAACCTTATTTTACTCGCATAAAACCATTGAAATTCCATATATAGTTAGTTGCGCTAACTATATATCGCGCACCCGCAATCCACTGCTGATGATGTCACATAATACATCATTCATGACATGGTCAGTGACATCACTGATGACATCACTGATGACATCTCAAATAACATCACTGATGACATCTCAAATGACATCACTGATGACATCTCATTTGATATTACTGATCACATCACTGATGATATCATTCATGTGATAATACGATGAACCTCTTCAGACTCTAATATAACCTTAGATACAATCAGTGTAAACAGACACTCACAGACTGTCACTCATCCATGGAGTTACTCACACACCTAGTCAGTCATGCAAAGAATCAATCACATCTCCATTTCCTCAACTATACAGTTATACAAACTTTACTTATTCAAACATATACTAACACATATTTACTCTCTTATACAATCCCTGATACAAGTTCACAATGATCCATACAGCCACTCACACATTCACTGGCTCTTATGCACAGTTATTTATATATGTTAACTCTCACATGTACTGTGTTTTACATATGTACTTACTTTGACATGTAGCACTGAGATATCCATTCACTCACCAATACACTCATGCACACAGTCAACCGCCCATACAGCTGTTTCCACATGCACTTTTGAACCCATACATCTAGTGAATCAACTGCTCACACATCTATGCACAGAGTCATACACCTCCCAGCCACCCACACACACACTCAGTCTCCCATACAAATACTTGGGCAACCAATGAATATCCCATATAGTTACTCATATAGGTACTTATCAACACATGCAGCAGTTTACAGAACAACAGACATAGTGATGCACAAATTAAGACAGTTTAGTCACTAACCCATGCACTCAGTGAGACACATTTAATCACTCACTCATACAGTCAGTCATGCACCTACTAAATCCTTCATCCAGACACTTATACATCCACTCATTCTTCAATATGTAAGACATATTTACACTTTACAGAAACATACAGTCACTGGATGTTGTCATCAGTGATGTCATCAGTGATGTCACTGACCATGTCATGAATGATGTATTATGTGACATCATCAGCAGTGGATTGCGGGTGCGCGATATATAGTTAGCGCAACTAACAATATATGGAATTTCAATGGTTTTATGCGAGTAAAATAAGGTTTTGTAAATGCAAATCCCTAACTATATATGGTCTATAACCTATGGTTTTTTCATTGAATTTCAATGGTTTTTTAAATGCAAATTCCTAACTATATATGGTCTATAACCTATGGTTTTTTCTGTGAATTTCATTGGTTTTTTAAAAGCTAACATCTGTAGCTGTAAAATGTATTCTTCTTTAAATCCCAAAATATATTTAGATGTTTATTGATAATTTTTTTTTAAATATTTTTTTTCTTCGCTTTCGGTTCGCGAACCGGGAAGCTTTCCGTTAGCTCATCTTGATGCCGCGATCTAGTCCGCGAACCGGTCAACGTTACGTTAGCGGAACTGTGACGCGTCGCGGAAGCGCGACGTATCACGTTATCGCGTAATGCGTCTAATGACGCGCCGCGTTAGCGCTCCCGGAAGTGCTCCGGACCGCGAACCGGAAGCGATCCGGGACGCGGCGCGCGCCGCGTAACGTAAGCGGAACAGGTCATGTGACTTGTTTATCAAACTTTTCATTGGTTCATTTCACTTTTGGTTTCCAAATGATGTATGACTAGGTCATGTGACCTAAAAATAACACTTTTCATTGGTTCAGAACTTTTGCTTTCCCCAAATCATGTAAACCCCTCCTTATTTCCTCACTCTGACTTTCATCTTGGTGAGAGAAAGACCATTTACCTAGAATTGAACTATGGCTTCTGTACTTGCTGCAGCTGGTGGACCCCCACCACCACCTCAACCTCCTCATAAGAAAAGAGGACCACCTAGTCAATTTATCTCTAACAGAGAGGAGGAAGAGGAGGAAGAAGAAGAAGAGGACGGAGAGCAACCACAATTTATCCAAGAGTTGCCCCGGGTTTCAAAGAGAAAAACAAGTTTCATCTGGCAGTTTTTCTCCATCCCTCCTGGATCAAAGAAGGTGAATGCTAAATATGCCACCTGCCTCATCTGTGATTACAGATTGTCGAGAGGCACTGAGAAGAAATACAGTATGGGGAACTATACGATGCATCGACACATGAGCAGGTGGCATCCCTTAAACTACAGCCGGGCTGAGTTAAGGGATCTACAAGACAATCCCCCGACAACTCCTGTGGCCAGATCTACCTCCACAATGTCTTTGTCAGGAAGAGAGGCACAGGAAACTGTGCCAAATATTCAACCAAATTTCCAACATATGAGGTTTACTTGTATATATTGCGGTGCAATGTTGTCGTATGGGAACATGAGCGTCAACCTGATTAATATGGCGTTCGAAAATCATAAATGCCCTAATGCACCCAAGAAGTAATTTTTTTTTTGCTCCTGTTGAGCCGTTTTCAATGCCTGTTTTTTGTTGTTTCCCCTCCATAAAAAAAAAAAAAAAACATAAAACAGTTCTAAAAATACAAAAAAATCAAAAAATGTTCACAAAAAAAAAAAAAAAAAAAACAACAAAAACAAAAAAAAACAGTTCTTTTCAGAACTACCTCCCCTTTCAAACAAAATTGCTAGAATGTTTATCACTCTGGCAAGCTCTATTTCTTTTGGTTCGCTTCAAGTTCGCTGACCGGTTCGCGAACTGGAAGCGAACCAAAAAAAATATTTTTTTTAAAAAAAGAAGAGTTAGTATAAGGGAAGTAAACAGAGAATAATGTAAAAAGAAAGACAGCTATAGAGAGTAAATGAGAGATAGTGTCAGTGACATCATCAGCAGTGCATTGCGGGTAAAAAGAGTAGAAAACATTTACCTTATAATTCTTGTTACCTTTTTAAAATATTTTTTCATACTTTCAATCTGTAAAACAAAGAACAAACATTTCCAAAAATATTAAAACATGTATTTAAAAATTAGAAAAGACAAGGGAAAAGGTTCAAAAACAAACAGTTTTTCAACAACTTTGACATTTACAGAAGTCTCTGCTTCTCTACGTCCCCTACACAATCCTAAAGATATATATTTTAAAGAAACTGTATCTTGATGTTGATGAACTGAGGGCTATTTTGGAACATGGTGTTTTTCTTGCACTGCTAATGTCTCACAATAGTGATGCAATAGCAGCACAAAAAAGATGTAAAGCCATCATAAAATTGTGTCTAACATTTTAAATGATTGTTTTAGGATGCAAATAAGATGTGTGCTTTCAAGAGCTTTCTTTGAGGTGAGGCCTCTTTTCTTTTTTTAAAAAAAACACTACCCAGAAGTACAGCACTGTAAGCATTAAAATTGATATTTACAGAACTCAGCTTACCCATATGTACCTCACATTTCTAAATGTATATCATAAGGACAAAAAGCATAACATTAATTATACATGTTAAATGGTTTATTTTTGCTGTTCTCAGAATGTATCAAATTTCACTTAAATCAGTGACTTGAAGGTATTCATCATGTAACAGCGGGGAAAAAAAAACACAATCAAAATGACTGTGTTTAAAAAACCCATACAACCTAAGAAATCTGATTTCAAAACTCCTTAAAATTAACTTACTTTCAATGACGTCGAACGATCTCCTATAAACAGCATCCACTCTGTTGTGCTATAAATATTTTCAGCCCGCCACTTTCTGAAAGAAAACCTCCATCGATACGTAAAATATGTTACATAGAAAAAAAACTTCTCTCATTATATCACATGTTTCCACTAGGCCAAATCATGTTGCCGCGATTCGCAAGTCTTGTAATTCTTCCAATCAAATCCCGACATTTTCTATTTTCGCAACTTTCAAAAGTAAAATATTTGAGATTATTTTCACAATCCTGGACTACTAATATCTTACTCTTCTTTGTCACTCATGTTCTCCTTTTCCTATGACACTGATACTGCTTACTATGAAGCAGACTTACTTGCATCAGGTTTATATAGTTGGATTTTTAATCTAGACAGCATTGCAGACTTACATTCCCTCTACTTAAAATTTTGGTTTTAAAAACACCAGGTAAGAATTTTTAAGGTCAAACGGCAATTTTTTTTTGAAAGTTACAACGGAATCATTACAGAATGACCAGCCGTTTCCAGACTTTAAGTAAGCTGTATAATGTCCTGATGTTGTTGATGGACCATCGTGATAGATAATTGCTACAGTTACAAAAGTCCTCCCTGATATTGACAGCTGAGAAGCCACAAAATTTTTTATTAAAGTTGACAATTTTGATCCATCAGGCCTACAACGTTGGATCATTAAAATGACATACTGGCTATATCTACGTATAAATAATGTTGACATCATATCACATTTACATTGGCTACACTCCATGTTGTGATCCGCTGCATTTACTAGCTTATTAAAGGACACTGATTTACTGTCTGGCAAAGTTAAATATATAAATCTTTCTGAGTCTACACTAGTAGTACTTGATACCATACAGTTCTCGCAGTCATGCTGCCATTGATAAGAAAGCCCAAACAGGTGATCTACATCTACACCCTCATCTTGCAATACATCAAGCATATACATTAAAAACTCCTGACAATCTTGCTGATTATTTTCAGAGAAGTCTGTTTGACCTGAACATTCATCTAACAGATAACGAACTTCAGACACACTTTCTACTTTTGTTCGATCAGTGCTACATTTCTCTAACACAGAATTCAACAAGCAGCATAAACTTTGTTCTGAATTGAACACAATCTGTTCTTTTAAACTCTCTAGTGAAAAGAGAACATTAACAACTACATTTGCATAGCAGTTGACACCAGAACTGTTTTCAAATTGAAAACCAACAACATCTTCAACAGAATCCACTTTCTTTCTGCTAACTACTTTCGGTTCATTGACTTTTAGTCTTTTTGCAACAACCTCCCTACTATTACTGATATTTCTACGTTTCTGGCCTACCACACGTTTCTCAAACAAAGGATATTGAGGCAAATGTGACGCATACTCTCTTCTTAACCTATTGTATTCCTTAACACAATCTAGATCCGCACAAATGTTTCTGACATCACAGTCAATCAAGTACAATCCCGATAAAGTTCTAACTCGTGACAATGCCACATATGCCATACCCTCCTTGAACACAGAACTGCCAATATTCACCAATGCACAGTCTACACTTAAACCTTGCGATTTATGGATTGTCACCGCATATGCCAAGCAAACAGGAAACTGTTTACGGCGAACATATAAGTCTTTAACAAGCAAAAACCTAGCAGAACAACGACCAATTTGCTGTACTTCCTCAATGCCATCAAATTTAATTCTTAAAAATTCTATTCCATCTCTATTTCTGTATTTCTCAAAATCAACAACATTACCCATTGATCCATTTACCAGACCTCTTTCTACATGTAAATTCCTTCTCAAAATGATTCGGCAATTTAAACACACATTCAAAGTCTTTTCAAAACCCGCTGTTTTAGATATAGTCTTCTCTAATGAATCCAATTTTGATTTCAAATTGTCTGACAAAATAATTGTTGATCCCATATGCTCTAATTTGTCGATAGCTTCAAGTTTCACAATCTCTTGCTTTTCTAAATTCAACATTTTGTTGTTGAAGATGGCACATTCTGCAAGAGTTGGCATGAGACATATCCCGGATTTCTTCTCAGTAATTTTCTGAAAAATATTCTCAGGCACAATCTCTTGTTTAGGATATAAATTTGACAGTAATCGTGCATTTAAAGCTTCTTTCCCATGCTCGGTCACTTTTCCAATTCTAATATCTTGTAGAATATTCTTGTAATCTTCATCCTTTGCCTGACGCATATTTTGATGCAGTTCTGCATAATTGAAGTTTAACCATATATTGACGTTGCCAATGCTCCCTAGGCACTTCCTGGTATCTTCATGCGTGAGTATTTTGAACACAGGTTGACCTTTTACTGGTGTCAGCTGCAGAAGATCTCCGAAAACAATGATGTGTTTCCCACCAAATAAGACATCATATTCAGTTTTAAGTACTGCTTGCATTCTCAAATGCACAAAGGCAAGCATGACATTGGAAACCATGCTTACTTCGTCAATGATAAGTAGTTTCATTTTCCTCAAGACTCTTGAAACTTCACAGCAAGCATCTCCAGATAACTTGTTGTATTGTAATTTGTTGTCATGCTCCACCGGCAGCATCAGTAGACGATGCAAAGTAATACCTTTAATGTTATGTGCTGCCAGTCCAGTAGGAGCGGTGACAACACAAGACAGCGATGACTCAGTCCTTTCCTGCAAATAACAAGAGATTGCTTTAATGAGGAAACTTTTTCCAGTTCCCGCTTCTCCACTCACGTACAGTCGGACAGGCTTCAACGATGTACATGAGCACTTGTTCTTCTCATGACTTAATCCGTGCTCAATTTCCTTGGTAACTTCATCATATATTTTCCTCTGCTCAACGTTGAGTTGTTTTTCCAAGTCTTCTAAGTTAACTGAATCCTCCTGAGCATGTGCCATGGCTCTTTCTACTTCATTCATAGCAGTGGCAGCTTCATTTTCGATAATAGGTCCTCCAAGTGGATCTTGACTCAATGAAACAGAACTCTGACTGTCCTGAGAACTGTCTCTGGCAATCTCGGCTGCAATCGTTGCTTCCTGCTCAATTTCCAAAGTTAGCATTTCTTGATATTTAGAAAAAGCAGGACATTCTATGGACTCCTTGGCTGCATTGAAAGAGTCTTCGTAACAGAGGAAATCTCCAAGCAGTTCCTCTTCTGCACGCCAAGGCTTGAAAAGTTGCAAAAGTGCTAAATAAAAAAACTCCTTTTTTTCTGGAGATTCACCACTCAATTTTCGATGGTTTACTAATTGGCATTTTCTTTGCTTGACCAGGCATCCCTCACTTCCAATTACAGCATACACTCCTTTCTCAATATCTTCTTTGATGTTCCTCTTGAATATATAATTTTGGAGAACCTCATATAGACAAACATTATCAAGGTGACTGCTTCGATTTGGATAATATGTATCCAACATGTTGGTCTTCAAAATGTCGGTACTGTTTCGTTCCTTTTCTGCCAAATACTCAATTTCCCGGACAGGTTTTAGAACTCGATTTCGCGTTGCAGCAAGACCAAGACTCGCCCAAACGAGACTCCTGGATTTGGCATAGAGACTTGCAGAAGACAATCGGTCAGAACATTCGTAAGCTCCGATTTCTCGATGCGACAACATCTTCAGACTGAAACTGTACAACTTCTTGCTGAGGCTCTTTTCATGGGAAATGTCCTCCCACATTTCCTTCAGTTCGGTCTTTTCTTTTTTGGTGATGTAAGATGTCACATACCGAGCCACAGCCATACAGTTGTCAGCCACAAACTGTATATCCATGTTAGCATTCCACATGGACAAAATCACTGGGTTGTAGTCATTGATGTACTTGGACTCTTCGTTCCTTTTCAAATTGTATGTATTCTTGGGTGATTTCCTCGTCACATTATGTCGCAGCGAAGACATCAAACTGTTGACTCTTCCTTTAGAAATCACCGGTCGTGGAAAGTTGAAACGACATTTGGTGTAGAACTTGTCCTTGTTTCTGAATTTACGACGACAGTACTTTCCACAACGATGGCTTTGGAAACGTAGAACTTGTTCTCTTAGACTTTTCTTCTCCGTTGCGTTTGGAACAGCACACGTAGAATACTGTTCGATGAAATTCATCACTAAGTCATCCGGATCTGTTCCAAATTTAGGTGCATCCTTGATCCACAGCAACATATGTATATGAGGGGCACCTCTTGCTTGGTACTCCTTTCTCCAGAAGAAATCCAACACCTCTCCAAGAGGTGGATTCTTTTTATTTGTGATGAAAGACATCATAGCTTCAAATCTATGATTGAAGTACCTGCATACATTCACTGGATCCAAAGAACACAGTTCTCCAGGTGTCTTGAATTCAATGTTTTCAATATTTCCATTTGCCTCTTGTAGAAATTCAAGTAAGTCTTCCCAGCCATACTCGGCACAGCTCAGAGTGAGGAACCATGTTGGAGTTCCTAAGTTCCTCAGCATACATTTTAAATCACCATGACGACGGTACCAGTACTCATTAGTACCACGCTGACACGCCATGAGATTAATTAAGTGAGAATCCAAAATACTGTCTTGGACATTGACTTTATGCATAAAGTCACTTGCCGAGATGTTTCGCATCTGTATACCACTTTTTAAGATGTGGTTCACTGCATATGACAGTCCAGACAGATCGCTTTCAAACAAGAGATGAAACAAATAGGGAATGCATTGCCGAAACCTAGGATCTTCTGCATACAATCGTAAAGTCCGGTATTCAGACGCAGGAATTTGATGAGGCCGCTCATCATATCTTCCTCCTTGACCTGTGGGAAATAGCTGTGGGAAACACCGAGCTTCCAAACTTTCCTCCCAAACACTAATGGGACTCCCTTTGGCTTGTTTCATTTGAAACAACTCAATAGCATTCCCCATGACTTCCTTGGAATGCAAAGGATGAACACTATAATGTTCATATATTTCTTCACTTTTAGAGGCCTCTACTTTCTCAATTTGGCCAGCACACAAATCGCTATCCTCTTCATCACTTACTTCCTCTTCTGCAACATATACATTCTTATAGTACTTATTATTTTTCTTCAAATACACTGTTGCCTTTTTGACTTTCCTAACATCCACTAAATCTTGCCATATTTTCTTATTCTTTGTCGGAACCCCATTAACCAAGATAACCAGAGGTTCCTCTTCCACTTTTTCTATTCCAATTGTGTTAATGTTTTTCTTCAAATCTAGAGGCAAATAAACAACTCTTCCCTTTAATCCTCTCTGTAAATCTGCTGGAGGCAACTTCCCTGTCTTTGGCTCCATTCTTACAATAGCCTGAAAGGGATGGATACTTTGAATCAAAATAGATTCATAAGTATTTAAATCCTTCAATTCAGAAGGAATCTCAACCAATTCCAGATTATTATGAACTGCCCTAGCAGGCATCTGGTTTTGGTTTAATTTATTACAACAATAAGTACACACACGTTGATCCGATCCCAAATCAAAATAATTTTCTACCATCAAGTATGTGGCAAAATCCTTCCATTCACTATTATTTTCCCTTTCACTTTTTGCATATAAATCCACTACCTTAGTCTGATTCTTATAATAAGTGCGTCGACAACATACACAAGTGAAATTAGGCCTCTCACTTGATTTCATCTGAAACGTGGCAATTTCCTTCTGAAAATTATCTGTACTGGAAACCTGTACATTATCTTCCACATTACCCTCTACTTCAGGGTCAATTTGAACATTCTCATCTTTACTACCAAAGTAACAAAACTCAATTTCTTCACAAATATTCTTCACATCTATTTCAGAACCATGCAAAAGAGCAGCACATAATTGTTTAAGCATAATTGCTGGACTCTTAGCATAATACAACATTCTCACTAATTTTCTCACTTTATTATGATGCACTGCTAGCATCCTGAAATGATGAAAAACACTCTGGCATACTCTCCTGGAAAGACAAGCCAGTGAATGACCACGCAAACCTGTCATTTGTCTCACTCTGCAAGGATCTAAATCTTGCAACAACTTCATTTTCTGCTTCAAACTTTTCTTATTAAATGTCCGTATAAAATCACAAAGCAAATTGATGGAAACCTGTCGCACACTGCAAATAGAACTACACTTCCAAATGTACACAGGACCCTTAGGACGTCTTCCTAAAACCTCATCACTCTGCGCCTCTTCTGTCTCTGTTGTCACAAGTTGTTCTTTTTCAACTGGACAACCATCCTTCACTTCATAAGCTCGACCACTGATGTCAACTGCATGCACCAAATCATTATCCTGAAAATAAGACTCCTCATTAAAAAATGCCTCAGAACTTGAACTATGCATCCATTCTCCGGAAAAAACTTCACAAAAGTTAGTACGATTTACTACTCTCTTCCATCTACTTTTTGTTTTGAAATCAGAAATTACCTTGCTCAGTTTCCTAATTCTATTGATTACCAAAATAAACAACTTTCGCTTAATTTCAAAAGCATGATCAATAATTTTCTCTACATTTTTCTTCTTCTTATAAAATGCCGCTTTCTGTTGGCCTTTCTTTTTAATATTTTTCAATAAATTAACTAATATCCTATTACGGAACATTCGATTTCGAATGTCCCTAAACTGTTGTTTCCTTCTACTATCATGCACAGAGTTATCTCTTCCTCTACCAGTAACATTTGTGATGGGTCTCTCCTTTCCATTTAAATTACTTATCTTTTTGTGAACTGAAACATTTTTTTGAGCAAAACTTTTTTTACTACAAATATTTCTTAAGAATGATTTCGTGCTCTTACCCGGACCTTTCTTGGTGTTTTGACAAGTATTTGGGGAAGAGGACTGCTGCAATAAAACATCATCCTGCTGTCTTTGACGTTTTCTAGCCTTTCGTATTCTACTTTTGGAAGGCATTTTCCAAACTATGAAAGAATCTGCAGTTGAATCTGTGGAAAAATATAATATAAACTGTTATTAACCACTATTACCAAACAGTAAATAAATAACAGTCATCTAAAACTTAATGCCGTACTAATTATTTAACATAGCAAATGTTTTCCAGCAGCACTGCATCACAAAAATGACACTCAATGGTACAAAACAGGCATACAACACTCATAAATCACTCCCTAATATTTTAAATCATTAATTCAGGATGACAATAAGATGTAGCCTATCTAAAGATTTGTTTAGGCCCTGATCTTTAGACTGGAGTGAATGTGTGTCATTGATCCACATTCAGTCCATCACCTGTTTTGTTTATTTGAGGTGAGGCCAACACATGGTTGCAGATAAGATTTTCACTGAAAAAAACCAAGGTAAAAAAACATGTGAAGGCCTACCAATGAAGTAAATCATTAAATGAAAACCAATACATTTCTGGAAATATGCACTACTAGTGCTTCATAAGATGTTTTGGGTCATATTTATAAGGCATTTGAGTGTCTAGTATGCTATTTTACGTTCTTCATGGTGCAAATTTATTGTAAATACGCTCCCACCTGCGGTTGGCAAATTTAGATTTTGATTATGGGAGTTAGATAGGCATGTTAATAATTTTCCAAAAATGGTGTATAACCCCAAACAACCTTTGAAACAAATGCTCTTAGCCATGTTATCCACCTCCCATTGGATAACATGGCTAAGAAGTGCTTGCAAATGTGAAAAAAAACGCCCGCAATGCATGAATATCGCAGAAAAATTAGCGATATTCATGCATTTTCCAGCAAATGCTCTTAGCCATGTTATCCACTTCCTATTAAATAACATGGCTAAGAACTGCTCAGGGCCCCATGAGGAACGCTTTCCATTTATAAAGGGAAAAATAACATCAAAGACACTAAAATGCCTTCTAAATATGACCCCAAACAACCTATGAAGCTCTAACAGTACATATCCTGAAATTGAATTGATTTCAAAGTTCGTTTTTAAACACAGCATATAAATCAATTGTATACCTGCATACATGAAGAAATGACTAAAAATGTCCTTGAGACACATGAAAGTGTTTTCTGGAATGCCCTAGCACCATTTTTGGGACACTATTAACATGGCTAGGTAACTCCCATAATCAAAATCTAAATTTGCCAAGCGCAAGTGGGAGCGTATTTACAAGACACTTGCCCCAAGAGGAACGCTTTCCATTTAAAAAGGTAAACATAACATCGCAGAAAAGTCAGCGATATTCATGCATTTTCCAGCAAATGCTCTTAGCCATGTTATCCACTTCCTATTAAATAACATGGCTAAGAACTGCTCAGGGCCCCATGAGGAACGCTTTCCATTTAAAAAGGGAAAAATAACATCAAAGACACTAAAATGCCTTCTAAATATGAACCCAAACAACCTATGAAGCAATGTGAAAAAAAACGGCCGCAATGCATGAATATCGCAGAAAAATCAGCGATATTCATGCATTTTCCAGCAAATGCTCTTAGCCATGTTATCCACTTCCTATTAAATAACATGGCTAAGAACTGCTCAAAGCCCCATGAGGAAGGCTTTCCATTTAAAAAGGGAAAAATAACATCAAAGACACTAAAATGCCTTCTAAATATGACCCCAAACAACCTATGAAGCTCTAACAGTACATATCCTGAAATTTAATTGATTTCAAAATTCGTTTTTAAACACAGCATATAAATCAATTGTATACCTGCATACATGAAGAAATGACTAAAAATGTCCTTGAGACACATGAAAGTGTTTTCTGGAATGCCCTAGCACCATTTTTGGGACACTATTAACATGGCTAGCTAACTCCCATAATCAAAATCTAAATTTGCCAAGCGCAAGTGGGAGCATATTTACAAGACACTTGCCCCAAGAGTAACGCTTTCCATTTAAAAAGGTAAACATAACATAGCAGAAAAGTCAGCGATATTCATGCATTTTCCAGCAAATGCTCTTAGCCATATTATCCACTTCCTATTAAATAACATGGCTAAGAACTGCTCAGGGCCCCATGAGGAACACTTTCCATTTAAAAAGGGAAAAATAACATCAAAGACACTAAAATGCCTTCTAAATATGACCCCAAACAACCTATGAAGCTCTAACAGTACATATCCTGAAATTTAATTCATTTCAAAATTCGTTTTTAAACACAGCATATAAATCAATTGTATACCTGCATTCATGAAGAAATGACTAAAAATGTCCTTGAGACACATGAAAGTGTTTTCTGCAATTCCCTAGCACCATTTTTGGGACACTATTAACATGGCTAGGTAACTCCCATAATCAAAATCTAAATTTGCCAAGCACAAGTGGGAGCGTATTTACAAGACACTTGCCCCATGAGGAACACTTTACATTTTAAAAGGAAAACATAACATCTTAGACACTCAAATACCTTATAAATATGGCTCAAAACAACCTATGAAGCTCTAGCAGTACATATCCAGAAATGTAATTGATTTCTTAAATCGTTTTTAAAAGCAACATATCTGTTTCAGCTTACATAACAGACCATGGAATGGGATCCATATACCACAATAACTTGTGTTACTGCATGCCAGAATGTTACACCAAATATGCAATTACAATTTCTCTATGAAACTAATTCTATTAATATATCACTAGAGACAAAACCACATTTTAAAAACACAGCTTTCTTCATCATTTTCTCCTTAAATCATACTATTCTCTATCTAAATTAAATAAATCTTTTCTCACCTTAGCAAATATTTTTTGAGTTTTGAAAACAGTCTCAGAAATACACCAAATTGTCTTCAGCAGAAGAAAAAGGATGCACTCCAAAGGCTGCAGCTATTGAAAGCACAGAAATACAGATATTCATTTCACATATCTCTCATATTAGCCAATCATACCTCTTCCCTCACTTTTTTCAAATCAAAACCCTTCCCCCCTCTGCCCTGTCTGCCTTGTTTCCATAGCAACCACCTCCTGGAAGACCTCTCATGTTTGCAAGTTCACACAACAATGTTTCAATTGAACTCTGAACTCTCAGTGCACCTGCGTATCCAGTGCAATCTTTCATTAAATGTTTCTTCCTTGACCATTCAAATTACATCTTTCAAAGAACACATCCATGCACCCTAACTTTCTGTTTTCAGAAATGGAAATGCACCAATCACTGCTAATGAATCATTAGCACTGGAAATCCACAGTTTTTTTTCTTTACAAACTCCTACTGTTTCAACTGCCCTTTCATTACCACACTTCATCTGACTGCAGCACAACCTTCTCCCACAATGTTAAAGGTCTGGATTGTTGGACATAGTTACATCCACTGGGCTCAAAGGTATGCTGAGAACAGAAATTTACCTAACCTCAATTTACAAGATGTGGAAATTAAGTGGTTGGGCCAAAGAGGATTAAAATGTCACCAATTGATACCATTGGTGAAAACCTTTATGCATTTGCCAAAACCTGACCTGTTAATAGTGCACTGTGGAGGTAATGATTTGGGCACTTTGACAGGGGTAGGTCTGGAAATGCTTTTAAAGGACACCTTTGAGCAATTAATGGCACTTTTTCCTCAAACTGCCTTGGTATATTCCAATATATGCCAAAGACAGAAATGGAGGTGGTCCAACCAATTTTGTCCACAAATTGAGAAAGCGAGGAAGCATGTAAACAAATCTGTTTCAGCTTACATGAGAGACCATGGAATGGGCTCTCTGTACAACAATTACTTGCGTTACTACATGCAAGATATCTACAGAGGAGATGGAGTTCACTTCTCAGATGAGGGCAACAGAATTTTCATTCTGAATTTAAGACTGTGCATTGGTACCTACTTATAAGTACCTAAATGTACCATAAACCCAAAAGCTCTTCTCAGAGCTACCCTACATCTGATCACTCACAATTATTATTTTTCTCTAACTTTTTTCACTAATTTTCCACAAAATTCGCTCCCCGGAGCGCTACCCGGTTCGCGAACAGAAAGCTAACCTCGCGGAATTTTTAAAAAAAATGTTTTTTTCCGCACATATAAGCCTCCTCAGCCACGCTCAGAAAACCTAGGGGGTCAAGATAAGTCTACCATGACCCCTTCTACCCATTCTAAACATTATTTGCCCTCCATCTTGTATCTTAATGCGACCGAAACACAAAATGGTGGACTCCCGTGACGCTTAAGGTTCGCTAACCGGGCCGCTTCCCGGAAAGCGGTCCTAAAAAAAGGCGGGAAAGTAATTTACAGAAAAACGACTAGAGACACTCTCACCAAATATAGATTAGCTCATACTACATAACAATCCCTTCCATTCTCACAAATTTCATTGAAATTCCATTTAGCCATTTAGCCTGTAGACCTCTCCAAGTACCGTGAGGTAAATTACTTCACAAAACACATCTGAATTGTTGGAATTGACAACCAATGAAAATGTTACTTTCATTTTCTACTTTTATTACCTGACATTTGATTGGTTATATACCTGTATATATATAAAGGGAGAGAAGGAAACACAGCCATTTTGACTACTACTTGTTGTTGTATATATCATTTAGAATATCACTAATAACATCAACTTGTTTCTAAAGGTAAGTTGTTATTTTTAAAACTGAAGTATATTGTGCACTATAAGTAAATATGGTAAACTTTTTCAGATAGTTATATACTATCCCTCTGTAAGAGTTAGACATTGAGAAAGGCTTCTTTATTATAATTATGGACTGATTTAGATTTCTGTGGTATAATTATGAATTTACTTAGGCTTCTTCACAGGCACTTTTTAATAGTACTACTTCACGCCTGAAACCATACAGTGCCCATAGATTACTTCTCTGTTATAAACTCACAAGTGCCTGTCTGAACTTAAACTCAACAGTGCCCTATCTCTACTGATATATTTATTTTTTATGCAAATTACAGCAATAAAATGGAAGGTGAGCAGAATGTTTCCTTCGAAATTGTTCTGGAGAACAACACAGAAAAAGTTATTGAGGACAATGATGACTCAGATTTCATGGATGAATCACGGGACCATGAATTAGTTCAATGTGTAGAATCTGTGGATCATTTACTTTATTATGATGACGGTCAAATGTTGGAACTTATGTTCACTGAACAAGAACACATATCAGACAGTGAAATGCTAGACGTTGTATTAAATTTTGAAAAACAATCCGAAAAATAAAATTGTATGTAATATTAAAAAATTGTTTGAGTCTTTAATCATTTTTATATGTAATTCATAAACTAGTTAAATGTTAGAAATGTTATTAAATTTTGAAACACAATCACAATAATAAATAATTGCTTAAAAAATAAAAAAATTAAAAAATAATCAACAAAACCAACAAATAATTAACATACAGTATTAGAAAAGTCTTTCATTCTTTTATCCATAAAGTTCGCTGCCCAGAACGCTTTCCGGTTCGCGAACTTGGCGCTTACCACGCAAAAAAAAATTTTTGTATTTTTTTTTTTTGGACCCTCCTAGGCCCTTTTAAAACCTCCACATAAAACCTAGGGGGTCAACGAGGATCTACTATGCCCCCTTATGGTAATTTCCCCCTTTGTTTTGGCCTCCTCTTGTCTCTCGATCCTACCGAGAGACAAGATGGCGGCCGCTCCGGACTGTTTAGAATGTTGACAGACACCGGAGGGCCAATCAGCTTCGCATCGCAAAGTTCCGATACGCGAAAGGTTCGCGAACCGGATCGCTGCCCGGAGCGCTGTTACAGATATATATCTTGATTTAAACGTTAATTTCTCAAAATCCACTGGAGCACATATATTGAGACCTAGCAAAGGCACATCGGGCTAACAGTCCCTACAATTTTGCCAAGTTTCGTGCAAATCCATTCAGCCGTTCGGGCTAAAAGTGAGTCCAACCGCCCTATGGAAATTAACATGAGAAAAAGGCGTTTTGGGACCCCCCTTTTATCTGGGCCCCCCCTCCACAAAACCCCCCCAAATTTTAAAGGGCTGCTCAGAAACAAAATGTGCCATTTTCCTGAAAATTTCAGCCAATTCCGTCCACAAACGCAAAAGTTATTAGGCATAGAATTTTCAGAAATCCCATAGGGAAAAAATCCTAACTATATATACCTACTGGCGACCGCCAGTAGGTAATATATATATATATATATATATATATATATATATATATATATATATATATATATATATATATATATATATATATATATATATATATATATATATATATATATATATATATATGTATATATATATTACCTACTGGCGATAGCCAGTAGGTATATATAGTTAGGATTTTTTTCCTATGGGATTTTTGAAAATTCTATGTCGAATAACTTTGGCGTTTGAGGACAGAATTGGCTGAAATTTTCAGGAAAATGGAACATTTTGTTTCTGAGCAGCCCCTGAAAATTTGGGGGGGTTTCGTCAAGGGGGGGCCGAGAAAAAAGGGGGGTCCCAAAACGTGTTTTTCCCATGCAATTTTCCATAGGGCGGTTGGCCTCACTTTTAGCCTGAACGGCTGAATGGATTTACACCAAACTTGGCAAAATTGTAGGGACTGGTAGCCCAATATGCCTTTGCTATGTCTCAAGATATAGGCTCCAGTGGTTTTTACGAAAATTAACTTTGAAAAATATATATTGGGCTACATTGGGCTATATATATGTTGGAGCCCAAATGTAGCCCAATGTAGCCCAATGTAGCCCAATGTAGCCCAAAGATGGCCACCAGAGACAAAAAAAACAAATGTAGCCCAAATATCAGCCAGATGTAGCCCAACTATAGCCCAATGACAGAATGTCCCAGAGTGTTCTAAAGAACAACTAGAGTGCTAACAGTCCTACTTATTACAAAGGTATGGCACACCTGAAGCCATCTTGATTGGAATAAAGTGGTAACTCTTAAAACATTTAATTTAAAAAGGAACAAAATGAGGGGGTTCATTTTGCCATAGAAAGTATGATTAGCGAATATATGACGAAATCCTGCATACCATCAGTCCGCAAAAAAAATCCCGCATGTACTATTAGGCCGCAAATTAAAATAACGAAAACTTTTAGAACGAATATGCCTTTAGCATACACTAAACAACTAAACTACCCTAAACCCTAAAACACTACCCCCAGCATGACCCTACACTACACAAACAGTACAACACTACCCTAAACCCTAAAACACTACCCCCAGCATGACCCTACACTACGCAAACACTACAACACTACCCAAAACCCTAAAACACTACACCCCAGCATGACCCTACACTACGCAAACACTACAACACTACCCTAAACCCTAAAACACTACCCCCAGCATGACCCTACACTACACAAACTCTACAACACAACCCTAAACCCTAAAACACTACCCCCAGCATGACCCTACACTACGCAAACACTACAACACAACCCTAAACCCTAAAACACTACCCCCAGCATGACCCTACACTACGCAAACACTACAACACTACCCTAAACCCTAAAACACTACCCCCAGCATGACCCTACACTACGCAAACACTACAACACTACCCAAAACCCTAAAACACTACACCCCAGCATGACCCTACACTACGCAAACACTACAACACTACCCTAAACCCTAAAACACTACCCCCAGCATGACCCTACACTACGCAAACACTGCAACACTACCCAAAACCCTAAAACACTACACCCCAGCATGACCCTACACTACGCAAACACTGCAACACTACCCTAAACCCTAAAACACTACCCCCAGCATGACCCTACACTACGCAAACACTACAACACTACCCTAAACCCTAAAACACTACCCCCAGCATGACCCTACACTACGCAAACACTACAACACTACCCTACACCCTAAAACACTACCCCCAGCATGACCCTACACTACGCAAACACTACAACACTACCCAAAACCCTAAAACACTACCCCCAGCATGACCCTACACTACGCAAACACTACAACACTACCCAAAACCCTAAAACACTACCCCCCAGCATGACCCTACACCACGCAAACACTACAACACTACCCAAAACCCTAAAACACTACCCCCAGCATGACCCTACACTACGCAAACACTACAACACTACCCAAAACCCTAAAACACTACCCCCAGCATGACCCTTCACTACGCAAACACTACAACACTACCCAAAACCCTAAAACACTACACCCCAGCATGACCCTACACTACGCAAACACTACAACACTACCCAAAACCCTAAAACACTACACCCCAGCATAACCCTACACTACGCAAACACTACAACACTACCCAAAACCCTAAAACACTACCCCCAGCATGACCCTACACTACGCAAACACTACAACACTACCCAAAACCCTAAAACACTACCCCCAGCATGACCCTACACTACACAAACATTACAACACTACCCTAAACCCTAAAATACTACACCCCAGCATGACCCTACACTACGCAAACACTAAAACACTAACCAAAACCCTAAAACACTACCCCCAGCATGACCCTACACTACGCAAACACTACAACACTATCCTAAACCCTAAAACACTAGCCCCAGCATGACCCTACACTACGCAAACACTACAACACAACCCTAAACCCTAAAACACTACCCCCAGCATGACCCTACACTACGCAAACACTACAACACTACCCTAAACCCTAAAACACTACCCTCAGCATGACCCTACACTACGCAAACACTACAACACAACCCTAAACCCTAAAACACTACCCCCAGCATGACCCTACACTAAACAACCACCACAACTCTACACTACACTAACACAACACTACACTACACAACACTACACTACACTACACAATCACTAACCCACGAAAAAATTAACACAAACCCACTTACCTCTCTCGTCATCGTGGTTTTCACAACGCAAATGCATTTACCATACATGCCTTTAAAACGTAATTCTTTGTAAAGGCATGCGCGATAAATGCACATGCGTTTTGAAAAAATGCGGGATAATGGTATGCGAGGTCAATGACCTTGCGGGATAATGGTATGCGGACTGAAAGTCTGCGGGATAAAAAATGCGGGAAAATGGCTGCAAACCATGATTAGCAGCAGACTTCCCTGGTGAGCACTAGCTTCACTACAGTGATCTAATGAGCAACTAGAGTGCTAACATTCAGAATTTATGGCAAATGTGTGAAACATCTGAATGCCTTCTTGATAGAACCAAAGTAAACAAGCATTGAAAATGCAATAGATCTCGCCCTCGTTTAAGTTAAAGCCATTCTGTTTGTAATGAGGTGGCTTTTTAGCTTTGCTTTTATTAGTGTTTTTAAAACTTTCATGTAAATAACATGCATATGTATGCATATATGTATATGTATGCATGCATTTATATTTATATAGATATGCAGATTATATATGTTTATATATGTATATTACCTACTGGCGATAGCCAGTGGGTATATATAGTTAGGATTTTTTCTCTATGGGATTTCTGAAAATTCTATGTCTAATAACTTTGGCGTTTGTGGACGGAATTGGCTGAAATTTTCAGGAAAATGGCACATTTTGTTTCTGAGCAGCCCCTGAAAATTTGGGGGGGTTTCGTCAAGGGGGGGGGGCGAGAAACAAGGGGTGTCCCAAAACACGTTTTTCCCATTCATTTTTCCATAGGGCGGTTGGACTCACTTTTAGCTCGAACGGCTGAATAGATTTACATGAAACTTGGCAAAATTGTAGATATGGTTTGCACGACGTGCCTTTGCTATGTCTCAATATATGTGCTCCAGTGGATTTTGAGAAATTAACGTTTAAAAAAAATATATATATCTGTGACAGCGCTCCGGTTAGCGCCCCGGTTTGCGTACCTGACGCGTAACGGAACTTCGCGAAGCGAAGCTGATTGGCTCTCCGGTGTCTGTCAACATTCTAAACAGTCCGGAGCGGCCGCCATCTTGTCTCTCGGTACGATCGAGAGGCAAGATGTGGTGAAAAACGAAGGGGGAAATGAAGGAAAGGGGGCAAGGTAGACCACTCCTGACCCCCTAGGATTGATGAGGGGGATATTAAAGTGCCCCGCGGGGCAAAAAAAAATAAAATAATTTTTTTGCGATTTTACGCCGTAGAGGCGCGTCCCGGTACGCGAACCGGGCAGCTCACCGGGCAGCTAACCGGGCAGCTAACCGGCAGCGTAGCTGTCAACATTGTAAACAGTCTGGAGCGGCCACCATCTTGTCTCTCGGTAGGTTCGAGAGACAAGATGTGGTGAAAAAAGAAGGGGGAAATGAAGGAAAGGGGGCAAGTTAAACCCCTCCTGACCCCCTAGGATTGATGAGGGGGATATTAAAGTCCCCCGCGATTTTTCGCGGTAGAGGCGCTTCCCGGTACGCGAACCGGGCAGCTAACCGGCAGAGTAACGGGAGTCCGCCATCTTGTGTTTTTGGAGCGTCCGGTTCGCGTACCGGGTAGCGTCCCGGTAAGCGTAACAAGGGGAAAACCAAGAGAAACAGTAAAAAAAAAATTAAGGGAATAGATTTCCAGCAAACTTGACAAAATTGTAGGGACTGTTTGTTTGATGTGCCTTTGCAAGGCCTCAAGATATGTGCACGTGTGGATTTTGTCTAATTAAGGTTAAAAAAAAATAATATATCTGTAAGCGTGCTCCGGCACGCTTACGTTACGGGTTTTGTTTGCGCTGCAGAGCCGATACGTCGCGGTTATGCGACGCGCCATGAGGCGTCTCACGTGGCTACGTGATACGTCACGTAATAAAGAATATATTTTACAGCTATATATATTAGCTTTTAAAAAACCAATGAAATTCACTGAAAAAAACATAGGTTATAGACCATATATAGTTAGGAATTTGCATTTACAAAACCTTGAAAATTCACTGAAAAAACCATAGGTTAGAGACCATATATAGTTAGCTGGACATTTTATTGACATAAAACCAATGAAATTCCATATATAGTTAGTTGCACTAACTATATATCGCGCACCCGCAATCCACTGCTGATGATGTCACATATTACATCATTCATGACATGGTCAGTGACATCACTGATGACATCACTGATGACATCTCAAATGACATCACTGATGACATCACTGATGACATCTCAAATGACATCACTGATGACATCATGACACACCAATACCAGTTACTACATACGCACTCACTGATTCCTACGTCTACACACACATTCACTCATTCACCCATACAATCACTCATACATACAGTCACTCATTATTACAACACTATCATATGCACTCATACACCTATGCAGACACTCACACACTGCCACTCATCCATGGAGTTACTCACACATCTAGTCAGTCCTGTAAAGAATCAATCACACTTCCATTTCCTCATCTATACAGTTAAACACAGAACACCATACTTCAGTGACATCACTGATGACATCACTGATGACATCTCAAATGACATCACTGATGACATCTCAAATGACATCACTGATGACATCATGACACACCAATACCAGTTACTACATACGCACTCACTGATTCCTACGTCTACACACACATTCACTCATTCACCCATACAATCACTCATACATACAGTCACTCATTATTACAAGACTATCATATGCACTCATACACCTAGTCAGTCCTGTGAAGAATCAATCACACTTCGATTTCCTCATCTATACAGTTAAACACAGAACACCATACTTTTCACACATATACTAACACATACTTACTCTCTTATACAATCACTGATACAAGTACACATTGATATGCACAGAGTCACACACCTCCCAGCCAGCCACACACACACTCAGTCTTCCATACATCCACTCATTCTTCAATATGTAAAACATATTTAAACTTTACAAAAACACACAGACACTAGATGATGTCATCAGTGATGTCATTTGAGATGTCATCAGTGATGTCATCAGTGATGTCATTTGAGATGTCATCAGTGATGTCATCAGTGATGTCACTGACCATGTCATGAATGATGTAATATGTGACATCATCAGCAGTGGATTGCGGGTGCGCGATATATAGTTAGTGCAACTAACTATATATGGAATTTCATTGGTTTTATGTCAATAAAATGTCCAGCTAACTATATATGGTCTCTAACCTATGGTTTTTTCAGTGAATTTTCAAGGTTTTGTAAATGCAAATTCCTAACTATATATGGTCTATAACCTATGGTTTTTTCAGTGAATATATATATATATATATATATATATATATATATATATATATATATATATATATATATATACGTGGCCTAATATTTGTGAAGATCTGCACCACTTCTTGTAAAGGAAAGATAGCAATGAGGCTATTGGGGATGGGTCATGAGTACCTGTGACCTAAAGATGAGGTTTTGAGAACTTGCAGATGTATAGCTTCGTAGTATTTAAGTCAGTAGGACACTTTTTAGCCTATTTAATCTATTTAATCTATTTAATATTCTTTATGTATTGAAGGATTTTAATTTGATTTATTTCTTATATAGCTCTGCCACACTGGCCAGGAGCTGTGTTGGAAATGGATGGGTTTACATGAGTACGGTGTTGCATTTGATATGGACCCCAATATAGAGGGTTCAATGGGTTTAAAACCATGGCTCCTATGGTGATTTAGTGTCTAGTTATTGAGAACATTTTTTTTTTTCTAAAGTCCATGACAGTATTGAGTGTAATCTCTTTTATTTAGTGTCGACTACTGGGATTGCAGATGCAATCAAATGATTATAATATGTATTTGTACAGGTATTACATTTGGTGATTAACTGTAAATAACTCTGCCCAATAACCCTGACCCTTTTTAGATTCATGAATTTTATCCTGTAGTCAGTATTCACAAAACTCCCTGCAGGGAGGCTATTTTTGCACTTTATATAGGCACATAAGATTTTCTTGTTTTGCACAACTTATAGTGGTCATTTACACTGTTTAATCAACAGAAGAGCACAGCTTTGAAGTAATGGTAAAGAATCACCGCTAGTATTTTCAATTTTTTTAAATTTGAAAAAAAATCTTTGTTTGTATTTGTACAGCAAGACGATCGGTTTCTTTTATAAAAAGCACAGATTTGTATGTATTTATATTTCATCGGATATGTACATATTTTAAATGATGTGTTTTATACTAGGAACTAGGATATATTAGCATGTGGTGATTTTAGACAATACACGGTCAATGGAGTCTGTCTTCACAGTTGAATGTATTTTTTGTATTTATGCGTGCTCTAGTGTGAGCTCAGCTCATCATAAGCACACGACCAGTGTACTGCATGACGAGTTGAGCTCGTCATGAGCAGGAAAGGGGTTAAATACCGAATCGGTATGATTCAATATTTTAGAAGTGGTAAATTAGATTTACCTACATCGGGCCCAAAATCCTTTATAATCAGTGACGAACGATGCACTGAGTCAGCCAGTGGCGGCTGCTCCCAAGAAGCAGTAGTCTTCTTCCTGGCTTCTTCTGTGGGAACAGGAACCAGGAAGTACTCCCTACAGCCAATCACAATGCTGCAATGCCAACCCAGTTTGGGCCCATCCATATACAAATCAATCTTGACCCTTCTCCTCAAGGGAACAGTCCATTCCGAACAGCCAGGACAGGTGCTCCATGGACTAGAAACAAGCATCCTGGGACCTATATAAGGTAGGGCATTGTAAGGTAACTCCCCAAAGTATGGTTTGGTAATTCTGGATTTTAACACAAATTTGGGAAGTAATATATGTGAGCTGCAAAGGAGTCAAAGGTTACGACGGGGAATGTCTTCCTGAAAAATAAGGTTATTCCTTTCTCGCTATGGCACATTGTTTATTAAAAGTTCTGCTGTCTAGAAAACCAGAGAGATAGATTTTCTGTCTGCGGTTTGAGCTTGAAATGTTATAGCTCTGGTGTCTATATATTAAGGTCTGCAATGCAGTAGTGCAACCTGCCAGATCTGTGTTAACTAAGGGAATAACTTTGGATACAGGTCTAAGAGATATGTCACAGGAGGGATGACTGCTGTGTGTGATGTTTGAGCCTGTAAGCCACTTGCAACTTGGGTAATAGCTCTCTTGTGTTCTTGTCAAGCCTATATTTTCTTTGTCTCCCAAGAGATAACGCTGCTACCTAACGGAAGAGCCCAGGGTTTTTTCAATGCATGTTGGTGTGTAGTGTACATGCCTTTGTTTTCTGTGTTACTAAACTCCATAAATTATTATCGTTAACTGCCCTGTCAAAAGGAGAAGTTAGGCTTCTCACTAACATTCTTCTATTTAAAAGTTTGACATTTTCTCCTGAACCTGATGGTCCTTGGATGCAGAGATACTAGGAAAACATAAAAATGCAAATTGGTCCGGCCTAAGAGTAGTAAGCCGAGACGTGTTTTAAAATTGTTCTTATCGATGAATGAATTCTAGTACCAGGATTTCAGTTTTATTTTAATTGATCCCTATACATGACTTGTATATTATTTCTGATGGTGCCACAAACATCTCCAGGTCAAACATTTTACAAATGCGAAGTAGGTGAGTGGCCTAGTATAAGAACTTTGAGAGAGTTAGATCTGTTTTATGGCTCTTGTAGGCGGCCACAGACACAAACAGGGCTCATTAACGTAGTTTCTTTCATTACACGCATACAACTGCTTTATTCTGCAGCACTAAGGTGCCACTCAAAGTGTCACACATAAAGCACTGAATTGTAACATATAATCACATTGACAGCAGAAAATGTCAGCTTAGCCAACTGAAAACTAGGTATCTGTGGGTTGACCACCATTTTATGAAACCAGAATGTGTGTCATTTCTGTTGTTTGCCATTCCTTCTCCTCCCTTTTCATTGGCCTTCACCATGTTGTGAAACCTATATATGTCAGTGTTTGCTATTTTGTCTTTGTTATCCATGCATTCTCCCTCCTTGCCATGTGATCTACCACCATTTTGAGAAAGCAGTGTTTATGTGTCTTACTAGTAATCATGTTATGGCACTTTTAAAGCCTTTTTGTAGAATCATTGATTGATAATGCCCTTCAGGTGTTCATTTTATTTGTAAATTTGTTGTTTTTTATTTATATTTCCTTTTCTGCGTATTTATTCTTTTCTGACTGTTTGGAAGTCATCTGTACTACAAGGCTGTGTTCTTAATTAATGTAGTTGATTGTTGCCAGTCTCCTCCTGGATCTCATTGGAGTCTAATGTCCTGGAAGGATACCAGGTTTTTGTTTCCTTTTTTAAAAAAAAAATCTTTTTAATAAAAAGTTTTGTATTTTTCAAGTATTCCAGTAAGTGTTACAGCACACATAATGAAAATATACCTTGACGCATATATATTTAAACAATACTAAAAGTTTTACACATGCACTTTCAGTTTCATAGGACCCAACAAAAAGCCATTACATACCCTCCCTTTAATCAGGAGCCAGTTTTAAACATGCAATATGACCCTAACACCCCGGAACATCTTCTCTAATAAAGACTACTAAGCAGTGAGTATAGATGCATCCCCAGAAGCAGCACCAGAGGCGGATTTGTGATGATTTCGCGATCCGCGAATCGTAATTACCCAATAATCCGCAAATTCGCAAGCTACGAATTTCTTCAGGTTTTGCGTGTGCTGCACCATTTTCGATCTTGCTGCGTGATCGCGATAGAGTTTTTCGAATGCAATGACGTTATCATGGCTTGCCATCTTGCACGATGAGAGTTTGACAACGCGAGTACGTCACAAAAGCCCGCGACGGTGCGCAGCTTACTTCCGGCGGGAGATTTGAACAGCTCGCCTTCCCGAAATTGTAAAAATTGCAATTCTGCACAAGAAATCCACCGTAGGAAGCATAAACCTTGTGAAAATGATGATTTTGATCAGAATAACTCCTCAGATTGACATTTGGCTGCACTTTTTGGTGCATGAGTCCATTTTTGGGGTGGGGTGGGGTGGGAGGATGGAAGTGCCTCAGAGTCTCCAACTTCCTGTTCCTGTCCAGCAGGCTCCTCCCAGTGCTTTGTGCATGTACTGGTCACTTTTCATTTGGCTGTTGAGCTGGAAGGATTACTTTCTGTGACTGCTGCTGGATTTGTATTTGAGAACTTTTTGGACTTTGTAGTTTGGATCACTTTTGGACTTGAGATTTTACAAGTAAGTTGGTGTTGTTTGTTTGGGGCATTGCAGTTGAGGCAACTACAGTTCTAAAACTTTTTCAAAACTTTAACAAAATATATATTGTGGTGGGTAGCCACAGTATCCAGTAGGCCCATGGTTAGTCATGGGTGCATGATACAACTGTTTCTATGATTTGTTTTTTAACATAATTCGCATTAATGTTTTGGAATTTTAGCTCACTGTTATATGTTGATTTTTTTTAAATGTTGGGGTGCCTGTAAAGCCTCACTTGCCAGTAGGCCCGGGTGTAGTGAGTGGTGCATGGGCCTAGTCTTTCTGTGGGGTGTCTTGAATTTAAACATCATTGAGTGCATGGATGGCATGGGATTGTTGTGATTTTTGAGTGTTTTTCGACTTTTTGGGGTGGTGTTGGGGCCTGGCCATGTGGGTGGGGGCCATTTTGAGGCCTGGGACAGGCAGGGCCTGGCCATGTGGTGTGGGTCAAGGGGCCATTTTTAAGCCAGGCAGTGTGCTCAGGACTACACCCACTTTGCCTTGCTTTCAACCATTATGCCTAAGGGTACTCAGTGGTGGATGGGCCTAGTCTTTCTGTGGGGTGTTTCGAATTTAAACATCATTGAGGGCATGGGATTGTGGGGATTTTTGAGTGTTTTTCGACTTTTTGGGGTGTATAACTGATGTTCCTCTGGCTTCCATTGCTTTTAGGTGCATAAGAGAACCACCAGTGCCACGAGGAAGTCCTGCAGCGGTGTGTGCAGCACAACGTCACGTGACGTCACGTGTAGCCACAGACAAGACAACTCTGCAACTCGTGCAACTGCGGCCTGCTGTTCTGACATCTCAAGAAGATGGCCCCAAAGAAAGTTGGCTGTAGCTCCTCAGCGCAAAAAGTTGCCAGTGCCACTGCCAGTAAGAAGGAGCAGAAGAAGCAAGTGACACCACCTACCAAGGAGACTGGTGTGCCCACCGACACCTTTTTTGGGAAAAAAAACTATGCCTGCAGCAGCAGCGGTTTCCGCCGGGTACCAAGCTGGAAGCAGCACCTCCGCTTCATTGGGCTCAGTGCCACCACGCCAAGTTAGGTCAAAGACCACCATGAGTGCTGCTGCAGCAGCCACTTTGGTTGTTGAATCACCAACTACCCGAGATCTTGGCTCATCACAAGAAAGTACCATCCAATCAACGCCGGGTGTAACTCAGCTGACGAGAGTTCAACAACCACAGCCACAAACACAGGTGCAACTAGTACAAGCGCAAGTACATGTGCAAGGAGAGGCGCAAGTACAGACGCAAGGAGAGGCGCAAGTAGAGCCGCAAGGAGAGGCGCATGGAGAGGTGCAACTAGAGGTTCATGGAGCCGCACAACTGCCTACAACGCTTGTTCCTCCAGAAGTAGGGGCACATCAGGAAATTGCTATTCAAGAGGAGGTATTCGAGGAAGCCACTCCTCCTGATGATGATTATACATTGTCTTCCAGATCACCAGCAAGAAAAAGTTCAAGGAGGGATACTACAAGTTCTTCTTCAAGCCCCCTTCCTTCTGATGATGTTGATTGGAACCCACTAATGCAGTCTGAGAGTGAGTCACCCCATGATAAGCCGACAAAGGTAGATAAGCCTAAAAGGAAGGCTCCCTCAAAGCTTCCACTTATGGGTGATGACGATGAACAAGAAGTGGTATTTTCTGCTGCTGATAAACAGTCTGATGATGACCCAGTCATCACAGTCATCACTCCAGCCCCAGCAGGCATGCAGCAGACAGACATTTTAACCCTAGCCCGAATGGCTGCTGAGCGGGATATGGGCGGCTTGGCACTGGTACCACCACCGTTAACTACAGCACCAACACGACCTACAGCTTCCATCTATTTTAGTCAGAAGGGCCGGCATGGACCTCCATCCAGCTCGACCTCAAGTAGTGGTGCTGTAAGTGAACAACAGAAATGAATTCAGCCATGCCCATCCTCCACTTCATCTGGCATTGAAAGTCAAAGTAGCACCTCCACCACCAGCAGACATCACCCGTCCCCTGTTTGGGACTTCTTTACTGTTAGCGCAAAGGCGGGAAACATGGTCGTTTGTTCGATTTGTAAAGTATTAGTTGGGCGGGGTAAGCTTGGTACCAACTATGGTACCGGAGGCCAGAGAGGTCATCTCAAACAACATCACCCTATCCAGTGGGAAGCACACATGAGGAAGATCGAGGAAGCCAAAGGAAAAACAAATCCAAATGTATCCCTTGATATTGCATCTGATGATGACGAGAATCTGATCATGCAGGGAGGAAGTGAAGAAGTGACAGACTTTATTCTGGTACACCCAGTTCTGCTGGCAGCAGCACTGCAGTGGTAGCGCCCTCTACCCCTGCAACATCTATTTGGCACACTAAGAGTGTTGTAGAGACACCAATGCAAAAAACTACATCAATGGGCCTAACTGGTTTGAAGAGGTCATCCTCATCATCACGTAAAATGATCCAGCCCACCATTAGCAGAATGTTCTGGTCGGAGGTGCCATTTGAACGCAACCACCCAATGGTACGTCTGTACAACGCAAAGCTGGCTAAAATGCTAGCGCTGGACCTTCTCCCTTTTTCTTTTGTGGAAGGGGTGGGCTTTCTAGAATTAGTGGCAACAGTCTGCCCTAAATGGAAGGTTCCTAGCCGATCCTATTTTGCCAGAGTTGCGGTTCCAGCACTACATCAAGGTGTGCTGGAGGTGATTGGGGCAGCATTGCTGAAGAGTGCTGTTCACACTACCCATTTGACAACAGACATATGGACCAGTTGCCAAGCCCTTGATTATATGTGCATCACTGCACACTGGGTCTCTTTTGCAGGGGTTAGAGACAAGTCAAGTGCAGTTGTTGACCTGGACACAGTTTTTCAAGATTCTCGGAAACATGCAACATTAGCCATGTTTGCCATGGAGAAAAGTCATACTGCAAAAAACATTTTGGATGACTTTAACAGAAAGGTCTCTGAATGGCGGCAACCAAGAAATCGCATAGTTGGTTATGTTTCCACAGATAATGGCAGTAATATAGTTAAGGCCATGCAGGACGGTGACTATTTCAGAGTGCCGTGTTTGGCGCACTGTATAAACCTGGTTGTACAAGATTTCTTGAAAACTGAAACCCAAGTCAAGAAGTTACTGTCTATGTGCCGAAGAATCTGCACACAATTCAGCCATTCTTTTAAGGCCCGGAAGCAGCTGAGGGGCATTCAACAGGTACGTAAAGTGCCAGTCAAAGGACTCATCCAGGTGGTGGCAACACGTTGGAACTCAACCTTTTACATGCTTGAGCGTCTGTTTGAGCAGTGCATGGTAATCAATGACTATATCTTTACAGTAGGTTCTATTGACCTGAGGCTAGAGTTAAAGGAATGGTAGCTAGTTAAAAGCCTGACAGACATGTTTCGTCCTTTTGAGATATTCACGCGTGAAGTCAGCAGGGAGGACTGTTCTTTGAGCAAATCTATCCCATTGTTGCGCATGCTAGAGCACCAACTGAAGGCGGTGTCTTCAACGTTGAGAGATGACAGTGGAAAGCAAGCTGCATATCTGTTGGCGGAGAACTTATTAAGCCGCCTAGTTGCCAATGAAAGGCTTCAAATGATACATACAGAACAACATTACATTTGTGCCACTATTCTGGATCCACGGTACAAAAAGGCAGTGGCCAGCAAAGCATTCATTCCTTTTGATGAGGCAGATGTTTCAAAGTACAAACATTGGATAGCTGTGTCAGCCAGACGGTTGGAAAAAGATCGGCAGAAAATTCAAGGAGCCATCAGAAGTCCAACTGAATCCGCAGGCGATCCAGCGTCAAGTTCCACTTCTGAATCTGTGGCCGAAGGGAGTCACTTTCCCTCACAGCCGTTAACGACACCAGCACCAACCCTATCATCATCCTCATCTGCACCAGGCCCAGCCATAATATTGTCGGAAGCGGATTGGCTAGCTCATCAAGGGTTTGTTCGTTCCAGTGCTGAGAAGGCCACAGATGGTACGCAAAGTGGAGCAACCGTGGAGAACCTTGAGTTGATGGTGCAGGCCTATCTGGATGAGCCAACATAGGTCTTTGCTCATACGAACCCATTGCTGTATTGGTACAGGAAAATGGCTCTATGGCCACTGATCGCCAACCTGGCTCTAAATTATTTGTCTTGCCTACTCGCAAGTGTGTCTTCTGAACATGTTTTCAGTGCTGCTGGTGCCATTGTAACTTCAAAAAGGTCCCGCCTCTTGGCCTAAAATGTGGAGAGGTTAACACTGATCAAGATGAATGAGGACTTGATACCACCAGATTACAAAGTACGTAAATGCACGCAGGAAGAAGAGAACACCGACTTAGGTGACGGAAGTTCTTCTCTGTTACCTGACCTACTCCCGTCTCAAATCATGGAGTTGGAGGACGAGCTCTACTTCCCTGACACCGAGCCCTGAAAATGACTTCCTTTTTTTTGTCCTTATTCACTTTTATTCCTGAGTGTCTTTCTTTGTTTTGCAACTTTTACCACAACAAAACTCTAATCACATAATCACAAAAAGTCCATCAGCAGCACTGTCTTCATCTTATATTCCTTATTGATTTGAAGGTGCCGCAGTCTGCAGTTCACAACTCAATCATGCTCCTTTATACTCCTCCTCCAGACTCCCCCTATCCATTTCCCTCAAGGCAGATGGATGGATTTACGATGAGTCCCCTCAAGTGGGACTGAAATTACTGACTGACTACATCCTTGCTGATTGCTGACAGAGTTACTTTTGATATTGACAGGAGAGGCTGCCCTGTGGGCCCTCACTTTCCGAAGAAGATGTGGACAAAAAGTAGAACAGGTAATGAATAATTGAAAAGATGACATGCACTGGACAGCAATGGCTGGCTGTCTCTGATGAAACCAATTGCTGTTTGTTGTTTGTGCATGAAATGATGATTCATATGTCTTGTCTTAGTTATTATCTAATCTTTCACACAGAAATTGTAACTCATGTCAATCAACATCTCTTTTTTTTACCTTGTTTAATTAAAATTGTACTTCAAATTCAGGGGCCACTATATTGCATTTCACAAAATATGCAAAATGTCCTTGGAGCGGACTCACTTGCCAATATACCTTGATGATTGATTAAATAATATATATTTTTTCTTTACAGTCACTCACTGGGATGGTTGGATCATCAGCGTCGATTTACGGAAGAACTATGGCCAATTCGTGAGTGGCAAACAGGTAAACCCGTCTACAACAACTACTACAGCAGGACTACATGTCTGTCTATTCGTGGTATGTATTGGTGTAGCGATCGCCACCGTCGACATAGCCAGATGCAAAAGATTCCGTACTGAATGCCTCTTACAGAAATACTACAAGTCCCAGAAGGCCATACGGCGCTGGGGGTTGAGACAATGGGAGGACCTTATTTAAACTCCACCTATGGAACGTAACGGGGCTTGTCAATCTTGTTCCGGATTCTCTCGCTAGCAGTTTGGTTTGTCCTCCCTGGAGTTTGTGTTAGTTGTCTACGCCGACGAAGAGCCTGCGTGGTCAGATTTCTGGTAAGCAACGACGCAGACGAAGAGCCAGCGTGGTCAGATATCATTTGTACAAACAGCGCCGACGAAGAGCCAGCGTGGTCAGAGTGCTGTTAGTTGTCAGCGTCGACAAAGAGCCTGCGTGGTCAGAAGTCCTGTGGAATCATTGTTACAAGCCGTATCTGGCCGCACAAGTATACTTGAGGAGTGCGGGCTCGCCGCCTACATTATTCTCTTGTTGTTTTCTGATATTTGTTTAGTACTGGTGCAGTTGCACCTTCCATTATAGTTTATGTACCGTGGAGTTTCAATCCTCACTATCAGTGTTTACTGCCACAAACGTTATTCTGGGCTAGTCCGTCCACAAGCAGTATTGTGGTCCTTACAGGGCGGGTCACTTAAGGCCAAGTATGAAAAGCCCTTATAAAACCTCTCCTAGGCAAACTGAGGTGTGTTTAAGTCGAGAAGTGAAGTTAACTTCTCAGTACTTTTTGCAACATCTCCATAAACGTGCAGGGTATATGTTCTGGATTCATTCTCGGATACACGGGGTTGAGAAGCTGGTGAGTTTAGTAAAAGGGGGGAAAAGAGTTCAGACAGTAGCAGCTTGTGGTACTAATTTCTTGCTCTCTGTCTTCTCCTCCGTCTGCAGTGTCACAGTACCGGTGACCTCATGGGTATATCGACCAGACGATACCGGAAGCATCAGATCCCCAGTTGTCAAACCACCTCCCGGCCCCTTTCTGTACATGCTCGAATAGTGGGTATAATTCCATTGTTGGGTTTTGTGCAGTACGGAGTTGGAAGGACTATCGTCTATCGTCTCTGCTGGCCATCGGAGTCAGGTTAGTGGTGCTTGCGTGTTCTTGCGCTGCTTTCAATCCCGACAGATTGACAAGCCTAAGAATACAGCCCAGCCTAGACGATGGACACGAATACCATTCTTACTTCCTTGTTGGAGAGCTTTACAGAACTACAACATGAAGTCCAAACCTCTCGTGCAGAGAACCAGGCCGTATACAAAGAGGTCTCCGACTTGCGTAAAGAGATGTCCGATCTTGCGCATAAGGAGCCGGTTGTGAAACCGTTGATTAGGCCGGCTACCTTGCAACCGCCTTCTTCCTTCCAACCAGGGGGTTCGTTTGCAGCCCCTTCCACTTCTACAGAGACCAACCCCACGGTCCATATAATCCAAAATCATGGAATACCTCTAGCTCCTCCCGAACGGTTTTATGGAGACCCTCGAAAATTTGAAACATTCTTGAATCAATGTCGTCTTCATTTCCTATGTAAGCCTACAGTTTTTCAGGATGAGGCTTCCAAAACAGCTTTCATGATGTCCTACATGGGAGGGAATGCGTCCAGTTGGACCATCCCCTTACTGGAAAGGAATGACCCTGTTTTGCATGATTTCTCCGATTTTTGCCTTGAATTACGTAAATTATTTGACAGGAAGTCCCATATGTTGTCCCTAGACCGCGAACTGATGTCCTTACGACAAGGATCTCAGGATCTGTTGTCATACATAACCACGTTTAACCGCCTTATTGTAGAAACGGACCGGCCGGCTCAGAAGCGGATTTCTTTGTTTTATCAAGGCCTACGGGGCGAATTAAAGGACGTATTAGCACAAGTGGTGCAATTACCTTCTACTTGTGAAGAACTTATAGATCTAACCGTCCAACTGGATCACTGGTTGCTGGAACGAAAAGGAGATAGAAACAGGGGAGACAATAGATACTCATACCCCATGGTTAAAACCCGGCAAGGGGGTGAAGAAAAAACCAAGACACCAGAAGGACCAGAACCCATGCAAATCGGAGGAATCCGTGGTCCTCTCACCAGGGAAGAAAGGGACAGGCGACGGAGACTCAAACTTTGTCTGTATTGTGGCAAAGGTGGGCATTTTATCAATGACTGTAGAGCCAGAAACTACGTTCTGGGAAAGAATCCCCTTCCCCGAGTACAGTCCGCTCTAACATGAGCCGTCGGAAAACTGAAGGTCTCGGATAAGATTGAGACCTCTGATTTGAGACGGCCACCTTCCATGGTCTCCCCTTTTGTGGCAAATACCCTTCACCCTGCAGTCGCCCATATGAACGTGAGTGTTTCTCTATGGGTAGCTAACCAGGACTCATTAAGAGTCGATGCCCTGTTGGACTCAGGAGCTACAGGGAACTACATCGACCAAGACTATGCATTCCGAATGGGTATCCCCTGTGATAAGAAACGAACGCCTGAGACCGTTAAAGCAGTGGATGGTACCGTACTTTCATCGGGCCCTGTAACGTACCATACTCATGCTCTATTAATGAGATTGGGAGGGGATCATTGTGAGTACATCCAGTTCGACCTCATAGACGCCCCGCAGTTCCGTCTCATTCTGGGTATGCCCTGGCTCACGCTGCATGACCCTAAGGTAAGCTGGTCATCTCGGACAGTCAGTTTGACTTCTGAGTATTGTAAAGAACATTGTCGGGACAAAATAAACCATGATGTCCCACCTGATCCATCACCCGCTACTTACTTAGCTGGTGCATGTTCCGTTGACTCGTTTTGCTGTGCAACAGTATTACCTGATGAGTACCATGAATTTCACGCCTTGTTCGACAAACAAAAGGCCAACCAATTGCCTCCTCATCGTACCTATGATTGCCGGGTAGACCTCTTTCCGGGTGCGGGTATCCCTTGCAGCAGGGTGTATGCCCTGACGGAAAAGGAGACGCAATATCTAAAGACCTACATAGATGACAATCTGGCATCTGGGTTTATACGACACTCTACCTCTCCTGCTTCTTCGCCCATGTTCTTTATACCCAAGAAGGACTGCGATGAGTTGCGACCCTGTATCGATTATCGAGCCATAAACAGAGTAACGATCAAGAACCGATATCCTCTGCCCCTCATCCCTGTTTTGATGGATCAGTTGAAGGGAGCTCGATATTTCACCAAACTTGATCTCCGCGGGGCTTACCATCTTGTACGCGTGAAGAAGGGGGATGAGTGGAAAACTGCGTTTAGAACTAAATTTGGCCTCTACGAATACCGGGTGATGCCTTTTGGCCTATGCAACGCCCCAGCTGCCTTCCAGTTTTTCATGGATGCGGTGTTAATGGGGTGTTTGGAGTCATTTTGTGTAGTTTATATTGACGATATTTTGATATATTCTGCATCTATGTTAGACCACATCACACATGTAAAGACCGTGTTGGAACGGCTACAAGAAAACTCGCTGTATGCCAAGTTAGAGAAATGCCTTTTTCATGTTCAACAAGTTGCCTTTTTGGGATACGTGATCGATGCTCAGGGGTTTCGAATGGACATGAGTAAGGTCACTGCCATACTGACCTGGAAAACGCCACAAAACGTCAAGTCAGTGCAGAGCTTTCTTGGCTTTGCCAATTACTATCGGCAATTCATTCAGGATTTCTCTAAGGTCATACATCCTATCACTGCCCTCTTGAGGAAAAACGTCCCTTTCAAATGGGGAGAGGAGGCTGAGAGCTCATTCCAACTTCTTAAAGAGAAGTTTACCCAAGCACCCATTCTTCGACATCCAGACCCTAAGATGCCATTTGTGCTGGAAACTGACGCATCACAGTATGCCCTCGTGGAGTTCTGTCCCAACGTCACCCTACCACAGGTCAGCTTCATCCCGTGGCATATTACTCTAAGAAGCTCACACCCTGTGAAGACAATTATACCATCACTGACAAAGAGCTCCTAGCCATCAAGAGAGCATGCGAAGAATGGAGACATTATCTCCTAGGGGCATTACATACTGTGGAAATCATCACAGATCATCGCAATCTGTTGTTTTTGAAAACGGCAAAGGCTTTGACTCCTCGTCAACTGAGGTGGGCCCTCTTCTTTTCTGACTACGACTTTGTGATCAAGTATAGACCCGGGACCCGTAACGGAAAAGCGGATGCGCTCTCCAGACTGGAAGATGAAGAAGCAATAGCTCCCACTGAACCCCCTTCCATTCTTAAGGGGACTGAACAATCAGAACTGTCTATTGCCTTAATCACCTCCGATGATTTCCTCAAAGACGTCAGAGTTGCCCTAACTGACCTGGACATACCATCCTGGGTGCAAGAAGAGCCCGCTCACCGATGCGAGAAAGATCAGTTAGCATATCATTACCATGCCTTATACATACCCCGAACCGTGTTACAACGTAAGGTGTTAGAATGGGCACACGATTCTGCTTTAGGGGGACACATGGGCATTCACAAGACCACCGCTACTGTGGAACGATCGTTTTGGTGGCCTGGTGTCCGAGCTGATACAAAGGAGTATGTAAAAAACTGTGCGATTTGTGCCCAAGGAAAAGCCTGTCATACTAAACCACCAGGTCTGTTGCAGCCATTACCGATTCCACCCAAACCGTGGCATACCTGGTCTATGGATTTTATTGTGGAGATGCCTCCTTGTGAGATACAGACAGTCGTTTTGGTGGTGATCGGCCATCTTACAAAAATGGGACATTTTATCTCTTTACCTGGTCTGCCTTTCTCCAGTGACTTAGCTAGAGTCTTCCTGCAACACATCGTGCGACCACACGGATTACCGAGTGTGTTAATAACGGATCAAGGAACGCAATTCACCTCTCGTTTTTGGAAGGCTCTATGTACCATCCTGCAGATAGATGCTCCTCTCTCATCCAGCTATCATCCGCAAACGGATGGTAAAACGGAACGTCTGAATCAGACACTTGAACAATACCTGCGATGTTTTACGTTGCAAAACACCTCTGATTGGACCATCCTTTTGTGGTTGGCGGAATTCGCCTATAATAATGCTATACATACCACTCTGGGATGTTCTCCGTTCTTTTGCCTTTACGGATTCCACCCGAACATGCTTCCATTTGAATGGCCAGCTGAATCCCTGGTTCCTGCCATCCATGAACACCATGCTCATCTTAGGGCAATTCTGATCGAGGCTCGGAATCTGTAAAAAGCCCAAGCAGCCCAGAAGCTTTTTGCTGATAAAAGACGATCCGCAGAGCCTGTGTATAAGTTTGGAGATAAAGTCTGACTTTCCACACGCAATCTGCATCTGAAGGGACTTACGAAGTTGAAGCCTAAGTATGTTGGTCCCTATGGTGTTTGTGAAGTAATAAATGCTGTAGCCATGAAACTCTCGTTGCCGGTGTCATGGACCATTCATCCTGTGTTTCATGTGTCACTCCTGCGTCCTTGTCTTCCAAGCGTGCGGTTGCCTGAACGTCCTCGTCCTGTGGAAGTGGAGGGGCAAGAGGAATATGAGGTACTGTCTATCCTGGATTCTCGCATGGTACGTGGCAGGATTCAGTACCTGGTCGATTGGGAAGGGTTTGGCCCCGAGGACAGGACCTGGGAGCCTGTGGATCATCTACATTGGTATAAAGGGAAGAGAGGGGCTCTTAATAACCCAAAGGGAAATGGAGCGCCAATATACTGAAAAGTAAAACAAAGAGGTTTCCCTATGGGGAGTATTATTTCCTGCTCCTAGATCAGGACTCAAACTGACAAACACCAATCACACCATTCGTTTTGTGGAACTGGAGAACACTTACCAAAAAGGAACATACCCAAACAAATTATAATTAAAAAAGTGTACAATTTATTATAAAAAAGTATACAAAGATATCAATGAATTATCAATTAAAAACATGTACGTCACAAATAAAAAAAACAGTTAAAACCACCTAATGTGGGCGTGGAGAAATTAATCAAAGGAGACACTAATATCTGTCTTTGTCATATCATTTCGGACCCTCGTTTGTCAACAATAGGAGGAATATTATTCCTTTAGACCAGATTGGTTGTTGGCAACGCCGAATATGACTTAGGGATTGGCGTCGACGCGTTTCGGAAGCATCAAATGATAATGGCTTCCTTCCTCAGGACAGTTTGTATATGTATTCTCCACACGTTAAAAATCAAACCTAATGCACAAATAAAAAATACAATACAATGCAACTATTTGATCCACATATAGTTTTATGTCAATACCACATTTTTTTCACATTTCTTTATCTTCTCCTTATCATCACAAGGAAGGTTGTAGGTTAACAATATGAGTCATGAGGAGGGATCACCATACTTTCGGATGAATTTCTTTAGGCTCTACAATGAGGTCAAGCCTTTGGCTTTTAATGATTAAAAATGATCCTCCCAATTTAGCTTTACATGAACCACATGCCAAGGTATTTATAGTTTTCTAAAACCCCCACTGGATTCCCTCCCAGGAGTCAATTGAATCAAAAATGTCCTTTCCCTTAGCACCATAACCTGTGTCTTGTCAACCTTTACAGTTAAATTGTTCCATAAAAATATTTATGTAAGACGTCCAACTTCCTTTGTAGGCCTACTTCCGTCATGCTCATTATCACTAAATCATCGGCATATGACAGACATGAAACATGCAAGCCATTTATTTTGGGCCATAAACCTTTAACTTATTTCAATATATTTGGCAAATCTGAAAAGGGAATTTGATAATACAGTCAAGCGACAGCCCTACAGCAGGTTGTTCTTGATCTCTAGCTTCCTTGTTAAGGTTCCTCCATATCTAATATTGCCCGAGCCCAGTTCTGGTGATGTAACTCCTGGAGAAGCAAGAGTAGATCTTTGTAGACTTGAGCCTCCTCAACGTTTCCCCCAATAAATGTTGTTTCATTAGGTCAAAAGTGGCGTAGAAATTAATAAAACAGCAAATCAATTTCCCCTTTTATATTTATTAATGTCCTTGCCATCGCCCACAAACTAAAGCAATGGTATAAGGTTCAATTGCCTTCTTCAAACCTGCCTTGTTTATTTGGGATAGTATTATTCTCTTCTACCTAAACTCTCCTCAGACATAACCACACTTTAAGAAGACTTTCTCACCTATCAGGGCCAAGGCCTTTTGGAAGATTACCTAATAAAACTTTGCCCATCAGCCTACATTATTTTTTAATATAACTGCTAGGAGATGTCAGTGCTTTTGCCTTAATTACCGTTTGGGACAGAACTGTTTATTTTATCCTTTTAGGCAAAACATATGCCACAGTCTAATTATCCATATCAAACTTTACCAAACAGCAAATTTTGTCATCATCACTACCATATATTTTACTCAGGTAATTGACCTAGTCATGTTCACCACTCAAAAATCTAATTTCCCCTTACAATATTCCTACACGTACCAAATGCCAACATTTCCTGATGTTCATTGAGTCAATGAACTCAAAAATAATTTGCCAGTTTTTACTAATTAAATTGTTTTTTCTAATTTTTAACAAGTTTTTATATTCACTTTTTGCCATGCGGAGGTTGACACCTAGCCCTGTGTCATTATTTTTCTTCAGAGATCTCTCACATTTCCATATTTTTAGTTTTAATCTCCCATATTCCTTATCAAACCAGCCATTCCTCTTTATTTGTATGACTCACTCTTTTTTCCCCTTATGTGCTTTGTAGCAAAACCTCAACCTAAGACAGTTGACAACCTGTGCCACAACCCCGTCATGCTATACTAATACTAAGAAATTATCCTGGATCCACTGCACCTCAGGCAACTTTTGTTCTACTATAAAGTCATCAAGTTATTTTAGTTGTTCATCAGAGATACAGGTAGTGGTACATCTGGGGTATTCCACTTGCATCAGGGTTACTTTATCTCTTTGCTCCCTTTTTCCCACACTCAAACAAAAAATGCAAGGGCCTATGGTTGGTAACTTCAGTGTACAGCACCTTAAACTCTTATGTAGAGGAAAAATAACATGCATTAATAAATACATAATCAATTAGGCAACCCTGATTCCCATAATGAAATATTTGAGGTACTGGACTATCCGTGAATACCCGACCATTCACACAGAACAGCCCTGTTGTCCCAGAGAACTTCACCAAAGGCACATCACGCAGAGAACTGCATGTTTTAGGGAAAATAGCAAGGGGCACCAGGGTAGCAGCCCAAAAATCTTTGTACATTAAATACTAAATGTTGAGTTTAACTTGTGGTTTAAAGTTCCTAGAACAGCCATCAGCTGACTAGGGTATTCAGTAAATATCTTCTCTAAGTCTTCCTCCAGCAGACTTAGCTGTAAAGCATAGTCTTCCACATTCTGAGATTGAATATATATGTTAATGACTAATATATAAACCTTTCCAATGAGCTACGGAAGAACTCTACTTTACCTGCCAAGAACAATCGACTATTTACTTTTAAAGTGTTCACTTTGCTGGTCACTTTTATTAAGATGACCTCAACCCTGACGCCTTGCAACATTTGATAACATTAGAAACCCATCTACTGGCTCAGGCTCCTTGCACAGCCAGGTTCTTGCAATCCCATGACCTCAGGCATTTCCAACATTTCTTTGAATGAGTTTAGGGTTGAGAATTTCCTGTACCTCTATATATTCAAAAATTGAACAACAAGGCTGTTTGAAGCCCCTACTCCCTAAACAAAATCACTCAGACCTCCCTAAACTAGCCTCAAAACTCAATATAGAGTTGGATAAACACTCAAAGCGGTTTCTGATGCTTAGCTCCACTTGAAACAGTCACCTTCCCTTGAATTTTTCCTTGTTTATTTTTAACCCAGCATGATTTATTAGGACATTTTGGGCCTTCTGTTCTTCTTTCCCTAACTGACACACATACGCCTTCCTTATGCCTTCCCTCAGAAGTTCTTCCTCTTTGCTCACCAGATTGATTTTACAAATTCTGTTTAAAACAATACCTTTAACACCTCGCTTGCCTCTGTCTCAGGGATTCCGTTCTCATACAGAACTGTGCACAGAGACTTTGAACCTCAGTGAATTAGGGTGTGCCAAAACTCACCTTGGTACCCAAAATCCCCTACCAGACTAGCTACAGTGTCTCATTGGTGATCACAAACCCCCAATGCTAAGACAAACCAGAACATGGACTTAGTACACCTCAGGTAACGTGGAACACATGAACACTCTTTCGTTATACAATCATTTCAATCCAGAACAAGGAGTAAAAGAAGACACATGCATATTTGAAATGTTTATTCACTAATGCAGTGTTCTCAAACGCAGTATCTTAGCTAATACAAGCAAACATATTATAAGAAACAAAGTAATCAGTATAGTCACTAGTCTATAGAACACAAAAGGTGAAAGCATGGTATTATGCTAAAACGAATAGGGTTCAGTAACACCTTATTCTCACCCTCCCTAGCTAGTAAATTATATTATATCTAAGAAGGTCTCTTTGGGTTTTAGCAGGGCGACCTCATACCTCAAGATCCTAGTGGTAAGGGATCACATCATCTTCCCCCTGCTCTCTGCATGCGAAGCACCATCAAGTGTGTTTTTATGCTCTTGTGCAAAGCAATAGAAAACGCGCCTAAAGCCAGAACTTGGCCGCAGCTACATGTATGTTATGTTTAGGAACGTGCGAAGGTCAGACCTCACAACAACCACTGTGTTGAGATATCCTTGAAGGTTTCTGCACTCACTGTACAGACACAGCTCACCAAGCAAGGCTGATATCAGAGTAACAACATATTATTCTCGCATGAATCAAAACATTCTACTAGGCTCAAAGCTAAAGCAACAGCTATGTGTCGTGTGCAGAAGCAGCAGAAAGGTAAAATGGCATTTAAACTCCTAATAAGCTCATGCTAACTTAACACAGCATATAGGCAATGTAGAACTATATGACACCTCTTTGTTTGTTGCAAATCCTACCTGCTTTGTTTCCCCAGTTGTTATCTCATGCAGGCTCAGGCATTTAGCAATGTCATAACTTTTCTTAGGCATTACCGACTAATACAGTCTTAACGTTCTAAAAAGACAAAACAAGCTGTCCCAATTTTTCCTACCTTCTTCTTTTGACCTAGCCTTTTTTTAGCTCCGCTCACTTTCATCTCTCCAATATGACATTACTGACCTGATCTTCCCAGGATGATCTGAGCAGACTCCTCTCCCTGGTTTCACTATAGCATCCACTCTATTCAACTTGCATTTCACTCGGCTACTGATTAGGGACAAGTCCTAACACTAGGAAGGTTTGATAACTGCTGTACTTTTGATCTTGACCGATTTATCCCCTTTGTAGCATTCCCTATTCAATGTGGGTGCCCTCGGCCATCTTCCTTGTTCCATTATTACATTTCCTTAAATTCTCAGTCCTTGAGGATACTTTATTTCCTTTCTAACCTTTTCCCTTACATCCCCTTTCTTACCAAATGACCTCTTAGTCTTATATATTCTTCTTGAGAGTGGGAGGTACCACTTAAACCGTCAGAACGCCGCTGTTTTATTATCACCATGGGTCATTTAGAGATGAATACATAAGGAAGGTGAATTTAATTAATTGGGTCAGCCATCCCAACTTCTGCTGGACCACAAAACACTTGATCCTTTCTACCATCGGTCTAACTAAGGTAGGCAAACAACTATTGATTTCTTTTAACTCCCCAGCAATCACCTGTTGTGGACTATTTTTTACTTTTACCAACCCATTATTTACCATCAGCGCTTCTAAAATTCCTTGTAAAGTCTTCTTTATTAAAACATCACCCCTATCACACATTTCAGGGTTTGTGTACAAATGTAATTTGTATGCAATAGGTACTGTATCACCTTCATTGATCTTGATATATGTATACCTGGTTGGTCCATCAACTGTGCGGATCACCAGGTTGGTCTTGTTTACATGTGTGTGTAAATGTTTGGAAGCTATCTTGTCCCCTTGTATGGAACATAAAATGTTTGTATGTTCCTGTGTCACATGTGTTATTGAAAAGTCAGGTCTAATTAAATTGTAGAACAGTTTTACTCATTCTGCGAAATCCAAAATTTATATTTTTCCAAAATGTAAAAATCCTTAAATGGATTGTAGTCTTTTCAGAGTTGTCGGAGATTGGAGCAAAGCACATTTTTATAAAAAATAGACCTGGCTTTTGCCTTCACTTGACAATTCATATCCTAAACATAGGTCATTGAGATGGGCAATATTTTTATTTGTTAAAATTAAATTTGTAGCCCAGGTGAGTAAAACGCAGAATTATACGCTCAACTTTGTCAAGTGTTTCATTAATTCATTATACATCAGGTATATATCATCTACTTAGGACAATGCCTCCTCATCAAAATTTTGAGGTAACTGCCACTCTGCCTGAAAACAGCCCAGGTTATTCGTATACTCTTAAGACAAAACGGCCTCTGTAAGTCTGGTGCTGGAAATGCTGTCAAATATTTACTGCCAGTTGCTATATTTTTGCTGATAAATCCATTTGTGATATCTAGCATTGTTTTAATTTTTTTGCGCACAATGATATTCATTACTGCAGCACTGTGTGCATACTGTATTGTAAATGTGCGAGTAGCTGTGTTTAATTGTGTGTAATCTAATACTAAACGTTGTGAATTATCCAATTTCATTACGGGAAGCAATTTGCTGTAGGATTTTCCTAACTAGTTTTTTAGCTTCATGTTTTACTGGGTATTGTATCTGGGTTTGAAGAGTTGATTTTAATGGGTATCTCATGGTGAGGTGACTCATCATCCCGTGAACTTGATTTCTGTATAGTGCAGGAGCTAGTGCTAATGCCAACTCCTTGGCGTAAGAATGTTTAACTAATTCTGGGATGAGGTCAGGTAAAACTATAATTTCCTCATTTGGACATCCCATTAAAAGCTCAGGTGGCCGGTTTTTTTTCAGCCAAAAGAATGACTTAACCATATATCTAGTTCTCCCAAAACAGATCCTTAATGTTTCTGGGTATGTCCCGCTCCAAATAGAGTGGTATTTTTTATAGACGATGGGGAGCACTTACCTAGTATATAGTACTCTAGTCAGATAATCCAGCAGGTTCCGGAGAGCAGGTCCTGGAGAGCAATTGTGAGTTCTGCTTCGCTGCCCAACATCGTCACTGCCCATTCCCTTTTCAGAAGCAGAGTCCTCATTAACCTGGGTATGCCGTATTTTGATCCCAGCTATTTCTTTTAGAATTGAGGTTTATTGTTCTTGGGTTTTTCTTCTTTACTAATAATATAGTCAGACAAGCGTTGTTTTTTTCTTCAGGGTCACACGTTCTTGTGATCTCCGCTCTGAACCTCCACCTCACTCCGAACATGTATCAGTTGACTCATGAAAGGAATGAGAGAAAAGTGTATCAGTATCCTGGTACCTGTCAGACTCTCTAATATTGTAACGGTTACTTAGATTGTATCTTTTTTCAGGGGTTTCCTGCTAAGGAGACCCCCTAATGATCTTCGTTTGTCTTTATCTTTTTGTTTATTATCCCACTTCTTTTTTCATCGACGTATCAGGTGCTTGCTTAGAGTTATACGTTTCAGAAAGTTGTGGTTTCCCAGGTCTGGGTTGCAAATTATCTCCACTTAACATAGCAAAGGTTTCTTTGATCATTTTTAGTCATTTTCCTTCCTTTTGTGCAGGAGTGAAATCCCTCAAAATTTGGCATATAGCTAACACAGGTGCCTCCCTTTTTATGTTACTCTACATAATGGTGGATGCTGCGTCAAAAATGCCCATCAGTTTCATTTATAAATCCAGTGCAGGGGCTGCCCTATGCTTATTCATATTCTGCTTCAATACATCAGGAAAAACAGCCAGTGAAAGGGTACCATGTGTTCTGGTATAAATAGCAGCAAAAACTGCAGCCCAAGTGGTGCAGTTTTACACTGGGGGATCACTCCCATTGATAAGCAAATAGCAAATTCAGAACGGAATTCGCTCCCAACTGGTGGGAGTGTTTCCCGTAAGAGCATTCAGTCTTTGTTAGCTGTTATCCGTGGTCACCAATTGAGGTTGAGGAGCCTGAAAGGTCAGCGCAGGGTTAACTGTGAGTGTTTGCATTATAAACCGGATATGATTTCTGTAAATTTTTACTAAATCTGTATAGTGTACACATTTCTGCTGCAGTTAAATTAGCAGTCTCTTAATGGGGTATGTATGGAGCTAAGACCGGTCATACCAATGTTTGCTGAGTGGACTGAGTCTCACCTTTTCTGTAGTGTGTGGGAGGGTGCCTTTAAACCAATTTATATGCTCTTGGTAAGAGAGAGGACTTTCTAGTTCATCATATGGAGTGTATTCCCCTGGTGTTTCATTTTCAAAGTAGGTATGAAACATTTGTGTATGTGTATTTTCAGCTGGGAATTTAACCCAGGAATAGAATACCTCTGTCCTGAATGCTTTGTGTGCCTCAAGCAAGAAGGTAATGTCTCTACCTATAGACGGGAGACCATAATTTAGTAATTGAGATTAACTCCACTTCTATCAATCAATCAGTCAAGAAATCTGTAAAGTGCACTACATACCCGTGAGGTCTCACGGCACTGGGGGGGGGTCGCCGCTACTGATCGAAGAGCCAGGTCTTGAGAAGTCTTCTGAAGGTCAGCAGGTCTTGGGTTTGTCGGAGGTTGGTGGGGAGGGTGTTCCAGGTCTTGGCGGCGAGGTGGGAGAAGGATCTGCCACCAGCGGTCGTTTTCTGGATGCGTGGGACCGTGGCGAGGGTGGGGCTGGCTGAGCGGAGGCTGTAGGTGGGGGTGTAGAAGCTTAGTCATTCGTTGAGGTATGCTGGTCCGGCATTGTGTAGGTCTTTGTGTACGTGGATGAGGAATTTGAAGGTTATCCTCTTGTTGATGGGGAGCCAGTGTAGGTCTCTCAGGTGGGGGGTGATGTGGCTGTGCCAGGGGATGTTGAGGACCAGTCGTTCCGAGGCGTTCTGGATGCGTTGCAGCCGTCTCAGGAGCTTGGTTGTTGTTCCTGCGTAGAGGGGGTTTCAGTAGTCCAGCCTGCTGCTGACGAGGGCCTGGGTGACGTTTTTTCTCATTTCGGAGGGGATCCACTTGAAGATCCTGTGGATCATTCAGAGGGTATTGAAGCAGGATGAGGAGACGGCGTTGACCTGCTTGGTCATGCAGAGGGTGGAGTCGAGGATGACCCCCAGGTTGCGTGCATGGTTGTTGGGTGCTGGGGCTGTTTGCAGCGAGGTGGGCCACCAGGAGTCGTCCCAGGATGAGGGGGTGGATCCGAGGATGAGGACCTCTGTCTTCTCAGAGTTCAGCTTCAGCCTGCTGTCCTTCATCCATTCAGCGACGGCCTTCATACCCCGGTGGAGGTTGGCTTTGGAGGTGAGAGGGTCTTCGGTGAGGGAGATGATCAGTTGATTGTCGTCGGCGTAGGAGATGATGTTGAGGCTGTGCTGGTGGGTGACGTGGGCGAGTGGAGCCATGTAGATATTGAACAGCATTGGGCTGAGAGAGGATCCTTGCGGTACACCGCAGATGATCTCGGGGGTCTCGCAGCGGAAGGGTGGGAGGCAGACGCTCTGTGTTCTTCCAGAGAGGAAGGATGAGGGCAGCGGTATCGGGGTTGGTGGGGTCAGGGGGTGGTCTCAGGATGAGGGTGGTGGTCAGTTAGTCTTCAGTGACCTTGCCCCAGCAGCAGTGTGGTCGGTCCAGTGAGGTTTGGTAGTGTGGTTGAAGGAGACGTGAGGACTTGCAGAGAAGATGGTGTCAAGCGTGTGTCCCGTGGCGTGGGTAGGTGATGTTACGAGCTGTTAGAGTTCAAGGTTGGCGAGGTTGTTGATTAGGGTGGTGGTGTTGGATTTCGTTGTTGTTCTCTAGGTGGTAGGTCAGGTCCCCGAGGAGGATGTAGTCCGTAGAGGCGAGGGCGTGGGTGCTGATGAGGTTGGCGATGGAGTCGCTGAACTGTGGTTGGGGTCCGGGCGGTCTGTAGATGAGGGTTCCTCTGAGGGTGGTATCGGGGTCGGTGTGTATCTGGAAGTGAAGGTGCTCTGCAGTATTGAGGGTGTCATCGGTGTTGGTCGAGACTCTGACGATGTTCTTGTGGACGATGGCGATTACCCCCTCCCACTCCGTTAATGGGGTCTCTACAGGAGATCTTGTAGCCTTCTAGGATGGCGATGGCGATGTCTCTTGCTGAGGTTGTGTTCAGCCAGATCTCCGTCAGGAAGGCAACGTCGGGTGGTTGAGTCGAAGAGGTCCCAGAGTTCAATGTCGTGTTTGCGAGCAGAGCGGGTGTTGAGGAGGATGCATTGGAGGTGGTTGGGATCTTTGTTTGACGGTTTGGCGGGCTGGATGCTGGTGAGGCTGCAGTTCCATCAGGAGAAGGGGCCATGTGTGAGCTTCGGTGTGGCCTGGTAGCAGGCGTGTTCGCGTCCGGGGTTGAGTGGGTGGAGGGTGCTGGCGTTGTAGTTCAGTATGGGCGTAAAATTCGTTCCGCTCGCGAATTTGCGGATTTTCCGCAATTTCACAAATCGCGGCAAAATCCGCAAATTCGCGAGCTGGATGAATTTTGCTCAGGAACCACTTCCAGGGTTACAGCAGGTGCCCTAGTTGAAGCTAATTTCTTTGTAACCATTTACAAAATGGTTACAAAGAAATTAACTTCAACTTGGGCACCTGCTGTACCCTGCAAATGCTTCCTGAGCGGCACCTCCTTGCCTACTTGCAACTATTCTCTGACCCTGCTATGACCCTCGAAGCAGGGTCAGAGAATAGTTACAAGTAGACAACGAGGCTCCTGCAGGAAGCACTTACAGATATAGATAAAGCAGGTGCCTGAGTTGAAGGTCAAATTCAGTAACTCCTTAATCAGCCCCCAAAAAATGTGCGTTTTGTCGAGGCTGGGCAGGTGTGTGTTCTGCCCATATCTACCGTCGAAAATTAGCTATGATGCTTGATGGAGGCCTTTGCATCCTTGACTTTCACGAGCTCTATCCCCGTGCAGTTCCTAAGACCACGAGCTTCTTTCTCCCCCGATCTGCTGCTCAGATCGGTGCCTGTCCTTTTATACACACAAGAGGCATGTGAACTCGCATAGAAGCCCACCCGTTTGCCCCCCCACACACACTAGTGGTGTGCACCGTCTTCCCGCCCTTTGGCCACTATGATGGACAGCTCACTCGAGGGACCCTGGCGCCCTTCCGCGCGATGGCAAAGTTAATCAGCCCAAAAAACATGTGCCCTTTGTCGAGGCTGGGCAGGTGTGTGTTCTCCCCAAATCTACCATCAAAAATTAGCTATGATGCTTGATGGAGGCCTTTGCATCCTTGACTTTCACGAGCTCTATCCCCGTGCAGTTCCTAAGACCACAAGCTTCTTTCTCCCCCGATCTGCTGCTCAGATCGGTGCCTGTCCTTTTATACACACAAGAGGCATGTGAACTCGCATAAAAGCCCGCCCGTTTGCCCCCCCACACACACTAGTGGTGTGCACCGTCTTCCCGCCCTTTAGCCACTATGATGGACAGCTCACTCGAGGGACCCTGGCGCCCTTCTGCGCGATGGCAAAGTTAATCAGCCCAAAAAAAAAGTGCCCTTTGTCGAGGCTGGGCAGGTGTGTGTTCTCCCCAAATCTACCGTCAAAAATTAGCTATGATGCTTGATGGAGGCCTTTGCATCCTTGACTTTCACGAGCTCTATCCCCGTGCAGTTCCTGTGACCACGAGCTTTTTTCTCCACGGATCTGCTGCTCTGATTGGTGCCTGTCCTTTTATACACACAAGAGGCATGTGAACTCGCATATAAGCCCGCCCGTTTGCCCCCCCCACACACTAGTGGTGTGCACCGTCTTCCCGCCCTTTAGCCACTATGATGGACAGCTCACTCGAGGGACCCCGGCATTCTTCGGCGCGATTAGCTATGATGCTTGATGGAGGCCTTTGCATCCTTGACTTTCACGAGCTCTATCCCCGTGCAGTTTGATGTATCCTCATAAATAAATTCAAGATACACGTTGCTTCTTAAAATGAAGTTTAATCCAGGAATATGATCCCATCCATATGCAAGACAACCAAGCATCAACTGACTAACATAGGAATCTTCATATGTCAGCATACTGCATGAAATACTACATGACATACTTAATATTCTAAAAAGAAACTTAAAGATACAGTGCTAAATATCACACATCTCCTTCCCTCCAGAAACACAAAATAATAAAATAAGACATAAAGAATACAATGCCCAACTATACAAAATCAGAAAAGTAACTAGGCTTTTTTGACACTCTCGTAGAAGACCTAATGATCCTAGAATTAATTTTAGTTTTATTTTTGACCAATGCATTTTCCTTTTCCTTGATGATAACATTCTCATCATTTTGCAATTTCTTCCTAACAATCACCAATCTGTTTAAATTCCATATGCGATGGTCTTGTGTCTGAACAGCATTGTTACAAAACTTTAATTACTTTGATTGGCTTCATGAACTTTGTTTCTGAACTTCCCACCATGCCAGGACGTCTGATCATAACCACATCACCAACACACACAACAGTTTTCCTGACACTTTTTTTAGCATCAAAATAAACTTTCCTACGTTCAGCTTTGTCCTCCTCATTCTTCATAACTTCTTCTTTGTTACACACGCATTCTTTACCCTTCAACCCTTCATACTTATTAACCCAGAAAGGTTCAACAGGCGTGTTAGGAATTCTCCCATGAAATAACAAAAATGGAGTCTTTCTTGTTGTAGTATGAGGTGTATATTGGTACACCTTGGCCAAAACACTTTTTTTCCAATCTGATGACATGTTTTTAGCCAAACTAATTGTGTCCTTAATCACTTTGTTGAATCTCTCAACCATACCGTTGGCCTCTGGGTGGTAAAGAGAACAAGTCTTATGAGTAATACCTTTACAAGTTAAATAATGTTCCATTTCCTTAGAAACAAATTGAACGCCGTTGTCAGACAAAATAGTTCCAGGAAAACCTTCTTTAGAAAAGAACTCATTTAAACATTGAATGATTTTGCTAGAATCTATACCTGACAAAAAAAACAATTCTGGCAATCTTGAATACATATCAATGACCACTAATAAAAACACTTGTGAATCCCTATGTTGTATGGGACCCACTAAATCCAAAGCTATGTCCTGCCAAGGACCATTAGGTTGCCTTCTTAAAATCATAGGTTGTGTACGTGTACAATAAGATTTATCACTTATGTTGCAATGAACACAATCTCTGATCACACGTTCAACCATTTTGTCCATACCTGGCCACCAATATGACATGCGAAGCCTCTCCTTACTTTTAGATAAACCTGAATGAGCAACATGTACTAAATCAACTAATTCTTAACTGAGACTTGATGGAGGAATTAACCTTGTCCCACGAAATAACAAATCATTATCAACAGATAATTCATTCTGTTTCACCCAAAAAGGCTTAGTCAAGGAGGAACCATCTTTACTTTTGATCCAACCACTTTTCATTAAAGACATGACTTCACACAATATATCATATTTTCCCAATTCTTCAGACCATTTCCTTTCAGATATGAAGTCATAATTATCCACACAAACCAACTCTTCATCTAACTCAGAAGAATCACCTTCAAAATGTTCACTAGAGACTTGACGTGAAAGAACATCCGCTACTCCATTATCAACACCCCGAATGTACTGAATTCCAAAATTGTACTCTTGTATGCCAATAACCCATTTTGTTATACTCCCAGAAACAAGGTCCAAACCTTTCTTACTAAAGATTTCAACTAGGGGTTTATGATCAGTGTGGACATCAAAATCTAAACCCCAAAGAAACTTTTTTAGTTTTCTCACCACCCAGAAAACAGCCAATGCTTCTCTCTCTACAACGGAAGAACGAGTTTCAGCATCTCTGAAACTCCTAGACAGAAACAATATTATTTGCATGCCATCCGGACCATTTTGTTTTAACACTGCACCTAACCCCTTTTCGCTAGCGTCAGTAAGTAAGATGGATTTAAGAATAGGGTTAAAACTTATTAACGAAGGAGCACAATTTAACTTTTGTTTGATTTCATTGAACTCATTCTCACATAGATCTGACCATTGAAATTCTACTTCTTTCCTTAACAAGCATCTCATATTAACAGTTAAATTGGCAAAACCCATGACAAATTTTGCATAATATTCAATCATGCCTAAAAACTTCATGAGTTCAGCTTTGTTCTCAGGAGCAATCATATTGTTTATTGTGTCAATCAATTCAGCTCTCGGTCTCACCCCATCACCAGAAATATTATGTCCTAAGTAATTTATAGACTCAGATCTGAATTTACACTTATTCGCCTTTACAGTAAGATTGTGTTTACTGAATCTTTCTAAACCCACATTCAATCATAAATCATGGTCTGACTCATTCTTTGCAAAGATTAAGACATCATCCTGATATATACAAACACCAGGACGATCTTTTAGGACTCTTTCCATTACTCGCTGAAACACGGAGGAAGCAGATACAAAACCAAATGGCATCCTCTTAAACTTATACGTGCCAAAAGGTGTGATGAAAGATGTATAATCTCTGCAAGACTCCTCTAATTCAATCTGGTGATATGCAGAGGTGAGATTTATTGCACTAAACACCTTGGCATTTTCCAGCAATACTAACAACTCTACAATTTTTGGAAGGGGATACCTGTCAATAATGACGCATTTATTAAGTTGCCTCAGGTCAATGCATAAGCGCAAATCGCCATTCGGCTTCAGCGCTGCGACGATCGGAGCCATCCATTCACAACCTTCTATTTCCTCAATTATCTCATTTTCAATAAGCTTTTCAATTTCTTTTTTCATATCTTCTTTTACTGCTAATGGAACACCACGGACATTACAACTCACAGAAATGGCATCATTCTTTAACCGTATCTTATGTTGGTACCCTTTAAGGCAACCCAAACTTTCCTTAAACATATTAGGAAACATTTTTTTTACTTCACATGCAAACTTGTCATCAATTGATTTCTCTTCAATTAAATTTCCCTTCTCCTTTACAACACTAAGAATTTTATCTCTCAACTGTATACAATGATTGGCATTAGGGTCCAAATATACACCTAGATCACCTTGGTGTATCCAGCTAATAATGCTGTCCCCCTTCTTTGAGACATACACTTTGCCTGATATAAGTCTAGACTTGTGCTCTATAAGACCCATAAAATAACCATGTAATTTTATAGGTTTCTCCCCATATGCCAGTGGAATGATGTCAGGTTTTAAAAGAGATACTTTACCCTTTAGCTTGCTATTGAAAAACTCATTGGAGATGATTGTGATTCTGGCACCAGAGTCAAATAATACTTTGGTTTTTTCACGTTCAACTAATATTTCATCAACAGGATTGGGTCTTTTTGGTGATGGGTTATCCCCATCCCCAATAGTTTGAACCAATTCAACATCACAATCAGATCCTGAAGAAGCTTTCTAAAAAAGTCCCACTTCTTTTACTTTGGATCTAATCTTTGTTTTACACAATGCAGTGATATGTCCTTTCAACTTACACTTAGAACAAGATTGTTTGAGAGCCGGACACTTTTTGTCATTTGCAAGATGACCTGGCCTACCACATCTGAAACATTTAAACTCAGTTCCAGTCTGTTGGACCTAGGTTATCCAAGTCTACATAAGGTAGCTTGGCACAGTAGTGGCTACAGCTAAACTCACGGCGTTGGTTAAGTGCTTACAAGTCTCACTCACAGTAACTCAGTGATGAACCACTAAAATAAAAGACACAACACCAATGTTTGGAAAAATACCGTTACCTTTTATAAAAATAATATGGCTCTTTGGATTCAAATTATACAGGGTATAACATCAGTTTCTCTCAGAAATAATCTTTACACTTTTGTCTTGGAAAAAATACATGTCACTCTTCTTGCTGTGGAAAAATTACAGTAAAACACATTCTAATGTCAAGGATTCAGTAATGAGTAAATGACACTCTTTTGGAATTAGAAGAATCCCATTAGGTTTACACTATGCAGGGCTACTTTACATTAATACTCAATGTCAACCATACTTCATCAATTGAACCTGCCAAATCACTGGTTATTCTATCACTTACAGGGCTATGATCTCTATCCCCTTATCTAATATGTCACAGTTTAGAATTTAAGAGGACCAAAACGGTCAGGGCACCCTGTTTGGCGCTAGATCTGGTTAGGTTTCTGTAACTTTAATCACTAGGACCCAGCACCTTTCTTCCTCACCCCCACTCTCCTTACTGTCTTAGTGGCAGGTTCACCACAGTCCACAGGTCTCTAGATGACACCCGACTCCTGGTTTTCCCCAACCAGCTGCTTGCCTGTTGCTGGCGTGGGGGGGGGGCTTGTTAAACTTCCTGTACCAGGCGCGCTTCCACTGTGCAGCGCTGGGCGAAGGGGCCTTGTTGAAGATCAGGGCGTTGCACTTGCTCCGGTGGCCGGGCGTGAGGGGGCTGGACAATCTTCCTCTCCTCAGGCCCGCTTCCACTTGACAGCGCTGGGCGAAGGGGGCCTCGCTGACGTTCAGCGCGTTGCACTAACTCGCTCCGTTGGCGAAAGGCTGTTCTGCCTTCCGCCGGTTCTCCTCCGCTCCCTCTGTGTAGCGCTGACACTCCACTGAGCGTGCGCGATACACGGACGCTTCCCGCGGCGTCACCCAGGCCGCCGGAACATGGAGGCTGCTCGCTCCTGAGACACGCCTCCCTCAGGCCTCGCCTCCACAGATCCGCCTCCTCACAGTGAAGGGTTGAACAGCGCGGGCGCGAGGGATTAGTATTCCCGCCCGGCGCTGTGTTTTCTCCGCTTTCCTGCGCAGTCTCTCCCCTCACCTGGCTCCACAGGGACCATGCTTTGGAGCGACGACTTGCTCCTCCAGGCTGCCAAAGCTCCACTGACACGCGCCTACTTCTCAGCGCGACCAAGGACACCGGTCACAACGTGGGGCTCACAGCTCCTCTTCCAGTCTGGTAGGTGAGCGTTGGCAAGGGGGAATTGAATGTTAGGGAAGCCCTCAGCTCAGGGCGTCCTGTCAGGATTCGTTGGGGCTTAGTCTAGGAAGGGTCTTCCTTTACACGCAGGTTGCCTTTCTTCTTAATAGTTAATGTATGGGGAGGGATTGGTCAGAGGCAGAAGGGGGAACGTCCCTCTGAAGTGACTGTCTGCCTCCAAGACAAACTAGCTGCTCTCAGCGCGTCTACCTCCTCCCACCACTGCCTCACTCCTCCACTCTTGGATCAGCACAAAATGGCTGCTGGTCACTGGCCTTATATAGGGTGGCCTGAGACCTGCAGAAGTCTCTAGTTGATTCTAGAAAGTTCCCTATGTTAGCCTATGGGCCTGTCCTCCAGTAGTGTCCGTTATGGCAGTTGGTGGACACCATTTTAGGTTTCTGGAAGTCCCTAGATTTTCAAGGGGCCTGACTAGGCCTCACAGGTTATGAGGGAAAAATGGCGTCATAGCCAAGGAACACCTAGCCCCCTGACAGTATTGAAAAATCCTGATGGACATATATGTAAAAATAAAAATAGAAACTCTGGGAGGCTAAGGGGGACAAAAATAAATAATAATGGTTAGAGTATCCCCAGAAGCAGACAGGTCTAACACAGTCTTTTTAAAATCTGACTTGACAGTTTCCTTAACATATTTATCACTTTTACTCTTTACTACTTGGACCTTGTTATCCTTCTCTGTACTTGTTTTGATTATAGCTACACATTTAAGAGAATGCTCAATACGCTTAGCAACGGCTAAGACCTCTTCAAGTGGATGCTCATCTTTTAACCATAACTCATCCCTAACTTTTTCAATTCCACAACCAAACATAAATTGATCGCGAATGCGTTCATCAATGAGAACTCCAAACTTGCATGAAGATGCAAGCTTCCTTAAACGAGTTACGTAAGTTTCAATGGTCTCTTCATCATTTTGCATACATTTTGTAAACTGGTATCTTTCAAGAATAGTACTAACCTTGGGTAGAAAATGTAAATCTAATTTTCTTATGCTAATCACATACTCATTTAAGCCATTTGCTTCTGAAGAAGGCAAATCGGGTAAATCATCAAAAATATCCTGACCTTCTGACCCTAAACAGTGAAGTAATAAAGAACATTTTCTTTCAGCACTGAGAGAAGGCCCACATACGTTAGCATATCGTTAAAAAAACACCTTCCATTTTTTCCATTTGATTGGAGGCTCACCTGGACTGGATAAGAAAAATGGGGCTGCTGTAACATTTTGCAATATGGTATTTCTTAAAATGACACAATTTATGGACCCTAAAATGGAATCAAAGACAGGTTAGAACAATAACATGGAAGTCTTTTGATTTGTTTTTACAAACAATTGTCCTTGTTTTCAGAAAAATGCAGGAAGCGAAACAACCAATTAAAACCCACTTTTGTAAGTCACTGAAAACCAATCAGAACCTTTCTCATATCACTCCTGAAAATTCTTGACTGAAACACTGAAGACTGCCATGCAGGAAGAAGAAGAAGTCTAAAATCCCATTAAAATAAGGTTTGTTTAAAAGATTCACGTTTAAGATTAATTTAATTGAAACAAAACTGTGTTTTATAAAGTTCTTGGTGCTTGACTGAAACCATTAAAGTCAATCAATCGATGTTTAAATCTAAAGATATTTAAATACATGAATTGCCAAGTTTATTTGAAGAATATGAGGTTTCTTCCATGTTAAAATGCCCGCGTTAAACTGAAGCTGTAATTCATAAATCACGCAATGACAGCTCCCTTCACACTTGACCGATCGTGTTTGTATTCAAATATAATCTGCGCAATGGCAGCTTCACGATTATAGCTCTCATCACGCTTGACTGTTCGTGTTTACTTTAAATTAGAATTCACACGATGACAGCTTCCTCCAGCTTAGGCTGCTCGCGCTCTGCACATGAAAAGCTTGTTTACTTTTAATTGGAGTCAGCGCAACAGCAGCTTCCTCCAATTCAAACTGCTCGCGCTTTTCTCACTCGATAGCTCGATAGCTTGTTTACTTTTAATTAGCACCCACACGATGGCGCCGGCGATACTCGTGCTCCTTTCATCCAACAATTTGTATATATTCAATAGGCAGCCACGCGATGAGAACTGTTTCCTTTGCTGACTCCTCGCGCTCTAATCGCTTGAAGAAGTTGTTTAAATCCAATTAACATGGGTATAAAAACGGCTTCTTAAGTAAAAACTTACCTGGCTGTTTGCTGTTTATCTTAAGCAAAAGACTGATCTTCATTTCATTAACTTTGATCTTAATTGATGTTCCTGCTGTGCATCAGTGTGCATCCAAGCTTGAATGAATCTACTTTGTTTATTTGTTGGGACGTAGGATTTCATTCCTAACACGTATATATAACTGTTAAAGAACTGCCGTTGCTTCTGAGCTTATTAAGATTTAAACAGTCTGGTTGTGCATGTAAAGCTCGAAGCTGTTATTCTGCTTGTGCGCCTACTCTGTTTATTATAATCCTGCCGACTACGCCAGTGATGTATCCTCATAAATAAATTCAAGATACAGGTTGCTTCTTAAAATGAAGTTTAATCCAGGAATATGATCCCATCCATATGCAAAACAACCAAGCATCAACTGACTAACATAGGAATCTTCATATGTCAGCATACTGCATGACATACTAAATGGCATACGTAATATTCTAAAAAGAAACTTAAAGATACAGTGCTAAATATCACACAGTTCCTGTGACCACAAGCTTCTTTCTCCCCGGATCTGCTGCTCTGATCGGTGCCTGTCCTTTTATACGCATAAGAGGCATGTGAACTCGCATGGAAGCCCGTCCGTTTGCCCCTCCACACACACTAGTGGTGTGCCCCGGCTTCCCGCCCTTTAGCCACTATGATGGACAGCTCACTCGAGGGACCCCGGCGCCCTTCAGCGCGATGGCAAAGTTAATCAGCCCCCAAAAAATGTGTGTTTTGTCCAGGCTGGGCCGGTGTGTGTTCTCCCCATATCTACCGTCGAAAATTAGCTATGATGCTTGATGGAGGCATTTGCATCCTTGACTTTCACGAGCTCTATCCCCGTGCAGTTCCTGTACCACAAGCTTCTTTCTCCCCGGATCTGCCGCTCTGATCGGTGCCTGTCCTTTTATGCACACAAGAGGCATGTGAACTCGCATAGCAGCCCACCCGTTTGCCCTCCCCCACACACACACTAGTGGTGTGCACCGTCTTCCCGCCCTTTAGCCACTATGATGGACAGCTCACTCGAGGAACCCCGGCACCCTTCAGCGCGATGGCAAAGTAAATCAACCCAAAAAAAATGTGTGCTTTGTCGAGGCTGGGCAGGTGTGTGTTCTCCCCATATCTACAGTCGAAAATTAGCTATGATGCTTGATGGAGGCCTTTGCATCCATGACTTTCACTAGCTTTATCCCTGTGCAGTTCCTGTGACCACAGCTTCTTTCTCTCTGCTCTGATCGGTGCCTGTCCTTTTATACACACAAGAGGCATGTGAACCCGCATAGAAGCCCCCCGTTTGCGCCCCCCCACACACACTAGCGGTGGTGAAAAATCGCAAAATTATCCGCGATTTCGCGGGGAAATCAGCAAATTTGCAGATTTTTTTGTGATTTTGCGCGAATTCGCGAACCGCTGATTCGCAAAATTCGACCATACTTAGTCATAGTGCAGATGGCTGCAGGGGGGTCTCCGGGGTCCAGGGGTTCTGGCACTGGGCATGGTCGAGGCGCGGACGGGAGCAGACTGGCGCAGACGGGCTTGCCTTTGGCGCACCTTCGGTGTGCCAGCAGCAGGGCCGCGAAGCGGCCTCCATAGGAAGGGGAGGTGGGAGGGAGGAGCAGCTGGGAGGGGGGAGAGGGCCAATGGGGCGGGGAGCGGGATCGGCGGGGAGCGGGCACAGAGGGGGAACCATGCACAGGCAAAGGCAGGGAACAAGGCAGAAGCAAATACAGCAAAACCAACAAACAGTACAATAAGGTCAAAAAGCAATATCACACAGTTCAAAAACAGCAGTCGCAGGCAGAAAAATTAGCGGGCACAAGCAAACCTAAGGCCTACCACTAGCCACCAGGGGTGAGGTGCAGGTGGTAGCCTGTGGGTGGAGGTGGGCCTCAAACACCATCAGGAGCAGCGGCTGGTCACAGGAGCAAGGGCGCAGTCCGGTGGAGCTGCGCGGCATGGGGAGCGACCTGCCTGAAAATAGGGTCAAGGGTCGCTCTCACTGCCGCGCAGCTGCCGCAATAAGAATGGGAGGTGGGATGGAGGAGCAGCTGGGAGGAAGGAGAGGGCCAATGGGGGTGCAGGTAGGGGAGCGGGATCAGCGGGATTGGCGGGGAGCGGGCACAGAGGGGGAAACAAGCACAGGCAAAGGCAGGGAACAAGGCAGAAGCAAATACAGCAAAACCAACAAACAGTACAATAAGGTCACAAAGCAATATCACACAGTGCAAAAACAGCGGTCGCAGGCAGAAAAATGAGCGGGCACAAGCAAACCTAAGGCCTACCACTAGCCACCAGGGGTGAGGAGCAAGTGGTAGCCTGCGGGTGGAGGTGGGCCTCGAACACCCTCAGGAGCAGCGGCTGGTCACAGTAGCAAGGGCGCAGTCCGGTGGAGCTGCGCGGCGTGGGAAGTGACCTGCCTGAAAACAGGGTCAAGGGTCGCTCTCACTGCCACGCAGCTGCCGCCATAAGAAGGGGAGGTGGGAGGCAGGAGTAGCTGGGAGGGGGGATAGGGCCAGTGGGGTTGGGGGGTAGGGAGCAGGATCGGCTGGGAGCGGGATCAGCGGGGAGTGGGCACACAGTGGGAAATGAGCACAGGCAAAGGCAGGGAACAAGGCAGAAGCAAATACAGCAAAACCAACAAACAGTACAATATGGTCACAAAGCTATTACACACAGTGCAAAGACAGTGGTCACAGGCAGAAAAACGAGCGGGCACAAGCAAACCTAAGTCCTACCACTAACCACCAGGGTGGCAGCCTGCGGGTGGAGGCGGGCCTCGAACACCCTCAGGAGCAGCGGCTGGTCACAGGAGCAAGGGCGCAGTCCGGTAGAGCTGCGCGGCGTGGGGAGCGGCCTGCCTGAAAACAGGGTCAAGGGTCTGCAGTTTTCTGCTGCATGTAACTCCCCTTCGACTTCAATGTTTTCTCCTTTTTCTGACACGATTTGAAGAGAAAGGAAATTAGTAAATGAATTTATGGAGACAGGGTAAGCACAAATTAGGATGTTTATCTTACAAGTTTAAATAATCTATAGCCAATACATAGGTTATACCGACTTAGCTGAGGCAGATTTCCCTACCACTACAGACATCTCTGGTTTGAAAGTGAGTAGGAGTCTCTGAGAAGGCACAATTGAACTACTCAGGTTTATTCATAAAATAAGAATCCAACAAACGTTGGCAGCACCATGTCGTGTAGTACCAACTATTCCATCTCTTTCTTTCTCTTCAACCTCTCCTTTACCTGTCTTTCCCTGGCTGGCTTTATCTTTCCCTGTTGTGTTCTATCTAGGACCCCGATCAATATTGTGACCTCATGCCCCTATACGGCTATAATCAATACATATCCCTATAATGGCATAAACGATCAGAGCCATATTTCAGTAACTCGTCTCTGCAGCTCATGACAGTCCATGACACAGCAGAAGCCACTTCCTTAGATTCCTAGATAACACACCAAGTTCTTTCGACATCTCAAACCCCCCAGCAACCTGGGAAAGCCCTGCTAGCTTTGTTTTGATTAGTAATAGAACTCCTGCGAGCACTGTAAGAACGACCAGTTCTTAGTGACATCTTTATTGACGTCTTATGTCCAAAAACTTACGTCAAACTCGGCACCTTTCAGGTATAAATATACCAACGTTGCCTTAAGCAAGCACACAGTGGTGGTGAATACTGGAGCAGAACAGCTGTCCCTTGCAGAGCCCAGCAAATGCGAGAAGCCCACGGACGCTACCCCTCCTCCTCCTTGACGCGCTGACAAAGACGCTGTCTTTTCTCCTGCCGAGAAAATCCAGCTCCGGCGTTTCCAGCCTACCCTTGCGGGTAACTGGGATATCGGGTCCTGAGAGTAGATACCAGACCTCCTGCATTCTATTCTAGAGGTACGGTGCTGACTAAACCCTTAGAGAGAATTCTTGAAACAAACTCTTGGCATAACCAACTTAACTTAAACTGCTACTTACTTACTCCCTCCCATGTATTAGCCTTAGGTCAGGCACACCCGGGTAGGCGTAGTTAGAAGCACCAGTTGAGGTCGTTAGCTAATGTATATATGAATGTATATATTTTATTCATTTTAACCATCTTATGGCTAAGAAACCACATCAATGCTTTTACAGTATTATTTCATAATACTCCTTTTACTGTACGCACTTTTCATAATAGCAAGTTTTGCAATTGTGGCAATTCATTTCTCTTGCATGAGAAGGAAGACTGCTCAATAAATAATATCTTATATTGTAAAACGCCCGTCTCTCTATTCTCTGCATCCTGGTGAAAGTAAAATCTGCACAACTGACTGAGTGCAATAGCTGTCTATTGTTTCACACAACTCTAGAGATTGACTCTTATTCTGAGGAGCAAAGTTGTCATGTTCATGCGATTGTCGGAACCTGAATCCCTTCTTGTCTGAGCCAGGGAAGCTGATCACTTCCTATTCAGTCAAGAAAGTTTACAGTGACCTCTGAGCTAGCTGGTGCAAACCTAAATTAAGTCTAACATAGTCAGTAGAGACCTAGAAGACCGCAGTCCTACGTCTACACTGTATGTTATTCCAATGCGCAGGGCCTATAGGGAAAGTAGGAACTACACTACATCCCTATCTCCCCTTTTCTCTGACTTTGTCTTTTGCCTCTTATTTTTTTCATTCTTTTTCTTACTGTTTCTATCTGAATCTCCAGTTTCCAGTTTCAACAGCTTTATTCAACAATTTGCAGTCATAAAAGCATTTACAAAAGTACAGAAAAATTGAATATTTAAAACCGCTGTTGCTGGAGAAGCATGCTTTAAGTCGGTAAAAAGAAAAGGACTACTTCAATATCCTTATTTATACATTTCATAGATAAAAAGTAAAAATACGCATCCCAAGACGTACCCCCATAAGGGGCTCCTAGTTATGTGTCTAGAAGTATGCTGAGTTCACTTGGAATAAAAATATAAAATCTCATTAGAGAATTTCCTCGAACGGTTAAAATATATACAAAACACAGCACATTCTAATATACAAGAAGCACTTCCCTAATCCTTTTTACGTTAAAATATATATGGGACCTAACCGGTGGTACTTGCTGTCAAACCCTACACTACTCAATGATAAACTGGATAGTTCAGAACGGTTCAATATTTAATCTCACTCCCGGATATTAGGCAAGCCCTCAATACCCATGCCCACCCTGTGGAACATAGCCAGTGGTACTTGCAATCAAACCCTACACTATTCAATAAAAAACTGAATGGTTCAGACCACTACATTATTTAATCTCACTCTGGGATATCATGAGAGCCCTCAATACCCATGCCCACCCTAGGTATTTTGCCATGGCTATTGCCAAAGGCTGTGATGTGTCAGTCCGCAGGATGCGTTCGGCTTCAGATGCCCGTCCAGTGCCTAGTAGCTTGCAAATTGGAAGGAGCCAGACCCGACGCGGGGCAGTGTAAGCCGCACAAACAAAGAGGAGATGGGATAAAGATTTATTACAGGACCTGCAACCCGGGCAAGTGGCTACTACGTAAGTGGACCATTTTACAGTAAATAGTCCCACTAGAAGTGAGCCCACCCAGAACTTTAAATACAATTTACGGTCAAATGGTTTTGTGATTAGAACCCAATAGGTTTCCAACATCGGAGTGACTTTATGTTCTAAGGATCGGCTTGTAAGGGTGAAGGACTCACTCTGCCTGGTGTTATTATCCCGTAACCATTCCCAATACTTGACCTTCAACACCTCCTTAGTTGGAAAGTTTGAGTTTACAAGATCCACCCACATCCAAGCCAGGCCTATGTCGGATAAGAGGTCTCTGACCGCCCAAAGTGATTTAATATGATGGGAAACATCAGCCCTTATTAATTCTAGAAAACCTTTTGCATAGCCTGAGAGCTCTGGTGTAGTCCATTTTCCTTAGAAACCTGTTTTCCGAGGTGGTTAGAGTTGCAAGATTTTCACACCCCCAAAGTTCAGAGCCGTATAGAGCTGAGCTAATGGCTATCAAATTATAAATTTCCAGAACTGGGCTAATGGGCTTAGTGTACAATAGATTATATTCATGGTGCAGGAGCCCTGTCATCTGCCTCATAATATCTTGGAAATTCACCCCTAAGTAGGTGAACTCCTTCAAACAAATCCATCAAGAGCTCAGATGGGAGCCCTAGCACTTGTAAGGTTAGCCATAACTTTGTGTGGGGGACAAGATTGAAGGCAGCCCTAAGATCTACAAAGGCGCCATACAGGCTACCCTTACCTAATGTCACAATCTTCCAGTGTATCAAAACAAATCGAAACACCTGTTCGATTGTGCTAAGGAACACACGAAATCCAGCTTGCAGAGGGTACAGGACCTCAAATTCCTCAATCCAATCCTGCACTCCATTAAGCACGAGCCTCCCAATTATTTTCTGGAGACAATCGATTAAGCTGATGTGCCTATATTTCCCTGGTCTTGATTTGTCCCCCTTCTTATAAACAGGGAGGATCTCCGCTTTCTTCCAAGAATAGGGTACGGGGGCTCCTTGGGCACTGGCATTAGACAACAAAAGGATGTACCTGCACCATCTGTCCTAATCATATAAAAAGATATCCCCAGGTATGCCATCTGGCCCTGGTGCCTTTCCAGCCAATACAGATATAAGTGCAGTCTCTATCTCGGTCTTAGTGAATGTCTTTTGAATGTCTTGTGCTGATATAGAGCCATCGGAATTTCCCCCTCTCCTTTTGGTAGTATTCAGGCATATTGGGGTTTAAAATAATTCACCCAGTCAGATTGGGAGCTTCCCGGACATTGTTGGGGTCACCCTTTTCCCTAACGCCTTGCGTGCCACCCGACAATCTGCATTATACCATTGCCCCTCCTTCAATGCAGGTGCCTTTGGGTTCTTGCCCTGCTTAAAAAAATAGAAGCGTGGGGAGTTAAAAAATGTATTATGTATACCTATTGAATTTTCTAGATCACTTTTTTCCTCTACACTAACCTCTAAATCATTTATCGCATAATCAATGCTCTGAAGGACATTATCTAGTAAGGCCGGCGACTCTACTAACTTTACCCACTTGAGCCACCTAAGATCGTTAGTTGGAACAACCTCACCTAGGTGATGCCCTTCCCTAATTTGGGAACCCGTCGTTTGACAGTTCAGGTCCAAAGTTCCACACACTGGATTGTGGTCACTTTCGAGCCTGTCTATTACCATCATATCCGCCACCTGATGCCATAGACCCAGACTCACCAGAATGTAATCAATTCTGCTAGCATGATAGCCATTGTTGAAAGTATTGGCTGCATGTCTATCTGCCGTGGTGCGTACATTTAGGGCTCCTAATCCCTGTTCCATACAAATATTATTTAATTGGATAACCACATCTGTCCATCTCCTTACAGGACTTATCACTAGCGATGGATCACCCCATTTGATGTCTTCTGGTTCTGTCCAATAACCATCTTCCGTAGTAAGGGGTTCAAAAGTTGTGTTAAAGTCCCCCACTATTAGTGTGTTTGAAACATCTAACTGCATATCCAAGAGGTCCTCGAGGCCCGCTTTTTCCCTCTTGTTGCTCTGACATAGATGTTGTATATGTCTATTGTTAAGTGGCCTTGCATGGACAGTTTACTGGTCTGTCTTTGCTCTGAGTTGGTAGAACCTGAATATCAACCTCAAGCTCTTGGCGTACCCATATAGTCAGTCCTCCAGAGGACCTCCCTTTAGCTCCCTTAGTTGCCGCAACAGAATAGTTCAAATATTCGGCCTTGAACTGGGGTAATTCGGCCCAGATCTCTTGAAAGAGGCATATATAATATGCCTCTATAAATCCATTCTACTCCTGAGAGCCTATCTTTGTGCTAAGGCCTGCAATATTCCAGTTCAAGGTTCTATTTACGGATGATGGTAGGTCAAAGGACTGGGTCACTGAATCGATTTGTGCTGGTAAAGTAGCCAATCACTTAGCTCCTTCTGCTTGAAAAGATAGAGCCTGAACCTTCTTAGCAGTGGGTGACCGCTTCATAGGTACATCCTTAGTCAATGTAATACTAGGCCCAATAGGTACACTGTGTATTTTACTTGGCCCTAGTCAATCATTGTTCTCTAGAGTGGAATCTCCCTGCAATCTAGGTGGTATCAGTGTAGCCCTGAAATCATAGCCGGGTGGAGAACGTCTGAAGTGAATTTTTTGAATTCTCCGGGGGTCTAGTGCAGAAGTCCATCGTGAAGAAATTCTCAACAAGATATGTGCTTTTCATTGTGAGTTCAATACAATCATAAGAGTGTGTAGCGGAAGAAATCCTACGTGTGGCTATTATATCGTCCCTAATTACTAAACGGCAACCTCTAACATGCCTTATCCAATGGATAGCTTTGTTTAGTTAGCAAGTCCCTATTCTCAAAGCCTCCATTGGGACCACATTTTGGGACATTTGCCATATAAATTTTAAAAGGATTAGGTGAGTTAGGTATACACTCTCTATTCGGGCCCACATCAGATCCTTGGTTCGATAAGCCCCATATGGGTTGGTTTTACGACCAACCAGTGGGTAGTTCGCAGTGCCCATTAATAGACTGTGTGAAGAAGTGCTATTATTAACTGCAATGGGGGGTAAGCGCCTTGCCATTGTAGAGATTGCCATGCTCAACCTCTTCATAGCTGTGGCTGAATTTTTAGTTAACTTTGCCCCTCCCACTACTTTATTGCCAACAGAATCCGTAGTGGCCGGGGCGCCCACTGAAACTTTAGAAATAGTACCTGTAGAGGGTTCTGGATCACTAGCGCAATGGGAGCCGCCCTTTCCCTGTGGCTTAACCTACGAAGCCAAAAATGTAACAATAGATAGTATCTCCTCTAATGTACCCTTCATAGCCCGCACTCCAGTTCTCAGCATAGCAACTTCTTGACACATAATATTCCATTCTAATTGTGAGCCTGGGATATTAGCTTGTTCATGTGGGGTTGGAATCAATTGGATTTGTTCAAGCCTTGGGGGATCCTCTTCATCCCTGTTCTGCCTTTGCAAGTCCCCAAGTGGTTGGAATCTATTTGTACAGATAACTATTGGGTCTATATGGGCTACGTGATCTTCGCCTAGAGAAAGTTCAACAAACTCAATTACAGTCAGTAAACGCGCACTGGGATGCTGCACCCCTTTGGATGGATTTGGTTTTTGTTTCTTCCCTGTCTTGCTAAACATGTCAGGATTGATGTGTTTACTATTCCCTTTTAGGGTAGAGCTATTACAACTATTAGCGCTATTAGCGTGTTTCAGGGGAGATGACTCTAAAATGACCTCACATTCATTAATAAGGGTATCTATTCAGTCCATGACACAATTGTTGGCAGCAATTTTCCGTAGTTTTTTTGCCTTCTTCCCCGTGTCACCTCTAACCCCCCTCACTTTCCTCCCCACTCTCTTCCAAGGTCTTTCATTTCCCCATTTGAGTAGGGTACAGATATTCCAATAATATCTAAGCGGGAATACCTAAGAAGCCCTATCAGACCCACTACTTCTAGGCTCTAAAAGCTTAAAAAATACTAAACAAATGCTAGTAGCAAATTACTTAAATGGTGAAAGGCATAATAGTGTTCGGTGCTAAATATAAGAGCCTATGGACGAAAGTTTCGTAAATCCCAGGGCAAGCCCAAAATAACCAAAGAGCAATCCACCAGCAAGACAGTACCTTAGGCTTTGCCAACCAACATAGGTCCACAAGGGGGCATGGGTCAAAAGGGAAATGGCCCAGCCCTGCCAGATCCTAGCAGTGACGGGCAAGGACGGGCCCGCCCTTGGCCCGGGCACGCCTGTGCGCCTCCCACGCTGAAAGAGTCCCGAGAGCCCTTTAAACCTCTCCTGGCACTTGGAAATGATGTGGGCGGCGAGTGCGCCACTGGTGCTGCTGAGGGTTGGGGTCCGGACCTGAAGATTCCGCCAAGAAGACTCCGATGGCGGTGGCGGCTGAAAACAAGAGCAGTGCCTGGTAAGCTGGGCTCCCACACTGCGGGAGTCCTGAGAGCCCTTTAAAAGCCTCCTGGCGCATGGAAATGGGGTGGGCGGCGAGCTCGCCGCTTGTGCTGCTGGGGGTTGTGTTCCGGGCCTAAAGATTCCCCTGAGATGACTCCGATGGCGTTGGCGGCTGAAAACAAGAGCAGTGCCCGGTAAGCTGGGCTCCCACGCTGCAGGAGTCCTAAGAGCCCTTTAAACGCCTCCTGGCGCTTGGAAATGGCGTGGGCGGTGAGTGCACCACCGGTGCTGCTGGGAGTTGTGGTCCGGCCTGAAGATTTCCCCCAAGATGACTCCGATGGCGGTGGTGCCTGAAAACAAGAGCAGTGCCCGGTAAGCTCTTTCTGTCCTTTCCTGATCTGACCTGTGTCCCTCTTCCCTCTCCTCTTCCCCTCTCTCCCCCTCCTCTTTTCATGTGTTTGGGTTCCTTATTCCAATGGACCGTTAAATGCTGGCTGAGGCACGGTTGTGACCGTGAAGCACAATGCATGCCGTGGAGCTGTTGAGTCTTATCTTGAATAAAGCATCTAAATCTTCTCCATGACTTGTTTTTAATATTAGCAACATTGGATGCTGCGCAGCAAAGAAAGGACAGCTCCAGGTCCGAAAAAGACATTCAGCTCTTCGGTACTCCTTTGGCCACTACATTCGGTGAGATAACCTTCATACGCAATTAAGAATTTACCCTCACCTTGCGTACTGTGAGGAATCCATTGCCAGCCTCCTGCGCACAGCCTTACTGTAGCGGAAACTGATCCGGTTCCATCACCCTCCTTCCTCAGCTATATCCTAGCCATAGTGTAAGCAAGAATCAGGGGAACCGCATTGTTGCCACGCCTCTCTGGGAGGGAGCTCCGGCTCGCTGACGGGCAGAGCTGCCCTTAAAGGGGCAGACTGGTTCTTGAATGCATGGGAGCAGGCCTTTTCACCTTCTCTATTTGCCTGTCACACTGATAGGCACAACTTTACGGAGGCTTGCCTTGCAGTTCTTGGGCAAATTTAAATTTATGTTTAGCGTCATTAAAGGCGCAGGATACATCTTCCTCAGGAGAAAATTGTTTGTGTCAGTTTACTTTCACGCTGATGTGAACAGATCAAGGAGTGATCGTTCGCCATAGGATTTCATCACTGATGGTCACAGCTGATTTGTATAGCCTGTCACATGCTTATATTATAAAAGGAATAAAAATAAACAAATAACAAAACACGAGCAACGTGGACAGTAACTGAGGGGGCTTAGGTGTGGTATATGTGAGTCCATACTATGTTTACTGTCACCACAGTCTAGGTATTTCTAGTCCCATTCCAATTTATTGATTTCCATTGCATTGCTATTACTTAAGGCGGTCTACTCTAGCATGCGGAGAACTGTAAATTTTTGGGGGCGCCTTATTTGTTTCTTTTGGCAAGGTTGGGTGGAACCTCTGCTGAATAGTATGGCAGCCATGAACATGTGTCAACCACCACCATTTCTGGATGAAATTTTTAAACCAACAATACCCTGGAAGGAATGGGAACAACTGTTTATTTATTTTTTAATTGCAATGGGTGGGGATATATTTTCTTTTTTTGTTGTAAGACCTTTATTGATAATTTCCAGCATGACACGGCGTGAAGCCTACAACCCTGTGGGCCGGCTGCGATGATTCATATTTGTCCTATTTCTCTGACATATTTACACAGCCTCTCAGCCGACAACGAGAGGTCCGGCGGTGTACTTCAGGATGCCTATTGAAATCATGCTATTCATGCAGAGGATATATCATTGTCTTACAGTTTTCTATTTTGTATTCCCCTCTTTTGTTCTGAAAACCTATAATACCGGTACGTCAATGCATTGAGTTCAGGCAACTGTGTGTCAAGTATAATACCGGTATCTTGCATATTCCCATGCTGTGTACATTACATGGATCGGTTAGGTTTATAAAAAGGAAGATAAACATTAAACAGTTTCCCAATGAAACAGTTAAAACCTATATTCAATATTGAACTGTAGTCCTGAATACAAATAGCACATCCATTGAACAGTGCACAATCGGAAGGGGATCTCAATTGAGGTAGGTGAAACCAGGTCAAACCAGCAATACGTACCATCTGGAATTACATGCTCCATGAGAGGCTAGTGTACAAGTGTAAGGCAGCTGCTACATAAGTCCCAATATATATTCTGGAGGGGGGGTGGGGGGGAAGGGGGGCCAGCCAGAAAATAGGAAGACAGCGCCATTAGCTTCCTCGCCCAAGAGCCTCAAGATGCACCAGCACTGCCTGTGGGAAGTCAATTCTGAACATCCTCCTTCTCCGACTGCTGGCTGAGTAGGAAGGACACAAAGGGAGGCCAGATGTCTTTGGGTTTAGATTGCGCGGGCATTAGTTCGGCATAGTCATGTAGGTGCTCCTGCCATGTGGCCAATACTCGGAGCCAGCATTTAAACTTGGGCGCGCGCCCTCTCCCCCAACGACATGCCACCAGTCTTTTGGCCAGAAGGAGGCTAAGTGCAAGGAGTTTTTTGTGTGCAGTGATCACCTGTTGCATCAGGCCCAGCAGGGCAATCAAGGGGCAGGGGGCTATAGTGTCGCCCAGCATCGTAGAGAGCCCGTCAAACACCAGTGTCCAGTATGTGGCTACCTGGGGGCAGGACCAAGCTAAATGAAAAAAGTCTGCACCAGCGGAACCACAAAGCATGCAGCAATCAGAGTCACGGAATCGGTGCAATCGCGCAGGTGTGTGGTATAAGCGGTGTAAGAATTTATAGTGGAGGAGGCGCAGCCTATTGTTGCCAGTGATGGCTTTCGTTTGTATGCAGCTGGTCTTCCACTGCTCGTCTGTTAGTGGTTCTGTGAGGTCCCTGTCCCATTCCAGCCGGGCTTTCAAAGAGGGGGGGTGCGGCGTGTCTTGCACATGTTTATAAAGCATGGAAACAACGTGGCGTGGAGCATCTGCGTGCACTATAGCATGGAGTGGTGCATAGGTTTCTGGCTCTGTGGGAAATTCGGGAGTGATAGTGCGAACATTTTGACGCAGGTGAGTAAATAGGAATGTGTCCATGATTGAGGCCGTCCTCTCTTTAAAAAATTGCTCAGCAGTAAGAAAGGTCCCGTTCAGATATAGATCGCCCCAGTGAACATATCCCAGTCCTCTGAGGAGTTTGTGGCCTATCGCTTCACATGTAACCTGGAGCCTGGGGTCACTTACTAGCGGCAGTTTGGGTGAATAATGGAACGCACAATCCAGGACTTGCACCATCCGGCGCCATGCAGCCACCGAACAGTCTACTGTGGAGGGGGTCACGTTCTCTGGGCTCCAGCTTGGCATTAATGTAGCCTTGGGTAACTGTGGCAGCCATGTAGCCATCTTCGACGGCAAGGTGTGCCATAAACGGAGGTGGGAAATACCGGTAGGCAGCGAAGTGTGTCTGAGCACAGTCGTAGTATCTTTCAAAGTTAGGGACGTCGAAGCCGCCCAGATGGAAAGGGAGCATAAGAGTATCAAGGCTAAGGCGAGCTTGCTTCCCGCCCCATATCAGTCTCGTAAGTTGGGATCTCAGGGTACTAAAAAAGAATCTCCCTGGGTTATAGGGGATGTTGACGAAAAGATATAGTAGTTTGGGAAGGAGCACCATCTTGATCAAAGCTATCCTTCCCTCCATTGATAGTGGGAGGTGGATCCATTTGGTGACATTGTCAGTAATCTTATCTATAACGGTACCATAGTTGGCCCGCATCATATCCTCTTTTCGACGAGAAATGTGGATGCCCAGGTATTTCAGGTCGTCATGCTCACATATCAGAGAGTAGTCAAGTGGGTGAGGGTGGGTATTGTCAGTCAGTGGAAAAATTGCAGACTTCCCCCAATTGATTTGCACTCCAGCAATTCCTCCAAATATAGTGATTTCGCGCAGAATCGGGTTGAGATCTTCACGCGGCTAGGGGGGGGATACATTTTCTTCTCTTAGGAAACAACATATTTTATTGCACAACATTGGTATTCAGGGGAGGAAAGTCTATGATAATTTGATGGACTCTTAGAGCAATTCTGCGGGGAAATGAAGCTCAAGATGATGTCTATGCATTAACCCTCCACAAATTTGCTACGCACTTTGGGCAAAAAGTGCAAGGTATCGTGAAGGCTGCAGGGGCTGTGAGCGTTCCGCTCTGTTATTAGTGTTCGAGGACAAGGACCAGTTTTAAAATTGATTTTAGCACTGTTAGGAAATTCTGATAGAACGTTTTTTAAATTGTATATCTGGGGGCTTTTCTATTAGGATAAAGAGGGAATTTAATTTGGAGGCACTCTGACACACTCTTCACACTCTTTTCATTGCCACCACTGACGTAGACGACCACAGGCGTCGGCCGGCGGCGGGTGACATCTTGGGAGTAGCGGGGTCAGCGCTCTAGTCGCGCCGGACTCCCGCCCTCCTCACGCTATAAAATGTGTGTCATGGCCAGATGGCGCAGCGGGCTGGCGCAGCGGGCGCGCCGGGCGCGCGCCGAAGCCGCGCCAAAGCCAAGCCCGTCTGCGCCCATCCGAGCCTGGACCAAGCCCAGGGCCACCCCCCCTGCTTCACCTGCATCATCAAGGTTGGTTTATTCCTCCAATGATTTACACTCTCAAAACAATACGCTACATAGGGCACATGATCCACTGGTGTGCATATACGTAGATCCTATCGGAGGCCCATTTATTTGCACCTTGTGTAATAATTTCACTCAGGACACTTCGACACCTCCTAAACCTATACAGGCAGCACTAATAAATGCGCGCTAACTCCCATGCCATAAAATCGACATATTAGAACTGCTCAATAGTCATGCCATCGACCTCCTGTTTCTGACTGAAACCTGGGGAGACGAAGCATCAGGTCCAGATTTTAAAGCTGCCATGCCAGAAGACTACTGCGTTTACAGGCAGGACCGTAAGACAGCAAGAAGAGGTGGTGGTATCGCTATAATATATCGCAACACTTTGCGAGTAAAAGCTCTCGACCTTAAATATGCGAACTGTGAGGCCCTTGCCTTCACCATTCTTCTCACCACTAATCAATCATTTACCGGTATACTATTATACCGTCCCCCTGGTTCTCGCAATGTATTCTTGTCCCAACTCCATCAACGGAGTGAACTAGCCGCCGAACACAAACACTTCACCATATTAGGTGATTTCAACTTTTATCTAGAATCCCATACAGATAAAGACATGGTCCAGCTCATCACGGACCTATCTGCGGTAGAACTCGAACAACTGATAACGGCTCCCACACATGAGGCAGGACACACGCTTGACGGTATCTTCACTAACAACCCTCATATTACCGTCAACAAAATGCTACCCCTTACTTGGTCCGACCACTCTGCCATCCTATTTGACATCAAAATCAGATCAAATATAGATAAAAACATTTTGCACAACTCCTATCTAACCACCAGAGACTGGAGAAACATAGATTACAATCATCTAGATCTGATCCTCACTGATGCTTTTATGGATACTGATGGGGAAACGGATCCAAACATTGCGGCCACTACTTACACTTCCATCCTGGAAAGGACATTTCAAATGCTAGCCCCTACTAGAACCTCCAAATGCAATAGGAAAACTCCATCAGCCCCATGGTTCACTGAACCACTCAGGCTACAGCGTCAATATTGCCGTAACTTAGAACGTCACTGGCGTAAACATTACAACCCTTCAGACAGAACAACATATAAAGCCGCACTCCTGGACTACAAGCAGAAAGTAGCCATGGAAAAAAAAACCTACTACACCACCCAAATAGACCAGGCGAAATGCAGCACGAAAAAACTGTTTGAAGTAGTGAATCACCTTGGGAACCTTTAAACCCTCCCACTGTAACATCACAAATCCTATGCAATAAACTAGCTGACTACTTTTCAGATAAGGTCACAACTATATTCAAGGACTTTACCCCTAACTCCAATAACATATCATGTACGAACATAGAACCAAAACTGAATCCGGCTACTTTCACCAAATTCACTCAGGTACATTCGCATCGTATCCATAAACTTATTTCGTCAATCAAATCAGGCTCCCCTCTGGACCCTTGTCACCCCTCCATACTTCACACCATTCCAGATACCATTACCTTACCACTGACACACATCTGTAATATCATGTTTTCATCAGGTATTTACCCCAATATTTGGAAAAACACCATAATCAAACCGCTTCTAAAAAAAACATTGCTTGATCCATCTGAGTCTTCCAGCTATCGTCCCATTGCATCATTGCCATTTCCTGCCAAGATCTTTGAATCTGTCATGAATGAACAACTTTCTGACTACATTCAATCTAATGACCTATTAGATGACACCCAGTTCGGTTTCCGACAAGGTCACGGGACAGAAACGGCTCTGATCAAGGCCGCTGACGAAATAAGAACCACAATGGACAACGATGGTCAGGCGGTTTTGATTCTGCTGGACTTATCGGCGGCTTTCGACACGGTCGATCACCCCACTCTGATCGGCCGTGTCGAGGCCATCGGTATCAAACACAAGGCCAGGGATCTTATAGCATCTTTCCTGGCAGACCGTAAACAGGCAGTCAAGCTGGGTTCATTTACCTCCCCGACATTGGCCCTCCCTTGCGGTGTCCCACAGGGTTCCTTGCTGAGTCCGACCCTTTTCAACATTTATGTGTCGGACTTAGCGAGGGTAATAAAAGCGTATAACATCAATCTGACCCGCTACGCTGATGATACCCAGCTGGTACTATCTATTCACAAAAACGGTTCCACCATAGCGGCCAACTTCAAAGACGGTATGCGGGCCATTAGCAGCTGGATGGCCTCCAACTGTCTTAAATTGAACTCTTCCAAGACTGAAGTAATGCTGTTCGGCAAGGTCCAGCCAGCCTGGTCTCCGTTATGGTGGCCGGAGGAAATGGGCATTCCACCTGAACCAGTCAGCAAAGTGAGAAACCTGGGAGTTATATTCGATGACAAACTTCATTTCCATCACCACGTAAACTCTGTAGTTTCATCGTCTTTCAACATCTTGCGAAAAATTAAGAAGCTTTTGCCATACCTTCCCACCAATACTGGCAAAACTCTTATTTCCACCCTAGTGTTTTCACGTACTGATTATTGCAACGCCCTTTTTCTCAACGCCCAAGAAAAAGTCATTTCCAAACTACAAATGATTCAGAACGCCTCGGCTAGAGTTTTACTTGGCATCCCAAAATTCACCTCCGTCTCAAGACAACTAGCTCAACTGCAGTGGCTCCCGGTGAGGATCCGTACTAAGTTTAAGTCATTATGCATTGTCTACAAGGCAATAAACAACATGGGACCCACATTTCTTAAAAATTCCCTTAAGCCTCTCCCAACCCTCAGAACGCTTAGTTCCAACACCGCTCACCTGATTCAAATTCCCAGAACAAGGAAAGTCAATTGGGGAGACAGACGTTTTAGCATTGCAGCGGCAAGACTATGGAACTCTCTTCCTCTCAATATAAAATCCAGCCCTACATTGCTTATCTTCAGAAAGCAACTTAAGACATGGTTGTTTTCCCAATGATTTAACTAGCACCTTCAGATATAGAACTCTGCATCTGTCCTCTAAGACACTGGTAATAGATCTAGCTCCTAGCGCCGAGACACCCACGGGTAATTGCTGCGCTTTAAAAATCACATAAATAAATATCTAGCTAAATAGCAGTACTAAGAGGGATGGCCAATTTAACCCCATCGCTGCTAGGCATTTTCCCCCTCCTGTGCTAAGGCTTTTTTTGGCGTTTTGTGGTAGTGCGCGCTTAGGCCCTTGTAACTTTTTGACCACATAAGGTATCCACGCCAAATTTGCGTCCTTTTTTTCCAACATCATGTGGATTCTAAAGGCGCCCAGGGTTTGTGGATTCCCTTGGAGGGGTCCCAGAAATTAACCAAAATATAGTGATTTTCTTGTTTTTTTCAGAAAAATGGGAAAAACGGGCTGCAAATGAAAGCCTCTGGGTTTTTCCCTGAAAAAGTTATCAAAAAAGGGTTTGTGGGGCTGAAATCTCCATTTTCTCAGCTTTTAGGGAATGACAGTCTTTTGTCAGAGAACCGACATTTTTCACACAGTTTCGGCATTTTTCTGGGACATAGCCTATTTTTGCTATTTTTAGAGCTTTCCACCTTCTTCCAGTTAATGGTAGAAATGAAAGCAATAATGGATCCTGGAAAGCTGTACATTTTCGAAAAGTAGACAAAATTCTGAATTCAGAAAGGGGTCATTTGTCTAAATCCATGAAGGTTTCTTTACAGAAACTAACAGTTAAATATTGGAATAATTGAAAATTTGTTGAAAAAAACAGCCTTTTGTCTCGACGTTTTCACCTATAACTTTTTCTAATTTTGACAGCTCTTGGAAAGCAATATACCGTTACATCCGTTAAACCTTCCTGGATGTGGGGATATATAGGACTTGTAGTTTCACCAAGAACCCGACGAACCCAGATCCAAACACTGAGCAGCAACTTGCAATGATATTTTTTTATTTACTGGGTATAGAGCACTTTGTCTTGGAAAATGTATACATGGAAAAGTCTGTATGAAAGACACCTATGTATTTCTGAATTGGGTACAAATTATAGAGTTCAGAAACAGTATATAATTGCTAATTTTCAAAATTGGGAATACTCATACTAGCATGAGAATTATTGGTCATTTTTCAAAAATATTTTTTTTTACACAATGTCTTTCATTGAAAGGGAGAAATGCATGAAAGCTCAATTGGTAATAACAGTTGATTTACAAATCTGAATTACCCCAAGTCTCCCTATAAAAATGGTACCTCACTTGTGTGGGTCGGCCTTGTGCCTGTGACAGGAAACGGCGCAAAATGCAACGTGGTCACACCTAAATTTTGCAGTTACAAATTGACCCTTTTTTGGCAAAGTGCCTACCTGTAGTTTTTGCACCCTAGCTCTGTCGGCACCTAGGGAAACCTAGCAAACCTATACATTTTTGAAAAGTAGACACCCAGGGAAATTCAGGATGGGGTGACTCGACTGCCTACCACCAGGTTTTGTTACCCAGAATCCCTTGCAAAGCTAAGAATTTGACAAAAAACACATTTTCTTTACATTTCTGTGGTGGAAAGTTCTAGAATCTGTGTGGATCAACAAATTTCCACCCACCCAGCGTTCCCCCAGGTCTCCCGAAAACAATGGTACCTCACTTGCGTTGTTAGGCATAGTGGCTGCGACATGAAACAACGCAAAACGTAACGTGGTCACACCTCAATTTCCCAGTGAAATTTTGCGCTTTCTGGACAAAGAGACTACCTTTTGTTTTTGCGCCCTAGCTCTGCCAGCACCTAGGGAAACCTAGCAAACCTATACATTTTTGAAAACTAGACACCCAGGGGAATTTAGGATGGGGTGACTCGTCTGCCTACCCCCAGGTTTTATTACCCAGAATCCCTTGCAAATCTAAAAATTTGACAAAAAAAACACATTTTCCTCACATTTCTGTGGTGGAAAGTTCTGGAATCTGCGTGGATCAACAAATTTCTACCCACCCAGCGTTTCCCCAGGTCTCCTAAAAAAATGGTACCTCACTTGCGTGGGTAGGCATAGTGGCTGCGACATGAAACAGCACAAAACGCAACATGGTCGCACCTCCATTTCCCAGTGAAATCTTGCACTTTTTGGACAAAAAGACTACCTTTTGTTTTTGCGCCCTAGCTCTGCCAGCACCTAGGGAAACCTAGCAAACCAATACATTTCTGAAAACTAGACACCGCAGGGAATTCAGAATGGGGTGACTCGACTGCCTACCACCAGGTTTTGTTACCCAGAATCCCTTGCAGAGTAAGATTTGGACAAAAAAAACACATTTTCCTCACATTTCTGTGGTGGAAAGTTCTGGAATCTGCGTGGATCAACAAATTTCCACCCACCCAGCGTTCCCCCCGGTCTCCCCAAAAAAATGTACCTCACTTGCGTGGGTAGGCATAGTGGCTGCAACATGAAACAGCACAAAACGCAACATGGTCGCACCTCAATTTCCCAGTGAAATCTTGCACTTTTTGGACAAAAAGGCTACCTTTTGTTTTTGCGCCCTAGTTCTGCCAGCACCTAGGGAAACCTAGCAAACCCATACATTTTTGAAAACTAGACACCCAGGGAAATTCAGGATGGGGTGACTCGTCTGCCTACCCCCAGGTTTTGTTACCCAGAATACCTTGCAAAGCTAAGATTTTGACAAAAAAAACACATTTTCCTCACACTTCTGTGGTGAAAAGTTCTGGAATCTGCGTGGATCAACAAATTTACCCCCACCCAGCGTTCCCCCAGGTCTCCCGAAAAAAAAGGTACCTCAATTGCGTGGGTAGGCATAGTGGCTGCGACATGAAACAGCGCAAAACGCAACATGGTCTCACCTCAATTTCCCAGTGAAATCTTGCACTTTTTGGACAAAAAGACTACCTTTTGTTTTTGCGCCCTAGCTCTGCCAGCCCCTAGGGAAACCTAGCAAACCTATACATTTTTAAAAACTAGACACCCAGGGGAATTCAGGATGGGGTGACTCGTCTGCCTACCCCCAGGTTTTGTTACCCAGAATACCTTGCAAAGCTAAGATTTTGACAAAAAAAACACATTTTCCTCACATTTCTGTGGTGGAAAGTTCTGGAATCTGCGTGGATCAACAAATTTCTACCCACCCAGCGTTACCCCTGGTCTCCCGAAAAAAATGGTACCTCACTTGCGTGGGTAGGCATAGTGGCTGCGACATGAAATAGCGCAAAATGCAACATGGTCGCACCTCAATTTCCCAGTGAAATCTTGCACTTTTTGGACAAAAAGACTACCTTTTCTTTTTGCGCCCTAGCTCTGCCAGCACCTAAGGAAACCTAGATAACCTATACATGTTTGAAAACTAGACACCCAGGGAAATCCAGGATGGGGTGGCTCGTCTGCCTACCCCCAGGTTTTGTTACCCAGAATCCCTTGCAAACCTAAAAATTTGACCAAAAAAACACATTTTCCTCATATTTCTGTGGTAGAAAGTTCTGGAATCTGCGTGGATCAACAAATTTCCACCCACCCAGCGTTCCCCCAGGTCTCCCGATAAAAATGGTACCTCACATGTGTGGGTAGGCATAGTGGCTGCAACAGGAAACTGTACAAATCGTACGGTGGTGAATTTACAATACCCAATTGCAAAACGACCTTGATTTTGGGGGGGGGCACCTGAGTTTTTGGCCCGGGGCTCGTTGGTATTCTTTGGAAAGTACCAAACCCAAACAGTTTTGAAAAGTAGACACCCGGGGGAGTCCAGGGAGGTATGGCATGCGTGGGTCCCCCAATGTTTTCCTACCCAGAACTCCTTGCAAACCTTAAAATTATATAAAATATCACTTTTCCTAATTTTTTTGTGTGGGATCTCCGTGCCGGCAAAAATGTCCTACCACCCAGCGTTCACCATGTTATCCCGAGTAAAAGGATACCTCACTTGTGTGGGTGCCCCAAAGCAGAACAGTCCGAAAATCAATTTAGAAAAAGTAGTATTTAAGTTTTACAAATTAAGCCCCCCTGCCTTAGACACAGACCTAAATTTATGGTTTGCAGGGATTTCTGGGTAGGAAAACATTGGGGGACCCACGCATGCCATACCTCCCTGGACTTCCCCGGGTGTCTAGTTATCAGAACTGTTTGGGTTTGGTAGTTTCCAAAGATGCCCGCCGAGCCCCGGTCCAAAAACTCAGTCCCACCCCCCCAGAAAAGAAGGTAATGTTGCTATTGGTTATTGTAATTTCTCCACCGTACGTGGACCTTTTCCTGTGGCAGCCACTATGCCTACCCACGCAAGTGAGGTACCATTTTTATCGGGAGATCTGGGGGAATGCTGGGTGGGAGGAAATTTGTGTGAGCCCAGTGACGCCACGCTTTCCCACACAAAAATTGTGAAAAATCTGATTTTTTCAGCAAAAATTGAGGTTTGCAAGGGATTTTGGGTAAAGGAACGTTGGAGGATCCACACAAGCCATACCTCCTTGGAAGCCCCCGGGTGTCTACTTTTCAGAAATGTGTGGGTTTGGTAGGTTTCCCTAGATGGCCGTCTCGCACGGGGCCAAAATCCCAGGTTACCCCCCTTGCAAAAGCTGGTGGTATTGAATGTCAATACCACCTGCTTTTTTTCCTTTACCCAGAATCCCTTGCAAACCTCAATTTTTGCTGAAAAAATAAGTTTTTTCACACTTTTTTTGTGTGCGAAAGCGTGGCATAACTGGGCTCACACAAATTTCCTCCCACCCAGCGTTCCTCCAGGTCTCCAGATAAAAATGGTACCTCACTTGCGTGGGTAGGCATAGTGGCTGCAACAGGAAAAGGTCCAAATCGTACGGTGTCCACACACACCGCCAGCCAAGCACCACTCCACGCACACTGCAAGCCAAGCGCCACTCCACGCACACCGCCAGCCAAGTACCACTCCACGCACACCGCCAGCCAAGCACCACTCCACGCACACCGCCAGCCAAGCACCACTCCGTGCATAGATAGCCAAGTACCCCTCCACGCACACCGCCAGCCAAACACCACTCAGCGCACACACCGACAGCCAAGTACCACTCCACACACACCGCCAGCCAAGCACCACTCCGTGCACAGACAGCAAAGTACCACTCCACGCACACCATCCAGCCAAGCGCCACTCCACACACACCGCCAGCCAAGCACCACTCCGTGCACAGACAGCCAAGTACCACTCAACGCACACCACCAGCCAAGCGCCACTCCACACACACCGCCAGTCAAGCACCACTCCACGCACACTGCAAGCCAAGCGCCACGCCACGCACACCGCCAGCCAAGCACAACTCCATGCACACCCCCAGCCAAGCACCACTCCACGCACATCGCCAGCCAAACACCACTCAGTGCACACACCGACAGCCAAGTACCACTCCATGCACAGACAGCAAAGTACCACTCCACGCACACCATCCAGCCAAGCGCCACTCCACACACACCGCCAGCCAAGCACCACTCCGTGCACAGACAGCCAAGTACCACTCAACACACAACACCAGCCAAGCGCCACTCCACACACACCGCCATCCAAGCACCACTCCACGCACACTGCAAGCCAAGCGCCACTCCACGCACACCGCCAGCCAAGCACCACTCCACACACACCACCAGCCAAGCGCCACTCCACACACACCACCAGCCAAGCACCACTCCGTGCATAGATAGCCAAGTACCCCTCCACGCACACCGGCAGCCAAACACCACTCAGCGCACACACCGACAGCCAAGTACCACTCCACACACACCGCCAGCCAAGCACCACTCCGTGCACAGACAGCAAAGTACCACTCAACGCACACCATCCAGCCAAGCGCCACTCCACACACACCGCCAGCCAAGCACCACTCCACGCACACCGCCAGCCAAGCACCACTCCGTGCATAGATAGCCAAGTACCCCTCCACGCACACCGCCAGCCAAACACCACTCAGCGCACACACCGACAGCCAAGTACCACTCCACACACACCGCCAGCCAAGCACCACTCCGTGCACAGACAGCAAAGTACCACTTCACGCACACCATCCAGCCAAGCGCCACTCCACATACACCACTGGCCAAGCACCACTCCGTGCACAGACAGCCAAGTACCACTCAACGCACACCACCAGCCAAGCGCCATTCCACACACACCACCAGCCAAGCACCACTCCACGCACACTGCAAGCCAAGCGCCCCTCCACACACACCACCAGCCAAGCGCCACTCCACACACAGCACCAGCCAAGCGCCACTCCACACACACCGCCAGCCAAGCACCAGTCCGTGCGTAGATAGCCAAGTACCCCTCCACTCACACCGCCAGCCAAACACCACTCAGCGCACACCGACAGCCAAGTACCACGCCACACACACCTCCAGCCAAGCACCACTCCATGCACAGACAGCAAAGTACCACTCCACGCACACCATCCAGCCAAGCGCCACTCCACACACACCGCCAGCCAAGCACCACTCCGTGCACAGACAGCCAAGTACCACTCAACGCACACCACCAGCCAAGCGCCACTCCACACACCGCCAGCCAAGCACCACTCCACGCACCCTGCAAGTGCCAGCCAAGCACCACTCCACGCACACTGCAAGCCAAGCGCCACTCCATGCACACCGCCAGCCAAGCACCACTCTACGCACACCGCCAGCCAAGCACCACTCCACGCACACCGCCAGCCAAGCACCACTCCATGCAGACAGCCAAGTACCACTCCACGCACACCACCAGCCAAGCACCACTCCACACACACCGCCAGCCAAGCACCACTCCGTGCATAGATAGCCAAATACCCCTCCACGCACACCGCCAGCAAAACACCACTCAGCGCACACCGACAGCCAAGTACCACTCCACACACACCGCCAGCCAAGCACCACTCCACTCACACCGCAAGCCAAGTGCCACTCACCGCCAGCCAAGCACCGCTCCACGCACACCATCCAGCCAAGTACCACTCCCCACACACCGCCAGCCAAAATCCACTCCACACACACCACCAGCCAAACACCACTCCGTGCACAGACAACCAAGTACCACTCCATGCACACCACCAGCCAAGCGCCACTCCACACACACCGCCAGCAAAGCAGCACTCCGTGCAGACAGCAAAGTAGCACTCCACGCACACCACCAGCCAAGCGCCATTCCACACACACCGCCAGCCAAGCACCACTCCGTGCACAGACAGTAAAGTAGCACTTCACGCACACCACCAGCCAAGCGCCACTCCACACACACCACCAGCCAATCACCACTCCGTGCATAGATAGCCTAGTACCCCTGCACGCACACCGCCAGCCAAACACCACTCAGCGCACACCGACAGCCAAGTACCACTCCACACACACCGCCAGCCAAGCACCACTCCACGCACACCGCAAGCCAAGCGCCACTCACCGCCAGCCAAGCACCGCTCCACGCATACCATCCAGCCAAGTACCACTCCCCACACACCGCCAGCCAAACACCACTCCGTGCACAGACAACCAAGTACCACTCCACGCACACCACTAGCCAAGCGCCACTCCACACACACTGCCAGCCAAGCAGCACTCAGTGCACAGACAGCAAAGTAGCACTCCACGCACACCACCAGCCAAGCGCCACTCCACACACACCGCCAGCCAAGCGCCACTCCACACACACCGCCAGCCAAGCACCACTCTGTGCACAGACAGCCAAGTACCACTCCACACACACCACCAGCCAAGCACCACTCCAAACACACCGCCAGCCAAGCACCACTCCGTGCATAGATAGCCAAGTACCCCTCCACGCACACCGCCAGCCAAACACCACTCAGCCCACACCGAGAGCCAAGTACCACTCCACAAACACCGCCAGCCAAGCACCACTCCACGCACACCGCAAGCCAAGCGCCACTCACCGCCAGCCAAGCACCGCTCCACGCACACGATCCAGCCAAGTACCACTCCACACAAAGCCAGCCAAACACCACTCCACACACACCACCAGCCAAACACCACTCCGTGCACAGACAACCAAGTACCACTCCACGCACACCATCCAGCCAAGCACCACTCCACACAAACCGTCAGCAAAGCAGCACTCCATGCACAGACAGCCAAGTACCACTGCACGCACACCATCCAGCCAAGCACCACTCCACACACACAGCCAGCCAAACACCACTCCACGCACACTGCAAGCCAAGCGCCACTCCACACACACCGCCAGCCAAGCACTACTCCTTGCCCAAGGGGTCGCTTCCTAAAAACTAAATTTAAATTCCCTGTTGCTAGTGGGTATTTTCTGCCACCCCTGGGGGCAAAACGGCAAAAAAACGGGCCGATTTGCCCCCAGGGTGGACAGAAAAACAAAAAGACAATCATGGCCACCTGAAAGCGACCCTTACCCAAGGGGTCGCTTCCCAAAACAAACACAGTGCCCCAACAAATACCCCTGGTGCTAGGGGAAATTTCTGCCCCCCCTGGGGGCAAAACGGCCGAAAAACAGGCCGATTTGCCCCCAGGGGGGGCAGAAAAACAAAAAGTTAATTGTGAGGCCACCTGGAAGCAACCCTTGCCCAAAGGGTTGCTTCCTAAAAGCTAAAAACAAAATCCCTGGTGCTAGTGGGCATTTTCTGTCCCCCCTGGGGGCAAAACGGCAAAAAAAACGGGCCGATTTGCCCCCAGGGGGGACAGAAAAACGTAAACAAAAAATATGGCCGCCATCTTGGCTCCAAAAAACAACCCTGGTGCTAGTGGGGAATTTCTGCCCCCCCCCCTGGGGGCAAAACGGCCGAAAAAACGGGCCAATTTGCCCCCAGGGGGGGCAGAAAAACGAAAACATTATCACAGCCCGCCTGGAAGCGACCCTTGCCAAAGGGGTCGCTTCCTAAAATCTAAAATTACATCCCTGGTGCTAGTGGGGGCATTTCCGGCGCACAATCGCGACGCTGTGCGCGATCGTGAGGCAGAAATGCCCTGCAAAGAGACATCAGGGGAGAGGAAAAACTCTTTCCTCTCCCCTGATGCCTCTTCGCTGCCCCAAACCCCAGCCAGACACTTGAAACTTACCTTATCCCCAGACGCGCAGGAAGTAAATAGCTTCCCGAGCGCTGGGAATCCCTGATGATGTCAGCGAGCGCTGTGCGCGCTGACGTCATCAGGGATTCCCATGGGGGAGGGCGGGGGCAGCAGCGGAAGGTCTTCCCCTGCCGCCCCAAGCAAAACAACGAAGATCAGAGAACCTCGGAGGGAGCGCCAGCGCTTCCCCCGAGGGTGGGGCTGATGACGAGCTGGCCTTGTCATCAGCGCACGGCAGGTAAGCGCCATGACGAGCCCAGCTCGTCATTAGCCCCGAAAGGGTTATTTGAATTTGGATCGTTGGTTGATTATCTCATCAGGGATCAATTAGTCAGATGTACTAATAATCCGAAAATTTGCCTTTTGGCAATCCGGATTTAAAGACTGCAGTGGAACTTGCTAAGAGTGTCAAACATACAGTGGAATGCATAAGAGAGATGATACAAGCAACAATTCTGACACAGTACATGTAGTAAAGAATATTTTCAGCTCTCCCTCTGCTCCTTCACTCGTTTTCACTCGTTTTTCTACCCTTTCCATCTTTCACCTTTCTGCCCTTTTCTGCATCTCCACTCTTTTGTGCCTTATTTCTGCTTATTTTACCTTTTTTCTTTATCCCTTCTTTCCTCCCTTTACCTTTCCCCGCCGCTGCTGCCCCCACGGCCCCTCCCCCCCAGCGCGACCGGCCCAATCCAGCTCCTCTCCCCGCTCCCGCCTCCCAGCTGTCCAGCCCTCCCCGACCCCTACTTAATGGCGGCCACTGCGGGGACAGGCGAGCAATACACTGACTCATTGTCAGTGAAATTGCTCTCCCACCCTCGCAGCTCCACCGTTAAGTGAGGTGCCCCTGCCCCTGCACTCTTGAGTGTTAGTGATCGAGGCCCTCCTCTACCCACAGGTTTCCCTGCGCCTCATCCCTGGTGGTCCAGTGGACCTCAGTCTCCTTTCTCTCACTCTGCTCCTTCACCCGTTTTTCTATCCTTTCTATCTTTCACCTTTCTGCATCTCTGCTCTTTTTGCGTTATTTCTGCCCATTTTCCCTTTCTCTCCCTCTGCTCCTTCACTCGTTTTTCTACCCTTTCTATCTTTCACCTTTCTGCACCTCTGCTCTTTTGTGCCTTATTTCTGCCCATTTTCCCTTTCTCTCCCTCTGCTCCTTCACTCGTTTTCACTCGTTTTTCTACCCTTTCCATCTTTCACCTTTCTGCCCTTTTCTGCATCTCCGCTCTTTTGTGCCTTATTTCTGCATATTTTCCTTTTTTTCTTTATCCCTTCTTTCCTCCCTTTACCTTTCCCCGCCGCTGTGCCCCCGCGGCCCCCCCCCCAGCGCGACCGGCCCAATCCAGCTCCTCTCCCCGCTCCCGCCTCCCAGCTGTTCAGCCCTCCCCGACTCCTACTTAATGGCGGCCACTGCGGGGACAGGCGAGCAAGACCACTGACTCATTGTCAGTGAAATTGCTCTCCCACCCTTGCAGCTCCACCATTAAGTGAGGTGCCCCTGCCCCTGCACTCTTGAGTGTTAGTGATCGAGGCCCTCCTCCACCCGCAGGTTTCCCTGCGCCTCATCCCTGGTGGTCCAGTGGACCTCTGTCTCCTTTCTCTCACTCTGCTCCTTCACTCGTTTTTCTATCCTTTCTATCTTTCACCTTTCTGCATCTCTGCTCTTTTGTGCGTTATTTCTGCCCATTTTCCCTTTCTCTCCCTCTGCTCCTTCACTCGTTTTTCTACATTTTCTATCTTTCACCTTTCTGCACTGTAGTATCCTGTGTTTCCCTTTAAATGTCTTGTTCTTGCATGCTTGCATCTATTGTGTATCCTTTTGAATGCTGGTGTTCTGTGTTCTACAGAGCACTGTTGGAATTCTGTGATGTACCCCTGTGTCATTCTACCACCTGTCACTGAAGTACTTGGATGTGCTTTTCTTCATGGATTAAAGCTACAACTTTATTCTTCTTCTGGTTGTCTTACTTGCAAGAGAATACTGCAATAAATTGGCGACGATCGGGATAAAAAGAACCTTATATTTTGGATTCATCATGATACCAACTCTTCATTCATTATACCCGTTTTCTTCTTCATGAAAACATTTTTTGGGTTAAACTACATTGCTGCCAACATTTTTTTTTCATCATTGTACTTCTACTTCAATAAACCATCGAAATATTTTTGGAATATACGACATATATAAAAAAAAAAAGAGAAAGAAAAACAAGTGGCGGATCTGTGCAAGATTTCTCGTGAACTGTGAGTAATTATACAAGATTTTTCGAGAACTGTAAGTAATTAGTCATTTACTGAATCTTTTCTCGCATTTTGACATTGTGCCTTATTTCTGCCCATTTTCCCTTTCTCTCCCTCTGCTCCTTCACTCGTTTTCACTCGTTTTTCTACCCTTTCCATCTTTCACCTTTCTGCCCTTTTCTGCATCTCTGCTCTTTTGTGCCTTATTTCTGCGTATTTTCCCTTTTTTCTTAATCCCTTCTTTCCTCCCTTTACCTTTCCCAGCCGCTGCTGCCCCCGTGGCCCCCCCCCCAGCGCGACCAGCCCAATCAAGCTCCTCTCCCCGCTCCCGCCTCCCAGCTGTCCATGCCTCCCCGACCCCTACTTAATGGCGGCCACTGCGGGGACAGGCGAGCAAGACACTGACTCATTGTCAGTGAAATTGCTCTCCCACCCTCGCAGCTCCACCGTTAAGTGAGGTGCCCCTGCCCCTGCACTCTTGAGTGTTAGTGATCGAGGCCCTCCTCTACCCACAGGTTTCCCTGCGCCTCATCCCTGGTGGTCCAGTGGACCTCAGTCTCCTTTCTCTCACTCTGCTCCTTCACCCATTTTTCTATCCTTTCTATCTTTCACCTTTCTGCATCTCTGCTCTTTTGTGCGTTATTTCTGCCCATTTTCCCTTTCTCTCCCTCTGCTCCTTCACTCGTTTTTCTACCCTTTCTATCTTTCACCTTTCTGCACCTCTGCTCTTTTGTGCCTTATTTCTGCCCATTTTCCCTTTCTCTCCCTCTGCTCCTTCACTCGTTTTCACTCGTTTTTCTACCCTTTCCATCTTTCACCTTTCTGCCCTTTTCTGCATCTCCGCTCTTTTGTGCCTTATTTCTGCTTATTTTCCCTTTTTTCTTTATCCCTTCTTTCCTCCCTTTACCTTTCCCCGCCGCTGTGCCCCCGCGGCCCCCCCCCCAGCGCGACCGGCCCAATCCAGCTCCTCTCCCCGCTCCCGCCTCCCAGCTGTTCAGCCCTCCCCGACTCCTACTTAATGGCGGCCACTGCGGGGACAGGCGAGCAAGACCACTGACTCATTGTCAGTGAAATTGCTCTCCCACCCTCGCAGCTCCACCATTAAGTGAGGTGCCCCTGCCCCTGCACTCTTGAGTGTTAGTGATCGAGGCCCTCCTCCACCCGCAGGTTTCCCTGCGCCTCATCCCTGGTGGTCCAGTGGACCTCTGTCTCCTTTCTCTCACTCTGCTCCTTCACTCGTTTTTCTATCCTTTCTATCTTTCACCTTTCTGCATCTCTGCTCTTTTGTGCGTTATTTCTGCCCATTTTCCCTTTCTCTCCCTCTGCTCCTTCACTCGTTTTTCTACATTTTCTATCTTTCACCTTTTTGCACTGTAGTATCCTGTGTTTCCCTTTAAATGTCTTGTTCTTGCATGCTTGCATCTATTGTGTATCCTTTTGAATGCTGGTGTTCTGTGTTCTACAGAGCACTGTTGGAATTCTGTGATGTACCCCTGTGTCATTCTACCACCTGTCACTGAAGTACTTGGATGTGCTTTTCTTCATGGATTAAAGATACAACTTTATTCTTCTTCTGGTTGTCTTACTTGCAAGAGAATACTGCAATAAATTGGCGACGATCGGGATAAAAAGAACCTTATATTTTGGATTCATCATGATACCAACTCTTCATTCCTTATACCCGTTTTCTTCTTCATGAAAACATTTTTTGGGTTAAACTACATTGCTGCCAACATTTTTTTTTCATCATTGTACTTCTACTTCAACAAACCATCAAAATATTTTTGGAATATACGACATATATAAAAAAAAAAAGAGAAAGAAAAACAAGTGGCGGATCTGTGCAAGATTTCTCGTGAACTGTGAGTAATTATACAAGATTTTTCGAGAACTGTAAGTAATTAGTCATTTACTGAATCTTTTCTCGCATTTTGACATTGTGCATTATTTCTGCCCATTTTCCCTTTCTCTCCCTCTGCTCCTTCACTCGTTTTCACTAGTTTTTCTACCCTTTCCATCTTTCACCTTTCTGCCCTTTTCTGCATCTCTGCTCTTTTGTGCCTTATTTCTCCGTATTTTCCCTTTTTTCTTTATCCCTTCTTTCCTCCCTTTACCTTTCCCAGCCGCTGCTGCCCCCGTGGCCCCTCCCTCCCAGCGCGACCAGCCCAATCCAGCTCCTCTCCCCGCTCCCGCCTCCCAGCTGTCCATGCCTCCCCGACCCCTACTTAATGGCGGCCACTGCGGGGACAGGCGAGCAAGACCACTGACTCATTGTCAGTGAAATTGCTCTCCCACCCTCGCAGCTCCACCATTAAGTGAGGTGCCCTTGCCCCTGCTCTCTTGAGTGTTAGTGATCGAGGCCCTCCTCCACCCGCAGGTTTCCCTGCGCCTCATCCCGGGTGGTCCAGTGGACCAGTGGACCTCTGTCTCCTTTCTCTCACTCTGCACCGAAGGCGCGTCAAAGGCAAGCACGTCTGCGCCCGTCCGCGACCCGTCCGCGACCATCACCAGGAACCCTAGTCCTCCGCCCCGCCAATGCTACGACCCAGCAGCACTCCACGCACTCAACCCAGGCTGCAACAACAACTGCAAGCTAGCATCACCAGCCGACACCCATGGACCCTTCAGCTGTCACCGCTGCCGGCACACCTGCAGCACCACCAAGAACACAGATCTAGCATAACCCGCCCACAAGACCACAACCGAACCGAAGACCCTGCAATGCATCCTCCTCAACGTCTGATCCCTCCACAAACATGCCACAGAAATCTGGGACCTCCTCGACAGCACCACCCCGGACGTAGCATTCTTCACCGAAACCTGGACCAACGCCACCTCGGGACCGGATATCGCCATCGCCATACCCCAAGGATACAAGATCTCCAGGAAGGACCGCCCCACCCACCCAGGAGGAGGAATCGCCATTGTCCACAAATCCAGCCTCCGCCTGAGCACACTCCCTGACGAGTCCACAAAACTGATGGAACACCTTCACTTCAAGATACTGGCCAGCCCCACCGCCGCCCTCCGAGGAACGCTCATCTACCGACCCCCTGAACCCCGCGGATCCTTCGCCAACTCCATCACGGACATTATCTCCCCGCAGGCCATTGCATCCACCAACTACACCCTGCTGGGAGACCTCAACTTCCACCTCGACAATCAACTGGACCCCAACACCACATGCCTCCTGGACAACCTCCACAACATTGGACTCTGCCAGATCATGACCGAGCCCACGCACTCAGCAGGACACACCCTCGACCCCCTCTTCACTACAGGAAACTCCATCACCTTCAGCCACACCACCAAAATGCCTTAGACCGACCATTGTTGCGTCCACTTCACCTTCAGAACACACACCATCCACAGACACCAGCACCTGCTTCCACAAAGAAACTGGACCAAAATCACAGACGACCAGCTCACCTCCTCACTCAACAACTCCAGCCCCAACCATCGCGGAAAACGACAACCCCAACACCGCAGCCCGAACCCTGCATAGATGGATCTCGGACAGCACCAACACCATAGCCCCCCTCAAGAAAAATAACAATACCCGTGCCAAGAAAGCCAGATGGTTTACCACCGAACTTCGAGAGTCCAGGCGCACATGCCACCACCTCGAAAAGGCCTGGAGAAACACCAAATCCACAGAAGCCCACAACAACTTCAGAGCCGCCACCAACGCCCACCATCAACTCATCAGAGAAACGAGGAAAAAAGCGATTGAAGACAGAATCTCCACCCACGCACCCAACAGCAAGGAACTCTTCAGCATCATCAAGGAGTTCGCCCAACCCACCAGCGAGTCTACTGACATCCCTCCCTCACAAGACCTGTGCGACAAACTCAGCACCTTTTTCCACCACAAAATCCAGAGCATCTACGACAACTTCGACGAAGACAACTAACACACTGAACCCTCACCAACCACCCCGACACCCGGAAACTAGCGTTTGATGACTGGACAGCCCTCACCATCGAAGACACACTGAAGACAATGAAGTCAATCCACTCAGGGTCCCCCACGGACCCCTGCCCCCACCACATCTTCAACAGAGCCGCCGACACCATCGCACCCATGCTCCACCACACCATCAACCGCTCCCTGGTGACCGCCTCGTTCCCCGACGACTGGAAACACGCCGAGGTCAACCACCTCCTAAAGAAACCCTCAGCGGACCCCACCGACCTCAAAAACTACAGACCCATCTCCCTGCTCCCTTTCCCAGCGAAAGTCATCAAGAAAGCCATCAACAGCCAACTTGCCACATTCATTGAAGAACACAACATCCTCGACTCCTCCCAATCCGGCTTCAGAAAAAAACAAGTAAGGAAACCACCCTCCTCGCCGCAACAGACGACATCCGCACCCAACTGGACAAAGGAGAAACAGTAGCCCTCATCCTCCTAGACCTATCAGCGGCGTTCGACACAGTCTCCCACTGCACCCTAATACGCAGACTCTACTACGCAGGAATCCAGGACAGGGCCCTCAACTGGATCTGCTCCTTCCTCTCCAGCAGGACGCAACCGGTCAGACTCCCCCCTTTCCTCTCAGACCCCACACCTACCACTTGCGGAGTCCCCCAGGGCTCCTCCCTCAGCCCGATGCTCTTCAACGTCTACATGGCTCCACTTGCCCCCATCGTCAGAACCTACGGACTCAACATCGTGTCATACGCAGACGACACCCAGCTCATCCTCTCCCTATCCAACGAGCCCAACACCGCCAGACGCAACTTTCAAGAAGGCATGGAAGCCGTCGCCAAATGGATGAAAAACAGCTGCCTACAACTAAACACCAACAAAACAGAAGTACTCATCATGGGCCCAAACCCCGACGCCTAGAGCGACACCTGGTGGCCCACCGCCCTCAGAAACCCGCCAACCCCTACAGACCACGCACGCAACCTGGGAATCATCCTGGACTCCGAGCTCAAAATGGACCGCCAGATCAACTCTGTCTCATCTTCCTGCTTCCACACCCTCCGCCTCCTTCGTAAGACCTTCAAATGGATCCCCCTCGAACACCGAAAGACAGCCACTCACGCCCTGGTGAAGGACTGGGCTAATTTAAGGCCCAGCGGTGCCAGGGGACAACACCTGAAACCTTCGTGGAGATACCTGTTCCGGCGTACAAATTACAGAGACACGGGACACTTCCTTCGGCGTCAAAGATCAGCGTTTATTTACTGCAGGGACACAGAAATTGCTAGAAGTACAACATAGTGTATGTTCAGAGAGTCTGCTTCAAATTGCAAAAGTGGATCGCTCCTTTTATACACATCTTAGCCATTGCACAACATAGCGAACAAAAGGTTACAACTCAGTTCCCACAGTAAACTTCAAAAGGATCGCATTCATGTTTTCAGAAGCCCGGAACATAATTACAGAAACATGTCGGTTCCCAACTGTAAAAGCACACTATCCCACCATTAGGCACATTCCATTCTAGTCGTAAACGACCTAAGAGAAGGGACAGAAACAGGTGCAGGAAAACAAGGACAGACAACAGATTGAAAGAAGTGTGGGGGCAATATCGGAAGCGTGATCACAGGATCAAAGGATTCGGGCCTAATGTAGGCAAGGCTGAAACAATAGACCGGCAGGGCAAGAAGAGCCTCGAGCGGAGCCATCTGCTTTTGCTGTGTCACTTCCCTAGTCATAAAGGCACACTCAAAGGAATATGCATCTTCCGCAAGAGCTTGGGAGTCCCAGGGTCATCAAGCTGACATTGTCCGTTCGCCGGCTACGTGAGGGCAAGAAGCAAAATGGATGCCATATCTAAAATGGAACCCAAAGGTTCAGATGAAAACCCGTAAATAAGACGAACCCTTCCAAGTAGTTTAGCGAAAACACGTACATGTACTAATCTCGTCATTTACGGTTCGTAGATACCAGACTCATCGATATGCGAACAAACCCAAAACGTCGTTCCGATTCTCACGGAACCTCAGGCGCTCCTTTTGCCCTCATGTAGGCAAGCACTAGTCGATATCAAAATCAATATCGATATTCATCAGATCGTTTAGATGTTGCTGGAGCATTATTCTATCCATCAATGCCTCTCTGGTAACAGATGGTCTTCTTATACACGTTGTAGCACAAAGGCTATATAAGGCTGGACCACACTGTACACAAAGACAACACGTGAATAGAAACGTCACAACAACCCCAACAATCATCAGAATCTTCCAACCCCAAGTCGACATCAGACCCCAAAACCATCCTAGAAGCGTCCAATCACCTTCGTCCACGTGTATGGACTCAGAGATTTTATGCAACTTCGAGATGGCTTGATAAACAGTTGGAGCATTGTCAGGTATGAAAATACTGCAGCTCGAATGGATCACTTTGCACACACCACCTCTATCTGCGAGTACAACATCTAGAACCATACGGTTCTGTAATGTCATTAGTCTATCCGCTTGTAGCTCTGCTGTCAGGTTACCAAGAGCACTTGCAGTTATGTTAGCAGTTGATTCTACCACACGAGTCAACTGTCTCAGGTTCCTGCGATTAACCACAGGTACCCAAAACGGTAGGAAACCCTTGAAGAAGTCTCCTGCTTCTTGACCGGCAGTATCCTCTTTACTAATAACGCCTCTCACAACTCTTGTTTTGTGATAGTCTGAGGCAACTGTGAAAGTCGGTGGCAAAAGATTCGCGATATAACATGTGCCCGAGAAGTCACGGGGCAACCACGAATAAGCGCGATCATAGCACACAAAATAGGTACCCTTGGCAGTCAGAAATACAGGGGAAGAGAGCATCGGTAAAACGTACGTCTCAGTACAAGCACTCTTCCCAAGCTGAGCTCTCGGATTTCGACCAAGACCTTGCAGACAAAAATGGCCAAGGTGGGGTACAATCCAGATTGGAGACGAGCTCTTAAGCTGTCTATCACCTACTGAAATACTATACTCGGCCTCACTCAGATCCTTGTAGGCTCGCACCTCCTCCTCTGGAATAAGCGATGTATCAAAAATATCTCTATCCAAATCAGCAATCGCTATCGTCAAACACTTGTGGTACGGGCCAGAACCAAGGTCTGTGGAACGTGGCTCTCGACGGGGGTAGGAATCTAGTGCACTACGGAACATGGTTTGGAATGCCCGAGCTGACCCCTGGGAGCTGTAGGGAAGAACTAAATACGGAATACCCTTATCCATGGTATGTGGCATTAACCCACACACCCAACAGTTGGTAGTGTTCATCACTAACTGATGCTGATGCAAAAGTTGGACAAAGGAATTGTTCATAAATTCCGCACGTCTGACCTGTTCATGTTGGGGCAGAAGATGAAAAGAATGTGGAGAGATAGTGGGAACGAGAACAGAATTCAGATCATGAGAGGGGGAAGTAGGTGAAGTGGAAGGCAACAGTAACTGAATCCCAAAATACACTCCACCCACCAATAACATAGACACAGTTAGGAACAACATGAAAATCTGAAACAAAAAACACTTTGTTTGTAAAATCTTATGCAACTTAGATCTTTGCGCCGACATCATCTCCATTTCTGACAGCTTAGAGAACTCCATCCTCTAAGGACCGTCCGTAACGTTATTGACGCACCTAATTCTGAGTAGCGATTGTCAATTCCCAGGAGTTCCCAGAAACCGACAAAAGAAACCGACCTAGTGTCAGAGACCTGCCAAACAGAAGTAGGTACACGTTACGGCCCTACGGCCAACCCAGATGGTAGGTTTAATCAATTAAGAATCCAATTTCATATAAGTCTCCTAGCTGCACAGAAAAGGAATACACGTGATATGTAAAACACAATTAAAGAAATCAAGATCAGGAAAAATGCAAATTTCCACAATGTTCATACCAACAGCAAGGTGGTAATGTAGATTCAAAAGCAAAAGGGAAACAAAAAAAAAACAAAAAAAAGAATTTTTATTTGCCCTTAATCACGCGATCGAAGGAAATATCGACATTTTCCAGGTCGAGTTTGTTCTTCAAACAATGGTTCAGGTGGCAAGGCAAAGTTCGATTGTTCAGGTAACAGTTCAGAGCTTGAATTCTCCAATGCTGAAGACAAAGGTACAGTTCCAGATGATTCAACAAACGTATCTGACTGAGCTGGATCTATCTCTACAGGTTGAGCATCACTAAATGGCACAAACTTCGGGATTGTATCAGTTTCAGTCGGGGCAAACCCTTTCCTTATCCAATTATTTGCTGGCAATGGAAACGGCACTCTCTTCGTGTGGGTGGCGTGCACCCAATGTTTCCTGCTGTCCAACCGAACTGCAGTCCTTGTTGCCAACAAGACTTGGTAGGGTCCCACAAACCTGGGCTCGAGATTTCATTTTCTCCCGAAATTATGAATCAGCACCCAGTCGCCAGGTTGTAGTCGATGTCCAGGTCCTTCTGTTTGTGCCGGTAGAGCTTCAAAAACCTGTTGATGAATCAAACTCAATTTAGCAGTCAGATCGTAAAGATAGTCAATCAACATTGGATATTCAATTCTGCTAAATTCCTTAGGCCTCGGAACTCCCCAAACGTTCGCAGGACGGTCGAACACAATCTCATATGGGCTAAGCCCTACTCAAGAGTGCACAGTCGCACTGGTCGACAGGAGAGCTAGAGGCAATGCATCAGGCCATGATAACCCACTCGTTGCTTGGATTTTGGCAAGTTTCAGTTTCAGAGTACCATTGTACCCTTCTACCAAACCCGCCGATTGAGGATGGTTAGCACTATGAAATTTTTGGCGAATACCCAAACCCGCACACACACTCTTCATCACCTTTCCCACAAACTCACTACCATTATCCGACCATACGATCCGTGGCATTCCGAATCTTGGGAAATACTCTTTGAGTAGAATTTTTTTCTGTGGACAGGGCAGTATTATCCTTAAGAGGGTATGCCTTAATCCATCTGGAGAACGCACAAACCACAACTAGTACATATTTTAAATGATTGCATCTCTCCATATGGATGAAGTCCAACTGGATAACTTCAAAGGGGCATGTAGGAGGAGCAAAATGACCAGGTGGGGTGGGGGTGCCCTTGCCAGGATTATGCATCAAACATACCATACAATTCCTGACCACTCTCTCAGCACACTTAGTAATCCCATCATTCTTCCATACAGGAGACAACAACTTACATATACCTTTCGTGCTAATATGTGACATGCCATGGGCCATAGTAACAACAGCAAGCACATACGCATCCGGTAACATCCATCTCTGATACTCCGACAAATCAACCCAACATCCATTCATGTCTAACTTCCCCGTGCTTTCTTTCCACTTAGCCTTTTCAGTTTTGGTGGCCTCATTCTGAATCGCTTTCACACTTTCAACTGTATCCTCACACATACCAGTCTCCGCCGGCCATCTCACTGAACTCGTAACATACATTCGGTTTGTCAGATTCTTGGCCGTTTCCTTTTCAATCTCATCTGCAAACGCGTTACCACGACCAACATCATCTGTAACCTTTCGATGCGCGCTACATTTAATGATTGCCACTTGCTTAGGCAACGTAAGTGCATCTAAAAGATCGTTCACGAGCTGTCCGTGTTGAATCTTCATGCCATGAGACGTCATGAATCCTCTCTCTCTCCATAATCGACCAAAACTATGTGCTACGCCAAACGCATACTGACTATCAGTAAACACATTCACTCGCTTTCCTTTAGACAAAACACACGCTCTCGTTAAAGCAATCAACTCTGCAGCTTGTGCCGAATTCTGACTCAATCTCGCAGTTTCCACAACCGTACTCAACGTCACTACAGCCTACGCAGTCGTCACATCACCATTCGGCAACTTGAAGCATGAACCATCTACATACAAAGTACCATCAGGATCTACCAATGGAGTGTTCTTCAGGCCAATACGACCCTTCGTCTCTTCTTCAGTTCTTAAGTAACAGTCATGTGGTGCTACATCACCTGATTCCATATGAATCGGCAACAATGTCGCTGGATTCAACACACTACAACGTTTTATCTGTATATGACTTGCCAAAAGTGTCAACTCATAGCCGGACAACCTTGCACTCGTCAAGTGTTGAGTCTTCGTTCGATTCAAGAGAGTGTCAACTGCATGCGGAACCATCACTGTGAGCATATTATCCATGACCAGACCTGCGGACTGTCGAATGGACACCGCAGCTGCCGCTGTCGCCCTTAGACAACTCGGCAACGCTCTAGCTACTGGGTCTAAAGTCGAAGAAAAATATGCACATGGACGCTGTTTGCCGCCAAATTGTTGCGTCAAAACACTTAATGCACAACCTTCTCTCTCGTGAACATATAGTGTAAACGGCTTACTGTAATCAGGAGTACCTAACACAGGAGCCGAAAACAACGCATCACGCAATTCAGAAAAACTTTTCTGACAATCTTCAGTCCATGGCAAAGGAGTCGGAACATCCTTGCACGTGAGAGCTAACAATGGCTTCGCTAACAATGAGAAGTTTGGAATCCATTGTCTGCAGTATGACGTGATACCTAGAAAGGCACGTACTTCTCTCTGAGTTGTTGGCACAGTCATTCGAGCAATCGCTGCAATTCTTTCTGGGGTCAACCTTCTTCCCTCCTTTGACAATAAGTGACCTAAATAGGTTACTTCTTGACAACAATACTGTAACTTAGAAGGTGACACCTTGTGATGTAAGTCACATAAATGCTGTAACAATGATACTGTAGCAGTTTTACAAATTTGCTCGGTGTCGGCAGCCACTAACAGATCATCGACATACTGAATCAATGCCGCACCAGCAGGTAACACAAATGCATCAAGTTGACTCGTAAGGGCCTGACTGTAGATCGATGGACTCTCACAGTAGCCCTGTGGTGCGCGTTTAAACCTAAAACTGCGACCACCTAATGAGAAGCCAAATAGATCTCTGCTTTCCTCAGCAATCGGAATACTAAAGAAAGCATTCTTTAGGTCTATCACCGAAAACCAGGAGGCAGAGGCTGGAATCAGGGTCAACAAAGCTTTAATGTCAGGAACCACTGGAAACTGTGGAATCACGACTTTATTCACTTCTCTCAAATCAATTACAAAACGGTATACAGGAGGCTTGGATGGGTCAGTTCATTTCAAAATAGGTAACAAAGGACTATTACACACATTTCCCCGAGTTTCTTCAATGACACCCTTTTCGATCAAGTCATAAATGATCGCTAATAGCGCTCGCTCACCATCAAGAGAAATACGATACTGGGGGATACGTGGTAATCTCACATTTGATTTTAACTGGACTACATAAGGTGGTATTTCCAGTAGGCCCACATCATTGGGACCTGTTGCCCATAAAGACACAGGAAGGGAACTCAATTCCGGTGGGAGCTTATCAGTTCACAAGTACATAGGAGAGATCACTCTCTGACCTAATGTAAGCTCCATTCCCGTAGGAGAGAAATACAGAGTCGCATATAACCGCTTTAACAAATCCAGACCCAAGTGATTCTCACCACAACCAGTAGTTAAAATCAAAGGAGCCTCTAGCTCACGTGTCCCGATCGTAAGGGACAAAGGGCTAGAAACTGGATTGCTAACCGGGGCGCCAGAGAATCCAACAGAAACATTCGTTAAGCCAGACAAAGGTGCGCCAGGGAGTTTCGAATGCATGATGGAACTTTTTGCTGCACCAGTGTCCAACAGAAATGGCTCAACTACGCCCGATGTGGTAACTGCGACGTAAGGCCCTCTCTGATCAACCGGAACTGATACTACTCCCTCTCTTTGTCTATGGCTGTCCTAGTAATCGTTGTCTGCACCAATCTCATGCTCAACATAATAGTCATCCACATGATACTGTGCAGATCTACCAGACGACGCATTCCGCTGGTCAAAACAATTGTTCGTGTTCGATGAAGGAGCAGAACGCTCATTTTGATTTTGTGAGATGCCACGACCTCTACCTCGAGAGACTTGCTGATAACCACCACGACCTCCTCGAACCGAGACACCATTCGTTCGGTCACGTAAAACAGGACAATTAAACTTATAATGGCCCTCACCCTTACAATATGCACACTGATTATTCCCAAGCATAGGTCTGGATGCAGAGTATTCAGAGCGCGGCTGCATCCTAGAATACTGCACCTGTGGTTGATACTGCACATGCTGCTGTTGCGAGTCATTCTGATTCGAGCGCGGAGGATACGCTTGCTGCAATAAGATCTTAGTTTTTAGCTCCTTTGTTTTCTTTTCTGCACGATCATTCTCCTCTTTTTCCCTATTCTCATAATATTGAGCCGTTGCTAATATCTGAGCTGTGGTTGAAACAGCCCAAGCACTTTCAGAGTTTTTCAGTTTGTTGCATTTCTCAGGCAACAGATTGAACACGAACTTATCGCCGAACAATTGCTGACCTCCCTCAGTGCTCATATCCTGACCACTATGATCAATAAATGCCTCCTCAAACCTAGTAAAGAAATCGGAGACACTCTCGTCTTTCTTTTGTTTGCAAGCAGACAATTTGTCCCAATTCACCTTCATCGCTGGCATGAGTGTTTTCATGAGCGCAATAATTCTTTTGGGTAATCCGTAATTAACTGATCAGGCTTGGACCCACCATCTTACTGTCCATCGGCCGCTAAAATTGCAGCCCAATCACCACCTAACTCAACTGTATGATTCTCGTTACGAATCTTTGCCCAAATCGGTTGCGGTACTACATTACCAAACAACATGTCGATATCAGCAAGGTTCATAATAGAAGCATCTACGAATTGGGATAACTCCTTGTAATAACCTGCCGGATTCTTCCGTGGGTCAGGCAAAGACTGTTTCACCTGCAAGACTTCTGATCGCTTCCATGGGAGGTGTATCCAAACTCTCTGGAAGTGTGGCAAAACTGGAGGAACGACAGTAGCATCACCTGGCCACCACACTGGGGGGACCTCTCGCATGGGATACTGACCAGATTTCATTTTCAGGTCACCGGAGTCGTCGTCAAACGACACTCGCAAAGGCACTGTGGACCTAAAAGCTAACAAACGCTCTAATGCACGCCGTACATCACTACCTACAATCATACCGTTTGAAAACTGACTCCGAAGCTCATTCATATCAGGCGGTACGATATCTAGCTCATCATTATCCCACTCTTCTCTCAGTGACTTGCACATCTCTTCGAACACGAATCTCTGTGTGGGCTCATTAAACTGAAAGAACGTATCGAAAACTATGCGTGAAGTGTACTTAGCAGGGTGTCTAATCCACTTACGCGCCATAGATTCTAACACCTCACCTTTCCTTACACCAGGCATTTGACTTCGTCTCTGAGAGATTTCAGAGACATCGGATTCAAATAACGATCCGAAAAGTGGAGAATAGAAATTAGCAATAGAATGAGGTATACGTTTATGAACAGAAGGAGAAGAGGAAAGAAGAACAGGAGCAACAATATTAGGACTAAACGTAGGAGCAGTGGAAGTAGCCAAGATAACAGGAGTAGTAGTAGCAGTAGACTGAGAGACTACGGGCAGAGGAGCAGTAGGAAGAACAGGAGCAAGAGGTGGTAAAGGAGCAGGGCCCACTTGAAGAACAAGGGGATTTGGAGGAACAGGGCCAACTACAGGCTGACCAGCAGCCACTGGAACGACAGGCGGAAGAACAGGAGGAACTATAGGGGCTATAGCACCCTGTGCATAAGGAGGTGGTGACTTTAGTAAATAAGATAACAAGGGATCCTCTTTCGATTCTTCTTCCTTCTTATCAGAACTCGACTGTAAAACCGGATAACATCTATCCACCGCCATGGTATGCTGTCTGATAGAAACTTCCCTTTCCTTCTCTGCCGTGTCTCGCTGATGCTGTTCTGCACCTTGCATTATTGAAAGGACACTCTCTTTCTTATTTTTCTTAGCCAGCTTGATTTCTATCTGTCTGGCCTCTTTGCGCCATAACCTAAAGGAATCAAACATTGCTGGCCTAGCTTTCTTTTTAAACAATTTTGCTTCAAGATTATCTAAAATCTCAGTTTCAAAGCGACCATGGGGTGGCCAACTAAGGACACCATCTTTTCTCGTATAACGAATCCAAAATGCATTATATATAATGGGGCCCACTCCGTGTTTACTATAGAGCTCATAAATCGGAGTTCCAACTGGAGGTATCGGGCACGAGTCCTCCAACCGGGAATCCGTGTTGCAACATCTAAGGAAACCAAACAAGATACTACGGCCAGGCATCATGCACACTAACCGAGTTTCAAACTTCAAGGGTTATCAAATTACGATATCCTCGCAAAAATACGAGACCCTCGGTTTTTGGCAATTGCAATTGTCAAATAACCCAAACTAAAAAACCAACAACTAAGGACCAAAATGCAAGGGAACCATGCAATCAACCAAGTTTCAACAACAACAACCAAGTTTCAAAGTACTAAGCAAATGTCAAGCAAATGCCAAGTTTTCAATTTTGAAACAAATGTTCCAAAAAGGAACCAAAGAGCTAACCTAAGAACTGGGAGCGACCCACACATACTTAACTGAAAGAACGATGGCGTCACCAGGAAGGCCCATCTATCGTCTCGCCGTACAAAGGACTACGCCAGGCGCCAAAACAGGTCGACAGTCAGGGCATCAGTCTGTCGCAGCCGTCGGGAAGTGGGAATCTTCGCGGGAAAAATCTTCGGACCACTTATTTCGACAACAGGATCGATGAAGCGGGGTGCACCTTCCCTCGGAGATTTCACACAAAGTTCCTCACTATCGTCAGGCTTTGGACCGGTACCACATGATGTCGCCCCACATTGGGCGCCAACTAAAGGACTGGGCTAATTTAAGGCCCAGCGGTGCCAGGGGACAACACCTGAAACCTTCGTGGAGATACCTGTTCTGGCGTACAAATTACAGAGACACGGGACACTTCCTTCGGCGTCAAAGATCAGCGTTTATTTACTGCAGGGACACAGAAATCGCTAGAAGTACAACATAGTGTATGTTCAGAGAGTCTGCTTCAAATTGCAAAAGTGGATCGCTCCTTTTATACACATCTTAGCCATTGCACAACATAGCGAACAAAAGGTTACAACTCAGTTCCCACAGTAAACTTCAAAAGGATCGCATTCATGTTTTCAGAAGCCCGGAACATAATTACAGAAACATGTCGGTTCCCAACTGTAAAAGCACACTATCCCACCATTAGGCACATTCCATTCTAGTTGTAAACGACCTAAGAGAAGGGACAGAAACAGGTGCAGGAAAACAAGGACAGACAACAGATTGAAAGAAGTGTGGGGGCAATATCGGAAACGTGATCACAGGATCAAAGGATTCGGGCCTAATGTAGGCAAGGCTGAAACAATAGACCGGCAGGGCAAGATGAGCCTAGAGCGGAGCCATCTGCTTTTGCCGTTTCACTTCCCTAGTCATAAAGGCACACTCAAAGGAATATGCATCTTCCGCAAGAGCTTGGGAATCCCGGGGTCATCAAGCGGACATTGTCCGTTCGCCGGCTACGTGAGGGCAAGAAGCAAAATGGATGCCATATCTAAAATGGAACCCGAAGGTTCAGATGAAAACCTGTAAATAAGACGAACCCTTCCAAGTAGTGTAGCGAAAACACGTACATGTACTAATCTCGTCATTTACGGTTCGTAGATACAAGACTCATCCATATGCGAACAAACCCAAAACGTCGTTCCGATTCTCACCGAACCTCACTGGTCACCAGCAGACTCAACTACGGCAACGCACTCTACGCCGGAATAAACCAAAACCTCATCCGCAAGCTACAGAACATCCAGAACTCCGCCGCAAGACTGGTCCTCAACCTGCCAAAACACTGCCACATCTCCCAGCACCTGCGCACACTCCACTGGCTCCCCGTCGAGGCGAGAATCACCTTTAAGATGCTCACCCATGCACACAAGGCCCTCCACGGTACCGGACCAGCATACCTGAACAGCCGGCTCAAATTCCACGCACCCCAAAGGACCCTACGATCAGCCCAGCTCTCCTACGCCGTGGTCCCCCGCACCAGAAAGACCAGATCGGGAGGCCGCTCCTTCTCCTTCCTCACGACAAAAGCAAGGAACGCCCTTCCACTCCAGCTCAGACAGACAACATCGCTCCCCATCTTCGCAAGAAACCTCAAAACCTGGCTCTTCGACAGACCCCCTCCTTGATGGAATGGAACCTGCACCCCCCCACCCCTAGTGCCTTGAGACCCTTACGGGTGAGTAGTTGCGCTTTAACAAACTCCTGATTGATTGATTGATTGATTGATTGATGCACCCATACATGAATTTGGAGAACAAAACAAATCCAAGGTGCAACTTAACAAGAAAATGAGTGACATTAGAAGGGAAAGATTGCAGTGTTATTGCTGTGGCAATGCTAATCATTTAGCCAGTTGTCTAACTTGTCCGTCATGTACTGTGTTATATTAGATGTGCAACAAGATGAGACACTTTGCTTGACTTTGCAAAAAAAATTTTGTGGACAAGAAGAATGTACACTCAATCAATGAGGTGGAGGATGGATGTAGGAGAGTAGTATCTGCTTACTATGGTTACCCCCACTTTTGCTGATGTTTCACTGTTTTCGACTTTAGTTTGGCTGGGGCCCTGCTATCCAGGACCCCAGCCTAGCTGCTTCCTCTCTAAATTGATTCCATGTACTATAGGAACACTCCAGTTTGGTTCCTGGGGTACCCTTGTAAATTCCTAGTATATGGTACACTAGGTACTAAGGGCATAGGTACCCCAGAGGCCTACCAGAGGCTGAATCATGTATTATGCCACCCCTGGGAAGCCTTCCTTAATCACACTACAGGACTGCTACTGCAGCCTGGGTAAGGTGGTGCATGCACCCCTTACTAAGATATAGGTTACCATTATCTACCTTAAATCACTGCACATAGGAACATATCAGTCACCCCTATGGCAGGCCTTTACAATCCTAAAGGCAAGGTGCTTGGTTTTGTGTGAGATGGTGCCCATGCATGAGCTGGGCCCGTCTGCAGCGTTCGGAGCCTATTCTCTGAGGCTGTTCTGTGATGCAGCCAGACCATATACTCTTAAGTGCATTATAACCTCAAGGTAAATGCTAACTTTGGAATGGCTGCATGGAAACATGTTGTGTATGGTGTCAAGCACTTTGGAATCCTACCTCCCCCCGCCAGTCCTGGCCCTGGCATCACAAAATGGATGCTGTGGCCACAGACATGAGTCTGGCCTCCTGCTGCTGCCCAAAACTCCGGCAGGGGAGGCCTGGGCAATAGGTTTTCTGTCACAGGGAGGTGTAACCACCTCCCAGATAGGCTTTAGTGTATTGGGACTGGGTGGATGCACTCTGGGAGTGTTTTGAAGTCTGCACCGGGGGCACATTTGATGTCCCTGTGCCTAGCCCAGTTCAAACTGGTTGCAGGGGCTACCAGCCCCTTCTCAGGTGCAAAGCTGGACAAAGGAAATGGGTGTAGCCACCCCTATTTCCAGACCCTCCCCAGAGTATGTCCAACCCCTCTCTAAGGTATAAGTAAGGAACCCCTGGCAACAGGACTTTAGATTATAGTATCATTGGCACGTTTGAGTTATGTACAGGAAGTGAAATGGCATGTGTGTTTGAAAATCCAGACTCAAGTGAAGGAGTAAACGGTGCAGGCAGGTCAGGGGAAACAAACCCAATCAAGAAACAACCCCTGCATGAATGTAGGTCAAGAGCCACACAATCCACTATAAGCCAAAGTCCTGTGCACACAAGTAAGGATGGTAGGTTTTGATGTAAAAACCAAATTAATAACACAATGTTTTTGAAGAAATAACACGGATCAACTTCACAAGTTTCTTGGAGAAGGATTTATATATCAATCCTGATCAGTACAGAAAAACCCAAAACTAGCAGGTAGCGCAACAATTGTCAGTAATCGAAGAGAAGACATAAAAACTTATACTTATATGCACAACGGCATTCCAGAAACAGTTGTCAGCAATCTAGGAGAAGACAAAACATATTGATGCATGATCGCAAAATCGAAATGTTTGGAAAACACAAACACCGCTGTTCTGAGGTAGTTCAATGGATATCGGAAAATTGTAAAAGGAAACAAAACAACTATAAAATAATCAGCGTGGCTCTCTGTGCATGCAACCAGGCACATGTCAAAAATTGTGGCCCCTGGCACACACAACTAAAGCAAATGACCTAACACGTTCAAAACAGTGAGTTTGTAAGAGTGAAAGGTTCATGGCCTGGTACACACAAACATTACAACGATAATGTGAGCATGGTATCACACACACAGAAAGGTTGTGCTATAGAAGAGGTAATGCCACAAAATACAAATAATGCAGAAATAGCACAAGCGAAAAGCACAAAAAAGGGTAAGTATATGTTTTAACTGAGCTTTGCCACAAAATAAAACCTAAAGCTTAAATCACACATGCGAAAAGCACAAATCATGTAAGTGTACGCTGTAACTGAGCGTTGGATATCATAATATAGAGAAAATGTTACTAGAAGGACTTGAAATCACTCGTACAGTTTTAAGCGTGCAGAGTTATGCCAGCTAGCATGAAATATTACTGAGATAACGAAAGCCGTAAACGAGACTGAAGAGACCACATATTTGCAGGACATGAAAATGGGAGACGAAATCAGAAAAACAGCAAAGAGGGAATAGGTAGCTGTGGTGTAGGAGATAACAGTAAAAAGTATGTGGCCCTGAAAACTACAAAGATGTAGTGGAAACTTGGAATTGAAAAAAACGTATCGAGGAAGATAACTGACTAAGTAAATAATATGTGAAAAATACCTGTCCCGGCAGATCGCCACTGAAATCAATGACAATTCCTGACACCAAAAGTCACCATGCATGCGGCTTCCCTGGGTGATGTAACTCGAGTACTCCGTTGATCCTGTGGGTGTTGGCCCTATAACTCCTTAAGTCTAAAGCGATTTAAGCAAAGTCCTCTCCTAAGTGCCCTTAATCTTTAAATTTCCAACAGCAACTTTCCCTTTAGAAGCTAACGGTTCTCACACTGCACGCGTCCCCCGTGGGTCCCCTGTGTCACTACCTTGGGTGGGACCTGGAGTCCCAGTGATTCTACAGGCTCTAGGCCTTGTGTCTAGTCAAGTTGTGGTTCTTATACCACTTTCTTAGTTTATGGTTTGGTACGCCCCTAGGGCTCAACTTATATTGTGCTAATTTACTGTGGGATAGATATCAAGTGTAACTTACGTGTTTTGACCTCTAGCCTAAGAAAGAGACTGGTAGGGTGTGTTTAGAATAAATACACACATTTTATATATATACCTGGTGTGGTTCTCCTTTCATTTGGTCATTCAAGAGATTATAGACTGGTAAAACAACTGCTTTACATTCCTTCAAGACTTTGCCTGAAGGCTGCTCTCCATAGCTACCATACGATAGCTTTCAATAAAGGTTGTCTTTAACCTATCACCTCCAAGGAGTTGTTTGGACTGGTACAAGGTGCCCATTATAACTAGTGGACAGCATATGCCAGGCACATGAGGAGGACAAGTATGTATTCCAAACTGTAGGTCAGGTAGAAGGGAGTAAATTCAGGAAGGAGTGCAACTATCCCTTGTGTGATATCACTCTAGATGTTGTAAAATTAATGGTATTAGCAAATTCATGCTCACCTTATACATTGATTGAAGATCATAGTTTTGAGGAAAAACTATGTGATTAAGCAGTCGGATATTGAACAAGGCGGATACAAAAGGGATCCCATACCACTAGCGGGAATGTTGACCATGAGTATTTATTTCAAGGATTGCACCGCTGTAGGGATAGTTTATTTAAAGAAGAAAAGGTCTAACCTATTGGGCTAATCAAAAATATTTGTGAATCAAATTAGACCCCAACATTTCTGAACGAGTTTTGTCAGTTTGGGGAGAGAAATAAATGTGCTGGGGTATGTCTTGAATCCCCTGAAGTTTTTTTTAGAAAAATTAGGTTACCTAAGGTAATTACAAGAAACAATCAAGGTGAAAACTTAACGCTGTTCCAGGAGTTCATAAGGTCAGGCCCATACCACACTTGATGCATGAACCTCTCAAAGAAGAACTGAATAAATTGGTCTTGCAGTGCATTATTGAGCCTATTGAGAGTTCATTATGGTTGGCTCCAATTGTTGTTACCCAGAAATCTGGAGGAAGAGGTTTGAAGCTCTGTGTAGACTTACGCAACCTTCACACCAATATTTGGGTGGACAGATTTCCCCTTCCACGTATAAATGAGATGATTAGCATGATAGGTAAGGTCAAATGTTTTCATGTCATAGATCTTTCCTCAGCGTACCACCAAATTGAGTTGCTTTCAGATTCTAGATCTTCAACATCTTTTATTGCACCATTTGGTGCCTATAGGTTTCGTAGGATGGCGGTTGGGCTCGTGCTGGCGGCAGCTGTTTTTCAGAGGGTGATGCAAAAGATCCAGGAAGGTATACCTGAGGTTGCCTGCTTCCAAGATGATAGTCTTGTTTACGGAAGTTCAGACCAGCAACATAACTCCACTCTGAAAGAGGTACTCTCTGCATTAGAGAAGACCGGGCTAACAATCAAGAAAGATAAGTGTTTATTTGGGGGTAGAGTCGGCTGATTATCTAGACTACACTATTTTGAAAAATGGTGTCAAACCCAAGTTTGATCTGGTAAAAGCTGTTGGGATGCACATCCCCCTGTAAACAAAGATGAACTGAAATCATTCCTTTTGTTGGTGGAATACATGTCCAAATATTTAAAAAAAAACTTTGCTGACTTTACAGTGCCTTTGAGAGCTTCATTAAAAAAGGAAATTCCATTCCAATGAAATTCTATCTGCAGGGTTCCTTTGAGGTCACCAAAAAAGCTATAACTCTCATCCTGGGCATCCCCGTCACAGCCACATCTCCATCCATCTGAAAGACCTGCATTGGCACCCCCCGTCAGCAAGAGGATCAGGTTCAGACTCCTCACCCACGCACACAAGGCTCTCCATGACATGGGACCCAAATACCTCCACAGCTGCCTCACATTCTACACACCCACCCACCAGCTCCGATCTGCCAGCCTCGCCCTCGCCACGTCCCACAAATTTGAAAAACCACCGCCGGAGGAAGATCCTTCTCCTACCTGGCGGCCAAGACCTGGAACTCCCTCCCCACCCACCTACGGCTGACCCAGGACCATCTCTCCTTCAGGAAACAACTCAAGACCTGGCTGTTCGAGCAGTAGCGACTCCGCCCCCCCTCCCAGCGCCTTGAGACCCTTACGGGTGAGTAACGCGCTTTACAAGTGTGTTTGATTGATTGATTGATTGATTGATTGATTGTTGAGGCACCATTTTTAGGGAACTTCGACACTCGTAGGAAGATCTTTCTCACTAAAGATGCTAGCTGCAATGGCTTAGGTGCATCTTTATATCAAATTGGTTGGTTGATATGCTATATTTCGATACATAAAAGTATCTTAAAAGCAGTACATACAATAGGAATTAAAAAGGATATACAGCAAATATACATAAGGATACATCCATGAGATAAAAAGACAATAAAGCATTAGAATATGTACAATTAAAAAAGAATTGGATTAGTATATACAGTTAAAAAGGAATTAAATGGATACAGAAAGCCTATTTGATCAGATCAACCAAGACCATTTTAAAAATTTTGAGACGCCACAAACTACAAGGGGGGTGGTATCTGTTAATAAAATGCATAGGGCCACTGAGTATTGGCGAGTGCCAAGTGATCTGCACACAGGTTTGAGCCAGCGCTTTCTTGGGTTACAATAGTCTGGACATTCAAAAAGGATGTGGGCAACTGTCTCCACCCTTGAGGAACATAGGGCACAATAGGGGGAGTGCTGGGAGGTAGATTTCCATCTCGATGTCAAATTGCCTACTGGTAGGGTGCCCACCATGTCTTTGATTCGTAAGAAGGCTGCGGTGGAATTACAGTGTTGTGGGTTGCTAATAAGTTTAGAAGAAACCCAGTCCCAGTACAGTTTCTTCAAGGTGGCTTTGGGTGGGGCGGAGCGAGTAACCCATGCTTCACCCAATCCCAACTCCCCCAGAAGGCTTTTAACATCCCTCAACCACTTTATCTTATGCCAACCCCCCATGGCCATCACCTCGGACAGGCCCTCAGCATATGTGGCGAGTTCTGGGACCCTCCACAATCGAGCCCATAACAACAGGGGCCGTAGTCGTGCCTGATCTACAATCGATCTGCATCCCAAATCTAGTAATACAGGGACTGTGGGTGTGCTCAAAGGGAGGGCTATTAGGTCTTTCAAAAATTTGCTCTCCGCTTTGGCTAGTACCTCCAAATTACAAGTACCCCAAAGCTCAGCCCCATATAGTGCAGCGGTGACCCCTCTAGCTTTATATATGTCAATAACAGGGGCCATACAATGTTTGGGGGAAGAACAGTGTTCCCTAAGTAACGCACCACCCACCCTTTTATGGCTGAGTAACATTTTGTTAATATGCGGGGACCAGCTCATGGAGTCACTAAGCCGGATTCCCAGGTAGTCAAACTCTGCTACCTTCTCTAGTGGACAGTTATTCAGCACCGGTGGACGCCCTAGTTTCCTGGGGGGATTCATGACCAAATATTTGGTTTTATCGATATTGATCACTAGTCCCCTCAGGGAGCAGAACTCCTGGAAGCGGTCGAGAAGCTTTTGGAGACCTTGGGGGGTCTTAGAGATGAGGAGAGTATCATCCGCAAAAAGCAGAGTAGGGATCCGGATGCCCACCAGGGAGGGTGCATCAGCCGGTTCTTGTTGTAAAAACTCCACCACCCCATTCACATACAGGGAGAATAGGGTGGGGGCTAGCACACATTCCTGGCGGACTCCCCTGCACACCGGGATCCTATCAGTTTTTTACCCCCTATGCCCCACCGCACCTGTGCGTAACTCCCTGAGTGTAATTTGGTTAGGAGCAACAAAAGATAGGGGGGTAACCCCATGGTCTGCAGGACCCTCCACAATTCCTCCCTAGGTACCAGGTCAAAGGCAGTCTTCAAGTCTATAAAGGCCAAATAAAGACTGCCCTTGCCTAGGACCACCACCTTCCAGTGCAGGAGCATTAATCTGAAGGCCTGTTCGATAGTTCCAGTTCCCGACCGGAAACCCGCCTGGAGGTCTGACAGGATCTTATTATCATCTACCCATTGAAGAAGCCTCCCCTGAATCGCCTTCCCTGCCACCTTCTGGGAAGAGTCTATGAGGCTTATCGGCCTATAATTGGCAGGGCTGTCCCGACATCCCTTTTTGAAAATCGGGACAACCTCCGCCCCTTTCCAGGAATCGGGTACAGGACCTCCCCCCAGAATTGCATTCAGTAGGGAGGCAACCAACTTGCCCCATTCCTTAGGGAAGGCTTGTATCAGGTCGCCAGGAATCCCATCTGGTCCTGCAGCTTTTAGTGGGACCAGGGTCTTTATTACAGTTTCGACCTCCATAGCGGTGAAGGCATCGGGGAGGTCAACCATTGCCTCGACCACCGTGGATGAAGTATTACTATTTGCCACGCCAGGTAAGGAATATAGGGCCTCAAAGTGGTTGTACCAACTCTGGGCTGGAATGTTACATGTGACCAACGTGGCTACCGGCCTATCCCTATTCCTGACCAGGCTCCAGAAACCCCTGGCATCCCTTCCTATACTAGCTGCCAAAAGGTCCGCCCAGAACTTTTCCTCCCACTCCTTTTTCGCTGTAGTCAATGTCCGATAATAATCCTTTCTTGCAAGCCTGGTTGCTACTTGGGATTTAGATTTAACTGCTCCCACCAAGGCTTTTTTCATAGCCCTACATTACTTTGTATACCAACCCTGTTTGGTAGGTGGTCGCTCCCTATTTTGAGCTCCCCTGCACCCACCAGGAAGAATAAATAAATTACTTAATTCCCTAGTTAGGTTGCAGAAGGTTAACGAGACCTCTTCAGACACTTGAGAAGACAGGTCTAGTTTGTTCGAAGCTGCGAGCAGGAGACACCCTATGGCTGCCACTTTCTCTGGGGATAAGGTAAATTTAGCCCACTTCAACCGTCGACCACAGTTAGAGATATCGACTGCCTGGGGGTTGGGGGCCATATGGGGGAGGGGTTTCTTCCTTCCCTTAAGCCACTGAGCAGAAAGAACAAGAGAGAGGAGGTTGTGATCACTCTCAATGGTCGAGATAATCTCCACATCCCTTAGGTCACCCCATAAACGTACATCAAGAAGGATGTAATCTATTCTAGATGTATGATTTGACCTGTTGTAGGTATGGGCCCCTCTCAGGTCTGATTTGGACCTCCCATTGACTGCCCTCAAGTCAAATTCCATATTAAGGGAGTTAATCTGTAGAGCCACTTGAGTCCACCTCTTAATGGGGGGCAAGGTCAGAGCGGGAATCCCCCGCCTTGAGTCCTCCTCTTCTGTGCCTAATACATCATCCGTATCGAGGGGCTCAAACGTGCAATTAAGATCACCCACCACCAAGATGTGGGATTTGGGGGCACGCTGCCTGAGGAGATCCTCCAGAAGAGCAATGGTGGCCGATTGTGTACCACCCTTTGTTCCTCTAGCGTAGATGTTGAAGATGCCCAAAAGCAGTACACCCCTAGAGTCCTTTAGGGTGATGTTAAGGAGGTCGGGAGAGTTAGTAGGATGCTCCTCCACCTTGCACTCTAGGGAAGTTCCAACCCAGATAAGGAGACCACCCGAAGGGCGTCCCTTCCCTGCCACCGGGGGAACAGCTGGGACAAAGTGGGTTGAGTAACCCACCTTGTGACGAGGCTCCCTGCACCAGGTTTCCTGGAAAATACAGATGGAATAACCCTCCACGAGGGTATTCCAATCCGGCAGGCCCAACTTCTTATCGATACCCGCGACGTTCCAGCTGCAAATCCTAAGGACTGGATCCGCCACAGCTCTCTCGCCGCGGGATACGGGGCCATCTCTACCCTCCAGCTGATCCTGGCTTCCTGTTTTGCTGCCCCTGCTTAATCTCCCATGGGACGCGCTATCTCCAAGTAAAATAATAGGTGGCATTGGGCTGTCGACCAGGATGTTGCCCACTGCTGGTGCTTTTAGGGCTGTGCCAACTATATCCATACTCTGTGCCCGAGTAGCCTCCCCATTGTGGATGTCGGTTCAATATCCAGGAAGGCTCCATTACAAACCAGGCCATGTAGCACATGGGTGGGACTGAGGGCCCGCTAGATTACCAAAGTGAGATGGACCACTACTCCAACCCCTACCAGGATATGGACAGATCGAGATTGCGGCAGGCCTTGGATAAAAGTAGGTCAGGTCTACTACACCAATACTGGGACCCCCATTTGTATCCCTATAGTTACAAATAACTTGTGCTACTCTACTGTCTTTGAAGTTAACTATCACACAATCCCCTTCAAATTGCTTTTTGCCATACCCCACCCACCCTACTCTTCTTACTCCCAGGATCAGCCCATCAACACCCCTGGGGAGTGGTCTGTTGGTTTTTAACCAGTGTAAGGTTTTATTTTTAAGTGTTTGGTGGGATTCGTATTGTCCATCCTTCAAGATTGGTACATTTGTGAGGATGGCGACATAGGGATGGCAATGAGGGGGCAGATTAACCGGGGGGTACTTTTGGGCGTTTTTTTGCACAGAACCTTCTGGTTTGGTGGTCCCGGATATACTGCTGGAGATTGGGAAAGAACGTACCCGATCAGGACCCTTACCAGTACCCTTCCCCTTCGATGTGTTCGTGTTATTGCCAGAGCCCTTCCCTCCCAGCGGCTTGGCCTTACTAGGCTTCGTCACCTGGGCTTCAGGGGGTTTGGCGATACTCGTAGGTGCATGGGCAGTCAGGGTAGTGCTCACTGGGGTATCCACAACGCATACTGCAGGAGCATTTTCAGACGCCTGTAGAATTACTGTGTTTGCTGTGGATGATGTCGTGGCAATTGACTGCGGGGAATCCGGGATCACCCAGTTACCAACTACCCCTCCCTGACCATCCTCCCTCATCCTAGAATGCAATTTGATATGGGTTTTTAACGAAAAGAAGTTATCCAGGGTTGTCTGTTCGAACCTGTCCACCCTTTCCCCTAGCCCCCTTATTCTGTCAGCTATCGGGGACAGTAGTGTATTCATCATGTTTTCGATTTGAGCCAGTGTTATCATATCATGGCTGGCACCAAGTTGACAATTAGGAGGGGGGCTACACAAGCTTCATTAACTTTGGTACCGGGATGGTGGTCCCTGTTTTCGGTATCGTTGTTATCCCTAACTAAACCCTCCACCATTGCGTTTCCTGTACCCCTGCTTCCAAGCTTCTTCGATCTCTTATGTAATTTAAAGAAGCTACCTTTATGCGGGCTAGCAATCCTTTTCCTTTTGGCGCAAGAAGGGTTCTTGGTTTCCATCACCGGTAAGGCCAATGGAGAACCAGAACCGCTAGGACCGCTAGGAGAGGATGCCAGGCGTGGTGAGGGTGCTGGAGCTTCCTGGGGACACAAGTCCAGTCCACTACCGCCAACAGGAGCGGGGATGGGTTGCGCTACCACGTTCTGCAGCCTATCAATACTGTCCCTCAAAGAGGCAATTCTTAACTGGTCGGATGTATGTGGGGTGGGGTAGAGGGGACCAGAGCTGCATACTGGTGACTGGTGACTTAGCCTGGGCTAACAAGCCCAGAGAAGAGCGCTTTGGCGGGAGCTGTTCTTGCCAAAGGCGGCGCTCTGTCATTACAATCTCTTTTTCAATAACTGCAGCTACCCGTGTGATAAACTGGTCCATAGTTCCTATAATGGTATAGGGCCCACCTCTCCTCCTCCCCTCAACATTTTCCCCGAGCGTGTCGACATTGGAAGTAACATTTGGGGTATAACAACACACTATGCCTGACAAAATCAAACCCTTACAGCCAGGAGTAGCAGATGACAAGGGGGTGTCCCAGCCCAGCCTTGGCGAGCCCCGGACGACCACAGACGGCCCGCCCTTGTCCCGGGCTTCTCCCGGGACGCTCCCGCGTCGCGGGATTGACAGGATGTATGTATAGGCATTTATATAGCGCACTACTTACCCGTAGGGTCCCAAGGCGCTTCGACCGCTGCGAAACCCTTCCTGGCTTCCCTGAGAGATGGTCCCTTAATGGGTATCTCCAGGGTGAGACCAGGCATCCCCGGCGGTCTGGTGGGGCCGTTAGTGAAGATGAGGCAAGCTAATGCCCAGAGTTGCCGAGTGTGATCGCTGATCAGAGTGGGCACCGAGGCGAGAGAATTATCGAGTCCGCTGACCCTGGTCCAGAAACCTGCCGCGCCGGGAATCGAACCCTGGTCCCGGGCCGTCCTCTGCTCTCGGGTCTGCCGCCTCTAACCAGTGAGCCACACTACTTCACTCACAGGATGATTATATAGGGTGGGAGGAGAGGGCGCGGCTTGCTCCCGGGCCAGGTGGTGACAGGTAGAGGATCCTGGGACTTGTAGTCCGCCTCGGTGTTCCGGGGCGACTTCTACCAAGCCCAGGGTCACAGTTTACTCCCCACTTTCCTCAAAGTTCTCTCCGGGGGTGTCGGCGTTGAACAAACTACTGTCCTTCACAGAGTAACACCTGCCCGCTGTTCCTCGCGCTGCGGCTCCCGCGAAGCGGGAGGGTGAGGTCGTTTAATGCAGCTGTGAGGTGAGGGCGCGGCTTGCTCCCGGGCCAGGTGGTGGCAGGTAGAGGATCCTGGGACTTGTAGTCCCCCTCGGTGTTCCGGCGAGACTTCTACCAAGCCCAGGGTCAGAGGTTACTCCCCACTTTCCTCAAAGTTCTCTCCGGGGGTATCGGCGTTGAACAAACCACTGTCCTTCACAGAGTAACACCTGCCCGCTGTTCCTCGCGCTGCTGCTCCCATTGTGGACAGGAATTAAAGGATTGTAGCTTTTGCCTCAAGAGCCCTTAAGTACTTGGAGCATAATTACTCCACTGTTGAGTATGAGGCTTTAGCTTGTTATTGGGCCATTGGCAATTTTAAGTTGTTCTTGTGGGGTTTGCCTTTTACCCTCCGCACAGATCATGAACCTCTAGTGTATATATTTTCCATGAAACGGAGGGAGAGCAACACTCCTGGTATTGCTAAGTTGCTCAGGAATATGGAAGGGTATAACTGTAAGATGGAATATGTACCAGGCAACAGGAATTGGGTTGCTGATTGACTTTCTAGGTTGCAGTGAGAAGGTGATGCTAGCAGTGACAATGATGTGGTGGATCTGGATGGTTTAGTGGGTGTCCCCGGAATTTAAAAAGGAGAATGGGAGTGCATGGATAAGCATCAAGTACTTAGACGAGTTAAGGACAAAATTGTCCATGGTTGACTTGTTAAACGTGGTAGTCTGGATGAGGATTTAAAAGATTTTCTGGACGGTACACCATGAATTAAGCATTCTTAAGGATATGGTTATGAGAGGAGAAAGATTAGTTCCCACTAAAGAGTTATTGAACAGAATAGCGGAACTAACTCATGAAGGTCATTTGGGTAGGGGTTTTACCAAGTCTAAAGTCAGGGCCTCTTACTTGTTCCCTAGGATGGACATGATTATGGAAACTAAGGTTAAGGATTGTCTAATATGTGCCATGAGCAATAAAACTAAATATATCAGAGATGCTCCGTGGTCACCAGTAGAAGTACCTACCTGGGACAAACTGGGCCTTGACATTATAGGTTTTTTGAACGTTCTTATGTGAGCAGGAAGATTTATGCTTGGTTTAGTTGATCAAAATTCTCATTGGATTATGACCAAGGTGGTGGGGAACATTAATCCCTCATCTCTAATTAAATTCCTTAATGATGCTTTTAACCGAATGATCAAGGAGTGTTTGCAACTGGCGTGTGTGTCTGGGCAACCTGTACACAAAGTCCTCCAAAATATGCTCTGGTCATATCCTACCACACCCAATACCATCACCCAAGCATATCCTTTCTTGGCACTTAAAGGTAGATTACCAGGAACTAAATGAGTGACATAGTTGGCTTGAGGGTAATGAACCCAAATGGATAGACAGAGAGGAAATGGGAAATTTGATGAAAGCACATCAAGATGAATACAGAAAAAGTTATAATATCAAACATTTTTCAAAGGAGGTGGACTGGAAGGTGGGTGATATGGTTATGATCAAACTCCCTGTTCAACAGTCAGAAGGGGAATTACAAGTTCTCACAAACCCTGAAGATTAGCTCTGTTAGGACAAATGTGGCAGTGCTGAAAGATGAGTGGACATGGAGTATGGACAGGGTGGTGTGCTGTCCTTCACAGTGGGAGAGTAGTACCTCATCAGGCAGTCCTGATGGTCTTTGTGATCCCATATGTTTCAGGCCTTGCAATGGTCCCATGTGGCACAAAGATTAATAATTTGCTTAATCATATGATAGGGTTGCTGTGTCTTTAGTTCTATAGTGTTTTAACTTGTGCACATTTCTTTGTGACTTGGTGTATAGTTATTATGTTATTGTCTGGCAATGTTCTGTTAACTTAATTGTTTCCATTTGTATGGAGGGAGAAGTGTTGTATTTGGGGTCTAGAATTCATAAACCTGTGTTCCTCTTCCCCTCTTCTCCCTCCTCCTATTTTCATGTAGTTGGGTCCAGCATTCCAACTGATTATTGGAATGCTGGCTGAGGGACGGGTGTGATCCTGAAGTGTGACGCATGTTGTGCTGTGGAGCTATTGAATCTTATCTGGAATAAAGCATCTGAACCTTCTCGTAACTAGTTTTCAATACCCTCTATCCAACCACTCCCTTTAACTGCCCCTCCCCCCCCCCCTGGCTGGCTTGCTCGTTACCTATATCTCCTTTTCTCTGACTTTATCTTTCTCCTCCTATCTTTATATTTCTTTCTCTTACTGTTACTCTTTCTGCCCTTTCCTGATCTCTTTGTGGTTACGTGCGCCATGATTAATGTCTTGGACACAGGGTTGCACTGCGACAGAAAATCGACGAGGGCAACAAAATAAAAATGGTCACCATTAGTAAAATGAACAGCTAAAAAAGTGGCCCCTGTTTTCCAATAGAGGCAGTTGTGAACTGTAAAGATAGGCTGTACAAGTGTTACGGGAAACTACATGGATTTGAGCTTGCTGCATGCATCTTGTTCAAATATCAGGGAAATAAACAGTAATACAAAATGACACAGCAGACCATAAAACAGGCATACACACAGTCAAAAAACGCAAGCACACTGACTCTTAAAAGCAGACAGTCAGGCACTGCCTGATTGCCCTGTAGGCCAGTCCGATCCTGCCTGGACAAACTGCAAATGTTCGGGTGCTCAGCCACTTGAACACTTCAAAACTTCAGCTGAATCTGAAATCCAGTAAAAGGCCTGGAGGAAGAATAGAAAGCTGCGAATGCTCAGTTGCTATGTCTCAAGCAAACTGAAAAGCTTAAGTTGTGAAAAAGTGACTAGCTTTGGTCATTCTCCGTGATGTCCGATCTACAGTGTCAGGAGTGTTTCTTTGTGCCTTTGTTCCTAACATATGTGAGGTCAGTATAAAGTTCATTTTGTAAAATAGGACAAAGCGGTAACATGCAAAGTGAACACATCTCTGCTTGATGGATGTGGTGCTGTAAAAAACCTATATAAACATATATGGATTTATGCGGCTTACAATGATGTTTCGACATGGTCTATGACTAACGTCTGTTTTTTTTAGAATTACGCACAAACGCCTGTATTACTGTGATTGGCTTAATAAACTGAAAGTGAAGTGCGTTCCTTGCATTTCACCAAGTAAGGTATGAAATATTTCTGTTAAATAACAACCTAATTAGTTAATAAAGCTTTTTTTTAGTTGCCAAAGTCAGCCTACATGGTGGTAACTAATCTCACTCAACTCCCACTTTCTAGACTGGAACACCCGCCCAACGAACTTCATTCTCAAGACAGGTTACATGCTTTTAAAAGTAGACTTTCTCCATGTCCCTGGGTGGGGGGCTGAGAGGTTAATTGCTCAGTCTATAGATATGCTAATACAATTATCTGGACCTGGTGTTTCCCTGCTACTAGAGGGAAAAGGCTGTCTCATGGAGGCACAGCCAGGTGCAGCACCTGACAACATGGCTTTGAAATGCATCCTTGTTTCTTGCTGTGACTGGGGATCACAGCTTCACCCTGATTGAGATGTAATCAACACATTCATATCTCAAGGAGAATGTCTACTAGGAGTCCTTTAAACTGTAAGGAGAGCTTTGTAAGTGGCCTATCTATCCTGCACAGTGTAAATTAAGTTACTATTAACTTTTTGAAGAAATATACACAAAACTACAAGTATGTGTGAGATGTCCCTACGTGTGTATTTATTGGTAAAGTACAAGCTTGCCCACCCCAGCAACTTTAACTCCTTGCCTGCTCATGACGGAACCACGCCGTCATGAGCCACGGGTGCTGTGTGCTCATGACAGCGTGGTTCCATCATGAGTAGGCCGCCCCGCCCACGTGGTACAGATTCCCCGCCTGTGCGGGCAAATTAGTGAGTGGACGGGGCATGACGGAACCACGCCGTCATGAGCACACGCCTCCCATGGCTCATGACGGCGTGGTTCCATTATGAGTGTGGAAGCGCCGCGCTCACCCCCCCACCCTACAGGTGCTGTGGTGGAATTCACGCCGCGGTCAAGTGGTAAAGACGCTTTTTCTCTATTTGCCTATACTTTTCAATTTCCTCTGAACGTGCTTCTACTCTCTAAGTTTGCACATGTTCTTAACCCCTTTGCTGCGGCGGCAATTCCGCCGCAATGCTAGGGGGGAGGGGGGCCGTGCAGCGTTCCCATTCTCGTGACGGAACCGCTCCGTCACAAGCCTCGGGCACGCTGTGCTTGTGACGGAGCGGTTCCGTCATGGCCCCGCCCGCTCAATAAAACACGCCGCGCAGGCGCGAAATCAGCGCCGCGCAGGCGCGAAATTAGCGCCGCGCAGGCGCGCCGAGCAGGCCGTGACGGAACCGCTTCGTCACCAGCACAGCCCGACCAAGGCTGGTGACAGAGCGGTTCCGTCACCAGCATGGGAGGGGTTAATATGCAATGAGTAAGATTTGTTTTGTCAAAAACTAAATTGCAAATGACTTGAAATTTTCACCTTAGTAAGCACCATTCTAGCATAGAAGATGGGTTCAGTCTTGAAACCTGTGATGGCTAGCTTGACAGCCACCTCTCTCAGGTATAGGAGAGCCTTCTACATACCATGCATTTGGTATAAGAGAAAATGCTACATTGGTTATAATTAAATCACAATGTTTTCAAAGATATGACTACAAGGCACCAAATGGAAAGAAAATAGCATTTATTTTTGTTGTGAACTGTGTGATAGTATATGGAAATGATGGCCACATAAAAATAATGTTCAGATCAATTTTAGGTACTACTGTACTGTTCTAAATCTGCATATGATTGGTGAAAAATGCACATTTCTGTTACACACCAATAAAAACTGAACTATGATGCTAAGAGTTGAGCAAAATTAGTTAGAACCAGTTTCTCATTAAAAGTGCTGTACAATAATGCACAAATTAAGAAGCATAGTTAAAATGCTGCTGCAACACTTTTACACTCTGGAGGCACTGTGTGCCAACCTATATTTACAAGACCATGCAAAGTCACCCTGCATGCTTTTCATGGCCTTGTAAATATGGAGTAAAGCAATGCCCATGGTTTTTGACACTTCACCAGAATTACAACATAGCGTAAATCTGGTAGAGTGCCAAATTAATGAAAAAGTTTACGATCCTCCTCGTTTTTCCCTCTTTCCATGTGCACTCTGCAGCACACAAAATATGAGAAAATACCTCCTTTGATTGTTTGTGTCCAGGAAGGTGTGCCTTCCTGCATAAAAACAATTATGCAAACAACACAGATACCCTTGCACCAGGGTGTAAGGGCACCTGTGTTGGTGCTTGGCTGCAATTTGTGCAGCACCAGTGACAGAAAGGACAGGAATGCCCTGTATTTTACAGATACATCACATTTCTGTCCTTTTCTTTTGCTGTAGGGCAGCACAACTAGAAGTTTTGCGGCACTGCCATACGACAAAACATTGTAAATCTGCCCCATAGTTTGATTACAAAATGTAAATATTACTATGAGTAATCAAAATGTCATATATTTCTGCAATAATTCTTTATGTTATGTTATGTTATGTTATGTTATGTTATGTTATATAGGATTTTGTAGCGCGCTCAATTACTACTGGAGTATCCTGGCGCGGAGGGAGGCAGTGCAAGAGGCAGAAGCTACAGGAAGGGAAGCGAAAGATTAAGGTGTCATTTTAAACAAGTAAGTCTTAAGCTCTTTTTTAAAAAGCGCATAGTTCTGATTAGAACGAAGGACCAGAGGTAGTGAATTCCAGGCCACTACTGCTTTCACAGCGAATCTATGACAAAATATCGACTACAAAAATATCGACCTACCAAAATATCGCAACAAAAATATTGATTACATTAATATCGAGATCCTATCTCTAACAAGGTAAGTACAAAAATATCGAAAAAATAATATCGATGTCAAAAATATCATGGAATATTAACAAAATAATACTTATAAATTTAACAAACATAGTTAAATATATATTATAATATTTAAAATTAATAAATAATGTAATAAAAACTAATAATAATAAAGATATAATACATAGTATATACTTCATAATACCTCTAATAAATTATTTTATTAACTTATAAATAAATGAAAATATAATAAATTACAAATAAATGTATATACATCAAATAATAATATAAATAACAATTAATAAAAATGTAAAACAAATAAAAAAAATTAAATACATTTTGGATAGCGTACAGGTACAAATTACTTTTCCCACTCCAGAGAGTGCTACAGTAGGGAAAGTGTTGGATAGCGTAGGGGTAACAATTAATATTCCAACTACAGAGAGTGCAACAGTAGGGAAAGTGTTGGATAGCGTAGGGGTAAAAATTACTATTTCCACTCCAGAGAGCGCAACAGTAGGGAAAGTGTTGGATAGCGTAGGGGTAACAATTACTATTCCCACTCCAGAGAGTTCAACAGTAAATAATAAAAAAGTTAACTATTAAAAAAATATAAAACATTTACAAATACCAATACATAATTATTAAAAACATGATTAGCAAAATATATTTAAAATAAAAATGTATTAAAAATACCATTTAATAATATTTAAATACCAATTATTAAATTATTAACAATTATATAATTAACAATACAATTAATTTTGTTTTCCTTAATTACATTTAAATTACTTCCCACCCTATTCCCCTATAAACCCACAACCCGCTACAGAACATAACTATAAATTAATCAATTAATTAAAATAAATGACCAATTAATTAAAAATAATTATCAATTAAATAAAATTAATTTATAATTCCTAGTAATTAATAATTAATTTAACATAATTAAATTACTTCCCACCCTATTCCTCTATAAACCCACAACCCGCTACAGAACATAATTATCAATTAATCAAATAATTACAATTACTTACCAATTAATCAAAAATAATTACCAATTAATTCAAATTAATTTATAATTCCTACTAATTAATAATTAATTTAACATAATTAAATTACTTCCCACCCTAGTCCCCTATAAACCCGCAACCCGCTACAGAACATAATTAACAATGAATCAATTACTTAAAATTAATTAAAAATAATTAAAAATAATTACCAATTAATTAAAATAATTTATAACTCCTACTAATTAATAATTAATTTAACATAATTAAATTACATTCCACCCTATTCCCCTATAAACCCACAACCCGCTACAGTACTAAAATAGAAAATTACACAAAAATAATATAAAAATCGATATTACGAATATCGATATTAAATCTATCGATATTACTTACCTTCTATATTATGTCCCTTCGATATTTAAACTTCGATATTATTGTATATCGATATTTAAATATCGATATTTTGTCTGCATACCTTTCACAGCAATGGATTGTCCTCCAAAACGGGAGCGTTTAAAACGTGGAACCGCCAACCGGTGTTGAGTGGCAGAACGCAGGGGACGATTGGGAAGATATAGAGAGAAACATTTCCTCAGATAAAGTGGACCCTGATCATGGATAGCTCTGTGGGCGAAAGTAAGGTTCTTAAAAATAATCTATTGAGACACCGGAAGCCAGTGCAGACTGCGCAGATGGAGCCGGACACTAGTCCTCTTTGAGATGTTGAAAAGGAGTCTGGCAGTCACATTTTGGATTATCTGGAGACGGTTAGTCAAATATGCTGTGGTGCCTCTGAACAGGGCATTGGTGTAGTCAAGGAGAGAGAGAATTAGGGCCCTCACCACTGTTTCTCTCGCTGTTCTGGGAAGAAGAGGAAAACATTTTCGGAGAGCCTTAAGTGTGCCAAAGCAGCCGCAGGTAAGTTTCTTAATGTGAGCCTCAAATTTTAAGTCTTACCCAAACCACACCCTGAGATTTTTTGCCGGATTGCCCATAGAGCTAGGGAATGGAAAGCCCACAGGCCACAAGGATTCTCTAAAACGTGGAGGGAACTCCCATAAAGTAAAATTTAAGTTTTATCTTCATTACACTTTAACTGGGCAGAAGCCAGCCAATTGAAGACTGAAGAGAGACTGGGCGTAAGCAGCATCCAGGTCCAAAGCTGGCCAGCTGAACAGCAGCTGCGTGTCATCGGCATAAGCTATTATTTTGGCGCCCAGTTGTTCGGCCAAGATGATCAGAGGGGTCATATATATATTGAACAATAGCGGACTTAAAGTTGACCCTTGGGGCACCCCGGTGGCAAGAAGCTTAGCCGATGACGAAAAGGGGGGTAGCCAGACCTGCTGAGACCGGAGAAGAAGAAAAGAAGTCAGCCACTCTAAAGCCAGACCAGTGATGCCAATGGCTGACAGACGGGAATGAAGAAGCTGATGGGGAACCGTGTCGAACGCGGCAGAGAGGTCCAATAATATTAGAGCCGCTCTGCGGCCTACGTCCAAACAGTCCCTAATGGCCTCCGAAATCTTCAGCAATGCCGAATCTGTGCTGTGAGCGGCACGGAATCCGGACTGGGCAGGGTGGAGGGCGCGAGATGTTTCCACAAAAGTGTTCAATTGGCGGAAGGCGATCTTTTCACAGACCTTGGCAGTAGAGAGATTGGCCGGTAGTTGGCTGGAACCCGCTTTCTTCAGCAGCGGCATGAGTTTGGCCTGCTTCCAGCATTCCGAGACTGTTGAGGAGAGGCTAACAATCTCGGTAACCTCGTGACACACCACCTCGGCCACCCCGCCAATAAGGTGCGCGGGACAGGGGTCAGTTGGTGATCCTGATTTCAAGGATTTTAAGACTGCTAAGGTGTCAGCTCCAGAAGGTGGAACAAATTCCTCAAAGGCGTGAGCCCTGGAAGAGGGAAGAGAGGAGTGAGCAGGAGCTGAGAAGCTCTGACTGAGACAGGTGGTCCATAAACTAGCCTGGATCCCTGCTATTTTGTTTTAAAAAAACTGAGGACAAATCCTCGCACCAGAGAGCAGAAGATGGAGTAGTGGAAATCCTGTTTACTCCATTAATTATTATTATTGCTTGAAGTTATGCAAAACAGACACCATTTTTACACCAGTGGAAACAGTGTGCTGTATTCTACCTGGTGTCAGGTGACTTTATGACCAGCAAGCTTGCAATAGCAAAATTACAATGGCAAAGATTAACCAACTTGCCTATTTTTTGGGCTCAGCCTTTTTATCTTACAGCATGTTGAATTAAACAAAAAGTCAGGTAAAGTGATCTTCAAGACTTTTTTGTAAATACTTTAGAAGTACTAACGGGGAGATTTACAAAGAATTTGCGCTTAGTTAGCGCCACAAAACTGATGCTAACCAGCTCAATATGTTTTTTGTTATTGACTTTCAAGCACAAAACTTTTTTGCACTTGAGAGAACCCTCAAAGCTGTGCAAAGCACTGCTTTGGGTTACTTAGCACCGAGGGTTGTTACATGGGTTGGACATGGGCATTCCTACGCAACCACCCATGCCTTTTGATGCAGCATGCATACAAAGTGAGAAAACCTATGCTAGACTCATGCACACACCCTAGTGCTATGGCACATGGCAGCTGAAGTCAGGGCTGGAGCAAGGGAAAGGGGAGGAGAGAGCCATATCTCTGAAGATATGGCGCTCTCCTGCTCCCTCCCTGTCACACAATGCAACACAGCCTCGTGTTGTCTGCATTTTTTTTTTAAATCGACCCATAAAAGTTCAATATCGGAATTCTTTAATTTTGTTTAATTTTCAGGAAATTACCAAATCATCACTTTGTGACTCCATTGCCTTAAGGTGACACAATTTCAAATTATTATTTAATTAACACACAGGAAATTAGTCCTTAAATAGTGTACAAACCAGTTTCCCAATGTGCCATGGGAACAAGAATAGCACATGAGCGTCTTCTCTTTTCAGAATGTGAGGATGTCTCTACCAAAGCAAGTTTTAGAAATATTGTCCTAAATGGTGCATATTATCAGAAAATGTATCACATTAATTAAGTCAAAAGCCATGCCAGGTAAAGGCAATGCTGAAAAGAAACTAATGAAATGTGCCACATTCAGGGTCTACCCATGTACCATAGAACACCATTTCTCTGAACATCTCAACCCTGACTAGCTTGTAGAATACTTGGTTTATGTAACTGTTACATCCCCTAGCCAGACAATTTATGCGAATAACCCAATCATAGGTCTGTTTCAGCCACAAACACAGAATTTGACAGTAAGAAGTTTATTACAACATCATCATTGTAACTTCTAATAAACTGGCATCAAGTAGTCAGACAAATATCTAAGAGAGCCTAAATACCATGCGCCATGTTATTTAGATCATTTTCTAGATTGTCCTTTCTTAATAACTAAGTGGAGATGACTAAATATTGAAACCTCTTCCATCCAGGATTTCTCATTTGTACCCCAAATCAGTTTGTGCAGGGTATCATGATAAGGTGATGAAGGGTTCCTTTTTGTAATAGACTGAAACCTGTCTCCCATCTGCTAAGGTCCCATGATAAATTGTAATAGTATGAAAGTTTCCTAACTGTAATAGACTGACACCTGTCTCCTCTTCTGCTACTTTGTTCCAAATTAACCTATTAACATCAGGTTTTACTGCACATATCTGATGCTTGGTGATCTGCTGCGTGAATACAAATCTGCGTCCCAAAGAGATCACTGATGTATCAGAAAATACTAGATTATGTGGTTCCCTCCTACATGCCCCTACCCAACAGAAAGCTTCTCCCACTTCTGTTTTTTACAGATCCTCGCAGTGATTCAATACCATAGCAGCAAAGTGTGCAATTCTTCATAAGTGAACCTTTGCCTCTTTGCTCACAGTCAGTTTGGCCTAGATTTCTCAGAAATGCCAAGTCACCACAATCGTCCAACTTAGAGAGACAATATCCCAACATAAATTGTGCTTTAGTTGTACTTAAAACCAGCCTATATAGCATTTGGAAAGGGATATGGTAATCCACTTTTGTCAAAGGGGATGGCCATTCTGAGGTGTACTTCCGGCGCAGCCAGTCACTCCCATGGTCTGTGTTGTCAGATTTAGAATTGCTCCAGCTGTATCAGACTTCTTTATCAGAAAGGACAGGGCAGAGTAGAGGGCACTTCCAAAGAAAGGAATCAGACCTTAACATAAACTTCAAAGCCTCAGACCATAAATCATATTGTTGTCTGAAAATTGACTATAAGAAGAGAATCTCGAGGGCCACAAAATTGACAGCTGTTAAGCAGTACCTGTACCAAGAGGAACAGCTCTGCAAGACATTTGACTATGATTTGGAATAGAGGCTAAGGTCTACCAGGCTCCCAGATGCCTGGGTGGATATCACCCAGGGAAATCCAATACCACCTGCTTGCTAGGACCAGTGTGCCCAGTGAAGACGAAGAGAGCACTTGGTGGCAGTGAGGGGGGAACAGCGTTTACAACGTTGTCAGAACAACGTAGTGACATTACAACACAGGCACTACAATGAACGTGTCATTACCACGCTTTCCATTTCATTGTAAGTCATTACAATGACTTGATTTATGGAACTCATTGTTGGATTTTAAATCCAACACCTTCCCTACTGTTGCACAGACTGGAGTTGGAATAGTGAAATATACTATTCCAAACTCCAACAATTCTCTAAAGCAAGTCGTTGTAACAACTTGCGTTGTGATGGAACACGTGGTAATGACATATTCATTGCATTGCTGGAGTTGTAAATGCATGTGTTGTAAACGCATGCGCGAATACGTGGCCTATGCGCAGAGAAGTTCATTAGGGGATCCTGGCAAGTAGATCTTTGTAGTCTAAGTTTGGGTAGATGGCTGCTGCACAGATTGTATTATTGCCCCTCTGCAGGTTAAATTTGGTGAGTCCATAAGTCAGAGGAGGGGCTTTAAAGTTAGCCGTGACTGGCATCACTGCTATGCCTATCTGGCTGCCCGCAGCGACCATGTATGTCAGAGGGGTCACCATGAATTTTATTGCTGTACAAACTGTGCTATAGCCCATGTGAAGCTAGTGACCCTGTATGTCAGAGGGGGGCCACGAGAGTGCCAGGACAATTGCCTGGTTCAAGCGTTCTTGTTGAGAAGAGTCTGCTGTGGTGACCCGTGTGAGCCCAAATCCCAAATGAGTATCGGAACTGCAGCAATTAAACCCCACCCATGGGAAGTATCAGAGGAACTTACTGTCTCACTGGAAATAGTGCCATGGATGTCCAGCCGCTGCCCCTACAGAGCCACAAGTGCTATTCACCAACAGCAGCCATAAGTGTGCTGCTCCCGGGGACTCAGGTTACGCAATTCCTGAAAGAGTAGGTGGGTAGATTTATTGTAGAGCTAGAATTCACTGGGGTATCGTGTTCTGCAGCATAGCACTTGGGGTGCTGGAACACTTTAGAATGTGAAATAATTGATGTACAGAAACTAGAAGTCTCCTGAGACTCCTGAGGTGTACTAGAAGACTCCTGAGACTCATACTACTAGTGGGGTTTAACCTGGATGTCAAATAGTAGATGGAGAATACCCACTACCTTCAGGAAGAGGCTAGTGGTCCTCAGGGGCCTACCTATTGAACACCAAACTTTGTGTATGCCATAATTCTCTTTCTGTTTGTATATAAATACTCCTTTTTTCACATAAGCAAATCTTTACAATAATGTTTTGCAGCTCTTAAACATATATTGATTTGCAAGCCTTTGTTCACCTCCCTGTATCTACCTCACTCTCGAGAATCCTAGGACTGCTTGACCCATGCTTCTACTAAGACTTAAGTGCTGAAGGGGTACTTGGCTCAGTGGCACAGGACCTATAGTAGGTTGGGCCCCAGGACATCAGGAGTAAAGGCCTCAACCTCCACGCTTGTGCTCAGTAGCCTCTTCTCACCCCACAGCCCTCTGAAAAGAGTTCTGACAGGAGGAATGTTTGCAATTTGTCTACCCATTGGTAATCACTTGGGTAGCATCTCAACCCATTGTTCTTTTGTTCACCTGCCATTTCAGCTTGGACCCAACAATATGCAAATCAGTCTTGACTCCACTCCTAAAGAACCATTCCATCCTGAACTGCCAGGTCGGATATCCCTGAACAGAAACACAAGCAAACCAAGACCAGTTTTGCCCTGATTGGTGCTCATCAGTCAGGTATAGCTTGGTTCTAGTGACACAGTGGGCACAGGACATACAATTGAGGTTGAAGCATTACTGTCAAGGCTGGATGGGCGCTTCTGTTATAGACAAACAGACACATTTAATTTTACAATTAAATACAGTTTGTAGGTTGTCTTTACTGTATGGATAGTCTAAGAAAGCTGTTGTATGTAGAGTAAACAAATGCTGGGCAGTTTTACTTAGTATTTTCTCATTTTTCCCATATTCCTGTTGCCAGAGAGACACACTACTGTATTTTTTTATTTTAAAGATTTTATCAGTATTTTTTCTGTTTCAAGTTTTACAACATATTGGGATGTACTTTAATTTTTCAACTACTATGTTCTTTTTTTTAATGTTTGCAGTTTTTGATAGTCACAGTTTTATTCACGCTTAGGACCTGATTTAAATGTTGGCAGCCGCAGTTAATGCCCCCGCCATGTAAGAGTCCTTTTCTCCCACCGTGGTAAGGGCACTCCTCCGCCACATTTAGAGATGTCTGATAGCCCACGAAAATCTCTTGCATTTACAGGGAATGCTGTTACAGCAGTTCCTGTAAATGCAATTAAAGTGTGCTACGCTGCTCAGTCCACATGAAGGTGCTGCTTGGTACACTTTCATTGTTTTTTAATTTTCAATAACAAAATCCAAATGCCGTATCTTATGTTTGAAATTAAATAAAGCGATGACACCTCACCGTAGGAGTGTTCTCCCATGGTATGGGGTAATTGAAAAGATTTTACCTTTGCCCACCGCCACATTTAGGGAGGCAGTTTGTAATTTAAAAACTGGCTATGTGTCTGCCCAATCCATCTTTGGTGGGTCAACACATGATCAAACCTCCGAAGGCCCTTAATCTGTCTAGTCGTCTAAGTAGTATTTACGTGGTGGAGATGGATTAGTCTCTGCCATCTAGATACTGAAGATCCAGTCTGCCCATCTGTAAGTCAAGTAGGCAAACCTTCAGGTTGGCGGAAAGGGTACTCTGTCACCTTTGTGATGTAGCAACCTTTCTACAACATCTAAATCAGACCCCAAATTGCTAACTGTAGCAAGCTTGGAGTACATTATGAAAAAAAAATAATGCTCCTTATATTCAAACTACCCTTTAATTGTAGCATTTTTTTAAATGTACTTTTTGGCAATTTTTATAAGGGTTTACTAGTTGATTTCTTTTTTTTTTAATTTCCCCGTATTTTAACTGAGTAATGTTACATGGAATACGACATAGTAATAGTAGAAGAGTTTTAAAATACTACTTTCACTTGAAAAAAGAAGACTGCTCCAGGTAAGAACATATTTCAGTATTATTATTTCTGTCAGTTGTAATTGATCGCTCTTTTTAAATCAGGAAAGTAAAAGTTTGTTTATTTGTAAGCGATGTTAGTATTTTAACATGTAGAAAATGTTTTTGAGGTAGTGTGTGCGCCACCAAACAGTCCAATCTTCCGAACCTCTATGATGAATTTTTCATTTTCTCTTCTCTTGTTCTAGTTACTCTTGGTTGCAGACAACTTGCAAAATATTGCCCTTCTCTCTTCTTATACACTTTGTTCCTTTTTAAAAGCTTCCAGAAAATGACAGAAGGGGGAAGCAGCTGCCTTCTCTCTGAACAATCTTTGGCTATTCAAAATCTTATCAAGAAGTTGAGATTTAACAGTTTCTAAAAAATATTTTCGATCTCTCATGAATGTACGAATAAAACAACTGCATACCCCAAAGGGTGACCCACCGAATCCACAGATCCAATGCAGCTTCAATAGCATACCTGGAAGTAACCATGGCATCTTTACAAAAGCCATGGATAATCTTTCTCATCTCTTGTTGGAATCTAGGTATTGCAAGAGCTGCTTACACCAAGAGTGCATGACTGTATCTCAACAGAAAAAAACATACATTAGTGAATATGAAAGCATCAGTACCTGAGTCAAAATGCTTGCCACCCCAAGAATTCAAGCTTTAAGATTCTCTATCAAGTTATACAGCGGGAATCATTCGAGGTTTAAATTTGAAGCAAAAAGCCTTAGTAATACATTCTCTGGGATTGGGAGTGAAGCCAATAAGTTTGATCAGGCACCATTCTTGAAACTGCTACTTTTGGTTAAGACTTATAACGAGTGTTTGTGACCTGGTCCACCAAGGCTTCAATAAATGGTGAAATTCCCAGTTTGTTCCATTATTTCCATAAAGAAGGGGCGAGTTTTGTTCCACAGTAAGTAATGCAATACAGATATTTAGCAGGTTTTTTTTCAAAACAAAAGCAAATCGTAACTTCTCTACAGAAACCGGACACTGTGGAAAAGGACATTTTATTTGGAGCGTTGTATCCAAAAATCAAATTTTTCAAACGTGCAAGTGTAGGAGTACCTGATTCAAAAGAAGGGATCTGTTTATCTACCTTACGTCCATCATCTTCATCTCCGTTCCAACAAGAAAAATGCACTGGAATTAATTGCAAATCAAATCCAAAAAAGGTATTCTTTTTCCACATAGATTGCTCGGTCATAACCTTTGGTATTTCCAGGTAACAAATCTCTTTTACAAAAGACTGAGGGCCAGATTTATGAAAGTGTCACCTAACGCAGCAGCTTAAAATGCTGTTGTTGTAAATAGAAGCGTGGAGCCTGGTATCATTTAGGTTGCTTTATTCATTAAAGTCAAGTCTTCAAGATGCTATTAATAAGATGTAGCGAAGACCCACCAGGAGTGACCAGCTTGCCACTCAGCCTGCCTGGTTCCAACTGCCAGTTGTCACCAGGCCAAGCCCCAAACACTTCATGATGTCATTAAAGGTTCTATTGGTGACATCATGTGAATGGCAGTGAAATCCCACAGGCAGAAAAGAGACAGGCTAAATACAACACATCTCCTTATTTTAGGGAAATCAAAAAGAGACAATATTAGAATAGGTAAAATAAGCTTCGATATACTCCACCATATAAAAGTACACAGTACATTCGAAAAGATAAAGGGGCAGATTTATGTTAACTGGCGCATCCCCAGGGATGCGCCAGTTAATGTGCGCCACAGTGCGCCACAGCTCCGCCACCCATGTTGCGCGCGGCATATATTTATGGTGCAAAAACGGCACAGATGCGTGACGCATCTGTGCCGGCAAGGTGGCGCATTGCTGGAGTTGCGTTGCAAGCGTGACGCATCTCCAGCAAGGCTCTGGGGTGCCCCATCTTCACAATGCTGCGTCAAGACCTACGCCTGCTTCAAGCAGGCGCAGGGTTTTGACGCAGCATTGGCCTGAAAGTGACTGAGTGAAATCTCATAGATTTCACTCAGCCACTTTCAGGAGGCGATCCTGCGCAGGAACGCCCCCCCTCTGCAAAGGAACGCCTCCTTATGGCGCAGGGCTTTACAATGTGACGCATCTCCTAGATGCGTCACGTTGTAAATAGGGCGCCGCCGTTGCGTCAAATAAAGTGACGCAATTGCGGCGCAAAGAGGCGCAAGGGCATCATAAATCTGCCCCACAGTTACTAACACATCCCAAACAGTTGCAAACACAAGTCAACCACAACTCGTCCCAAACACAACTAGTCCCAGGTACCATCCCCTTTCCTTGGGAAACACAAACACACACTGATTTCATGCCAGAAATTAATGGAGTCCACTTTGCTCCGTAACGGGGTACAACCCTCCCTGTGAACTGCACCTTGGAGTAGCCATTGCTCCGCCCCCAATTTTATCCTGAATGCCTTAGTTTTGGAAAAGAATAAATTTTGTTTTTCAACTAACTGTTGACCATCAGTAGCTTTGTTGTAAGACACCTTAGTTTCCTTCACTCTTACAGCAGAAATTGCTTAAATTTTTGTTGTCTTCCAACTCTTTTACAGAGATCTGTGGCGTTTCAATACTTTTCGCTACTTTAACCGGTTCTTCTAAAGTTGGATTTCCCAAAGTCAATAGTTTTTGTTTAATAGCTTTATCTGTACACTTGAAAATAAACTGATCCCGAACTAATTGATCAGTAAAATTCTCGAATTGGCAGTCTGATGCAAGAGTTCTTAAAGCTGTGATATAGTTATCAACGTCTTCGCCTGTGCTTTATGTACGCAAAAAAAACTTCTGACGAAGAACTACTAAACTAGGTTGTACATCGAACCTCGTCTGCAATTTTTTGATTGTTTCCTGATATTCATGAAGAGGATCACCTTCAACTTGTGCAGGGTTAGGGAGATGTTTTAAGATTTCTCTGCCTTCATATCCTAACGAGTGTAACAAAATGTAATTCTTCCGTTCAGCACGGAATGACCTAATTGAGTAACACTTGTGTTGGAACCACTGTCCCACAGTTGTGTTCTCTTGCAGCCAGTAGAGTTCAGCAGAGAGTTGCGGACGCCAAGCTTCACAGCTGCCTGCCACCGAGTAGCCGCAAGGAGGGAGAAGCCACGGCGGCTTTGGTGGCATTGAACCCGTTTTTCCCGGCAAAATCTGCTGCAAATATGCAGCGGTGGCAAGAATAAGCCAGGGCCAGGGACCAGGGTCCGGGACCGGGAGAGTCGCGGGAGAGCCGCAGGAGAGCCGCCAGAATCGGTCCAGGTGAGCGGGTGAGCAGAGAGGTGAGAGGCTGTCCTGAGGCCGCCCTGAGGCACTACGGGGGAAAAACTGCTAGCAAGCAGATAAAACTGTCAACCTGGGATATTGCTTGCTCAGCAGCATTACTCGGTGCCCGATTGAGTGGCGGTAGGTGTTTCCCCGCTGGAGTCCGTCGAGGGTGTTTCAAAGCCAATGCCGCCGAGTTGTGCTATCCTTGTTTCCGTGTGCTCTATCCCCAAACTGTGAAGGAGTTGAGTGGTTCAGACGGGAGCACAACTCTGGAGCATCTTCCCAGGTCGTGTTTCTTTGAGCCTTCAATACGCTGTTATCACCAACTAAGGACACGCACTTGTGCAGGGAAAGACAGCGCTAGGAACAGGTACTAGTCGTTCCCCTTGAGAGTGGAAGACTGCGCCTGGAGGCGCTCTCCTCTCGGGGACACGCTGTGTTTTCCTAATTATAACACCTTGCAGCTCATTTTCTATTTTCCATTTTATATGAATATTTGACTATGTGCCAGGAGTAAAGTGGTTCGCTTGTCTGTTTACCATAACAGTGCATTTTGGAACCTTGAGTAGGTGAGTCCTCTAACTGGCACTCTTGCGCTGGGAATGCTGTAATTCTTTCTGCACTTTCATCGTGATATTTTGAAGATCCCGGCAGGACTGCCAGGATATTTGGTTTCGAATTTCTTCTCACATTATTACAAGGTTATAGGAATGTTCTAGAAGAGATCTGCCAGAGCATGCTTTACCACGCTTCCGAGAAGATTATGTTTAAAATTTAATTGAGCATTTTTTGGAAATTACCCCCGCTACTGACCACCGCTACTGAGGCAACCAGAGTCTAGTGAGCAGAGACCAGAGGAAGGAAGACAAACAAATCCTCTGCCCGGTGTAAAACCCAAGTATCACCCGACCATCAGAAAATATACTACCAATAGTCCTGGTGCAGGGAAATCGCCTTCAAGAAACTGAGATCACGAACCATCTTAATGAAAAGAATAGGAACAGAAGAGGCAACCAGAAAGACCTCTAATAAAGCGGTGAAAAGTGGACGGGTAACAGGAAACCCTGAAATAAGAAAGTATTTTACAACATTAATCACTGATGGGCAAATAGCAAAAAATCTGTCAAACTCAGCTATAGTAGCTGTTATAAAGGAGGATGGGGAAGAAATAGTGGGAACTATACAAGACCACCCCAAAGAACACACACTAAAAACTCCCGAGGCTGATCAAAAAACCATTCTAACGGAGCGGGTGGACTCACCTCTGGAAATAGAATCAACTGGCCAAATAGTATTGGGCCTATCAAATATTCAACACAGCCCAGACTATAATCCCATACGGCCAGAAACCATTACCAAAGACAGAGACATGGATCTCGGGCCACAAATAGAGCCCGATGACATACACAATAGCACGCTACTAAAATCCTCGGATCGAGAAGGCCTCCTGGAATATTCACCAGATCTCTTTATGTTTAAGACTGCCAGCTTAACGAACAATTATACTCCAGTGTCTAAATCTCTTTTCACATTGCAAAAAATCCTGGACTCGGTCCTCGCCCATTTAGGTAATATTTTGAGGAATTCTGATCAAACACTCGATGTGCAAATAGGAAAAAGGAACAAACCGAGTCAATAAAAACAAAAGGAACATCTGTTAACAATCAAGAAGCAACAAGTGATATCAGAACCACCAGTACCCATCTAGCTCCGGGTAAAAGAGAATTTGGATCACAAACAGGGAATAAATCATGCAAGGGAACTATGAGTAACCAGCGTGAAACTATTGTATATTCCCTAAGGAAACTCTTTAAAGAAGAAAATAACAGAGAGCCTAACCTATATCCTATATTTAGGAATACCAAAAACAAACATATCACGACCAGTCCTGCCGGGGATCAAGAAATAAAGGATAGCATTGACTTAAATAGCGAGGACGCGCGGGATTTACAAAATAGAAAAAATATAAAAAAGAAACAAGTGGAGGTAAAGAAAAAAAGGGGAAAGCCGCTAAGAAGATTCAAAAAGAAGAGAATCAAATTCCAGAAGACAACTGCTTCCCCTGATATCCAGCTCGACAATGAAGAAAGTACAAAATCGCCAACGCCAACAAAGATAAAAAATCGAAACTCGATGGTAAAATCTGAAAATAAAAACCCACAACAAAGCTCCGCGTTAAACCCAAGGGCAAAAGACTTCCTTTACGACCCGGATAGCCCAGCATTAAAAGTCTACTTTAAAGGACCCGAAGATCATCAAAATAAATACCTACCGCAGGAGGAGATAATAGCAACACACTTACAAATAACAGAGCTCTTTCCCATAGATGATGCCCCTCTCAATCGAGGCAGAATTATTAATCTCCTGCAACGTATTTTGCCGCTACAAACCTTAACACGAAAATAAATTAATCTAGTAACCTTCCCGGATAAAGAAAACATGAAAACCGCCATGGTAGAATTTTGGTCACCTGTGCTGCCTGGAATTATCTTGAAGGAACAAGAGACTCTCCACAAATGTGGCTATGATTTGACCTCAGTACAGAAAACTACAGACTGTAACTCGAGAAATCGGCATAAAGGATCATTAGGAAAAATTCCCAATCAGCCAAATAAAATGATCAATTACATAGAAGATTCAGTAGAAAATCTATTTATTTCCGTAAAAGACGGAGAAAGGGAAATTTGGAGCCAAAGTACCCAAAAAAAAGGATGCAGCAAGAGTAGATCAGTCATGGTTATGGATCGCAGAGACTCTGAACAACAAAAAACAAGCACTGAACAAGAATCACTCTGTTTAACAATGGCCTATCGATATCATCCTGGAATATAGCAGGGAAAACAAAAGAAAAAATGATTGAGCTTGCAAAAAATCAACCCGCTATAATTGCGTTACAAGAAACCTGGTCAACAAAAAGTTTTCATCAGGATGGGTATTTCACCTATGATATTCCTGCGCAGGAAGTTGACCGAGGTCATGCGAAGGGAGGGATAGCTATCCTACTAAGCGAAGAGTATAATTGGGCCCAAGAAATCATCACTACAAAATCTAAACACTTTCAATGTATTATTATCAGGCTGGGGACAGACCCCTCAGACCTGCAAAAAAATGTTTTACTTTTTAACGTATATATTCCACCTGGACAAAAAAATGATGGGCTATTTGTTGACATCTTGGATGGTATCCAGCAAATAATAGAAGCCCTAGCCTATTTGCCATATATGATCATGGGCGACCTTAATGGAAATTTGTCAAATAGTGAAATATCAAAATGGGCAAACTGGTATAAAGAACAAGCTCTGGAAATTTCAGTGCCGTTTTTCCCGATTAGAAACAAGGTCGATAAAAGGGGGGAAATATTATTAGCATTACTCCCACTATTAAACAGAACTATTCTAAACGGGAACGTGGAAGGTGACATTCCTGCACCTTACACGAGACGGGGAACTAATACCTTATCAATCCTTGACTATATGATCTGCAGCTTGGATATATTTGGGTCTGCCTCACATCTTCGAATTCACTCTGTCCAGGGAAGCGACCATGCTATTTTGTCATTACTTACGCAATGGAAAACAATCACATGTCCAACTAGCCATGTCATGTTTAAGCACAGTACAGTTATGGTAAAGACAAATCAAAGGCGGATCTATTGGAATTCATCTACGCTCAATAAAATAACCACCTTAATAAACTCTAATCAACTTCTTCTGATAAAACACTCCTCCAACCCAATAACAAACTTTGAGTCAATTCTTGAGATACTAAAACAAATGCTTCAATACAAATTACAACAAGCAGTACCAGCAAAGCACGGAAACAAAACCATTAAGTCATCCACAACCGCAAAAATGCTAAACAAACTGATAAGAGCACAGTTCCTGGAACTCTCAATGCCAAGACAGGCAGAAATCAACAAATTGAAGAATCAACTCAAGAGGGAGAAACAACGAATAAAAAGTACAGCAGAAGATAAAAACTGGGTCGATCTGCGGATAGCAGCAAAGCAGTACAACCAACGCACTTACTGGTCCTTAATTGCAAAAGAGACAGGCACAAAAAAGGCCCTGCAAGCTATCCCAGTTCCCCCTAAAGAATGGGATTTATATATAACCAACCTGTATAAATTAAATACAACCTATGAAATGTCTAGTAACTCCACAAGTAATTGCGAAGGAAACCCCTCGCCTATTGGAACTGCTTCCCCCTTCTCCACGGAAATGCACATAAGGAAGGCAAGATCAACAAGAGCCACCGGCCCAGATCAAATTCCAATCATGGTTCTTCAGGCTGACCCTAAGGGATGGAGTACGGTGCTTTCTCCCCTCTTTAATTTTTTTTTTTTAATCAATTTATAGGGCGCAACAGCTACCCAAAAAGGGTTTCCCGGCGCCTAGACACAGCTAGATTGAGGGCAGAGAAAAGAGGTGACTGTTAAAGTGGTTATTGTTCATACAGCCAGGTCTTTACAAGCTTTCTGAACCTACAGTAGTTTTCTTCCTTCCGGATACATTCTCAAGACAGGGGAAATGCCAAAATCTTGGAAGGGGAGCTTCGTAGTACCAATACATAAAAAGGGACCGAGACACCAACCTAGCAATTATAGACAAATAGCGCTATTGGGCGCCACGGGAAAGATCTTTGCTGCAGAGGTCCTGGACCAACTTAAAAAGTGGGCATTCTCACTGGGACTGATTCCGCTCTACCAAGCAGGCTTCAGGCCAAAGCACTCAGTCATAGAGAATATCGCGATGCTACAAACTATCCTTGACAAATATGTGGTAGTTAAATCCCAGCCAGTGTATGCAGCATTTATTGACTTTACAACAGAGTTCGACCGAGTGGACAGAGCGTTGCTATGGAACAAACTGAGGAAATTAGGAATCCCAGAACAGCTACTATGAATTATAATTGCCCTGCACACAGACACCTGGTGTCAAGTTCGAATGGGGAGGGAAAAAGGCCTGACCAACCCGATCCCGATGCCAAATGGACTCAAGCAAGGATGTCTCCTTGCCCCCTTGCTGTTTTCATTATATCTCAGTGATCTGCCGCAGCGTCTACAACAAGTGCAAAGCTTCCCACCAAAGGTAGCAGCTCAAAATATACATGCCCTACTATATGCAAACGATATTATAGTACTGGACCTAACCCCCTTTGGTCTGCAAAGCGATCTGGATGCCCTGTATAAGTATACCCAGGAAGATTTTTTAATTCCTAATTTAACCAAAACAAAAATAGTCTCTTTTTCAGGGAGGAAAAAAAGCAGCAAATACTGTTGGAGACTGGAAACGAAAAAGTCAAAGAGGTTGAGGACTACACCTACCTGGGCAGGATCTTTACTAAGTCTCTAAAAAACAATCAACAGCTTCTAAACTTGTCCAGGAAATCCGAGGTACATGCAGGAGCTCTGCAAAGGTTATACGCGGCCTCTGGAAGTAGACACTTCTCTTCCCTGCTAAAAGTCTACAGTGTGAAGATACCTTCAGTTCTATCATATGCCTTGGAATATATTCCAATCAAACAGTGGTCATTCCTGGACCTAAAAGAAGGAAAAATACTAAGGAGAAAGGAGAATGTTAAAGGTAGCGCAATCTATTCCAGTACAAGCTCTCTGCCTTGAACTTTCACTTACGAGCTCTTACTCTAAAGGTATCGCCAACGTGATTAGGTGGGCATACAACCTGCTACATGCGAAAGATGGGACTCTTCGCTCCCTGCTCAAAGCAGAGACCTTTGACTGCGACTCATCGAAACATGTATTTTTCAAAAACATGTCTATTGCCTTTAAACTGGCGGATATTAATGTCAATCTGCTGCTAACTTGGACACCATCTCAATTGAAACTTTTTCTGAAATGCTATACCCCAAGACTTAGCTTTGAACTTGACTCCTCGCATTGCGCCAAATTAACTTTATATAAAAACATTACGGAAACAGTGGTACTCAAGAAAACGCAGAAATATATAGATTTTAATCTCATGCATGGCGCTAGGAGATCAATCATCCTGCTTCGGCTGGGCATTTTACCCGTCCAAACTATAACAGCGAAATGGCATCCAAACGAAACCAAATTATGCAGCCTATGTAATGGCGGGGAGCAAGACTTAGAGCATCTACTGTTCACCTGTCCTAATCCAAAAGTAGTAGCGACAAGGGCAAAACATCTATACCCCATATATGTCTGATGCCGTATTACCACCGTATAGGAATTGATTATAGCATGCAAATCTCCCCCGAATGAACTAGTATGTTATACATTTTATAAATTTTTAAAACCTTTTTTATCTTTGTACTAACATGAGAAGTTCTAAATGCTGTAGTAATTGAATTTTATCTGTATAATTATGTGTGGTCCTCAGTGGAGTACCAAAACAAATAAAAAAATAAACTCGAAGCACGGAATTTCATAGCACCAATTGCACCAAGATAGATCTCAAAACCATCAAACCATTTCCTCTATTTAATGGGTGGATCTCCTGGTGATTCTAAGAATGGTGAGGGAGAAGAAACGGCTTGCATTGTCATAGTAAATTGAATAAAGATAGAAATACAACAATGCGGAAAAAAAACCTCTTTGGTGTTCAAATGTTAAAAACAAATCTTTTAACCCCTTCCACGCTGATGACGAGCTGGGCTCGACATGGCGTAGCCTCCTCGCACGCTGATGACGAGCCCAGCTCGTCATGTAAAGCGCGGTTTTAAAAAACTCAGCACAGGAGCGGAATTGCGCTAGCGCGCATGCGGTTAAACAGGTGTAAATATGAAAAGTACTTTTCTTTTGCAGAGTAATACACTTGAAGAAAAATTACTCTTTAATATATTTTTCCTTGCTTCCGGCTCTCTTTGTTACTGGCATTCCATTCAGAAACAAATCTCGATAGACTACTTGGTTTCCTTTGTTTAATAATGTCTTACCATAGAGAAACGTCTGTAGACAAAAGCCACTATGACGCAATAGAACATTAAAGTCGGAATCCCCGCTGAAGGAGAGATTGCAGAAGTAGGCTCATAAACAACCTTCCACGTTTCAGCAGTGAAACGCAAACGTGCCTGCGTGCTCCGTCACATACAGCAAAAGACACGGCACTTTTTCATTTGCTGGAACGCATGCAAAAATTATGCGTTCCAGCACTCCTGACCCCGTTTCTTGTTGCGCTCTGCTCTCGAATGCCTCACAGCATACTCCAACAGCATCCGCTCATTATAGCAGGCAAACGCAGCTTACCGCTTGTAGAAGAACACAGTAATAAAGCTGCAACCACTTGCCGAAGGATTTGAGCCACCTCCTCCGTGTCAGACAGCCGTCGAGGAGATCAGATTTTGTCAGCTGCTTACAAACGTCGGTGACAACTCTGGAGAATCTTAAGAGAATTCAGGTCTGGTTTTTCTTTACTAAATAACGATCGATTTAGCATTTGCTGATGGAAATCTTTAGAGCAGGATCGTGGGTCCGTGTGGGCAGTCCAGCACCCGTTGCCAAGAAAAATATGTTGTAATATCATGAGAATCAAGCCATCAGGTGATTTCTTTTAGATTTAATCAATATTAGGTGGACTGCCAAACAGAGCAACAACTCCGGGTTACAATCTGGAGCAACTGTCAAACATTAGAACCCCAGCACAATACAGAGCTTCCCCACAGAATACTAAGAGTACAGAGTTCCAACAATACAGCCTTGCAACAAGCAGAGGCAAATACAACCTAAAATACTACAGTCATCACGACAATGGCTAAGCCTTGGACTGTTTGTTGCTTCCAAGTTAAGAGGTTGTAGCTATTTTCACCTGATGTTTGTCAGCTGGTGAGCTTTGCAGTGGTTCCATTTCTCAACAAAACATTAAAACCCTTTCATGAGTGGAAGAAAATTAGCAGTGCAGTTCAATATTGTAACCAGCTTCACCAGTTGAGTGCAAAGAGTAGTACTCCCTCTTAATTTGTGTGAATGGACATGATTACAGATTTACTTTTGTTTTTAGGCCTTAAAGCACTTGTGTTCATGTAGGTCCCTGGAGTCAAAAATATATTGCAAAATTTAGTGATTAGTTCTGTATTACAGAGAGATGCCTGCAGAGTACAACAACAGTGTATTTCTGTGGATATGCATACATAATTGGAAAACTGTGATGTGACCCCCCCCAAAACCATACACAATGATGCAATACCCTAAAGGGTTCCTCCAGACTAGCCAAAAATTAGATTATGAGTTCCTTAGATGTAGTGAAGCACGTCTTTGGGAACCAGGAATGGATAAGGAGATCCCGTCAGATGAGTTTCCTATAGAAGGGGACTATTGGGTGAGTGGTATCTTCACCCTTCTGCACTGATCCCCTCTTCACCTTATCTTTCATACTACTGATATTTCAGGATGAGCCCCTTAGCAAATGTTCCTCCGGTGGTCATTTAGTTAGCCACCAACAAATACCTGCTCTCTCAGCCTACAAAATATTGGGTGAAGGATAGACTTGGATGTGCAAGAAGTATTGTGTAACAGGAAATGGTGGTTTAAAGTACTTTAAACAAACCACTTTACAGCCCCTAGTGTTGTGTTAGAAAGCTGTCAATATTAGTTATATATGTACTTGTAGCCATGTTGTATAAGGTGAAACCTAATGTAAGTCCCAAATTGTCACTCTTGAAATATAGGTTTTAGTTCACTTGGGACACTGAGCACCCTTTTTTAAAAATACATTTGCTACATAAATTGGATAAAGAGTAAACACTGTTGAATATCCTGTTGTATATGATTTTGATTCTCCATTCAACATTACTTTCCCATGAGTAGGTGCCAATGACATTAAGAATTACCATACATTATGCATATTGTACACAGGAACCACTGTTCCTTTTTATATAATTCATACTCTGGTTCCTCGTGAGTAGCTTTCCTCGTGTCTTTTTGAAAACAAGAAGTATTGTGTGCACTTGAAAGCAGACTCCAAGGACCATATACTCTACGAGCCCAGTATGATCACTGAAGGTGTGGAGGAGGTGGAGTAGATCATTCAAAAGACTTATTGCAGTACCGCTTCTTCTTTTGTTTCTGTAAAGGGAAGGTGTACCAAGTCAGGTCTCATTGCCAATGTTTCAGCTTAATTACAGAAGGTTGCGTCATTTATCCTGATGGTGGTTTTGCAGGTCGTTATGCAATTGGGGTGCTCTTCTTGTCAATCCTGGTAGCACAATTACTTAAGCCCAACCTCCATATAAGTGTCGGCGTAAACAGAATCTAGAAGCCGGATGAGGTGCTCAATCTTGGCTGGTTTATTAAGAAAAGTCAAAAACAGTGAAACAGATATACATTGTGTTTTATATGGCTTTCTCTGTTTCTTCCTGGTTGCTGCAATGGTTTTAGGCTGTTCTTTTCCTTTCTCTGAGTCACAATGAAGCTAGGCTCTGTGGTTCATTTCTTTTCTCTTCTTTCTTTCTTTTCCTCTACAGATTATTTTGGTGATGATGGTCGTACCTCAGGAGGCTCAGAAGAAAGGAGAAAGGACGGTAAGTACTATGAAACTCCTTTGGGTTAATTGAAAGAGACCTTCACCACACTGAGAGTGTGCACACAAAAATAGGCAATTGGGAGTGAGGGAAGAAAGAATATTTGGAGGACAAATAAAAAGAAGAAGGGGTGTAGAAAGATTTTTTTTTTGATAGGGCTTCTTCTCTTTTTCTATGAGCTACACCCTCTCTGGGAGAATACTTTTCACGTTATGCAACAAATGAAAAGAATGCCAACCAAAACAACAAATAGAAAAAAATATATATATAAATAAAGGCAGGTCTTCCCTGCTTCCTTAAACTTGGGCGAAGTACCTATCTCTTCTTTATCTGGAGAGATCCTCAGTTTCCTTTTCCTTTATCTCGAGCACAGGGCACCAACATATTTTACATAAGGCCCCCAAAACGTGCTTAATCAAAATACCAATATATGTATAGAATGCCCCTGATACATGAGTGGTTATAGTGCTAAGATTGAGCGATAGGAAATGAAGAAAGTGAGGAGCAAAAAAAAAACAAGTGTCAGGAGCCTCATTAGACTCTCACATCGATGTCGCACAGTCAACCCCAGGTAATGCTACTGGGGGGAAGAAAGGTGTGGTACTTTTAGTATGCTCCTATTTCCTACCCTCCTACCTCTTCCTCTTTCTCCCGGTCTCTCACCACAATGGCCACAACTCTGCTGAGTTGCAGCGGTACACAGGCTCTCCTGAAGCATCCACCACTCCTCAGACCAGACTTCAGACATGTCATCATCGGTGTCTCTGTCAGTCTGGAACAGCACGCAAACTCTTCCTCCTCTTTTGCTATTGGCGTCCTGGACTCATCTCAGCATTACTCAAAGGTGATTTCTGATTCTTCGCGCTCCCGCCGGTCGAGTTCCTGGAACTTCCCCTGTTCTCCCTGTGGACCCTCCTCTTCTTGGCCATCCGGGACTGTGGACTGCCTCTCCTGTGTGCTGGAATGTCAAAGGTTTAATCCTTTGGTTGTCTTTCCCTCCCTTTCTGCGCCACCTTTTCGCCGGAGCTTCTGGGAGAACGACACAAGTTAGGTGTTGACGCTCATGGCGCACCCCCCCCCCACAGTGTCCTTTATGCTCTGGGATGCGTGACAAGAAACAACTGAGTCTGTGGTACTTCCTTGACTTGGGCCCAGTCTCCCTTCTTTCTTATGTTTATTCACAAGTGGCTTCAGAAGTCTCTCCTGAATGCTGGGCAGCCAGCATTGGCAGGCCTTGAAGGGCTGGTGCTGTACACAGAACAGGCTTTTCCTTGGAGTGGGGCTCAGCAGCAGCCATGCTGCCTTTCGCAGGACTAGAGATGTGCTCACTAAACACTTTGCTGCATGAATCCACTGCCACGAGCCCCCTGCCTTGGACTCAGGCATCAAAAATACATTGCTCCATATGTGCTAGCAAGGTCAGGCAAGGCAGAAGCCAGGAGCAGTGCTGAACTACTGGTCAAGCACTTGGATCACAAAGGTCCAGAAAAGCAGGAAGGCAGTACAGCACAATTAGGGCAGATGCAAGGTGGCAGTCTAATATGCAGCCCAGTAATCAGTATGCAACAGACCAGCATAACATGCAAGACAGTCCAATGGCAGATCTTCCTGGCAGAATGACAGTTCATTCTGGCACTGTGCAGCCTTTAGGGCCAGCAGTGTCTGGTTAACTGGAGATGACTTCAAAAGATCCTTAGAAGTGTACAAAATTCCCTTTCAACCCACCTCTGGTTCCAGCCGTACAGTAGGGGGTAAACAAGCCCCTTGTGTGTGAGGTTAGGACATACTCTATATAAGGAGGACGGAGGGCACACTTATATTTGTATAAGCTATGTGCTAACCTCACACAATAGAGTTGTCGATGGAGGCCCCTGCTTCGTTGAGTAAGGAATCAGAAAACTACCATTTTCTCTGTAATAGGCACACAGGTGCCTATGATTGTAGCCTAATTACACCATATAACTTAATAGGAGAGCAGGGGGCATTACACCCTACGTGTTTCTGGTAGATTTTCATGATTTCTATATTGCTGGTGTTCATGATGTCAATTCTTGGTCTATGTACCAATGGCTTTTCATAGAAATTCATGTGCCTGATTGGTGTTATTGCACGCATGTGAAGATTCATGTTTTCCTTAGTTCATAACCTGTTGTTTTTCATACCCAGATGTTGTATGTCATTTGGATTCTTTCCTTCTGAGAATAATGAGTAGGGATTTTTATATGATGCACAGCATTTATGATTTATGTTATTTTGTTTAAGTTTTATGAACAATATATGACATATTTTCACAAAATCATGTGTGGGGTCTCTTTTGTGGTGTAATTATTGTGTTACTGGTGTGTGTGCTGTACAAACCCATTACATATTGCCTCTGGGATAAGTCTGACTGTTCGTGCCAAACTACCAAGGGTGTGAGCAGATGTTATCTTGGGTTTGTAACTCCCTTGCCCTAATTAGAGTAGTGGGTTTTGCCTGGCTTAGGGGCATACGCTAGCCTAACAAAATCCCCATTTTTAACTTCGATGATCAGCAGTAAGGATAGGACTTGCGTTAGAGTGATACCACAATGCCTCATTGTTGAACTACAAACTCTGCACTTAGACCATTACTATTAGACCTGGCATATTTTGGCATGCTTCCCCTGTTTTTTGCTGTCTGACCTCCCAGATTTGACTTTGTTTTTGCTATTTTAGTGTCTCAGCACACTTTGTCGTTGCTGTCCAGTGTTAAAATGCAAGTGCTCCTATTGTAAATGGTTTTATGGATTGGTGTTTCCATGATTAGCATATTTGATCTACTGGTAAGTTCCTAGTAAGTTGCACTGCGAGCACCAGGACCTGTAAATCAAATGCTGCTAGTGAGTCTGCAGCACTGATTGTACCACCCACATGAACAGCCTTTCAAAGGATTCTCAGGCTTGCCAATGCAGTGTCTGCGAGAACTTTTTACTGCCATGTTGACTTGGCAAGAGCACCCACTTCCAAGTTCTAACCTTCCATTTTACTGCATATAAGTCACCCCTAAGATAGGCCCAAGGTACACCTATGGGCAGAGTGCAGTGTATGTAAACGGTAAGACAGGTACTGGTTTGTGGAACATGTCCTGAAAGTGAAATACAGTGTAATTAATTGTTCAATATTGAAAGCCGATCTGTCTCATAGGATAGAATGAGAGTTTACTTGTACCATCTTATAAGTATATCTTCCCATTGGGACAAAATAGAGAAATTTAGTCTAGTATGCCTGAGCTCAGAATGTAAAAATACATATTTTATTAAAGATGATTTATATGTCCTGTGTTTTTTAAATACCACGGGGCATATTACCAACGACTAGCGATAATTTTTGTCTCTAACTTGTTTAGAGACAAAAATTATCGCCGCACATCGGCGATTTTTATCGCAGATAAACCTTGCTATTAGCAAGGTTTATCGCAAATGCGATAAAAAACGGCCGCAATGCATGAATATCGCTGAAAAGTCAGCGATATTCATGCATTATCGAGCAAATGCTCTTAGCCATGTTATCCACCTCCCATTGGATAACATGGCTAAGAACTGCTCAGGGCAGGTGTTAGCTTTTGGAGATATTCGCGCTAAGCGCAAATATCTCCAAAAGTTGGTAATAGGAGATAGCGATGTTAGGGACTGTTTCCAGTAGCTAACATCTTGGCACGCCCACTTTGCATGTCATTAGTGATAATTATCACTGACATGCAAAGCGGGGCCCAAGATGGTCGCTATCTCCTTTTAGCTGTCACTAACTGGTGTTAGCGACAGCTTGGTAATAGGGAGATAATTTTATCTCCGCTTACTTGGCTTTTAAAGCCAAAAAAGCGGAGATAAACCCCCTTGATAATATGCCCCCACATTTTTAAAATAGATATTTTCTTGCTTAGCCATCGAGTGTGCCTCTGCTGGGTTTGGGGATTGACTGTCTGACTTTGGAGTGATAGGGGTTGGCGATGTACATTCTCTTCAGACAGCCACTAGGGGGAGTTGTGGTGTGTCCTGCCTCTCCTGGATGAGCCAGAGCTGGGCTGAATACACCTGGGCCTCATTAAGTGCAGTGGGAGGAGATTTCCTTGCACCTGAATTGGCCTGGTCTGCTTTGGACAATGCTGTCTCCACACCCTGCTGGGAAGTTGGGCTAATGATGACCAAAGTTATTTTGACTAAGCACAGACATTCTCTGCCCCAAATAAAAAAGAGAAATGTAGTTTAAATATTATGGCCCAGACCACAGAACTTTAGAACTCACGTTGAATGTTCCCAGCTGCTTACGGGCTTTAAAAGAAATGTGTGCAGATTCTTCTGCAGGTGGTCAGTAAGTTGCTGACTTGGTCTTCCTTTTTCAGAAAGTCTTGAACAAAGATGTTAATGCAGTGCGCCAAACATAGGACCATGAAATAGCCACCATTGGCCATGGCCTTAACTATATCACTGCCATTGTCCGTGGCAACAAAACCAATGTTAAACCCTCTTGGTAGCAGTCATTCAAAGTCCTTGCTGTCAAACTCTTCCAACATTTTTGAAGCAGTATGAGATTACTCCATGGAGAAAGTTATTACAGTTGCATGTTTTCGAGCTGCATTAACAATCGTAGCAGTGCCAACAACTCCTGCTGCAGATATCTTTTTTCTAACCCCCACAAAAAGAGATCCAGTGTGCAGTGACGCACATGTAATCAGTGGCTTGTCAACTGGTCTACTTGTATGTTGTAAGGTGGATAGTGTGAAGAGCACTATGCTGCAAACCTTGTCCAAGCAATTGCAGCACGTTGTGATGTAGTGCTGCAACAGCAACTGTGGTGAAATAGGACTGGCTGGGAACTCTCCATTTCGGGCAGATGGCTTCCACAAATTCAAGAAACCCCAACCCTACCACCCAAAAAAACGGAAGAGGTCCAGCTCTAACATTTTAGCCAGCTTCGCATTGTCCAAACATGCTGTTGGGTGTTTGTGTTCACACTGCCCCTCAGACCCAAACATGCTGAGAATGGAAGCCTGTATTTATTTCTTTTTTGATGCCACTGATACAGGTGATGACGCCAGATGTTAGGCTCAATGCCATTTTTTTTATTGCAGTACTCTCTTGCCTTGGACCCCTTGGTGTCTCACACTCAGCCTGAATCTTGTATCATTTCTTTTTTTTTTTATATATTTTTATTATAATCTTTTCACAGCATTTTTTGCCCCCCCAAATTATTACAGTCAGCCTTTCAGCACAAAATGCTTGTTTTACATATCCCAATATAGTATAAAGCAAATACAAATACAAATACATTCTTGCACCCGAACCCTACAAAAATAATAAGGAAAAAGGAAAGGAAAGAGAAGAAAACAAAACAAAAGGATTGGCCCTTCCTACATACAACTGTTTACCTAACCCCTTCCCTGTTTTGCCCAGATTTCCATCTCGTAATAGGTTGCCACATCTCCCCTCCCAGTTTTTTTGCCCTTCTGCCCTTCCTCTCATATATTGCTTTCTCCAAGTTATATGAGGCTAACAGTCTTGCTATCCAAGTTTGGAATGTTGGAGGAGTCTTGTCTAACCAAGCCCGTGCAATACTATTTCGAAATACAGCTGCCATCATAAACAAAAACTCTGTGGGGCCGTCTTCATCCTCAGTCTTCACCCCCAACAATAACAATTCATTACTTAGCTTAATCTTAATGTCCAGTGAATTCTCCAAAAAGTCTTCTATGGCCCTTTTCAAGGTGTACAATTGTGGGCATTGTGCGAACATGTGTACTATGTCAGCTTCAGTTGAATTGCATCTAGGGCAAGTTATACCTTCCACCCCACCCCTCTGCGCTATTCTTGCCGGCGTGTGGTAAAGGCAGAATAGTGTTTTATAATGCTGTGACTGCAGCGTCGCCGAACACAGAACTGATCTTCCTAAATCTAGGGACTTCTGAAATCCAAACGGGGAAGTCCCCACTTTTTTGAAAATTTCTCTCTATCCTCTATTTTGTATGCATACAGTTCTGCATGTAGCTGACGTATCGTACACTGTTTACTTTGTTCTATATAATCCAATAGCCTGCAGTGTTTGAATCCTAACAGTCCTCCCTATTTATCCCTCAGGTAACTCCTCACCTGTAGATACTTAAAGAAGGTATTAGTGGGTATTTCAAATCTTCTTTGTAATTCTTCAAATTGTATTATCCCCCTTTCTATATCCAGGAGGTCTCCTATTTTCCTAATGCCCCTATCGTTCCATATCCTCATAGTTCCGTCCCTAAAAATATCCCCCGGGAGAGTTACATTAGATGATAGTCTAGTGTATCTGCTGAATCTGCCAACTCCTAGTTTTTTACTACCCCTTTCCAAATCATATATGCAGCTTTTAGGGTTTTAAACCTAGTATGCTTAAAAAGTCTACAGTCTGTTGTGTTCAGAAGCCCATCGACCGCGCCCTCCCCCAGTACAGTTCTATACACATTTATAAAGTCATTCACTCCGCCTATTAATCCCTGGAAGTATTGCAAAGCTGCAGCCCAGTAATACAATTTAAAATCCGGTGCACCCCACCCCCCTTTTTCACGTGTAAGTGTCATATGTCTGTAAGCCCTTCTAGTTTTCCCTTGTGCCCACACTAGCCTATTAAGAATTGCTTCTAACTTAGTAAACCAAAGTTGTTCAAAGAAAAGAGGTATAGCCCTAAACAGGTAAAGAAATTTCGGTAAAGTAACCATTTTAATTACGTTTATGCATCCCATTAGCGTCAAATGTAGGTTGTGAATTCTTTCTGTATTGTTTTTTACCTTAGCTAGTAGTGGTTCCATATTTATCTTCACTAATTCCTCCAAGTCTGCTGACACCCTTACCCCCAGATACACTGCCTCCTTTACTACTCTGGGATCTAAATAGGATGTATATTTATTCATAATATTCTGAGTTTTCCCCTTATTTATCGAGTATCCTGATAAACCCCCAAAATCTGCTGCCTCCTGCTCTATTTCTCTTAAAGCCCTTCCTGGTTCCGTAGTTATCAATGCCACATCATCTGCGTAGGCGAATACTTTATATTCTACCTCCTGTAACACAACCGGCGAGATGTTAACATTACCAATTAGTCTCCTAAGTAGCGGATCTAGATATAAGGCAAAAAGTAAGGGCGATGCCGGGCAGCCCTGCCTGGTTCCACGTCTTATCCACACCGTTTTAGTATAAGACTTATTTATTTTCACCCTAGCCATTGGATGCTCATACAATACCTGTATGGCGCTAATAAATCCTTTGCCTATGTCGAACCAGTCCATGACATTCCACAGAAACTGCCAGGAGACCCTGTCAAACTCTTTTTCAGCATCAAGGAATATGGCTGCGACAGGGTCTCCTGCTACCTCAGCAGCATCTAATATAGTAATAAGCTGTCTAGTATGCTGAGTAGTCCCTTTCCCGGGAATAAAACCGTGCTGTGACTTGCTAACTAGTCTCTCAATAACTCTACTCAATCTTTGTGCTAATGCTTTGGCATACATTTTAGCATCCGTGTTCAGGAGAGTAATAGGTCTGTATGACCCTGGATCTAATGGGGGTTTGTCTTTTTTCAAAATCACAATAATATTTGCATATCCCCAGGACTGTGGCGCTAGTTTATGAATCTGTGCCTGTCTAAAGGTCTCCAGCATATCCTTCCCAAGCCTGTCCCAGAATATTTTATAAAACTCGGCTGGTATTTGATCTGGCCCTATAGCCTTGCCCCCTGGTAAGTTAGTCACTGCCATTTTAAGCTCCTGCAATGATAAAGGTAAATCTAATTTGTCTCTTTCTTCGCTATCCAATTTCTCATGTTGTACCCCTGTCAAATAGTCCCTGCTCCCTACTCCTATACCCTCTACATTCTGGTCGTACAATTTCTCATAGAATTCCCTGAATACCTCCTGAATCTCTTCTGTTTTATTTACAATTTCCCCTGCGCTATTTCTAATTTCTTTAATTTCACCTGCTGCCAGGTTAAGTCTAATTCTGATAGCCAGTAAGTGTCCTACCCTCTCGCTATACTCATAACACTTTTCCTTCTTAGCAAGGTAATTCCCTGCTGCCTTCTCCGCCAACGATTCTCCTGTCTCTGCTTTCTTGACTTCAATCTCCAGCAAAAAACTCTCTATATCTGTTGCACTTTGCCTCGTCACTGCCCTATTTAGTTGCTCTTCTAGTCTGTCCATTTCTTTTATCCACCTATCCATCCTTGTTCTCTCCATCTTGCTCCTCTTTAAAGTATAGCTCAGGGTTTCCCCCCTTATCCCGGCCTTGAATGTGTCCCAGACTATCTTAGCTGGAGCCGATCCTCTATTAATTTCCCAGAACTGCGTAATCCATTTGTTCATCCTATTGATATAACCTTCCTCTTTCAGCAATCTTCTCTCGAATGTCCAGGTATAAGGATTGGGCCTCCCTCTATCTGCCCTTGGCATGGTTATTACCAGTATATTATGATCCGAGATCATTCTAGGCAGCCGTTCTATCTGGGTCCCATTTAGTTTATCGTTAGACACTAAAATATAATCTAGCCTGGTAATCGTTCTATGAGATGCTGAGTAAAAAGTACTCCCTGACCCAAGTGGATTGTATTTAGTCCATACATCTGACAAAGCGTTGTTCTGCATCAAATTATTTACTGCATTGCATATTTTCTTTTTCCGCCCATCATATCTCCCCCCACCTAATTTCCCCAACCCATGCAAACCATTAATATTAAAATCGCCACAAAAAATTACCGGCTCTGACCATAGTGCAAGTTCCTGATCTAGCCATTCAAATATTTCAGGGTTATCATCATTTGGGCCGTATACAGATACAATTGTTAAATTGCCAGCAGTAGTTTCCATTTCGACTATGACCCATCTCCCCTCAGGATCCTCTTTTTTTCCTCTGAGTTTAATAACCCCTTTCCTTGCTAGTATAGCCACCCCCTTTGTTCTTGTATCCTGACTTGTATTAGCCAATAGCTCGTATCCCATCTGTTCCAGTCTAAATTTTTCTTTTCCCATAATGTGCGTCTCCTGTAAGCAGATCATGTCTAGTCTTAGCAGTCTGAACATAGATGCGGCCTTCTGTCTTTTTCCACCATCATTTAAACCACATATATTCACTGTCGCATCCCGTAACGCCATATTTCGTTATGAACTTTTTCCATGCTCTTTACCCCCTTATTCCGTTCTGTTGCATATTTTATCTCAATCCAATCTTTCCTTTTGTGCTGTTTTTCCGACTTTATCAAACCCTTTCCCACCCCCTCCCCCCACCCCCTTCCACCCGCTGCTTCCCCTCCCCCTTGTACAGGCAAATAGGTCAATCCTGACCTATGTGTTGACTGCTTGCATTGTAATGTCGCCCTCCCTCTCCCTCCGTCCCAGTTGTTCCATATACATAGTCCATAGTTCATAAACCATACTCGGTTCCACGTGGTTGTTCTTATTCTACCACATTATTGATCTTCCTCACTTCCTATTGCGTTGCTCCGTTAGCTCTTCAAGGTACTCCCCTGCTTTTACCTCAGAAAAAAACATCCTTGTGCGGCCGCCATTAATAACCTTAAGTTTCGCTGGGAACATCAAGTATGCTTCTGCTCCTTGTTGCTGAAAAGGGGCTATTAATTGTCTTAGTCGCCATCGCCTCTCAACAGTGACATGACAAAAGTCAGGCCTCGCGAAAAATGTAACCCCCTCCACTGTTCTTTTGGAGTCCGGCCTGGCTTTTTCCATCACCTCCTGCCTTGCCAAGAAGTTGCCGAAGAACACAAGCATCGCCTTAGGCATATTGTCTTGGTTCCCTCCTTGCCTTTTTTTAATTGTCAGTGGAAACCTGTGGGCCCTTTGTACCTCATCTTCTCATTGCCACCTAGCCTCAGGGAAGGCGCCCTTTAGTAGCCTAATCACGTATCCCCTTGCACCCTGCCCTTCCACCCCTTCCTCCAGTCCCAAAAGTCTTACGTTGTTCCGTCTCTGACGGTTTTCAAAGTCCTCCACTTTCCATTGCAGGTCTTCCACTATCTTTGTCTGTTCCAACTTAAATTTCTGCCAATCTGTTGCTTCATCCTCCAGTCTTCCCGTCCTTTCCTGTACCAGCTCCACTCTCCCCTCCACTTCCTCATACTTTTTGTTCATCTTCCTTATGGAGGGTTGTATTTTTTTGGTGTCATGCCTAGCTCTGCGGCTTTCTGCCCTGGCCTCTCCCTGTATTTGCTTTAACATGTTAACTAATAAGTCCAGGGCAGCGTGATTCCCCGACCCATCCTCCTCACTTGCAAAGTCCTTCCCTTGTGTCCCTTGCATGCCCTCTTGAAAAGAGCCTGCTGTGGCGGAATAATCCCACAGAAGTTTTTTGTTTGTTTTTGCATACGAACTACGTTTTGTGGCTGACTTTTTCCTTTTCTGTACGTTTATTATTCCAGATTCAGTGCTTTCTTCCTCCTCCTCTGATGACAATTCCGTTGTCCCTGACTCTTCTCCCACACTAGATGAGCTTGACCCCTCATTGACTGAAAAAATGTATCCCCTTCACGTTCTTTTTGTGAGTCTAGGCTCGCCAGACTTCCCTAGTTTGCGTCCGATTTCAACCTCAAATTATTGCTAATCTCGGCCTCTACCTGCAGCAGCGCGTCCATCATTAAAGCGTTATTCATACCTTCAACCTCTTTTAGCTTTAGCCCTCCGTTTCCTTTTGCTTCTTGGGGTTGCCTGTCCCTTGCTCTTCTTCTTTCTTTACAGGAAGCTCGATCTCCTAAACTGCCCCTACTTTGGGAGGAACAACTACTATTGGGGGTGGTTGAGGCTGGTGTTGCCCACTTATCTCACCGCCCACCGCTGCAGCTCCGGCAAATCCCAACAGAAAGTCACTTTAGGAAGGCCCTGAAGACCTGGGTGTTTTCCCTCACCGACATCGCTTGTAAAGCCTTAGTATAAAATGTGCAGGTCTCCCTACACTGTATCAGTAAGCCGGCCTTTTCCAATCTGGTTTCGGTCTCAAGCGCCAAGATGCTCCCTGGAGTGGTAGTTGCGCTCTACAAATGGACCTTACATTACATTACATTACATTTCATTATCTGACTTTCCTGCATTGATTGGGTACTACTTAGCGATAACAATAAGGCAATTTCATCATCACTGCTCATCGGCGTTGGACTTGTGATTAGATTTGCTGCCTCTGCACCACACATGGGCTTGGGCCTAGGTTGGTGGGGTGGGTCCACTGATGCAGGGGTGCTGCTACCAGGCTGCTCCCCGAACACCGCCGCTGCAGGCACAATTTTTGGTTTCCCCAAAAATGTCTAGGGCAACATACCGGTCTTGGTAAGTGGCAATACCTTCTTCTGGCAACTTTGTTGGTACTGGACCGGGTACCTTTCTTTGGGGCCATCTTGAAAATGTCAGCAGCATGCAGTGGCACAACTTGAAGAGATATCTGTGGCGTCTGCAGCAGGACTTCTGTCTGGCAGTACAATGGGTGATGTTGTCTCCTTCTCTTTTGGGCACCTAAAAGCAAAGAAGGAAGAAGTACATCAGTGAAACATGGCATTCATTGTTGTCACTGAATTACTACTAGTACAAACAAACAAACATAATATATAAGATAGTGTGTTGTCAGACTTGTTAGTGTTATTAATAGTATTAACTGTATTACCTCAGCTAGTAAAAAACACATAACAATACACAGTAGCCATTTGTGAGACTTTGACAACAACAAGGGCTTTCATGGTTGGTGTACTGTACAGAACACTCAGGAAGTATGGGAAAGAAGAGAAACAGCAACAAAAATACAAATGTAATGGACCCGGTTTGACATTGTGCATCACATGGGATGGGATGCAGCATTCAGGGGGCTGCAGCTGACAATGGATGGAAGCAACACGCCAAGAGGAACAAAGGAAAGAGATGTAGGCCTATGGGAAAAGGGCACTAACTACCACTGTAAAATGCCCACCAGCCACATGGTCACACACAACAAAGAGTCCTGGAAAACAATGAACTCAAGCAGGCCTTTATGGACACAAACTTTACAAAATGCCCCATGGCCACATGGGGAGGCTCAGCCAAGGCAAATGCTGGCTTACTATTACAAACACACTCACACACTGGCCAGACAAATGAGGCATGCTAAACAACACAGCTTTAAAGCAACAATGCTAAAAACAAACATTCACAGGGCAAAAGAAGGTTTGCAAGCCACAAAACACAAAACAACCACACACATCTAACAAAGGCATTTATTTAATACATATGAAGAAAAGTGAAAGAAGAAATGAAAACACATTTTGCAATTCAATCAAATACCATCCATGCCCTAAATGATGTTTACATTCAACAGACACCACAGAAACAGTTGTTTCATGCACCCATGAGTAGCTCTGGGCCTATTGGTTGGAAAACCCATTGTCAGACTAGGCCACATAATGTATCAATTCAAATAATATTGCAAATTTATTATAAAATATAGTGAACTGTGCGACATTTTTGGCTGGATAAAAGAAGAATAAATTGCAGGCAAAACAACAACATGCAGGAAGTCATGGTCACCACAAAGAAGGCTTGCAGGCCTAATGCAGAAGCACACTGGCTGCCCCTTCACAAAATGGCTGCCAGCCACATGGCCAGGCCACAACAACAAGAAAGGGAAGACAGATAATGCAGGCCTACGGTAAAAGCACACTGGCTGCCTTCACACAATGGCCACCAGCCACATGACCAGGCCACCACAATAAGAAGCAATAAGCCAATGCGAACAAAGGAAAGACATGCGGGCCTAAGGAAAAGCACACTGGCTGCCTTCACACAATGGCCACCAGCCACATGACCAGGCCACCACAATAAGAAGCAATAAGCCAATGCGAACAAAGGAAAGACATGCAGGCCTAAGGAAAAGCACACTACCACCATTAAAAAGCCACAAGCCACATGGTCACTCACAACAAGGAGGAGGTCTGGAAAGCAATGGACTCAAGCAGGCCTTTATGGACACAGACTTTACAAAATGCCCCCTGGCCGCATGGCGAGGCTCAGCCAAGGCAAATGCTGGCCCACTATTACAAACACAACCACACACTAGCCAGACAAAGGAGGCATGCAAAACAACACAGTTTTATTGAAACAATGCCAAAAACGAAAATCCAGTGGGCTAAAAGAGGTTTGCAAGTTACACAACAACCACACACATACAACAAAGGCATTTATTTAACACACATGAAAATAGGAGAAAAACCAACAACAATAAACATTTTGCATTTCAATGCAATGCCATACATGCCCTAAATGATGTTTAAATTCAACAGACACCACCGTAACAGTTGTTTCATGTACCCATGAGTAGCTCTGGGCTGACTGGCTCAAAGGCCTAAATTTGGCAGACTTCTAGTTCAGTGAATTAAATCAATTTTGCAAACTGATTTCAAAAGTTGGAGAAAACGTAGTGAACTGTGCTACATATTTCCTTTATAAAAAGAAGAAAAATTACTTACAAAGTAACAACTAGGCCCCTACTAAAACTAAAATATATTATAAAAAAGATGAAAAGTACAAAAACAATTAGGTGCAGTGCCCTAATCAAACAAACAACACCAATTTTCACACTTACTTGTGAAATCTCGAATTCAAAACTCCTCATATCCAATTATATATGATGCTGCAGACACAAAGAGTGATCCTTTCAGCTCCAAATCCAAATGAAAATTAAACAGGAGATGGACGAAACACTTAGAGGAGCCTGCAGGACAGGAACAAGAAGTTGGAGACTCTGGGGTACTTCCTTCCTCTTAAAAGTAAAAAAAGTAAACGGACTTTTTGCACAAAAAAGTGAAGCCAAATGTCAACCTGAGAAGTTTTTTTAATCAAACACATAATTTCAAGAAGGGATTGATGCTGCTCGGGAGAGAACCTTCGCCAGATAGCAAGTTCTGGGTGTTCGGGATCGTGTTCTTCACAAAACTTCTGCCGGAAGTCCGATGGCGCACCTGAATGACGTGTTGGTGATCAAACACTCTTGCAGGACAATGAGGCCAGCTACCAAACCAAATTTTGTGGCACTCGCAAAGGAATGGAAAATCTTGTTGGCTCCTCTGTGCGCGAAACTGTATTTTGGGTGCACAAACTCAAATAAAACTCTGCTGTGTTGTGGAGTGTGGAGTTTCCAGCAACTCAGCCTTCTATGCAGAACGTGGCTAAAAGTCAGCAAATTTTGCAAATCAAAATAGAGTTTTATGTCCATGGTTAAATTTAACCCATGCATAAAATACCTCAGTTCTATATGATTTGTGTGTCTCAACTACAAATGGTACTGTCCTACCCCTTCCTGTGACTCCATAGTCTGCTAGTATTAAAGTAAAGGCAGTTCTGAATTTTTTTTAAATGTTCTTTTCGCCTTCTTGTTCTCCTTCCTCCACTTCGTTCACACATTGTGCTGGCGCAGGATTATCTTTGTCAGTCTTTGTTGAAAGAAGTTTCAAGGAAACTGAGATAAGGTTTTATGCACAATAGCAACTACTTGTCCTTCAAACTTGAATAAACCTTCAGCCAATACACAGGATATGCCTACTCAGCTGTGGCGGTTTTCCCTTCCCATTCCAGACATCACTTGGTAAATGTTAGTAGGGATCTCTGAGAAAAGCCCAACTAAACTACTCAGATTTGACCATTAAATAAGTACCAAACCAACGATGGCGGCGCCATGTGGTGTATAAACCTATATAAGACCTGCGCGTTTAGACAGCATAGACTATGGGATTGGTGTCCAGATTGATTCCAGACACCCCGATCAAGCTTATTCGCTTATATACCAGCTATCTCACAGTGCTACTGTAAACTCCTCTTACCAAGGAGAGAATAGTTCTTGGCAACTATCAAACATGACCACTCTGTCCCATCAGGGATCATGGAAACAGTACAATACTTTTTGGTTAGTCACTCATGCTCACTTTGTCTCAGAGAAATACACAGATTAAACGGTGGGGATGTTTTCAATAAGCATTTTTTGAACCAGTGTCATTCTTGTGCAAATAGGTGTGCTGAAACATTCTTAACACAGAAACAGATGTAAGTGATTATAACTACCAACAGAGTAAATGTATGGCAGATTTCTACTTTAGCACTAAAAACAATGCATGTATGCAAGCATGTAAATACATGGCAATAACATTGCGTAATCCTATGATGCAACCCTAACTAGATATACCTAAGTGTACCTAGCATGTATGTAGGTGAAGAGCCAAGAATCCCCCTAGGTTGAAGCCAACTCCATTACCTGAAGTGAGAGACTGTGGGACCCCGTCTTGGTCTCAAAAATGAACTCCCCGCGAGGGATGTCAGACAACTGTGAGATGGAGTGTCTGCATTTAGGAACCTCAGCCTCTTGCGTCAGAAAGTCAGCATGGAAGTCTTTCTCCTCTACCTGCTTGTCAAAGATATAGTGTATATATACCCAAAAGGGTGAACAACCTTTACAACAAAACTTTTACAACGCACTACCATAAGGACGCAACCATTACAACGCAAACCATTACAACGCATTGCGCTGGGGGGCGCTCTAGGATAGGGAATAGATTTAATTTACTATCCAACACCTTCCCTACTATCCACGGGGACTGGAGTTGGAATAGTAAATAAAACCATTCACTATCCAGCACCCCAAAGCGCTATGCTTTGTAATGGTATGCGTTGTAAAAACTGCGTTGTAACGGCATGTGTGGTAAAAGCATGCGTTGTAATGTCATACATCCACCCAAAAAGTACCCTTAGGGAATACTACCTTGCTGTCATGTCATTTGAGGATGACGGAAGGGATGACCTTTATACATAGTTTTTATGCAGATGATGGTAATCCTGCTGTGATTCTGAGAATCTTCATGCATAATTAATGACGCTACTTTTCAGGGAAAGCAACACAGCATTTTATGTAGTACTTAACTAGGTAAAAGGTCAATACCAAAACCCACTGTGTAGTGTGATGGTACAGTAAATGTAGGTGAAGGGTCAGGGTACTACTCAGGCCTATATTGGGGTACCCTATGAAACAACATTATTTTTTCCTGGTCCAGTCTAGAATTTCTGAGATTGGCCTTCTTGAATTAGGTCTCACTGGCCCTGATTATTCTTGACTTGTCCAGCATGACTCTGGTCATTCTAGCCCTCCTGGTATACCACCTGCTGGCCCACAAGGACTTAAGTCAGATACAGCCTCAAAGCCTGTCACTCAGATTTTTATTTTTTGGGGCTTCCAATTCATTTATTTGAGACAACACTTTGAAGGACAGAAATAGGAGGACAGGGGAGATAGGAACTTGCACACTTAAAATAATACTAAGCATGTTAAAATCAAAACTATCTTTATCAAGCTATATTGTGCAGGTGACTAAAATGTCAATGTGGCTGAGTGGGCCACTCCTGACCTGCGAGCAATAAGCATTTATACCCTAAACACCTTCTGCTGGGTGAATAGTAAGAACAAGTGTGTTTATTCATCAACTGGCTGAGTGAACTCCTCCTGTGAATTACCTGTGTCCTGATTTCATGTCCTCATTCTACAGAAGCCTCATTACTGTGACTCACTCAAGTTACCTCCTGTGAGTGTCCCATATCACTGTACTCCCAAGCACCATTTGTTTACGGGAAACGTTATTTACAACGCGGTCGTTACATCGCGATGCCCTTACATTGCGGTTTTTAGAACGCAAGTCGTTACAACGACTTGGGCTGGAAGGCGCTCTAGGACAAGGAATAGTATAATTTACTATCCAACACCTTCCCTACTGTATGTAGACTGGAGTTGGAATAGTAAATTATACTACTCCTAAGTCCAGCGCCCTCCAACGCAAGTCGTTGTAACGACTTGCGTTGTAAAAACTGCAATGTAATGGCATGCGATGTATTAGCATGAGTTGTAATCGCATAAAACCTTTGTTTACTGTATGTGTTACTTCCTCTGAAGTCCAGATAACACCTATCACTCTGCATTCCCTGTTTTATGCTGCTTGTCCACTCCTACCATGTTACTACATCTAAAATACTAAGCAAACACAATCCTCTTTAAATAGCAGCCTAGGACTAGCACAAGGCCTTCCGCAAGAAGCAAAAGGAGCCAGATCCTAAATAATGATCAAAAGAAAGATCGTAAACATAAAAAAATGTATTTTTGTGTGTGAAGAACACATTTGAATATCAGGCTTTGTAAATATATGGTTTATAAATTGCACTCAGTCAAATACTCCTGACAGGCAGCACAAAATATCTTTATGCTTTATACTGAAGCGCATGAAATAGAAGTTTTGATTGCTGCATTTCTTATTTTATATTAAAATAACCAGAAAATTGTTATTCAAAATTGATTTCATAGTTTTTCATCTGTAAACGACTTAGCTGAATTCAAGCACTTACCTTTGCACTTACTGCTGTACATTTGCATGTGCGCTTACTTTCAAAAGTTTCACACAAGCTACATCCCAATTACAAGATGCCCACCACTCTTTCATTGCCTGCAGGCTTTTTCTCTTCAAGCCCTTGTAAATAAAGACATAATTAACACTATTTGCCTGACTGCCAGTCAAAAGGTGCATTATCACTACTATTTAGACTTGGCCAGGTAAACAGTGAAGTTTTAGATACTTACATGAACATTAATTGCAAAGATTGCATACTCTTTTACCCGCCGCTGGGTAAATAGTAGAAGTTATGTATTATTAGGTCAACAACAGAATTAGTTACTTCACTTTGTTTATGTATTCTTTGTTCCTTTTCTTTTCAAAATCACTGGATGAGGATTGACTTATTGAGTGTTACTATATGCTGCTGAGTTAACTCACAGCAACTCCATAAGTTGGTCTTGGACTGCTCTGTTTTTTTTTCTTGAGAGTCACCTACTGAAAGGGATACATGGTTCCGATTTTGACCAAATGCAGTATGAAGGGCCAGAGCATACCAAAAGAAAAAGACCCCTAGTCTAGATTAGTTGCGTGAGGCAGGGCACCGCGGGGGAGTTGACCCGCAACAAAATAGGTATTATTTATTTATTCAATTTTACCTATTCAGTAGCTTATTGACTTTCTCCTCTCACCCTGCCGCACCCCATCGCCCCACCACACTTACCTGAACCAGCTGACACTGGTATTGATACAATTGATTTGGAAATGTCACTTACACTTCTCACATTTGTTATATCATTTATATTCAAAATGAGACAAAATATTTCCGATACTTACTGTTGTCTACTGTTATCAATTATCTACAAGGTTTTTCAACTTCACCAAGAAACATTAATTTAATAGATTCAGCTGTCCGATGAGTATTTATATGGCCTAGAGATTGCCTGCTACAGCTCTCTTTTCTAAATAAAGTCAAAACATTTCCTCCAGCAAGGAACTAGAGACTGCTGTTCAAGCCCATGCTCTTTTTCATCTGGATAAAGCCCTGCCAAGTTCCCCAGTTCCATGTGTATTGTACTGCTCCAGTGCAGGATTTTTTCAGTTCTTAGACTTGTAGTCTTGTTTACACTACTATAAAACAGGACTACAAGTCCCAGAATAAGAAGAAACGTGCACTTGAGCAGCACATCATGCATGGGGCTGGAAAACTTGGCATCTATGTGGATGGTGGTAACACCCTGCTTCATGGCCTCCTAGACTTCACACTTGTGCCCCTTAACAGCATTCTACATGCAGCAGTAGAACTCTTCCAGGGCCGTAACAATATTATCACGTTACCCCCATTTTCTTTTGTTTGAATCTTTTTATTTATGTTTAAACAAGGTTCACCATGAGACTGAACAATGATAGGAGACAGTGTATCGTATATGCAAATACATTGTGCAGATTACTTGAGTATCTTGGTGCAATACAGATGGTATTATCCATTACAGTTCCCCTCTACGTGAAACCATGCATATATTAATATGTGAGTAACAGCCAGTTTGTGCACTATACAGTAATAAGGAGAATGCAAAGTAATCATAACTAGGCCTAGGTGGTGGACTCCACTCCATTTGCAGAGTTTGCTGATTTTTCTGCACTCAGTGCACCGTGTAGCATGTGCTTCTCTAAGTGGGGCAGTTTTTTCCTTGCTCGAGCTTGCCAACGATAAGTTGGCAAGCGAGGAAAATCCAACGCTAGACCAACCCAGTGAGATTTCTCAACGCGGGCAGTCGCGGATGGTATTGACTGCTCCTGTTAAGAAACCATCCATTCACATTGAGGAAGCTGCCATTCGAGTAAAAAATACTACACTACACATAGTGGAACTCCATGAACTCCACCACGGCCTAATCATGACAGTCTATAAGGAAGGCCAGCTGCATGCATATCTATGGAGAATCAAATGATTATGGCATACAGAAATACAACTAACTAAAGGAAGGAAACCAAACTCAGAACCCATGTCCCCCCTTCTGCCCAATCACTTGTTACAGTCAAGGAGACACTTAGCTATGCTGAGTAACAAACATATTCTTGGACCTGGTGTGGAGGGAACAAGGATGGCCAACTGTTCCATGGTTTTCCCGCTGCTGACAGTTACCTCAAATCTCTGCTGCTTTATCACACCACGAATAGGAGCACCCAGGGGTGCAGGTTCAGGATGCGCTTCAGTTGAAAATTGTCTAGTATGGTATCTTCGTTGATAGCTATGGGGTATTTACACAACCCTAAGCTAGCCTCTCTGTGCAGTGGGCCCATATTATAAGAGATTGTCTCTTAGCCAAGAGTGGTGGGGGTTCAGGTGACTTCCAACGCCATGTAATGAGGGGTTTCACCATCAGCATGCCCAAATCAAGAAATTGGGAAGTAACCTTTTGCTTTTTGCTTCTATGGTAGAGGCCTAGGATACATACTTCCCACAAGCATGAGGCAAGATGCCCCATGAAAGTGGATATCTGAGTCATAACACCTCAGCAGTAATAATGAAAAGATGGGCAGACTCATAGCATGTGGAGTAGGTCAGCATTGAGCAGGTAAAGCTGAGGACAGGCTTCATCGGTACAGTAAAAGTAGTGGTTTATCTTGGTAGGGGTAAGGTAGACCCTGTGTACAATGTAAAATTGGATAACAAGTGTTGCAGGGTACACAAACAGGGCTTTCTAGTATGGTGGCCCATTCTTTGTCCATGCATGGGCGAGTCAGGTCTTCCTTCCAATGGTGGTGTAGAGGTAGGAGCTGTAACACTGTATGGATTCCCAAGGAATCCACATACCAGTGTGTAAGTTGTCCGCCTGGTCCCATAACGTGAAGATATTGTGTTGTGAGGTGTTTTGGGCGTTCTTGCATCATATCGCCTCATTTGTTCCCCAGTGCAGTCATTAGCAAATTGTGAAGCAGGAACTAACCTGGTGAATGTCATGGAATGCAAAAGTTCCCAATTTATCAAAAAGATAGACTACTAAATGTAGCACAAACAACACACTCTAGAGCACACTATATCAAGTGAAAAAACTCTCATATTAACAAATCGAAGTGCCAATGATTTTAAAATGAAACAATATATGTATGTTAAAGAAATGGTGAACAACAAGACTGTTACAAATTATTGCACGAAAATTTCATTCATATTTATTCAAAACATATTTACATTTATCATCAATACAATTTTCATGTGCATGGGGCACAGAAATATAATAAAATTACAACAATTAAAAACCAGTATCAAAATACTGTATGATGAACTAACAAGAAGCAGTTGTCAACGCAGCGTTTCGTTTTTTTTAAAGTTAAAAACACCTTCTTCAGGACAGTTCACTAGCTTAGCACAAGTAGGGGGATACTTGTTCTCCTATTTAATCTTTGAAGACACCGTGGACCCTGTGTGGATATGTGGGTCCTGTTCGGCAATGATTATCTCTATTTACCTTAATAGAATAGATTATTTTATGATATTCGTGATGGCATATTTTCATATATTATACATAGGTCCAGTAGTCGCTCTATCTCTATTGTAGACCTATTTACCTTAAGTCTCGGCTGGGAGAGCTACACGGTTATTCAGTGGAGCCACCGATAATTAATTCAGGTTTTTTACCTCGAAGCAAATTTGGGCGAAGGGTAAGTCAATATTTATAAGGCCTCAGTTGCAGTCACAATCCTGCTTGTTCAGGTGGCAACACGTTCAAGGGAATACCCTCCCAAGCTTGTTTTTTCTCAATTAAAACAATCTATAGAGATTTTTCCGGCCTCCCTGCTCCGACTGTTACCGTGATAGCGTCTGACGTCACAACCCTAGCGTTCAAGAGAAGACGTCTTCTCTCAAACGCTATCACAGTTGGTGGCAGCTTGCACAAGGTTACCATCGAGCAAATCTGTTGCCAAATTATTTATCCGAACTCCCAGGTAGCGGAACATACCAGCTTACCATGGTATGGGTACTCTGTTCACTACCCCCAGGTACCTATTGTCCTTGTCCCCTTCATTAATAACAAGTATGATAATCCTATCTCACCAAGACAAAAAAAGAATGCTGGTACAACCCCTCCCCCTCCCTCTGGGAGTATATAACCGTACCCATTCCCAGCATTCCTCCTGTTCTTTTTTGCTCTCTATCAACAGTGTATAGGAACAAGTTGGTGGCAGCGTGCACAAGGTTACCATCAAGCAAATCTTTTGCCAAATTATTTATCCGAACTCCCAGGTAGCGGAACATACCAGCTTACCATGGTATGGGTACTCTGTTCACTACCCCCAGGTACCTATTGTCCTTGTCCCCTTCATTAATAACAAGTATGATAATCCTATCTCACCAAGACAAAAAAAGAATGCTGGTATGACCCCTCCCCCTCCCTCTGGGAGTACATAACAATACCCATTCCCAGCATTCCTCCTGTTCTTTTTTTCTCTCTACCAACAGTGTATAGGAACAAGCAGGAGCCTGAGAGGCTCCTGCAATCCTATTGTTTTCCTGCAGCCTGGCCGTGCGGACGGCACTGGTTCCATGTCTCCCTTCCTGCCCGGCTTGGGGGGAGGCATGCTAGCCCCTAATGCTGTTATTTGGCAGCGTGTTATCTCTATTCTTTTCGGTGCCAGTCCGACGTGTTCAGTTTCTTTTTGCCAGTGAGGGGTCCGCGCTGCATCTTCCGGGTTGCCTGGCACGTCGGGGGTGCGGCGTCTCCGGAGATCTTAGCAGTTTGACCCGGCAGCCCAATGGGTGCGGGGCGCTTCCAGTGCAGCGCTGCCTGAATTCTGTGGTGAAAGAGCAGGAAGTCAGACATTTGAGAGCTGTGTGGCGGGCGGCCAGTCTGCCGTAAGCACCGCATAGAGGTTTTTGCTTTCTTTGGGGTACCTCCTGTGTCACTATATCATTCCTGGGCTCAGGGTCTGCCTTTTGCTTGCAGTTGTGATTTAGGAGCTGATCTGCTTCTTTGGCAGCTGCCTGTGGGATTCCTTTGTCGAGGAGTTTGCTGATAGTTGTTTGTGGTCCCTTGCTGGCACTTTTGGGCACATTGCTGTGGGATTGTGATGACTTTGGGATTGATCTTTCGCAGTGTGTCTCGCAAGCCAGTATCCTGAATTTTCTTCATTCTCCTACTGTTCCTGGACTTGTGGATATTAGTAAACATGCCAAGGAGAGCAGGTATGTCGAAAACTCCTCATCTTCCTTGTCTGCCTCTTCTTCCTCATTCTCCCCTGCATGCTCCAAAAGATACAAAGAGAGTGATGATGCCAGGATTAAGCGTTTTAATAAAGAAATGCTACAGGAGATGGGTAGTGGTCCCCAGCCCACAATCTCTTGGTGTGTTCCACTTTCTCATTCCTCTGACTCTGAGGATAATTGTATGGGGTGAGGAACCTAAGGGTAAGTACATTGAAAAAGATATGCTGCCTGAGTTGCTGAAGCATTTCAAGTGCAAGATGGGGTTTCCTTGTGATGATGCCCCTAGTACTTTCTGGGGGTTCTTTGCTTTGCCGATTTCAGAGACTGCAGCAGTATATGTTCCAGTCCATCCCTAATCCATGAGGTTCATAAATGGGAGTGGAAGGACCCTGATCGCATAATGTGGCCCAGGTTCATTGCTAAGCTTTACACTCTACAACAAATGTTCAAAGAACTGCCTGTCTACATTCCTATTGATTATTTTGTGGTGAGTCTGGTGGGTTGTACTTCATTGGCTGAGGATGCGGTGGTCAGGAATCCTATGGACAAGAAGGTGGATGCTTCCCTTCTTAAAGTTTATTCTGGTTCCCATCTTGCTCTCAGGGCTGGCATTTATGGGACTTCTGTTGCTCAGTCACTTATTTTTAGATATTAAGGCCCTTTATGGGTCTATGGATGACTCTTCGGAACTGTTCGAACATTGTAAGAGGCAGGTGGACTTCCTCTTTGTTGTTTCCTTCAACGTTGTGAGAGCTTCGGCCCTTTATGGGGGGCATGTGTGGTGGCTCACTGCAATTTGGTTCCAAAAGACTGGAAGACAGAGTCCGCCTAGAAGTCCTTGGCCCTTCAGTTGCCATTTCAGGGAACCAAGATGTTTGGTGAGGAGTTGGAGGGCAAGCTGATTCGGCTTTTTAATGAAAAGAAGCATTCCTCTTCCTTTAAGCTTTCATCCTCTGTGGAAGCTCCTTCTAAGCCCAGATCCTTATCCCATGCCCCCTCAAGGCTGAAGTTTTCTCGTGGCCATGGGAGGTTTTCGTCTGGTAGGGGCCGGGTCAATAAAGCCAAGTCTCCTACTGCCAAGCTTTGTTCTGACTATCTGGCATCCGAATCTGGGTCCTTGGTCAGAGGTTGGTTTCTATACTTTCTCTCTGATTGGAAAAGATTCTGTTCAGATTTGTGGGTCCTGGACATTGTGAGCCTGGGCTATTTCATTGACTTCTCTTAGCCTCCTCCGGACTCTGGGGACCATCTGATTGCCTGGCCGTCTTGTCTGACCAAGAGAAAGGGCGCTGTGTTGAGAGGTCCAGGCTCTGTTGGACACTGGTGCGTTTCAGGAGGTTCCTCCACTGGAGAGAGGAAGGGGTTTTACACCCTGATTTTCCTGGTGCCCAAAGTGACAGGGGGGTTCCGTATTGTTCTAGATTTGAAGGCTCTGAACAAGTTAGTTTTAGCTGTGCCATTCAAGATGGAGACTCTTCAACAGGTGATTCCCCTGGTTCTCCTGGGTCATTTCTTGTGCACAATGGATCTCTAAGATGCTTATTATCATGTCCCTGTTCACCCCAGTTCTCGCAGGTTCCTGAGGTTTTGACAAGAGGGGTACCATTATCAGTTTCTGGTTCTGCCCTTCAGCATCCGTTCGGCTCCGAGGTTGTTCACCAAGGTGGTGGCACCTTTGGTGGCTTTTTTCCATCTTCACTGTATCCGGATTTACCACTATCTGGACGATTGACTGCTCCATGCTCCCACCCGGGATCTGTTGTTGAGGGATCGGGAATTGGTGTGTTCAGCATTAAGAGACCATAGGTTTCTGCTGAATCTCCCTAATGTCAGTTGGTGCCTTCCCAGGACTTGTCGTTCATAGGGGCTCGTTTCTGCACCAATCTGAATTGGGTTTTCCTTTCTGTGTCTCGGTCGGTGACCTTGTGTTCCCTGTCTTGTCAATTTATGGTGGGGTGCTCTTTGGACACACTTGTTGTCTCATTGGGATCCTTTGTCTCACAATTTGTTCCTCCTGATTCTGGTGCCTTTGTCTGTCCTCCCTGCCTTGTGGACGGTGTTGGACAATCTCACCAGGGGTCTGCCTCTGCAACCCTCTCCTCCAGTTGTCCTTACAATAGATGCCAGTGTCTTGAGATGGGGGCTACATTGGGGTCTCTGTCCCTTCAGGGTCGTTGGTCTCTTCTGGAAGGGTGGAGGTCTTCAAATTGCAGAGAGTAGTCAGTGTGTTCCAGGCTGACATGGGTTCCGGGATCGGTTGTTGGATTGCAGTGTGGTGTTTCGCACGGGCAACATGGTAACAGTGGCATACCTCAATCATCAGGGGAGTATACGGTTCAGGTCCCTGAATGTGGTGGGGATCCTGTTGTTTTTTTTGGGAAGAGGGACATCTGTTGTCTCTTTTGGCTCTTCATAGCTGGGGGAGTGGACAAATGGGGTCGCGGATGCCCTAAGTCATTATTTCCCCACCACTCAGGAGTTGTCTCTGACTCCGATGGCCTTTTGACTGGTGTGCGTGAGGTTTGGTCTTCCTTTTCTCAAACTCTTTGCTTTCCAGCACAATGCTCAGCTTCCCCACTTCTGCTCCCGGGTCCCTCAGGAGGGGTGCTTGGGTGGTGGATGCCTAGACCCTCCCTTGGTCTTCTCACTCTACAGTATGCCTTTCCTCCTCTTGCTCTGAACCCCAGATTTCTGTCTCATCTGTTGTTGGAGGATCAGGAGGTGGTGGTGCCATTTTGGCCCCAGTGGTCGTGGTTTCACACTCTTCGGTTGTTGGCTGTCGTCCCGCGCCCCTGCGGTCCTCTCTGATGTTGTCTCTTCAACTGGTTTGTCTGTCGGTCTGGAAGTTGAGAGGCAGGGGTGGAGGAGTCGGGGTCTCCTGGAGCATTTAGCTGTAGCCATTCAGCAATCCAGGAAGCCTTCTACTCTCAAATCCTACAGTTGTCATTGGGGTATTTTCCAGAGTTGGTGTCTGGCTCTGGAGTTGTCTCCTCTGGTTTGTCCCCTGCCTGATGTCCATCAGTTTCTCTGGGAGGGGTTTGAGAAGGGTTTGGCTGTCTCCAATTTGCGTGCCCAGTGGGCTACTATCAGAGCTTTTCCGTCTCCTTGGGGGAATTTGTCTGATGAGGATGATTTGGTTTATCAATTGTTGTGCAGCTGTTCCTTATCCAGCCCTGTGGTGAGGCCTTCTTTTCCTCTTTGGAAACTCCCTTTGGTGTTGTGTGCTTTGGTGGCTTCGCCCTTAAAGCCTTTGTCAGACATGGATATGACTATGAAGGTTTGATGGCCATTACTTTGGCGGTTAGATTCATCCTTTGTTCCAAAAGTTCTGTCTCAGTTCCATCACCTCCAGGAGCTGGTACTGCCTGATTTGAGCTTGGGGCAGATGGTGATCTCCCTTGGGATCTGCTTGAAATTTGCAGGCCATTGCAAATCTATTTGGAACGCACCTGTCCTTTTTGGAAGTCTGACTCTCTTTTTGTGTCTTTTGGAGTTTCGGAGTTTCCTCTTGTGGGTGCAGGGCTTCTTCTTCATCCATTGGTCACTGGTTGAAGCAGGTTATTATGTTGGCCTACTCCCTTTCTTGCTACTCTCCTCCTGCTGGGGTTCAGAGGCACTGGTAGCCTCTTGGGCTCAGGTCCGTGGTGTTTCACTATCTGAGATCTGTCGGGAAGCTCCTGGGCTTCTTTGTGCGGCATTACCCCATTCAGAATGCTTGGAGGATAATGCTAATTTTGGTTTGAGGCTATTTGCTCCTGATTTACTCCTTTTTCTTTGCTGTTTTCAATAAATCACTGGGTTTGATGTTGGTTCTTTGTCCTGGTGGTTTGTTGTGCGATGATGGCCGGTTGCTGCTTGGGTATTCTCACTTGTTATTAATGAAGGGGACAAGAAAAGAGGGACCTGGGGGAATGTCCTTACTGGTACTGGTAATCTTCATTACTCCTTGTCCCGTTGTCCCCATCCCCTTCATTACATCCCTCCATCCATCCCGGACTTGCCAGCCTTCACCTGAGGCTTGGGGGTTCAGGAGGAATGCTGGGATTGGGTATGGGTATGTACTCCCAGTGGGAGGGGAGGGGTAGTAGCAGCATTCCAGCAGCATTCCTTCGTTCTTTTTTTCTGTTGGTGAGATAGGATTATCTCACTTGTTAATAATGAAGGGGACGAGGACAATGGGACCAGGAGTAATGAAGATTACCGGTAAGTAATAGGACAATACAAAGTTTGGGTTGGGAAGCATGGGGGTAAGTGGGATCAGGTAGGACTTCTCCATTACACCCCCCCCCCATTGTGACATAACTCCACGGGTGCAACGTGCCGACATACACCATCTTTAAAACCAATGGATCATTTATAAAACCATAATGTCCGGAACCCCACTTAAGTTACATATATGCTCGTCATCTCTCCTGGTTCTTGGCATTCTCATAGACAGGACACCATCAGACTGCAGGCTATCAAGTGGAAAATAGAAAAGAAAAAAAGACAGCAGCCCTTTACCCTCTATGCACCAATGATCCGTCATGACTGCTCCAACACTACTCCAATTTTGGAAAGAAGTGAAAAGTTGAAGCCTCATCTCTTTAAATAACACTACATCAGAATGCATTAACCGTCTACAACTCCGCTTCCTCTCCTATCACTAGTTGATTTTATGCTTGCCTTTGAACCTGTTCAATGCTCTGCTGCCTTTTGGCCAAGTTTGCTCTATAGAAAACAGTATCCAAACATAGATGTCTTGATTCATACCTTCTAACAAAAGACCTTACAGGACGCAATAACTGTTACTTTGCATCAGACTCGCACCAACTTCATCACTCTCTTATTCTGACAACCTCAATTCTCTATAATGCCTTCTATGCAAGTCCTGCCAATGACGCTTGTCTTTTGTTACGCATCTGTCATGGCCGGGTTTTCTGATTAGATGGGATCAGCCCCTAGGGGCCCCTCCAACCCAGCCAGAACGTAACCACATCCCTCCTCAGGACCATCTATCCAGGAACCTGGGTACCTACCTGAGGATGGGGAACTCGCAATATACAAGCTCATATTATTAGAAACACCACTAAATCTATAGGGATACTAAGAATACTCACTGATTACTAAGAATATCCATGCCCTACACTACACTCATACCTTATAGTCTCGCGGCCACTCAGACCCAGACTAATCTACCCCAGGGCAGATATGACACACAATCCGGTGCGTCTACACATGGGCCTGCAGAACCCAATGCTCTCTTTTCCAAACGGTTTACAATCCGGCAAACCTACACGCCAGTAATCCCCCCTGGCGCTCTCACTTACACAAGCCACAATCCTGTGGGTATACACACAATCAGTGCTCTCATTAACGCCGTATATCAACGACGACCACATTCCTATGAACACCTTCAGTTATATGTTGGGAAGTCTCTCTCTCCCTATTCACTAAGGGCTTGCTACTACAATATTAGGAGTTAGCCAATTAATATAATGTACCTCTTATTCTTGGCATCATAGGTCCACTCGCTCCCTATTTATGTGATCACCACTTACCTGATTGGGGTTACTCATCCATTCATATAAATAATAATCACCTAGGAGATACATTTACCTGGATTGAACAAGAATACAAGGCACCTTTCAGTTTACTACAAACTGGGGGTTGTTTATTGTAACAATAATAAAGTACACATATACAAAACTATGGGGTCTCTATAACTAGCAGTAATTTTAACACACCGCTGAAAGAAAAGGATTAGACATACAACTTATTTGCGGGGTAACAGGATCTTTTAACACACCGCTGAAAGGGAAAAGATTAGACATACAATAGCCTAGGGAATAAGACAAGATTAAGATGCAAGTGTAAAGTAAACGAATGTGACAGAATCAATATCACCTGATTAGTGTGAAGTCTTGTTCTAGCTGTCATCTGGGTTCCTCTCTCGTCTGTGCCTTGGCTCATCTCAGACTCTCTCTCTCTCCTGCACTCTTGGATACACCTCTGCGCTGATCACTTTGCACTGGACTCCTCTCCCCCACGAACTGTCTCCACCTTCCAACTTCAATCTAATGGTTTCTGCCGCTCTAATGCTTTTCATTCCACTAGCTTGTTCACTCTGTCTCTGCGCCAATGTCCAATTAACTCCAGCTGCTCCCACAGGTTAGTCCACGATCTCTCCTCCGTCTTTTCTAAAAGGCATTACTTCAGACTCCAGCTATTCACACCTCCTCCTGATAAGTAACTGCTTCTGACTGCTTCCTTCAGTTCCAGCTCACTATTCAACTCAGCTCTCTCTAGCTTGAACCCTCTCTCTCTCTCCTACTCCAACACCTCCTCACTCTTCTACCACTCCAGCTTGACTCCTCTCCGCTCCGCCAACTCCACTCGACTGCCTGACTCCGCCTCTGCACTTCACTGATATCGAATGCTGTTTCCTCATGGAAAGTTCCAGCTATCAGCCTGCCGCCCACCAGATCTCTGCACCACTTCGCATCAAGGACACACACCCAGCTGGCCAGCCTTTTGTGGTGTCTTCGACACAGAGAATAATACAGCCTACTGATAAGGGCTGGCCCAGTCCGGTTCTCTCCAAGTGAAAAACAGCTTTAACTATAAACTTTACCTTTACCCTGAAAAGCCTCTCAGCTCCATCAAGATGGAGTCCCTCTAGTTCTAGGCCTGTAGGCCTGAAAGGGATGAAATACCCCTTAGCTCTATCAGAATACCTACATAAACCATACCAATGTGTCTACTTATAAGCAAGTATGTCAAAGCCAATAGGCAATAGACAGATTAGAGTCAAGAATAAGGGATCTATCATCATATTAAGCAGCTATCCTCTTCTAGGTCTGGAAGAAAGGGCTTAAAAGGGCCAACACAAGCTAAGAATACCTATCCTAGATGTGAGCAAGATTAAAGTCTATATCACTGCTAAATAGAGCCAAAAACCCTGCCATAACAGCATCCAAGAACATCATGGAAGTATGTTGAAACACCTAATAGGGAGTTTCATGCCACCACAGAGTCATCCTCTTGGGGAATGTGGAACTTTCTGGATAAGTATCAAAAGAGAATAGGAAAACAAAGTACATTTTGTTATCCAGGTTAGGTGGATTTATTGAATCTAACATAGTTGAAAAAAAAATACTCCAAAGTATATTACTGATGTGTGACGGAATGTGATTTACTTTCTATTGTAAAAATTTGTTTAGGTGTCAAAAGTAGCACAGTTGCATTTTTTTGGGTATGAACAAGGCCTAGATAAAATCTCAACTACGCCAGAGTAAGCAGAGTAATTATGGTAACTCTGCGTTACTGTTTGATGCACAATTATCAATAAATACAACATTTCTCCTGCTCTTGTATTTTGTGGACAAAAACCACACCTCAAGAGCACATTTGACGAGTGTGAGGGGCCCCTCTCACTCACTAATCGTGTTCTGTTGCATTTAGCGGCACTTCCTTGTATTAATTTGGGATGAAAGGGGGAATTTTGTAGCAAGAAATAGTGCTAAATGCAGAATTACTCTTCTGTCATGATTCTGCATACAGGTATAGCAGTACATCTGAGTGTTAACATCTTTGAATCTGGTTCTGAATATGGAGACTTCTCTTCTGCAACCATCTCGACAGATGAAATTCATCGGAGTCATGTTAAATTCAATCAGGGTAAGGATTTTATTCCAGAGGAGAGGCGAACAAACCAACAATTCCATCCCCAGAATCTTTTTCAGTTCCCCCCTGCTCCAGTCAGGCAATGGTTAAAGATCCATAAATTGCAATCCAGTTATTGGTGTTCATTCTACTCATCTCATTTCTTTCTTCTATCACAGTGTTGGTTTGAGAATGGCTCCCGCTTGGTAAATGGTTCGAAAGTGAATTTACAAATAACAAATATTGTTTGTTTATGAACCATTAATAGAGCATAAATAATATATTTAACCAGTATTTAACATAAAAAAGTTTTTTAAGTTGACATGACTTGGCCTCAAATTCACTTCCATTTACTGTATGTTGCACATTCTGAAATGAACCTGGTTTGTCATTTCTCTAAGCAGCTCGATTTAAAATATGTCTTTTAGCATTTTGAAAAACAATTTATTAAGGTTGTTTTTGTTGCATGTTAACATGAATTACTTTTCATGTCCCTACTGCCTTGGAGGACGGCACAGTGTTTGACAGTGTCTTTACAAGGCCACTTCCTTTGGTTAGTGACGGTTGTGTATGTAATTTCAAATATGCCTTTGCTTTTCCCTTGTATCAACATACAGGATTATTCAGTAGTAGTTAGAGCAAAAGCCTTTTTCCAAGTGACATGTTTTCTGTTTTACCATTGGATATTTTGATGTATCATATATTTTACACCATGCGACACGTTGATTTCTGTTTTAAAAAACTATAACGTTGTTTTTGGGATGTTTTGCAGATAGATATTCCGGTTACTTATAAGAGCTGTCTCTGCATGTGTGTGCTTTTTGATGCATTAGTTACTGAATTTTAGAGACCCTTGTTCTTTTCTGAGAAAGACTCCATGTCAAACCTCTTGCTAATTGATTATTTTGCAATGTGCTAAACAGTATCTGGTTCTGGATATTTAACTACAATAGGGACTGATTCCTAAACTTATTTAAACTATTTTGCATTTTGAAAATTTGTTTACATTTTTAAATGACTGTTTGCCTCCTGTAATGATTCAACAAAGCAATTCTGTGATTCAACTGTTAGTTCACGATGATGATGCATGTCACACCATGCCTACAATAAATTAATAAGCAGGTTACACGCATACATCTAGGGAGTTCATATGCCACAAAAATCTGCACTCAAATATGTTAATATTGTGATTAGTTAGCTGCATATTGGCACATTCTAAAGTGTGTCCTAGAGACAATTTTAACTCTCTCCATAGACTCTTGCTGTTTCTAAAATAATACTTTAATATTTGCCACTGGTAGGGATTAATTGTCAATTCAAAGTAGGTTCCTCCTACAGAGAATTAAAAGACCATGAGTGTGGGTCTGCCCTTGCTTGTTTTTGGCTCTTTGGCATTATTATTTTTATTTCCAATTTATTATAAGAATAATTATAAGAAAATGTGTCAGCTGAGTTGAGTAACAGCACTTTGTGCTCAGAAAAATCATATCTAATTAGCTGTCATTATGTGTGGGTTGTGGCTCTATCTATGTCATTGTTTCGATTTGAAAAGTGCATTATTTATAAAGATCTCAAACGTTTTGCTTTATAGAAGTGTTCCCTCTTATTTCCTCTATACTAATGTCTTTGTTGACAGAGTTATCATTAAGTTAATTAAGTGTGAATGCTTTAGGAATCGAAAATAATCATTTTGCTGTCGCCACTTGCCGCCACTCACCTGTGTACAAGTGTGGAAGAGGGAGGACTCCATTTACCCACGAACTCCGAGGCCACCAACACCGCTACCGGTCCTTCCCCGACGCTGCAGCCTTCCAATCAGTGCACAGCCGCTGTGAGGGGGGGGGGGCCGAGGGGAGCTGGAAACTACATCAGCCAAGCTCTATTGCGGCCCTGCTGAGGGGGAATACGCGCCAGGAGGCGCTTTAAATAGCACGTCATCCCCGGTGGAGCAGGGGAATCGAAAATATTCATTTTGCTGTCGCCACTTGCCGCCACTCACCCGTTTACAAGTGTGGAAGAGGGAGGACTCCATTTACCCATGAACTCCGAGGCCACCAACACCGCTACCGGTCCTACCCCGCCGCCGCAGGCTTCCAATCAGTGCGCGGCCGCTGTGGGGGGGGACCAAGGGTAGCTGGGAACTACATCACCCAAGCTCCCTTGTGGTCCTGCTGAGGGGAATACGCACCAGGAGGCGCTTTAAATAGCACGTCACCCCGCGTCCGCGTAGAGGGCCGGGCAAAGGGCGGGCCCTCTACGGCCCTCAGAGGCTGGGCTGGGCCACCCCCTTAACCACCTGCCTATGGACATCTGCGAGGACAACTTCCTTATCGAAAGGTACTTTTAACAACGTCATGATTATTGTGTCCAGATAAGCTTCTGGTGATATTGCCAGGCCTATTATTATTACTTCTTTTTAAACCTGAAAGATACATTGCTCAGTTGGTGAGAATACTTCTTAAACCCGACCTGCCAAATATTGATTAGAAAATTATGAGGAAGGTGACTAAAATTGCTAGGATGCCTATGCTACGCTCCAACACCAGACAGAAGGCTGACATACCACAGCCCCTACCCACACTAACAGCAATAGATAAGATGCTGCAGCAAACTATAGGGGCAGTAGCTACGGCAATCGTTAACACTGAAAGAAGGCTCTCACTACCACCGACTATTACCATCCAAGACTTAGGATAAGACCTCTCAGTGGTTGTAACAGATGTCCCGGATACAAGCTTTTGCTTTACCTCTTCTTATGGGGAGCTTCTCTGCGCACAGGCACCCACAGAGGCTCTTAGAGGTCCTGAGGACATTCTGACAGACTTAAATCCCCACCCTGTCCCAGAAAATGCGGGATCATGCAATACAGGTCCGAGAAGGACCAAAGAAATCCCAGTTAACAACAAAAAAAGGGAGAAATCATACGGCAAATCATAACTTAGTGACACCAGTATCTAATACCACACCAGGCATACTATGTTGGGTGGCAAATATGGTAGCCAATTTAAAGGCTGGACTGGAAGAAACTATTATTACTCACATCAAACCCCTGATGTCAACGATTGATAGATTAACGTCTATAATAAACAATAGAGGGGCAGGAACATAAAAGCCGGTGGCTCCAGCTGGAACCTTAGTCTCGGCTGTGCAGGAAACGGTAATACCAAATAACACACATAAGGATAAGGTAGCACAAGTTGTCAATTCCTCTATAAAAAAGACTAAGATAGGAATACAAACCAATACTACAAAAAACACCAGAGCTACCTTACCTTCTTGCCCCACGATGACTACCACCCCTCAGGTACATTTTTTTACCAGGGAGAGGGACACCTCTTTGCTGCAAATGGCATCACAGGCTCTAACCCGAAGGAGAGTAACAACTCGACCAAAAATACCCTGCCCAAAAACGCATTTGAGAATACAGGCTCAGCTCGCTTCCATACAATTAATCTCCCCCCGGAAGCTTTGCCCTTCGTTGTAGTACTAACAGGGGTTCCTCCCTTAAAGGAAGGGAAAAGAGAAACTCATTTTGAGCTAAAAAATAAATGTGTGCAATGGTTAAGGGCGAATAGGCCATTACCCCCAAACATCTCTGGTTAAATACTTGCTGTCAGAAGAGGGGAGTGGATTGGGAAAGGAATAAAAACGATAGCAGGAGATATTATAATAATAAACTTCAGGGACACTTCGGCAGTGAACCATATATGTAATGCACCGTCGAGTGGCACAAACACCCAAATATACCCACTGCATCTATCATATTTCTACCCCATCACACCCCAGAGATCTGTGTATACAAACAGGGCTCATGTGAGTACGGTTCATCACCACGTCCCCCAGAATAGAGTGCAACAGTGGCAACCACCATGGCAGGGTACACCTTTCTACGATCCCGCTATCCCACTGTATGCCCACTGGAATAGGTTCTGTGTTTTGGATGAGGTGGACTGACTCGCCCATGATATAATCAGTACATCACAATCTGGTACGGGATTATCTGGGGAAGCGTCCTTATGGCTGGGAAATACTACATCTACCTCTCTAGAAGAAAGTAGCAGTAGGGGAGCCAACAAGAAGAATGCACCAGAGCAACAAGGGGGGACAAAGAGCACAGAGCTAAAGGCACGTTGAACAGCTAAGAGGGCCATTTAATCGACAGACAAACTAGTAAGACCAAATGCAGAAACTACAGTCGTACTAAATGATAACATAATAATAGCGGGGTAGGACAGGATAACCTGCTCATTAGGGGATGGAGCTAATATGTCGGTTAGTCAGGATGGTCTTAGAGTTATATCCTGGAACATAGCAGGTTTGGCTGCCAAATATGATTGCCAGAAATGGAGACAGTACATAACTACCTTCCAAATTATATGTCTGCAGGAGACTTGGGTGGTTGATCCCAACCAGTACATCATAGAGGGGTTTAAATGCTTCTCAGTCCCTGCTGTAAGGTCGTCATCGGGGAGAGCGATGGGAGGACTAATAATATATGTAGACCTCCTCATAGGGGTAGGGACTAACTGGGACTAAACAAATATGCAGGCGATAGGCTACCGCTTTAAAGGGACCAACATCATGGTGATAAACTGGTATAATGCGGTGGGCGCAAACAGCAGAGGTAACGTAATAAAAGAACTGGATTCCCACCTAGATGCGCAGTTATCATTAACTAGGGCAGCAGGTACCCCGCGTATCATTCTTACAGGGGACTTTAATTGTCACCTTTCTGAGAATTTGAGACCATTAAATAAGGGCTGGTCGCGGTGCACAGTGGCAAAAGGACCACACTTTGCACATTCCGTAGAGGGTTGGGAAATAGATAAAGTGACAAAAAGGCACAATTTGGTCCATATAATGGACTTGATAGAGATAGGTAGTAGCGGGGAACCCGAGCCAACATTTAAGGGCAGAGGCTGCCACTCATACATAGATTTCATCAAGGTTTCTCCCACACTTAGAAAATGGATCAGTAGCATGGCAATTGAAATTAGCATTTTCAGTGATCACAACCCTTTGGTTATGGAACTAAAATGTCTAAACGAAGAAACCATCGAGCAGAGTAGATGTGACAGAAGAGGCCGTAGATCAGGGGAGGAGGCTTAGGTGGGCCAAGATAGACGGAGACAAATTCTATAGAAATCTCGCAACAGCAGGACTAGACGCTATAAATTTATGCCTTGATCAAAGCAAAGAGGGAGCGATGGTGGTCAGCGCATTCGAGGAGATAGCACGTCTTGTGGATGGCCTACTAAAGACCTCTAAAGGAAGCAAAACAGTCTCCATATCCCGCTGGTTTGAACAAGATTGCATCAAGGCACAGAAAGATCTCAAATACAGTCTCAAACAGTGCCCCAGGGACAAATCCAAAATAGCTCACTGCAGATTGAAATATAAAAAGGCCCTGAAATCTCATAGAGAAAGCCTTCAAATACAAGCCTGGGAGGACCTAAGGGAGGCGGCAGAAAGAGGAGATATGTCTGGGTTCTGGAAAGTTATAAATAAACCGTGCTTCCGGGACCCTAGCGGACCACAAATACTGAATACAATCCTACCAGAACAATGGCATACCCACTTCCAGAGTCTTTACAACCACACAGGGAAAACAATTCATGATGAAGGTCAGAGGCCAAAACTGACTGCACGACTAGATTTTTCTATGGCAGAAGTGGAATTGGCTATCTTAGGGCTAACTAAAAATAAAGCACCAGGACCTGACTGGATACCCCCTGATCTCTATCTGAGTAATATAGAGTTGGGGGCTCCCATTCTCACAAGGGTCTTGAACGAGGCAGTTGTGGCAGGACTGCCCCGCTCTTGCTCCTCGGCGACCATTGTACCAATCTATAAAAAAGGGAATCGGGATGACCCCCAATGTTACCGCCCTATATCTTTAATCGACGTGACGGCAAAGGTGTTGGGCCGAGCCATCTTAAATCGTCTACAAGATTGGGCAGAGGATAACCAAATACTTACAGACATACAATATGGGTTCAGGAAGGGTAGATCAACTACCGATCAGTGTCTGAACTTATATCTTTTGACGGCCAAGAACAATATTGCCAGTAAGGGGGCTATTCACATGGGGTTCATGGACCTCTCCACGGCATTTGACCGCGTAAACAGAGAAAAACTATGGGCACTGATGATAAGCCTGGGGGTGGAACAAGACCTAGTTGACACCCTGAAGGCCCTACACTGGAACACATCAGCAATGGTCCGATACAACCAAGATGGAACCAAGACAGAACCATTCCTATGCACGAGCGGCGTGCGACAGGGCTGCAACTTAGCGCCATTTTTATTTTCCTTATACATCAACAATCTGGACAAAGAACTAGCCAAACTGAATGCGGATTTCCCCCAAATAGGACAGCGACCAGTGCCCGTACTGCTTTACGCGGACGACGCGGTGTTGCTAGCTCGAACACCGCTGGGGCTCCAGAAGCTGATTGATGGATTTGTCAACTTTATGGCCACACTTGACCTGTCAGCTAATCTCAAAAAATCGTACGTTATGACAGTTGTAGCAAGAGCAAAAAGGAAATTTGTATATAGGATAGGCACCCATAAAATAGGACAGGTCCAGTCTTTTTCTTATTTAGGCGTTTTACTTGATGAACAATTAGACTTTAAACCCCTGTTGGAAAAACACTCAGCAAAACTGGTAGCGTCATCAGGGGCCATAATGGCCTACGGGAGAAGATTGGGCAGATGGTCGCCGGAGCAACTACTTAACTTGTATAGGTCAATATGCTGCGCCAAAGCAGCCTATGGGTCAGAAGTGTGGGGCTTTACAAACAAGTATCTGCACCAGATCCAGGTGGAGGAAAATACGTTTTTTAAAAGGATATTAAAGGTGCCACAGAGTACTCCATCTTACATTACACACAAAGAGCTGGGAGAGCACTACATTGTAGCCCGAATAAAGATTAGGCCGCTTTTGGCATGGATCAAAATCTGGACTAATCCAGAGGCTGGCCTCAGCAGGCAAATCATTAAAGACTGTCTGAACCATGACAGAGGTGGCCACATCCCCTGGATGAAGTATGTAAAAGATTCCCTGGAGGCAATCGGCTGCAAAAACTTTTTCACTGCACCCGAGACCTTAAATACCCAGAATAAGACGCTGGTTAAAAAACTCTTCGGCGAATGAACATCTACGAACAGGGCTGTCATTGAAAAGCGTAAACCTAGAATCTTGTCCTATATCTCATTGAAAAAGGCTAATGGAATGGACCCATACCTTGCTGTGATGTACAACGCACAGGACAGATTTTATATGACTCGTTTCAGACTTAATATGCTACATCACCTACTTTCTGTCCCCTCTGGTTTTACTCTATCATTGAAGTCGAAGGGTACCTGCGGCTGCGACAGTAGGTCTCCACAGGATACCCTTCACTTTGTACTGTTATGCTCTTTTTACTCAGCCCCCAGACGTACGTTTTTAGTTTGGATTCTAAAAGAAGCTAAATTTAGACAGGCGAAAGCAGCCTTATTGTTTTTGCACGACGCACCAGACGCTCATACACTGTTTTGCATAGTAAGTTTTATTAAGATGGCAATGAGGCTAAGGAATACAAGAGAAGCAATTGATTGTAATGTCCCGTAATCAGAGACTGATATCAGAAATTCTTTGACATGAATGCAATGCCCTTTAGCTCTTTTTTAATCATTTTAATGTGTTTTTTAAAGGCTTTTAAATGTAACTTTTTATATACTTTTATGGTATCTTTTTAAGTGCTGAATAAAGATATTTGATGATGAATGCTTTGCTGTGGTGTAAAAATGGTTTGGTGGTGTGCTGGAAATCAGGACCTGTTTGCAGAGTCCTCCCACTCTTTGCCGCATTTGAGATGCCTAGTTGCTGGTTTTCTGACTCTGAGTGTGCCTTGGGCTCTGCTCTGGCAGGCCCAGGGCCAACACTATGTTGAATACACCCACTGCTTTGTTGAAAACACAAGTGAAAACACACACATGCATAAGGGTACATTATATGTTAGGGTACACCTCTGATTGGCATGTCCTACCCTTAAGTACCTAGTAGGTAATAGGGCAGGGGGGCAAAAACTACCTTTAAGACAGTAGTATATAACAGCGCATGGCAGTTTAAAGGTGAGCAACCCTTTCTGGACTTGCATGTGTAAACATCTGGGAGCCTGATGTCATTTTAAGTTCAGCCCTGTGTTGCAGCACTGCTTTTAAATGTAATGTGTGCCCAAACTGACGTTGGTGGTAGGTGCACTTAGAAAGTGAGAATTTACAATATTCTGGCATATTAGGCATCCCCAGGGTCTCTCATAGGTCCCCCAGGGGCTGGGGGTAAGGAGGGCCCTTATAAAAAGATGTTCTATATGCCTTGAGGATAGTGAAATTGTTCATTTCACTTTCCCCATTGTAGTAAAGTGCTTCCCAAAACCAATGTTGTTGTTAGGGACACTGTGGAGTGAGGCTGTCCACTATTTTTGCATATCATATTCAGGACCCCTAAAGTCTCATTTAGGTGTTTCAGGCGTGCGTGGTCGTGAAAGTATAAGCAGGGCCATATAACATGTGTTTTATATGCCCTGTTGATGGAGAAATTGCACGTTACAGTTTCCACATTGTAGATGCCTAGCCCCATAGGATAACTTGTGCAATAGTTTATGAATGCATAAATAGCGCTTGGAATGAAATACCATACCGTTCAAGGACTTAGGAGAATGGTATTGATAAATCCAACAATCTGCCATTGTTTAATTTATCCTAAAGTATACAGACATTCTTGTCATTAAGCTAAAATTCAGCCTTTCTGCCCTTTTCCTTGATTGGTCAGAGTTAACAGGATTAGCCAGGCTGCTTTGATGAAGTGATAAGAGGCTCAACCAGGGAGAGGCTATCTGGTAGAGAGAGCTCTGCTACACAGGAATGGAGTTCTGGACTTTTGGTTCCGTCCAGAGGTGTCAGGGTACAACACCCGAAGACCCCGGAGTTCCACCTGCCTTGGTGCACAAATGAACAGAAACACGGGCTTCTCGATGGTGGCGTCAAAGACCAAAGGTTTATTACTGCAGGGACACAGAAATCACAGAATCTACACACGGGCAGAATCTAGGAGACTGTTCGATTTGTACATTGAGGGTTGCTCCTTATATACCAAAAATTGTGCTCTAGGCAAATATTTCACATGTCGGTACATTCCCAAACCTTTTGTGTCTCTAAACAATAAATATTTGGCGTTACACAGGAACTGTCGATAATATCTGATACCAAACATCACGAAGAGGGGTTCCCACCAGTCCATCACAATCCCTTGTCAATATTGCATTCAAGACCCGGACCGCCTCATCGTAAAGTTCGTTACCTCCCCCTAATAAAGGCCCAGAAGGAAAGGAGTAGAGCCAGGTGCAGGAGATAGAAAAGCGGGATAAGAGATGTTTGTGGGTTGTAAATGGGCAAGGCTACCGGCTTCGGCCGCCTAATCATGATCAGGTACAATGGACACGAAGACCAGTTTGGCAGGACTGGCCTCGGGCAGAGGAGGCAGCCTTTGTCGAGTCATGCAGCTACAGCGTGATCTGGTTTAAGGTGCACGTGTCACGTAAGAGGTGAATCTCCGGCTACGGCTACGTGTCCTTAATCAAAGTGGAGTGAATGAAGTAATCAGAGGCTATTGCATATGTGAGGGCAAGGAAACACAAAATGGCGGCCACGATCTAAGATGGATGCCGTGGGTATATCAGAAATATGTCAATGGAAGGAGTGCTCTTGCTCGTAGCGTAGCGAAAACACTAGGATATACTAAATGGATCATTTGCGGTTCACTGATACCAATATTATGTATTTCCGACAAACTTGAAAACACGGGTTCAAGTCGTCACGGAACCGTCACGGAACCTCAGACCCTCCTTTTGCCCTTACATAGGCAATTACTCAGTCTATGTCAGAATCTAGTTCTATGCTCATCAGGTCAGTGACATGTTGTTGTATCATCATCCTTTCTCGTGTCTTTTCTCCAAATGCAGGTGGTTTCCTAAAACAGGTTGTAGCACAAAGACTACACAGAGCAGGACCACACTGGATAATCAGACAACATGAGAATAGTAATATTAAGATGACACCAATGACCATTAGAACCTTCCATCCCCACGCTGAGATCAGAGTCCAAACCCACTCCATAAAGGACCAGTTTCCCTCATCTACATGTATGGAGTCCGAAATCTTGTGCAACTTAGAGATCGCCTCGTAAACTGTTGGAGCATTATTAGGAATAAAGACACAGCAGCTCGATTGGATCATTCTGCATACCCCACCTCGATCTGCAAGTATAACATCTAGAACCATACGGTTCTGCAACGTCATAAGCCTATCCGCCTGAAGCTCAGCTGTCAGATTGCTAAGGGCACCAGCAGTTTCGGTAATAGTAGATTCAACTACCCGTGATAGCTGACGTATGTTTCTACTATTGGCCATAGGCCCCCAGAATGGAAGGAAGCCTTTGAAGAAGTCTCCAGCTTCCTGACCAGCGGTATCTTCCTTGCTGAAAACACCTCTTGCTACTCTTGTTCTGTGGTAATCCGGTGAAGCAGTGTATGTCGGAGGCAACAATCGAGCAATGTAACATGATCCTGAGAAGTCGGCAGGCAACCATGTATAAGCTCTGTCTCGACAAATGAAGTAGGTACCCCTAGCAGTGAGGAAGGCAGGGGAGGAGTTAGCCGGAAACACATAAGTCTCTACGCACTCACTTCTCCCTAGCTGAGCTCTCGGATTTCTCCCATTACCTTGCAGACAGACCTGACCTCGGTGAGGTACGACCCAGATTGGAGTTGAGCTTTTACGCTTGCTTTCTCCTAAACTAAGGCGATACTCTGAAGTATTCCAACTTAAATATACTCGCAATTCGTCTCTAGGGTAAGATGGAGTATTATTGACGTCTTTGATCATGTCAATAATTCCCTGGACTAAAGCTTTGTTAGCAGAGTTATATTTAGTGGAACGTGGTGGACGTGGAGGATAAGTTTCAAGGGCATAAGCAAAGATGGTTTGGAAGGCCTGAAATGATCCATTATAGCTGTAAGGCAAAACCAAATAGGGAATACCTTTATCCATAGTGTGAGGTATCAAGCCACACACCCAGCAGTCTGTAGTGTTAACTACCAGTTGGTGTTGATGCAAGAGCTGTACAAAAGTATTATTAATGAATTCTGAGCGTCGAGCTTGCTCATGTTCCGGAAACGAGTGAAAAGAGTGTATAGAAGAAACAGTAGAAATAGCTGGATCAAGGGGAGGCACTGTAGAAACTGGCACAAAAATCAAATTTATGCTAAAGACAATTCCACCCACCAATGTTGCTAAAACAATCAAAAATGTAATGGCACATTGCATCAAGAAACATTTGCTGTGAAGAATTCTATTAAGTCTGTTTCTGCGAACGTAAATCACATTCTTTCGTTGCAGCGCAGGAAGCTCCATCTTCTACAATCCGCTCGCGACCACTGATGATGTGTACGTAGATGAAAATGCCTCTATCAGCCCTGGGAGTTCCCAGAACCAACAGAAAGATCGACCTTGTGTCAGACCCCTGCAAATTCAAACTAGGCACACAGCCACGACCCTACGGCTACCCAGATGGCAAGGCAATTTATTAAAAACAATAAACAATAGCAAACTTCCTGGCTGAAAAGCAAAAAAGTCCAATGTATATAAATATCAAAATCACAATATGCAGTTGCCTGCTTTATTAGTTCGTTTTATGGCTTCTAAGGTTGTATCTTTTCCTTGCTGGTACTGCTTGATCGGAAAATAGTGTATCACTAGCAGCTGTTGCAGAGTTTACGTTCGCAGATGGCAAAGTTTCTTCTGATGCTGGAGACAAATGTTCAATGTTCAAAGTAGTCTTTTCAAGAGGAGAGTCACGTTTCAAAGTGTCAGAAATCAAATCGGCATCGCTGAAAGGGACAAATTTTGGAGTTATTTCAGATTCGGAGGCACCAATTCCCTTCTTCACCCAGTCGTCGTAGGGCAGCGGCAGTGGAACACGCTTTACGTGAGAAGCGTGGATCCAGTTCTTCCGGCCAGCAACACGTACAGCTGTCCTCGTTGCCAGTAGGATTTGGAAGGGGCCGATGTAGCGAGGCTGAAGATTCTTTGTCCTCGCGAAGTTCCGGACCACTATGAAGTCACCCGGTTTCAGTTGATGCCCTGGACTCTCCGGAGGCTTTGGTAGTGCATCAAAAACCTGTTGATGAATAAGACTTAATTTAGCAGTCAAGTCGTAAAGGTAGTCTATCAACATAGGATATTCAATGGAGCAAAATTGTTTAGGCCTTGGCACACCCCAGACATTTGCCGGGCGGCCAAATACAATCTCATATGGAGAAAGCCCTATTCTAGAATGCACTGTTGCTCTCGTTGATAACAAGGCCAAAGGAAGTGCGTCTGGCCAAGCCAAACCTGTGGATGCTTGTATTTTGGCTATTTTAAGCTTGAGGGTGCCATTGTAACCCTCGACTAAACCAGCGGACTGGGGATGGTTCGCACTATGAAATTTTTGTTTCAATCCTAGACCAGCACACACACTCTGCATAACTTTCCCTATAAACTCACTTCCGTTATCTGACCATACAATCCGTGGCATTCCATACCTAGGAAAAAATTCTTTGAGAAGAATTTTGGCAGTTGATAAAGCAGTGTTGTCCTTTAGTGGGTATGCTTCTATCCACCTGGAAAAAGCACAAACTACCACCAGGACGTATTTTAAATTGTTGCAGCGTTCCATGTGAATGAAGTCTAACTGTATTACTTCAAAGGGGCAGGAAGGAGGAGCGAAATGACCAGCTGGAGTTGGAATTCCCTTGCCAGGATTATGCATCAAGCACACCATACAATTTTTCACCACTCTCTCTGCACACTTACTGATTCCCTCATTCTTCCAGACCGGAGCTAACATCTTACATATCCCTTTAGAACTTATATGCGCTACTCCATGCGCCATCGTCACTACTGCAAGCACATATGCATCAGGCAACATCCAACGCTGCTGTTCTGTCAAATCGATCCAACATCCATTCGAGTCCAATTTGCCCGTACTTTCTCTCCATACGCGTTTCTCTTCCTCAGTCGCTTCTTTCTGAATCTCTTTCACACTTTCCATAGTGTCCTCACACATTCCAGACTCAGCAATCCATCTTGCAGACGTAGCAACGTACATTCTACTCATCATGTCTCTAGCTGTCTGTTTAGCGGTTTCATCAGCAAAGGCATTTCCCCGACCAACATCATCCGTGATTGCTTTATGAGCACTGCACTTCACAATCGCAACTTCAGTCGGCAAGGTTAGAGATTCTAACAAGTCGTTAACTAGCTGACCATGTTGGATCTTAGTCCCATGGGACGTAATGAAACCCCTTTCTCTCCACAACCGGCCAAAACTATGGGCCACGCCAAATGCGTACTGACTATCTGTAAACACATTCACTCTCTTTCCCTTAGCTAAAACACACGCTCTCGTAAGAGCTATTAACTCTGCAGCTTGGGCAGAATTCTGACTCACTCTTGCAGTCTCCACAATCGTCTTCAAAGTCGTTACTGCGTAGGCAGCAGTCACATCACCATTCTCCAATTTAAAACATGACCCGTCCACATACAGCGTACCATCCGGGTCGGATAGAGGAGTATCTCTCAAGTCGATACGACCTTTTGTCTCTTCCTCCGTTTTGAAATAACAGTCATGTGGCTCAGAATCACTCGACTCTTGATCAGTCGGCAACAATGTTGCTGGATTCAATACATTGCATCTTTTGATCTGAATATGACTCGCTAATAACGTCAGCTCGTAACCAGATAATCTCGCACTAGTAAGGTGTTGTGTCTTCGTTCGGTTCATGAGTGTATCCACTGCATGAGGAACCATGACCACTAGCATATTGTTCATCACCAAACCAGCAGATTGTCGAATGGAAGCTGCAGCTGCCGCTGTAGCCCTCAAACAACTAGGCAATGCTCTAGCTACCGGATCTAATGTTGATGAAAAATACGCACAAGGGCGTTGTTTATCACCAAACTTCTGTGTCAAGACACTCAACGCGCAACCTTCTCTTTCGTGAACGTAGAGCGTGAATGGCTTACTGTAATCAGGTGTGCCCAATACAGGAGCTGAACACAAAGCTTTTCGTAATTCAGCAAAACTCTTTTGACATTCATCAGACCATGGCACCGGACTCGGAACATTTTTCCCAGTCAAAGCTACCAATGGCTTTGCTAAAAGTGAAAAATTTGGGATCCATTGCCTACAGTAAGAGGTAATACCTAGAAAGGCACGTACTTCCCTCTGTGTGCGTGGAACACTCATCTGCGTAATTGCTTTTATTCTTTCTGGGGTCAACTTCCTTCCCTCCTTTGACAAGAGATGACCTAAGTAGGTTACTTCTTGGCAGCAATATTGCATTTTGGAAGGTGACACCTTATGATTCAAATTAGACAAATGATGCAATAGTGAAATTGTAGCTGCCTTGCAAGTTTCCTTGTCATCGGCAGCCACCAAAAGATCGTCTACGTACTGTACTAGGGCAGAGCCTGGAGGAAGGACAAAAGAATCTAGCTGACTTTTTAAAGCTTGACTGTAAATGGATGGACTTTCACAATAGCCTTGTGGAGCGCGTTTAAATCTGAAACTCCGACCTCCTAAACAGAAGCCGAAAATATCCCTACTTTCTTCAGCTATCGGAATGCTGAAAAATGCATTCTTGAGATCTATAACTGAGAACCACGTAGCTGTAGCAGGAATCAATGTTAATAAGGCAGTAATGTCTGGCACTACAGGAAACTGCGGAATTACAATCTTATTAACTTCTCTAAGGTCTATGACAAACCTATAAACTGGAGGCTTTGTAGGGTCAGTTCGCTTCAGAATCGGTAAGACAGGACTGTTACAGACATTTCCTCGCGTTTCTTCAACCACATCTTTCTTAATCAAATCTTGCACAATCAATAAGAGTGCACGTTCACCTTCACTCGATATTTTATACTGGGGAATTCTTGGAAATTTTACATTCGCTTTCAAAGTTACTACATACGGTGGAATTTCTAGTAGACCTACATCATTGGGACCAGTCGCCCAAAGAGAATCAGGGAGTGAACGTAGCTCCGGCGGGAGTGCGTCCATTGACAAGTACATCGGAGAGGTGAGTCTTTTACCCAAAGTAAGCTGTACTCCTTCCGGAGAACAGTACAATGTCGCATATAGTCGTTTTAACAAATCTAAACCAAGCAGATTTTCATTACAACCTGTCGTCAAAATCAAGGGTGCTTTCAATTGACACGGTCCAACAGAAATAGACAAAGGACCAGATATCGGGTTGTACACAGGGGCGCCTGAAAAACCTACGGAAACATTTGTTGAGCCAGACAAAGGTGCGCCAGGGAGTTTCGCATGCATGATAGAACTTTTCGCGGCACCAGTATCCAACAGAAACGGTTCGACTACACCTGATGTTGCTACTGCGACATAAGGCCCACTCTGATCCACTGGAACTGATACTACTCCCTCTCTCTGTCCATGGCTGTCCTAGTACCCATTTTGTTGAAAACCCTCTTCAACTTCACAATAATCCTCAACAAGATATTGCTGAGATCTATTTTGCTGAACAGATTGTCCATTTCTCTGATCAAAGTGATTGGAAGGACGATCATTCGTTTGTGGAGGCATAGCACCTCGTCCTCGTCCTCTAGAATTCTGCACAAAACCACCACGACCTCTCTGAGCTGCTGCTGCATTATTTTGCGCTAAGATCGGACATTCATTTTTATAGTGACCCTCTTTCTTGCAGTACGCACACTGATTCCATTGATATTGAGGTCTTGATGTACTATAATCTGTCCTTTGGTATGAGTTTTGCTGCGTATTAGTCTGATTCGCGCGAGGCGGATACGCCTGCTGCAAAAGAACTTTAGTTTTTAAATCTTTCGTTTTCTTTTCTGATTTCTCCTTTTCCTCTTTATCCCTATTTTCATAGTACTGTGCAGTCGCAAGTATTTGCGCTGTCGTAGATACAGCCCACGCACTTTCTGAGTCTTTCAATTTATTGCATAATTCAGGTAACAAATTATGCACAAATTTATCGACAAACAATCTCTGTCCCCCTTCAGTGCTCATGTCCTGACCACTATGATCCACAAAAGTCTCTTCGAACCTCGTGAAGAAGTCCGAGACACTTTCGTCTTTCTTCTGCTTGCATGCGGATAATTTATCCCAATTAACACGCAATGCTGGCATCAGAGTCTTCATTAAATCTATTATTCTACCTGGCAGATTAGCGATCAAAGGTTCAGGTTTCGCACCACCTATTTGTTGATTATCTGCTGCAGTGATAGCTGCCCAATCACCACCTAAAGCAGCCTGATGATCCTCTCTACGAATTTTAGCCCACACTGGTTGTGGAACTACATTACCAAACAACATATCAATGTCGGCTAAGTTCATTATACAAGCCTCAACTGTCTGTGTTAATTCCTTGTAATATCCGGCTGGATTCTTACGTGGATCTGGCAAGGCCTGTTTCACTGCTAACACTTCTGCTCGCTTCCATGGAATATGTATCCATACTCTTTGGAACTGTGCTGGAGCAGCTACAACACCCGCAACCGCATCAGCTTGCACGGCTTCGCGCCAAATTGGAGGAACCTCCCTCATAGGATATTGGCGACTTAGCTTCATTTTACCTTTCTCTAAATCTCTCGGTGAACGAAGAGATGGATCATTCCTAAAACTCAAAATGAGTTCCATCGCTTCCTTTATATTATCGCCCACTATCATTCCAGCAGCAAACTCTTTCTGCACTTTAATTAAATCTTCCAAATCTGATTCGACATCGTCTTCTTCTATTTCCTCACGTAACAACGAGCACATCTCATCAAAGACGTATCGTTGCGTTGGTTCTCCCCACTGCATAAATGTCTCTAACACATCTTTCGTACTATATCTTCTAACTTTCGTAATCCATCTGAGAGCCGTGGAGTCTAAAACTCCCCGTTCTTCAGTACTTGGTAGCTGACTCCGTCTCTGAACAGAGTCAGGAGTAGGAGTCTTAATCAAGGTTTTATATATAGGCGACAGCATATTAGTAACAGAATCAGTAATTCTTCGACGAACAGAAAGTGGAGTTAGTACACTCGCAGACATAGAGAACGCAGTAGAGGTAGGAATAGATGACGAAACAGTAGGAGTATCGAGGAAAATAGTTTGAGGACCAATAGGTACAGTGGTAGGTATAGGAGCGGGCAGTGCGGGAAGAGGAGGAGCTGTAGGAACATTTACATTCACCACTGGAAGTACAGGAACTTGATTCTGAGGAACAAGAACACCAGGTTGTCCAGCAACCGGCAATTGAACATCCGGGATCAGTGGAGCCGTAGCACCTTGTGCATACGGTGGAGGCGACCGTAACAGATAAGATAGCAGAGGATCGTTTTCAGAATCCTCCAGTATCTTAGCCATTTTCGATGGCAAGGCAGGATAGCACTTGTCAATCGCTAAGTTATGCTCTCTAATGGCTACATCTATGGCTTTCTCACACTCGTCAGCCTGCAACTGCTTAGTCGCTTGCTCTAGAGTTAACTCTTCTTGTTCTTTTTGCTCTTTCTTCAACCTTTTCATTTCTCTCTGTTTGGATTCTTTCCGCCAATAACGAAAAGAGTCAAACATTGCCGGCCGGGCTTTCTTCCTAAACAATTTCGCTTCTAAATTGTCGAGAATCTCTTGTTCAAAACTACCATGCAGTGGCCAACTAAGGACACCATCCTTCTTACAATAACGGACCCATATCTCATTATAAGTTATAGGACCCACACCATACTTGCAATATAGGTCATAAAGGGGAGTCCCAATCGGAGGAACCAGACAGGAATCCTCTAATTGTGAGTCACTGTTGCAACTAAAACAAGACAACATTTTCCGACTTACCATTCTCAGTCCGGAACACAAAACAAACAAACACGAAACAAATTTGTGCACTTGAACCAAGAACTTAGGCCTACAAAAAAAACGAACTGATGTATCGATACCCAAAACTGAACCAAATAGATTATCGTAACTAGAACAACCAAAGATAATCTTACAAAACCAAACCAAACCAAGAACCGATCAAGGATTTTTAACAATCCTCACAAAAATAACCAGCTAGCTATCACTAAATACTTAACTGAGTCACTGAAGACGTCACCAAGGAGAAACCCGTCACGTTTCGCCGTACTAAGGACTGCACCACTTCGGGTCCAAGACAGGGCGACGGTCAAGGCAACGGCCCACTGCAGCCGTCCTGAACGGGAACCCTCGTGGAAGAGAACTTCAGGGCCACTTTTGCGATATGCCGGGATCGATGAAGTGGGGCGCCTCCCTCAGGAATCTTCACACGAAGCTTCTCGAACTCTTCAGGCTTTTGGACCGGTACCGAATGACGTCGCCCCACGTTGGGTGCCAATTGGAGTTCTGGACTTTTGGTTCCGTCCAGAGGTGTCAGGGTACAACACCCGAAGACCCCGGAGTTCCACCTGCCTTGGTGCACAAATGAACAGAAACACGGGCTTCTCGATGGTGGCGTCAAAGACCAAAGGTTTATTACTGCAGGGACACAGAAATCACAGAATCTACACACGGGCAGAATCTAGGAGACTGTTCGATTTGTACATTGAGGGTTGCTCCTTATATACCAAAAATTGTGCTCTAGGCAAATATTTCACATGTCGGTACATTCCCAAACCTTTTGTGTCTCTAAACAATAAATATTTGGCGTTACACAGGAACTGTCGATAATATCTGATACCAAACATCACGAAGAGGGGTTCCCACCAGTCCATCACAATCCCTTGTCAATATTGCATTCAAGACCCGGACCGCCTCATCGTAAAGTTCGTTACCTCCCCCTAATAAAGGCCCAGAAGGAAAGGAGTAGAGCCAGGTGCAGGAGATAGAAAAGCGGGATAAGAGATGTTTGTGGGTTGTAAATGGGCAAGGCTACCGGCTTCGGCCGCCTAATCATGATCAGGTACAATGGACACGAAGACCAGTTTGGCAGGACTGGCCTCGGGCAGAGGAGGCAGCCTTTGTCGAGTCATGCAGCTACAGCGTGATCTGGTTTAAGGTGCACGTGTCACGTAAGAGGTGAATCTCCGGCTACGGCTACGTGTCCTTAATCAAAGTGGAGTGAATGAAGTAATCAGAGGCTATTGCATATGTGAGGGCAAGGAAACACAAAATGGCGGCCACGATCTAAGATGGATGCCGTGGGTATATCAGAAATATGTCAATGGAAGGAGTGCTCTTGCTCGTAGCGTAGCGAAAACACTAGGATATACTAAATGGATCATTTGCGGTTCACTGATACCAATATTATGTATTTCCGACAAACTTGAAAACACGGGTTCAAGTCGTCACGGAACCGTCACGGAACCTCAGAAATGCCAGAGAAGGTGGGGTTGTAGTAAATCATGATCTTCAAACAGAAAACAGTACTGACAGGGAATGCCAGGTCCATCTACCCAACAGTCCTTCTGAACCAGCCAGGTGGCAGGTTTAAACCAGGAATTTGCAGATGTTGGAGGGAGGAGAGCTATGGAAATAAGCCATACAGAAGGTTGGTTTAACTCGTTTTTCCTCCTCTGCTGAGAATCCCGCCATACTGAATTTTGGAGGAATTGGGATTTCTGGGATGATGCCACACTTTGGAAGATGTGCTAATGCTATGGGGTGTTACCCTGCATCTAATTGGACCGGGGTGCTCTCCTGCTTGACCACAGAGAACAATGAATAAATATGTGAGTGGAGCAGAGCCTCTCATGTCTGCTACTTGAAACGAAGAGAATAGAAGGCCAAGCTGGACACTTGATTTTCACCATCAGACCTTACAGTCTAACTGACTGCATCTGCTGCATTATCTGGAACTACAGCCCTTTGGGTGTATTTTGCTTCAAGAGGAATAAAGAGTAAACTTGTTGCAAGCTACAGGTTAACAGAGCTCACCTGGATTTTCAACACCAAGAATCCCTTGCCTGGAGTGTGACCAGTGTATTTATAAGGGTTTTGTCCAGATGCATTGTAGGAATTGCAGTCTCAACCTTTCAAGGACCACCTTGGACCTTCCAGACCCTTGAATTGTGTTTTGGACACTTTAGCCCGTCAAGAGGAACTTCAGGAATAAATTCTAATTGTGGAGCAACTTTAAGAAAAAGGGGACCGACTCCAGTGCAAAAGACAAGCAGGCCACCTTCAAATGCAAGTTGGCCTTGAACTGCTAGTGAGTCCCAATGAAAAGGTCTGGAGGTCAAAATTCTAGAGTTTGACTAGGAGCTCCCTGGAAAGCAGGTCGGCAAACTCTCACTGAGTCCGGACTGGCAATAAGCATCAAGGGAAAATGGCAGAAAAAGCACCAAAGGTAACATTTTGGCAGAGCAGGGCTTCATTGTTGTCATCCTAAAACTTTGACTTTGTCCCAGTCAAGCATGACATGACGTCCCAAAGTGGACCTATAGGTTTCTAAGTGCTTTATAGTGCTAAATCTTTTTAAAAATTAATATCGCCGGTACCCTACATTGGATTTCTGTCATTTTGGTGTCATTGTAAAGATTAAAATATTTCCTATTTTTATACATTGTTGTTGGAATTGTATTGTGTGCTGTGTCTTAATTATTAACTGAATTGGTGTTTTTAAATGCTTTACATTCCTTTCTCCTAAGTTAAGCCTGCCTGCTTGCAGCCAAGCTACCAAAGGTGGAGCTTGGGAATAATTTATTGAGACCTATGCTGAACCCTCGACCATGTTAGTGGCCTTATTGCAAATGGTAGATGCATATTTACCACTACTAAATAAGCCACTTTTCAACATTTCCTTCACTAAAAAAATGTCACAAAATCCACCCAGGACCATGTGCTTACTTTTGTGGTGTTTCTTTAGCTTGCTGGTAGTTTGCATTGAATTATTGGTACTTAAGGCATGCCTGAACTGAGAAGACGTTCTTAATAATTCATCCCTGTTTTTCTTTTCAATATCCCTTAATGTAAATTACATTTTGTTTTGTATGGCAGACCTTTATTTGCCTGTGAACTGCAACAGGTATTCAGCTGATTTTCAGCATATAAGAAAACCTTTCACACTAAACAAATATATTATTAGCTAGCTGCTGTCTTTCAATTAACTATTGAGCTCTGAAACACTGTTTGTGTAATCTGTGCCAGGCCTTACATTTTTCCAAACAAAATTGTCTTTAATATTATTTCTACTTCACATAATTCTTCAGCAGAAGTTTTTAATGATGGTAACTAATTTAAAGTATTTCTGTTAGTGCAAATCGAGATGGGGAAGGACTATAAAGTTTCAATATAAAGCACAGTGGTCGTAAAGTACGTAGATCTTGTTGAAAATCCAAATAGTCTTTTTCTACCTTTAAGTAAAGGCTACAGTTTCCACCATGTCCAATTTGAAGATCCATATGAAAATGTTTCTCAATGCTTTGAATTACTTCAGTTCCCATAGAGTTTGACTTAACATATAGAACAACATCCTAACCAAGGCACAGTTTGGTTTTAGAAGGGGTATTGGGACAGTGGAACAATGTGTGAACCTGGACTTATTGGTAAGAAAATATACCCTAGCCAAGGAAGGGGCTTTACATCTCAGTTTTGCTGACCCAACCAGCGCCTTTGACCTGGTTAACCATGCCAAACTATGGAAAACGTTGGATGAGTTATGCGCCCCCAATGACATTGTTGTTTACCTATCCCAGATTTATGCCCTTTTAACATCTAGAGTGCGGTTTGGTAAAAAGGGTGAATGTACCCCAAATTTTAGGGTAACCCGCGGGATACGACATGGCTGTATTTTAGCTCCTCTTTTATTTTCATTATATATACATATGTTGACTCCTTTTTACAAAACTTAAAGGTAGGATCGGTGCCCGTCCCACCCCAGTACTATAATACGTGGACAACGCTGTCCTGATCTCAAGGACAGTGAATGGCCTGCAATGTCTAATAGAAAAATGTACTCATTTCATGACTGAAAAAGATCTACAGTTGCATCTTTCAAAAACATTTGTATGAAGGAGTGATGAATAGACAGCATCATGTGGGCGGCACTATAATTAATAGAGTCTCAAGTTTTACATACTTGGGCATACTGTTCAGTAGAAATGGTACCTAGGGTTCAGATATAGAATTATCTAATCTGAAATGTCTACGAACAATCAAGGGCATATTTAGATTTTCCACAAAAATAGGAAATAAACCAATAATGGAAATCCTTGCCCTATATAGATGTAAATCCATCACAACCGCATGCTACGGGCCAGCCAAATTGGGTAGGGCCAAAACTACCTCTTTACAAACCCAAGAGAATAAGTTCTTTAAATGTTTGATGTCAGTCCCAAGCTCCACAGCTAATTATATAGTCCATAAGGAATTGTCCACTCCTTACATTAGCGATCTTACATGTATAGCAGGACTTACCCTATGGCATGGGATATGGATGAAAGAAGAGACAAAGTTTACCAAGGACCTAATTATGGATTGTTTGGCCCTTGACAATAGTAGGAAAATACCTTGGCTAGAGTATATCTACACCCTCTTAAAAGGTTGCAAGGTAGCTCTAGACCAAAAAGAGCCTTCATCTATACAGGGTTACAGTAAAAAAGAGCTGAAAACACTGTTTATTGCTTCTATGGAATCGGTGCAAGAGGCAGAAGCAGAAGCAAGCTCAAAACGAAGTATTACCTCTTGCTGTGAGCGCCCTTTTTCTATGACTACACAACCATATCTTATTATGGTAAGGAATACTCAGCAAAGGTTTTATTTAATGAGGCTCAGGCTTAGCACCTTACATTATTTAATTGCATTCCCCAGATTGGGAAAGTGTTGTCATATTCTCCCGAATTGTCCATGTGATGGAAAATCCCTCCAGTCCACGCTGCATTTTGTATAATTCCCTAACTTTTACATGGACATTCGTAAATTATTACTAAAACCACTTTTTTTAGCTAATAACTTTTATCACTATAAATAAGCTTTTACTTTTCTCGGTAGTCTGGAAAGTGTGAAAATTACAAATGCAGTTATTAGTATTATACAAATGTTTATCAGGAGAACAAAGGATTACTCCAATTTAGACGCATTTACTTATGAACAACCTAATGAATGAACTTGGAGTTGAAATGCTCTCCTAACTCTGATGTACATTACCATCTTGTACTCCACGCACTTAGGTGAATCCTCTCTAGCAAACGATGGGCCATATTATCAAGAAAGGGCGATACATTATTGCCGCGATAAAGCGGCGATAATGGGCTTGATAATATGCCTTTGTGAATTCCCATAGAAGGTTAGGTTCTGGTGTTTACCTGGGGTTCTATGGGAATTCACAAGGGCATATTATCAAGTCCATTATCGCCGCTCTTTTGGCAGTTTCCTGCCGATAAAAGCGGCGATAATGTATCGTCCTTTCTTGATAATATGGCCCGATGATCTTACTATGAAAGATGAATATTTATCTTCTAATGTTTATGTAAGGCACTATTTTGCACTTTATGGAATTGCACTCTTCCTATATGAATATGTAATTTGTTGTTTTAAAATGTACGTTTTTATAAATAGTTTTAAAAAGGCTCTTATCATTCGAAGCTATGATTGACTAATTATCCTGCACTATGAACTAAAAATGGACTGTGTATATGAATGTAAAACATATTTGATTCAGCACAAATTTTAATTTTTTTATGATGTACATTGTTTTTTGTGATTAGAATGCTTTTATGGTCATATGCCATGTTCCGAATAAAGCTTTTTTGACTTGACTTAAAATATACCTTTTTGATGAATTATGGTAGGAACGGACCCAACTTTTTCCTTTTCAGTAGTGGGTCTCTTTTCTTAAATTATAATTGTATCAGTAGATTTATACACATTTGATAATGTTACTGTTATTATTAATAAAATGTGTAAAGCGCATGTGAACCAACGTTTTTTGTGAGCTAAATGAAATAGACATTTCTAGGTTTACCTCAAGAGGAAAGGAGGAAACACTTGGAGCAATTTAGAGAACAACCATGTTTTAAGATGTAATTTGTTAAGTCAGTTGTGATATATTGCATGTTACTAGCAACAGTATTGCTCACTATTTGAAACTGTTTACAAAAACATGTATGTTTGCATCACACGGTGGCTTCAGTTTACACATTAGTCCAGGCGAAGTGCTTGTGAAAACGTAACTGTGTCGGACTTTACCTAAATCTATATGAACATTTGTAAAGCTCACGTTCAACCCGAAGGGCATCTCGGAGTGGGTGATAGATGAGTACTGATACTTTCCAAAATGGCTTGCTCCATCACCCGCTGAATGCTTGACTTTCAATAGCAGCTATCTGTCAGGATGCTTCGTCTTGTTTTACTTTGCAAGCAGAAAATAGGTGTGGTTAATGTCATTCTTTTTTGCATGGCACGGAGACAGTTTAAGCAGTGCCTCTTTTAAGTTTGCTGTGTTAATACACATGTGATAAAAGTGCCTCATCTCGTTTTAGGCACTGTTTATTTTATCATGAATTCATGTGCTTTATGCCAAGGTCACTATGTTAACCGCTTCACTTTAAGACCAATAACATAAAGTTTGTTTTATTTGGCAGCTAGATTTACATTACTTTAACTAACGTATTTACTGATAAACAGTGTGAAGGCCAGTCCTATTGGCTGTGTGGTGCTGGTCGAATGTGTTTCCTGGTGTGCAATTGGCTCAGAATCCCCTCAGTAGCTGTGTTAATCAATCAATCAATCAATCAGTCAATCAATCAGAGACATTTATAGAGCGCGCTAATTACCCGGAGGGTCTGAAGGCGCTTGGGGGGGGGGGGTGCTGCTACTGCTCGAACAGCCAGGTCTTGAGCTTCTTCCTGAAGGAGAGGTGGTCTTGGGTCAGGCGCAGGTCGGGAGGGAGGGAGTTCCAGGTCTTGGCGGCCAGGTAGGAGAAGGACCTTCCTCCTGTTGTCGTTCTTCGGATGCGGGGGACGGCGGCGAGGGCGTGACTGGCTGATCGGAGGTGGCGTAGAAGTTGATGCGGTTGTTGAGGTAGCTCGGGCCTTGATCGTGTAGGGCTTTGTGTGAGTGGGTGAGTAGACGGAAGGTGATTCTTTTGTTGACGGGGAGCCAATGCAGGTCTCTCAGATGTCCGGAGATGTGGCTGTGTCGTGGGATGTCGAGGATGAGTCTGGCTGAGGTGTTCTGGATCCGCTGGAGTCTCTTCTGGAGGTTGGTGGTGGTTCCGGCGTAGAGGGTGTTGCCGTAGTCCATTCGGCTGGTGACGAGGGCCTGGGTGACCGTCTTCCTGGTCTCGGTGGGGATCCACCGGAAGATCTTCCGTAGCATGCGCAGGATGTTGAAGCACGACGAGGAGACGGCGTTGACTTGTCTGGTCATGGAGAGGGAGGAGTCCAGGATGAAGCCCAGGTTGCATGCGTGGTCTGTCGGTTTGGGTGCGGTGCCCAGGGCGGGGGGCCACCAGGAGTCGTCCCAGGCGGAGGGCGAGGAGCCCAGGATGAGGACTTCCGTCTTGTCTGAGTTCAGTTTCAGGCGGCTGGTCATCATCCACTCGGCTACGTCTTTCATCCCTTCGTGAAGGTTGGCTCTGGCGGGCGGCGGGGTCGTTGGTCAGGGAGAGGATCAGCTGGGTGTCGTCAGCGTAGGAGATGATGTTGAGGTTGTGTTGGCGTGCGATATCCGCAAGGGGGCTCATGTAGACGTTGGAGAGGGTGGGGCTCAGCGAGGATCCTTGAGGGACACCGCAGATGACTTCGGTGGCCTCTGACTTGTACGGTGGTAGACGGACTCTCTGTGTTCTTCCGTTGAGGAAGGAGATGATCCATTCCAGTGCCTTCTCCTGGATTCCGACGTTGCTGAGGCGCTGCACTAGGGTGCGGTGGCAGACAGTGTCGAATGCCGCGGAGAGGTCTAGGAGGATGAGGGCCGCTGTTTCTTCGTTGTCCATCAGGGCTCGGATGTCAAATGTGGCAGCGATGAGGGCGGTCTCGGTGCTGTGGTTGGCTCGGAAGCCAGACTGTGAGGGGTCGAGGGATGTTAGTATTGTAAAGGTTCTTTGATCAGTAAGTCCCCTGGGGGGCATATTATCAAGCATGGCGTTATAATTATCGCCGCATTAGCGGCAGAAAACTGCCACTAAAGCGTTGATAATGGGCTTGATAATATGCTGTAGAGAATTCCAATAAAAGCCCATGTTCACACCAGAACATGGGCTTCAATGGGAATTCTTTACAGCATATTATCAAGCCCATTATCGCAGCTTTAGCGGCAGTTTTCTGCCGCTAAAGTGGCAATAATTATAATGCGGTTCCTTGATAATATGCCCCCAAGTGACCCCAACAATGCCTGTAGAGCGGAAGACGGCTGGAATGCCAGACACCGGTCCTCGGAAGCTTGTTTCCGGTCCAGGGAAGACATGGCTTGGCAGTTCGGGCTGGACTGTTCCCATGAGGCACAGGGGTTTTTTTTTTTTGTCCTCATTAGCCGTTTGGTCGATCCAACTGTGCTCATTTCCGCACAGACAAGAGGGCCGACCCCCCTATAGCACCAAGAAGCCCAATGCTAAGCTCCAAGTACTCAGAGGGTCAGTCCCCCATGTCGCCAGCAGAGCATGGATGTACATTCTCCCTTCAGGCCAAATCGGCCAGTTGTCCAATAGCTGTCCGGTGCCTCCCTTGGACAGAGAGATTTTAGGCCTAATCATCGGACCCAGGGAAAAAAAAAAAAAAAAAAAAAAAACCCGGGTTGACTAACTGTCCCTTCTCCAATTGATCAAAAGGTCCCAAAATCTTAGAGAGCGAGGGCTACAGGTTCTAGATAAGTCTTGCTTTGACATTGCATATAATGAAGACAGCCACTCTGCATGTGTTGGGGGGTTTATGTTAATCCAGTTTTTACAGATCTCTCTTCTTGCCAATAAAATGGCGTAAAACAGAAATTCTCTCTCTAATCCCTTAATGTTGTCATTGACTCCAAAAATAATTAAAAGCCATGTGCACGAAATAGATGAGCCGAGAATAGATTCGAGTGTGATTCTAACTTCTTTCCAAAAGGTAACATTACTCGGGCACTCACAGAACATGTGAAGATCTGAGGCGGCAATGAGAGAGCATTTGCAACAACACTTCGCAGTTTGAAATTTCGACAGGCGTTTAGGGGAATAATACGCTCTGTGAAGTGTAAAAAGGTGGTTGCGCCTCAGCCATGCTGGCTTGATAATTTTATAGAGTAGGGTAAAGGATTCTTCCCATATGGCCTCCATATGTGGTTCACCCTCCCGACCCCAAAGTTTTTCCGGGAGGTTGAGCTCCCTCTCCCCATCCTCTATGATATGCCAGTAGAAGAGTGCTACTTCCTTTTTCCCGGGAGGTCTTTCAACAAGGATATTTTCTAATATACTCTCCTCATCCATCATTGCTCTCTTCTTAGTTTGAATACGAAGCCAACTGCTTAATTGCAAGTATACTAACCAAGAGAGTGAAAATGTTACCTTAAATTTGAAAATTTCCCAGTCTATGATTGATTTTTCCACCAAGAGGTCGCCCCACTGTTTGATATCTGCATCTAGCAAAACTCTTTTTACTGTGTTGGCTTCTTGCGGCGCTAGTCCCGGTAAATCCCAAATCGGGGCATGTTTGGAAAGATATCCTATCCCAATCTTAGACTTTATTTGAGACCATCCTTTTAAAACACACAGTAGTGACTTTAGTCTAATTTTTTTAAAGAACTTCTGGTGTCCGAACTTAAAGAGAAATCCGTTCACTGGTAGATCCGAACCCATAAGCATTGCTTTGTACATACACCCATTTGCGTTGTCCCAAGGGGTCTTAAGTAACATCCTGGAGTGGGTCAGATGAAATGCCCAAGCATAATATTCCAGATCTGGCAATGCGAGCCCCCCTTTTTCTCTTCTCCTTCTTAGTTTTTTCCAGGCTAATCTGCTGGATTTATACCCCCAAACAAATGAATTAATTTTTTGCTGACATTTTGCAAGCTGTTTGGTGTCAAATACAAACGGGATAGAATTAAAAATAAAAGTACATTTCGGGAGGATACTCATTTTTATCAGGCTGGTTCTCCCGTAGATGGTAAGCGGGAGAAAGGACCAAGCTTTCATCAAGGTTTGGGATTCTCGAGAAATACGGGCTAAGTTATTTTGAGCCAACTGTTCTAAATGTTTAGTAATTGTAATACCCAAGTACCTCAATGAAGATTTCACTGGGAGCTGGAGGTTATGAATGTTCCAAACCATAATTTCGGTTTTCCCAGCGTTTATTTCATAACCTGAAAATTTTCCAAAATTCTCCGCTTTCTTTATAATGATTGGAAATGCCAACGCGGGATCAGTTGTATAAATGATGATATCATCTGCATAGAGACCGATCTTCTTGTCCCAGCCCGAAAAAGTAAAATTTGGAATATTGGTATCCTCTCTGATAGACTGCGCAAATGGTTCTACATATAAATTAAAAAGAAGGGGGGACAAGGGACAGCCCTGCCTTGTTCCTCGACTAATTTTGAAAGGAGTTGTTCGCGTGCCATTTATTAATAGAGATGCTCTAGGGTTGTTATACAGTAACCCTATGGCCCTACAAAAATTAGGACCCAGATGATATTTTTCCATTATTAAATTTAAATATGCCCAATTAACTCTGCCGAACGCTTTTGTAGCGTCCAGGGTCATGATTGCCAGTGGTAGTCCAAAAGTTGAAGCAATATCCGCAGCTCCCACCAAGTCGTAGGTTAGGTCGGCCAATTGCCGGCCCCTAATAAACCCCTTTTGGTCAGAGTGGATAATTGACCCAATCTCGCTTCCCAATCTTGCAGCCAAAATTGAGGTGAAAATTTTATAATCATTGTTGAGAAGCGAGATTGGGCGATATGACCCACACTCGGCTGGGTCCTTACCTGTTTTTAATATTAAAGCTATATTGGCTTCCCCCCAAGAACTTGGTGGTGTCTCCCCTCTAATCATTATGTTGTTGAAAAGGTTCGTAAGAGCTGGGGTAAGATTAGAATTAAGGATCCTGTATAATTCTCCTGGGAGACCGTCTGGTCCCGCAGCCTTACCCTGTGCTAATTGTTTAATAGTATTAGAAACTTCCAGCTCTGTTATAGCTTTGTTTAGTTTTTCAGTTTGATGGTTTTCCAATTCTGGGAGAGTTATGTTGTTCATCCATTCATTCCTTTCATTTGAATTAACATTAAGTTCCTCTGTATAGATATTCTAGAAGAACTCATTAAAGGCTTCCCCAATGGCTGTATCTGTTACCCTACTACTGGCTTCCCCAGCGACCCTCACTTCCTTAATAAACTTTCTGGACTGATCAGCTTTGATTTTCCAAGCCAGCAATTTTCCAGCGGCTTCACCGTATTCGAAATGTGCAAGTTTACTTGCCTGCCATCTTTTATTTATCCTTTCCTGCAATAGTGTGTCTAGCTTGGCCTTTAATTCTGTTTTCTCCTCTTGCTTATCAGCGAGGGACTGGTCTGATGATTCTAGTTGCGTTAATTCTAGTTCTATATGTCGAATAGCCTCTTCATATTCCTTTCTCCTGAATGAGGCTCTACCAGTAATACAACCCCTGATGAAAGCCTTCCAAGTCTCCCATACAGTAACCAAAGGAGCAGAGCCTAGGTTTTGCTCTAGAAAGAAAACAGTTTCCTGCCTCAAATACTCTTTCTCCTCGTCCTCCAATAAGATTGTTCGGTCAAAAGACCAGGATAGGTGAGTAGACCTCTGCTCTGATTCTATAGTGAAAAAAATGGCGGAGTGATCTGAGAGATGTATAGGCAGATATGTTATGCTTTTAATTTGATCCTTAATTGAAAAACTAAATAGGGCATAATCAATACGTGATTTATGCCTGTATTTATAGTTATGGTATGAGACTCCCATGGTGTTCCCAGATCTTTGTCTCCATATATCTATTAACCCAAGATTCGACATACATCTATGCAGTGTATTCCTCATATTTCTATGTACTACGGCCCTAGAAGTTGTAGATTTGTCTAATTTTGGATCTAAGACCAGATTAAAGTCTCCAACCCATATTATGGGGTCAGAGCAAGAAATCAGCTGATTTTGCAGAATGTTTAAATAAGAGGGGTCATCCTGGTTTGGCCCATAATAACTGATGATGGTAACAGCTTTTGAGTGTAACTGAGCACTGACTATCAGCCATCTACTGCTAGCATCTGTTTTCCAGGCCGTGATCTGGGCCTTTGCTGATTTTTTGAAGATGATGGTAGTACCACGAATATTAGCATTGTGATCCGTGGTTATAAATTTATCAACCCATTTAAGTTTTTTAAGTATGTCAGTAATCTCCTGTTTGTTCAGATGTGTTTCCTGGATCGCAATGATCTGCGCGGGTGAGTCTCTTAAGTATTGTAAGACTCTATTTCTTCTAGCTCTAACGCGCAGACCATTTACGTTCCAGGATAGGAATTTAATGTCTGGCATAGATTGTAAAATTGTTTAACTCAATTTCCCAGCCCTCAACTCTATTAATTTTTCTGGAAGGCAACCTATCATTATCTATTTCTCTTACTGTTATGGTCAAGTGGTCACTTTGAGTCACATTTGGATCTATCTTATTTGTTATTATAAAGTCCGGTTTATGAGGACTTTTATATTTTGCATTACCCCCCCCCCCCCCCTCCCTCCCCTGGAAAACCCCACCCAAATTGCTCTGGCATGATGGTTTGCCAGCTTGTCGTCTCTGACATGCTCTCGCTCCATGCCCTATTATCAATAGTATCAATCCTTTTACCGGTCACTGTACTTAAAATATAAACAGTGATGAAACATAGAACAAAGTTGTAAGTCACTTATCAATGGTTATTCTATTATATATATATTGCGATTAATAATACTCTAAAGTCCGAGTATAGGTTTTGAGCGATAGTATGGGGGTCAAAAAACTAGGCATCATTACAATTTGTTAGCACAGAGATTTTTATGTGGGTATACTAGGTATACTGGGGTGGAAGTCTATAGTGAGATTCCCAGCTCGCAACCTTTTATGATATATCACCTAATAGTGTTTTTTTTTGTTTTTTTTTTTAATAACAGATTTGTGTGTCCTCACCCAAGTGTTAATAAATTCACGTGTGGTTTTTTTTTTTTTCCCTCTCCCTTTTCTTTTTTTTTTCCCCCCTTTATTATGTTTTCCTTTTTTCTTTTTTGTATTTTGTGTTTTTTTTTTTTATTTCATTATTTTTATTTTTTCTATCTTTTCCTATCTTACCTTTTACTCATTTACATATATTTACAAGAATCATCCACGGTCAGGGGGGTTTGCCTGTTCACTAATAGTGACAAGTAGCTCATCTGCTTCCAAGGGTGACTTGACGTTGTGCATTTTATTGTTGTACATAATCCTTAGAAAGGCAGGGAATCTCAATTACACGGTAGCTCCTAGGCTTCTAAACTTCTCCATCCGTTGACCTAGCTCCCACTGCCTGTCCAGCGTTGTTCTGGAAAGGTCTGATCTCACTTCAAAGGAGTAATCAGAAGCTTTCAAAGTCTTGGTTTTCAGGGCTGCGGTCAAGATCTTCTCTTTCAAGGAATACGTTAAGAAGTTCACTAGGATCTTCCTTGGTTTATCCCTACCCGGTTTAAGACGGAACGGATCCCGATGTACCCTCTGAATATCCGTTTCTATCTCAGACAGAGATTCATCTAGGTTTAGGGAGTCTTTTAGTAGAGTTGCAACAAACTTTTTTAATTCACTTCCTTCCCTTCCCTCTGGTATTTTTAAAAGTCTCAAGTTGTTCCTTCTGGAAAAATTTTCGAGAGACTCGACCCTCTCTTTAACTGAGTCACCTTCCCGTCGTAAAGTCTGAATCTTCACTTCAGCAGACTCCAATTTGGCCTTGAGCTCCTCAACACAGCTCTCTAAACCACCAGTTCTTAATGAGAGACCGTCTACCTTAGACTCTAGATTTTCGCACATTGTACGGATCTCTGATTGAGTGTGTCTGGACTCCTCAAAACACCTTTTAGACTCCTCAAAACCATTTCTGATCTCTTCTCTCATACTAAGAAGAATGGCTTAGATGGTATCATCCCTCCCGGTGGTTTCACAGTCCCGTTACCTTGATCCAAATTCTTTACCTCACTTGCTGTTCCTGCAGTCAAGGCTTGCTGCTCTTGCTGCTCTAGCGGCAAAGTGTCATTATCGACTCGTTCAACTGGGTCCCCCATCTCTATAGCCCTGGCTAGGTCTCCTGCCCCTACTGCTGCTCTAGTCTTTTCCTTCAGATTACCAAGATTACCAAGTACAGATGTGGGAGATGTAGAAGTGACGCCAATATCTTCGACTGATACGAGTACAGGTTGTGTACAATGTGATTTTCGGGACTCTTCGTTTACATTTAAGACCTGGGGGAGGACCTTAAAATAAGACTTCAACGAGGGTGTGATTCGAGAGGTTTTACTATCTTTTGTTTTAAAACCCCCCTTGCTCAGGCTAGCCTTGTGTGGTAGCTCCTTCGGAGCAGTGTATCGTAGCTGTCGTTCCTTGCCCCTTTTTAATACTCTTGAAGCTGGGGGTTGTAATTTATCAACTGCTACTTCTTGCTCAAAATCTGGCTCGGACTCAGTGGACTCAGTGGAGGACTGCTCCCCTGGATTTTTTTCTATACCTTGTACTTGACCTGTATCATTAAGGTCTTTAGGGGTGACTAATTCTTTATCTTTATTGCTGCCTTTTCCTTTCCCCTTAGCCTTCCGCCTCCCCTGGGTTCTGGTGATAGTTGGATGTGAAGCCTCACTCAGTGACTGACAAGTGGTTTTAGATTGTGCGTTAAATCTGAAGAGTCTGGGCGCAGAGTCTAAATTTTGTGAAGGGTAACAACCCTGTATATCTGTGAGGTCCTGGCTATCTATAGGCTTAACCTCTCTTTCCAAAGAACTAGGCACCTTCACCTTCTCCCTCTGCTGGACCCCCTTACCACACCCATTAGTTGTTGCCACTCTTTTTGAAGAAATGCTGTATGCTACAGCTCTCCTACTTCTTCGAAGCTCCACGGCTGCGTCACCCCAGCGGTGTGGTGCGGGGAGAAGAGTCTGCCCCCGACACATTAGCAGCTCTGACCAGCTCTGGCCACCTTTATATTTATGCAGCACTGTTACTTTTCTGAAGAACCCAGATATGCCATTAATGTCATGTATATATCCTGGGCGGACCTAAACCTGAGCATAAACCTGAATAAAAATCATCCACCAAACAGGTTGCTGCAGTTTTACTATTTTTTGTGAATACTTATGACTCTTATTGTCTGGCTGTGAGCTCTGTTTATTTATTTAATTATTCACGGGACAGCTCAACCTCTCTCTCTCTATGGGAACCTCCGTGTGTGTAGAAACTCCACCCGCCGCTCGCTTCCATCCACCCTTGTCCAAATCCAGAGCTTGCTCACTCCCTCGCTCGGCTTTCTAGCCGTCTCTCCACCCGGTGCCTCTCAGCACGCCCCCACAGTGCTCGCTTTCCTCTCATATCGGCTCAGCCGCCACCTTACCGCTAACTCTTCTCTTCTCTTCTCAGGCGTTTAACCTCTGCAATCTGCAATTGCAATTTACACGATAGACGCCACCTTCAATTCAGCTCCCAAGCGGCTCGGCTGACAGATCAAGCCACACTGTGGACCAGCGGAGCTCCGCCTGCCCGGCTGCTCAAACTCTTCTCCGCCAGATCCTGAACTCGAACCGCAGCCCACTGCACATGCCTCCGCCTCCACTGCTGTCGCCTCCGCCTCACTTGCTGTAAAGAACGGTGATGGATTAACTCCAGATCTTTTGACTGGGTGTGAGTGTTTGATTGAGTCAGATGCTCCGTCCTTCACCATCCCCTTTTGTACCGCTTTTGGCCGCCATAAGTGTGGCAGGGTATGCCCAGACGTGAGTCCCTTGCTCACTTTGCCACTGGATTCAAGCAAGCCGGGCTGAAGACGGCTGGAATGCCAGAAACCAGTCCTCGGAAGCTTGTTTCTGGTCCAGGGAAGACATGGCTTGGCAGTTCGGGCTGGACTGTACCCATGAGGCACAGGGTCAGACTGATTTGCATATAACCATGTCTGAACTGGGGTGGCAGAGTGGGCTAAAGAACAGTGATGGATTAAACCCAGATCTTTTGACTGGGTTTGAGTGTTTGATTGATTCAGATGCTCCGTCCATCACCCCCCCTTTTTGTACCGCTTGTAGAGCTGCAACTGGCAGAAGAATTCCTGCCTCCACAACCACCAGTACTGAATAACCATGATTTGTTGGATGGTTTCTTACCGCTGATTGTGATATTCAACAAAGTGTGCGTAAAAGTCCAAAGTCCGCTCTCATTTGCAGTCTCTGGCTGCTCATTCTATCCTCCTACATCTAATAAATGATGGAGACGAGTCAGGGACTGTGATGCTCTTTCTACTTTATTGGAAAAGTGACACAAGGAATTGCAGAATCACAAGAGGTTCCTAGAGAATAACGTGTTAAGTCAGAGAAATAGAAGATGATCCCTTGTGTAGAAAGTTGGAAAGTGACTGTTTCGGCCAATCAGCGTTGTTGCAGAATTCATCAAGTAGCATAAATGACCGGGGGCAGTGCTACCCTGCAAGAGAGAAAAACAGACAATACTGAAAAACTTACTCCTGGATGAATGAAATGCAAAGCCCACTAAGCAGATCACTGTAAAACCAACCTATGCTGTGATAGAAGACTTCTTTGTGCATGGTGGGCCAACATAAGCTGGCATAATTTTGCCCCTCATCATGTTGATGCATTGGACAGGGAATTACAGTTCAGAGGGGCATTTTTAACAGTATATATTAGGGAATATGTCCTGATCTGAAAATTAATATACCAGCCTTTGTATTTGTTTAGATTGATAGATGTCTTGTAGTGGTAGTGTGCATGCTGCCTCCTGAAGGGATTGTCATTTTTAGTTTACTCTCTAGCCCTGTGAATGCACACCTGCAAATGAGTGTTCTTTGGGTCATGAGTACTTATGAAATTGGTTTGTTAGTGAGTTTGACTCAGGTCTCTAATAAACCTCATCATATAGGCTTCACCCAATTATGGTCGCACACAGTTGGGGGGGGGGGGCATGCACTTGTTTTAAGACACATGGGGCCCGATTCACAGAACTAACTTAAGACAAAATCCTAAACTTACTACTTTTGGTGTTCACAGAAGATAGGACTTTGTCGTTTGTCTTAAGACAAACTTAAGACAGACTTAAGACAGACTTAAGTTAGGATTTTGTCTTAAGTCTGTCTTAAGTCTGACTTAAGTCTGTCTTAAGTTTCTCTTAAGACTAACTTAAGGCAAAATCCTAACTTCAGTGAATACCAAAAGTAGTACGTTTAGGTTTTTGTCTTATGTTAGTTCTGTGAATCGGGACCATGAAAGTTGCCCTGAGACTCTTCAGTCTATAAGTGGCTTTCTACAGTTACAGCCCGCTCATAAAAGCGTGTGTTCAGTCCTCCCCAACCTTTACCAACAGGGCAGTGTTCTGTATGTCCCAGCCCTGAAGAGGTTATATTTATTCACAACACGCCGCCTCCCAGTGACACCTCTACCCTGCAGTTTTGCTTACATAAGGTGGGGAAAAAGATTGACACATTCAAGCCATATATTTTCTCTACTTAGAGCGATAGTCCACTGTTGACAGCGGGGTGTGTAATCACCTAACATTTGCGTACTAAGATGGGAAGCTGTGTTGTACTCTGAATCAACAAAGCATCGAGGATGGTGCCTGTATGCTCCCTTTTCCCTTTGCTCTAGCCACCCTAGTCAAACACAGCTTCATTGATGATGAGACCGTTGTTTCCAACAACAATTCGTGAGGCTCCAAGAGGACACATTACATCATGGGATACATAAATAGTATATTCACAAATCCTTGGCAAGATTAGTAAAGTCTGTATGTGCTGAAGATGGATAACACCACCCCTGCTCCTCAACTAGGTTGTTTTCATTGTAGCACCACATTGGGCAAGACAGAAGCTAACATTACATGTACCAAGAATGTAGTGTATGTTTCTGTTTTTCTGTCTTCCACAGTTAGGGACAGAGTCTGGACCTATAACACGAAGTCAGAGATTAAGAAATCAAGCTAGCTGAGGAAGAGTGGAAAGTCAATCTACTTACACACACTGAGCGATCTCCCCAAAAAGTCATTCTCACACTGATCCTGATGAAGACCCCACGAACCACAAGGGCGACCTAGGGCAAAACAGGTCAACCAACCACTAGGGGCTCTGGATCACTAACACGTCAACTATAGCTCCATTTTTATTCCTTTTTAATGTTATCCCTTTCCTGACTAATAAAATACTTTCTATGGGAACTGAGGTAATTTTAACTCACACTTTTCACCATCCACCTATCACTCAAGGCTGCCATAAACCAAACAGTCTCCCTCCTGGTGGAGGACAGTAGATTACCAGGAGAACTCAGGTGATAAATACCCGAAGATGACGCTGCTCATCCAACTGAAGGAACGGGGAATAAAAATAAACTGCACCCTTTGTTAGTGTGGATGAGGGTCTCCTTGACGGAGACATTGGGGCTCTGAAAAACTGATACGCGTGATTTATTCCCTTTGATTGTGAGTCAAACACCCATTGAACAGCAGAATCCTGATGTTGTTGTGATAGCCATTAAACAGCAACTTTATGTGTGATATATAACGGAATGTTGGGGCACATTACCAAGCAATAGCGATATAATTATCGCTATTGCTTGGTTAGAAACAAAAATTTACCGCTGAGCTGCGGCGATTTTTATCGCAGATAAACCTTGGTATTACCAAGGTTTATCGCAAATGCGATAAAAAACGTCCGCAATGCATGTATATCGCTGAAAAGTCAGAGATATTCATGCATTACCGAGATAATGCTCTTAGCCATGATATCCACCTCCCATTGGATAACATGGCTAAGAACTGCTCAGGGCAGGTGTTAGCTTTTGGAGATATTCGCGCTTAGCGCGAATATCACCAAAAGTTGGTAATAAGAGATAACAATGTTAGCGACTGTTTCCAGTCGCTAACATCTTGACACGCCCACATTGCATGTCATTAGTGATAAATATCACAGACATGCAAAGTGGGGCCCAAGATGGTCGCTATCTCCTACTAGCTGTCGCTAACTGGTATTAGCTAGGTAATAGGGAGATACTTTTATCTCCGCTTTCTTGGCTTTTAAAGCCAAAAAAGCGGTGATAAACCCCCTTGATAATATGCCCCGTTATGTTATTTATTCTAAGTCTTTACATGGCATGTAGGTAACATCAGGTCAGCACAGTTCACAAAAAAGTATATCATTTTGAATTTATATAACATGGAATTTGTATAATGTCACGTGGTTTGATTTGTATAAAAGGTCACGCCATACCACTTGCCTGATGGAAATGATTATGCAAAATAGGAGATGTCAAGACTTTGAACCATTTCTTGAAGGTATAAACATTTTTGTTTTAGTTTGATATTTATTGAACATTTGAAATGATGTATTATTTATTTAGAACAGTGTCTATAAGTTGTTGTTGCCTTTTTTATTTTATTGGGTGTTTTTAATTATCTGAAGAAACTAATTTGATCTGATCAATGTCTGATGTGAAAGAGTGGTGACGCTTGATTAGTTGATGAAAATTGCCCTGCGATCGGTAAGAGAAATGCTTGCAAGCTTTACATTGGCAGTCAGGCACAAGACGAGATGACTGCTCTTTCTGATGTGATTACACCAGCCATTCAATCTCAGTTAGCCAGCTCTGTGCCTGGGGTAGTTGAAGATCACACTGAATGTTGTGAACACTATCAAGGTTGCGTTTTTCACATCTTAACCACACTTGTCTAGTGATAACCTCCAATTGACAACTAGTTTTTGACCAAACTAAGCCTTTTATCCTACTCTGCTATATATTAGACCTTTCTGTCCTATGGAGAAAGGAGCAGTGCATACATTACTTGTGGAATATAGCTCATTTTCACAGTTTCCTTTCGAATGCTAAAGGCACACCTTCCCTTACCATCTGGGCACTTACAAACTGGGACACTTGCTAGTTGTGAAGAGAGGGATATATGTTGTAGTTCTGAAACATGTCGACTCTGCCTCTTTATGGAGGAGTGAAAATGCACACTTTTAGTCCTTCGGGTGGTGTACACAGACAACAATAGAATTAAGTATAATAATACCCCATAACACATTTTTACCTTACCAACACCTCCAACTTTACTACAGTATTTTGCAGGATAATCGAAACTAGATAATGTTGTTGGGTCACTGTTCTTATTTTGCTCTAACGGACATAGATCACCACACCTTAACATATAGAAGGTATCCATCATTTATTTTAGTTGCACTTTCAACTTTTGGTTAGAGGTAAAGGTGGCTTCACCATTTGCACTGTGTTGCTGCACACTCTTTCCTAAAGCTGGACTTGTAAGTATTAAAACAGTATACTAGATTACAAATTACCCTTGGAAAAATGATCTTGCATGACAACTTTCACAGACATTATTTTAGAACTTCTCAATGTATCCATTTTATTCAGCTGTCAGATGTGTCTGTCAAAGACATAAGGCTGGCCGGGTGCGTAATAATACTGTGCTAATAATTTGTTTTTATTAGCTGATGATTTCAATGCCAACATTTCTGGCCTGATGTACAGTGATTCAGTCTACTGAGAAAGGATGGGAGAGGAACATATTGGCAACGTGGTTAAACAACAGCATACATCACCAAGAAAGGTTTATGGTGGATTTTATAGATTTGTTTGATATGATTATTTAATTTAAAAGTAACAGGCACGTTGAGTGTCCTTTAACAGCTCTGTGTACAGGATTGACGTAATTGACTATTCAAAATAATTTCCTACCGTATCAATGAACATAATCTTCTGGCAGTCTCCTAATTTCCACATTCACCCCTATGCTGGTTTACCTTTCCCAAGAAATGAAATAATTATTTGATGTGGCAGAAATTTTTAATAGGAAAATAAAGATATGTTCCTAGTAACCTAAAATGTTGACAGAGTATATTGTTGAAATAATAAACACCCTCCAGGAGTTTTGTAACTGGACACATGTGTTGTATGAACTACCCATCTCTACAGTACGCAGTAGGAGGCTCGTTTCTGACAGGTTCAGGATTGAGAGAGGCACCATCATGGGAGTCCATGTCCCCCTGCTCTTTGCCCTGGCCATGGAGCCACTGGCGTTCATGCTTCATAAGGGAGTGCGTGGCTAAGGATATTCCGTTGGAGGCTATCCTAACATAGTCTCCATTACACGGATGACATGATAAAATATTTGCTAGCGGACCCTTCCATTCTCCCACGTGAATGTTGACTTTAGACAGCTTTAGCCGAATATACGGACTGCAAATTAACTGGGGGAAATTATGTCTATTCCCAATATTGCAGACCCCTGATGCCCCATAGTTATGGAAGTATGACAGGATCTGGTAGAGGGTAACCTGGGTAGGGCCTGATCCTAGATGCGACAATTGCTGCCTTTCTGGACACAACAACCTTTATCACCTAAGGGGAGAGTGTCCATTGCTAACATTTTAGTGCTTCTGCGCCTCCCATATGCAGCTGATTTTGAAGAGAGCCTTCTTTGCGGACCTTCGGTGGGTACTGGCTGCCTTGATCTGGACAAATAAAAGGCATACAGTGAAACTAGAGATGTTACATGCCACACTAGAGGATGGTGGGTTGGAAGCTCCCAGTTACAAGTCCTTTTATGCCACAGCCCAACTCCAGACGCCCCTATGAGGGATAATTAAATGAGGCCAACCCAGGACAGCGATTGGCAGGCGCTTTGGGGCCTGCTCACCCTTGGAGCGGCTCTTGACTTCCCCCCATACTGCAGTCACCAATATGCCAGAGTGGACTTGGAAGAAATGTATATTTTGGGGAAAATGCAATATCCCTTATGTGCCTGGCCTGACACTCTGACCCCTCCCACAGAGCAGATGCTGAACTAGGACCTACCCGGTGGACTCTTTACAGCTACTGGGTTGGAGTTTGGGGGATATAATAGTGAATGGTAGTATCTGAACTTTTGACCACTTGATGGCCGGAGGCGGACTCGATCCAGTACAGTTCCTTTGGTACTCTGCACTGAGGGGAGTGGTGGGGAATCTGAGGAGACTGGAGGGGACCCCTTGACAGATGGCAGGTCCGCTGGACCTGATGCTGACATTGGCCGGCATCAGACAGGCTATCTCATATACATACAGGGCACTATAAGATCACAGCACTGATGAGCGGTTCCCGGGGCTCAAGGTCTAGTGGGACGAGAAATTGAATGTGGAATTACAAGATTCCACATGGAGGAGGTGGTTGGGTTCAATAAAAACAATTATGCCGAATGCAAGGTTTAGATTTACACAATCCAATTATTTGCACCACGCATACCTTTCTCCAGACAGGATAGAAAATGTTTCCCCCAGCACGGGGAAGAGGTGTCCTTGATGACAACAGGTTAATCCAGACTTCCTCCAAATGGTGTGGCTGTGTCCAACAACTGAGTTCTTCTGGCAGACAGTGTTTGCCTGTGTGTCAGATGCTTTTATGACACAGCTGATCGGTCTCCAAATGTTGACATTGGTATCAGCAAAACAGTGTATCACAATGGCATGGAGGAGTGCACTCGCCTCTCCCATGATTGTGTGGAAAAGGGATGTGATTCCATGGGCAAATGCAGAGGTATTGGTTTAGATAGATGCTAGAGCACGGGATGGGAGATGTAATGTCATGGAGCAATGGAATTAGATTTCAGCCAGATTAAATGTGATTCTTGCCCCCAAGGACAATGCTACTACATCATAGACAGAAGGCCACTTGTTGGCTGCAGCCATGAGTAATTACTCCCTATCGGAGTGTTCTGAGGTTCTGACTCCTGATGTGCTTTGAGAATTGATGGGGCTGGGCGTAGGGGATTGAGCAGAGATGATGGCTTTTTTCGTTTTAATTTTTTTTATTTTTGGGATTGTGCTTATCCATTATGTTAATTTTGGAATCATATTGGCATGATTGACATAATCTGATTTTCATGATCCTTATGTTAAGCATCTGCAGGTAACCGTTTTGATTTACAGGCTGCTTACACTGAGTGACCCTGCATTGCGGTATTGTACTTCTTGTGGACTGGAAAATATATATTACGATGATGCCATGCCAGTGGAGAACAAAATGATAAATATAAAATCAATAAAAATATATACCAATAATACAGGTGGTTTTCCACTCCTGATATTGAGCTGCATATTTATGATGCCCAGGCTAAATGTGTGCATTTTCTATTGCATGGGCAAGGTCTGGTGGCTCATGGACTAATGCATCCACTGCAGGGGCCTGTGTTTAGCCTCATGGTCACAGGTTCAAATCCCGGCGGGTCCACTCAACCTTTCATCCATCTGAGGTCGCTAAAATGAGTACCATTGAGTTGGGTAACAATACACATCTGTTATTCAGCGCCAAGAGACCTCTGGGTGAACGTGCACTTTACAAATACACATGTTATGTTATAGGCCTTGGAATCTACACGTATAGTGGAAAGAGAGGTGCATCGCCATATGCTCTAATGAATGCCGTGCTGCTCACATTGTTTATGATGCCTGAAGGGATGGAATCCGCGAGGTGTACAGATGGCGCAAGGTACTAGCTGGTGATTAGACATGGGCTGCTGAGGATTCCCTCCCATCATACACCAGTAAACAACCCATGGCTCCTCCTCATCTGAGAGCCAAAGAACAAACTGCGGCTGGTTAAGCTGGTACCCACTCCATACATTTACATAAGTAATTGAAAATTCATGCCCACTGTACATATTAAATAGCATACCACACCATGTAGAGAGGCACTTCCTATTGAAATTGGAGCCATAAGGTACCAGGCAATTCTCAGATAGAGACCAAGAAGAGCAATTAAATATGATCATTGACGTTTTGCTACTTGCAAATAATATTCTTTCTATGAACAGCAGTCACTGGCATCTGAAATGTAATGTACCAATGTTTGTATTATATTCTGGTGGGATTTACAGCTATTGGGTTGGTAGCTGATGCTACATGTATTACATGTTTGCATAATAAGGCACCTAGTAGCATACCAGAGGGTTGGCACCTCACCCTTAGTGGCTCTTTTGAGTACCACAACAATACCCAACTTCCTGTGAGAGGCTATTCTGCCTTATCTCTTCAACTAGCCAAGTGTACGAAGGTAATGTGCTGGACTAAAGGCCTGCTCCAGATAACTGGAGGTTGGATAAGGGACCTAATTTTCTGTATACTTATATGTTACTTACATGCCCCTTTTGACTTCCACAGGGTCTCTAAAAGACAGTATTTACAATCAAGAGAACAAAGTATTTTGATCTAAATCACTTGGGTCTTATTGTTTTGTATTCCACTTGAGTCCAACTGCCCTATTTAGAGCAAAGGGTCTGATTTTTCTGTGGTCCAAAACTGGAAAAAAATGACATTTAAATTCTGTGAAAAAACTCCCAGGGTGTGAGAGTTATTAGTGTTTTGATTTTTAAACCAATCTCTTGATTTAGGAGTTTGTTTTTGAAAAACAAAAAAGTCTGGTGGTTGGCCACCAGAAACTCAATGGCTAATTACAAACTATGTTTGCATACATAAGATCCATTGTAGTGGTGGCTCTTGGAAGGCATAGAGATCTTCACTGAGCCAGTGAAATGCTAATGGGAGCAAGAAGGGCAGGCAGAAACGTGTTGTATAAATTTGTGTTGCCATTCCCAATAAAGTATTGTGTGCATAGCCCTGAGTTTACATGTCATTTGAGATATCATCAGTGATGTCATTGACCATGTTATGAGTGATGTAATATGTGATATCATCAGCAGTGCATTGCAGGAGCGCGAGTTATAGTTAGCTCAGTTACGTATAATGCCTACATTTCACAGGTTTTGTTCGAGTGAAATGTCAGCCTAACTCTAACGTTACTGTAACCTGTGTTTTTTGTCTATGAATTTCTAAGGTTTTTTAAATGCTAATTCCACAGTCGAAACGTGTTACCGGATTAAATAAATCGAGCACTGCAGTGTGATTCTCCTGAGAGTGCGCTTTATTTAGACTTTTGTGCTTTCTATTTAGCTCCTTAGTAAGACAACAACGGTCCTTAACGCATCAAGTAAACACAATATAATGAATTATAGTCAACAATGTGTACTATAAGGAAAAAAGGTGTCCAGCCGGACACTGTATTTAATAAATATAAGGTATAAAAAGATATTGTGAGCACAAATATACAGTGGGATACAATCCTGCATCCAATACATGAAAGACAAAAACAGAAATGGAGAAAGGGTTTTTTCCAGGCAAAGGGAAGAAAAGAGGACCCTAATAATCAGTAGTAAATCGTATCAGAGCTGTCCATACATAGTTAACACACACATGAAAACACAATGGAAAACTTGTGTGTAACTATTTAACTTTTTGACGGCGTTTCGATCCCTAACACACAGATACAAGGATCATCATCAGGGCAATTAATGAATGCCTGAATATTAAATGCAATCTTGGAAGCTTGAGGCTTAAAACGGGCCGGAGGTTTTCAAGGCTCGCCACTGAGGTCAGAGGGAGAGCCGGTGTCCACTGTGTGGCTTTGAGCTACCGGATTGATAGCTCGGGTTGTGTAAAAACCTGATGAATGGAGGTAACCGGTGCGGTGTGATGCGGAACCACTGTTAACCACAGCATGGCTGAGAGCTCGAATTGTCCGATAAGTCTGTTGGGATTTCGCTGCACGGGTTGGCAATAATGAATGTGGGACCACAGGAATGTTGTCCCAGTCGGTGAGCTTCTGGGAGGAACGATGCCTCATACACCAAATGGCGAGTGTTCGCGGGCTGCCGGGCACGGTGTCGTAGGCAGGAACGACCCCACCGGCCTGGCTGCCCGTGAACTTGATTTTAACTTTACTTGTTGGATTGCTGCAACCACACTATCCTTAGTGACGACCAGACTGAAATGGAGATAAAGGACAGTGTTTACAGAAAACATTAAAACTGAGATTATCTTCAGATTGCATGCTTTATTGCTTTCTAATGTATGGCACAAGTATAAGCCTGCATATTTCAGAAGTGTTAAACCTAGCATCCTTGAATTTGTTCCCCCTGTTTTGCCTACAACCCTCCTATTTTCTGACTTCGTTTTTGCTGGCTTTAGGACTCTGCCAGTTTACCAATGCTAACCAGCGCCAAAGTTCTTGTGCTCTCTTTTTAAAAACATGGTAGAATTACCTTATAGACCTAGCTGTGGGAAATTCACTTTTCAGGTCGAAATCCCTCACTCCCCAGAGGTGACATGCTTCATCGTTTGGGATTCTCCACTCTAAGGAAAAACCTAGTTCCTTTGAGGGCTACAACCCTCTCTCTGAGAGGGAGGAGCTCAGGGATGTTTTGGTGTCAACTTTACCAGGATTTTACAAAATCCACAAGTAATGAGAACTAGAGTTTGAGTGAGGGCGCAGGGCAAAGAAAAATAAACGTAAGGGATGTGACGATACAACTAGCTAGCTAGCTTTATTCAGATGTACTCCCTGCCAGGAATAAAAACATTGCACCTGCGGTATGGATTTAAAACGCATGTGTGTGGTGGAAACTCGTGGTCAACATGTTTCAGCCATAATACCCCAAAATTGAGCAAGGCTTTCCTCAGGACCTATTTAGATTCTGCTGCTTAGTGAAAAAAATCAAAAATATGGAACCATTAATACTCCTGGTTCGTCTTCTTCAGAAGGTGACTGTACCTAATGGGAACATAACCAATAGGTGAGTGACATATAACCAGGGAATTTATTAGCTGTGCTGATGTACAAACATCCATAAAAAGGAAGACTCTTTCCTGCAACTGTGCCTAAGTCCATCATCGAATTTAAGGCATGGTTGAACAGCAGGAATGACTGCTTGAAATTAATCTGTGAATACTGTAACACGTGTTTACCATTTCCTGATTTTCTGATTTTTCGTTCTGAGGGCGGATTGGGGACTGAACTATACAAGAAGCCTATGTCCAGCGACTCGCTCTTGTCGTACGAGAGCTTTCATCCTAAAGCTCTTTGTAACAATTTGCCGTTCCAGCAATTCTTATGAATCATGAGGAGTTGCTTCTCGACCACCAAGTATCAAGAACATGCCCAGACTTTGGCAGTCCAGCTAGATGTGAGGAATTACCTTAGGAAGCTGGTGAAGAGATCAATGAAAAGTGAAGTTAACAACGACAGAAAAGCTCTCATTGAACCCAGCAGACCTAAAGAAACCAATGACAGACTGACTTGTGTGAATACTTTTTGTAGCTTCTCTAATAAAATCAAAAAAAGCATTCTTTCAAATTTGAAGATACTGAACATTGGCAGTACTCCTTTACCACACCCGCTTTTTACCTTCAAACGTAGTGCTAACATTAAATATCAGTTAGTACACACACGTCCACGTATGACCAAGACAGGACATCAAAACACTCTTTGGGATCTACCTACCGTGAGAGGCGATTTTCTGTGGGGCTCGTGCGCAGCCTGCCCACAAACAGCACACACACATAGATAGCGAGTCAACCAGACCGTGTGTACTATCCAATCACACAAATTGCAAAAGAGATAGGTTAATTTACCTGATCATTTGCCCCTGCACATTGCGTCACGTGGGCATGACTACACGTACAGTTAAGACCCGCTTTCTATCACATAAAAGCACCATTCGGTGAAGAAAATCTTCAACCAAACTGACCAGCCACTTCCTTGAAGTTAACCACTCCCCAGAAGATCTCAGGTGGATGGTTTTGGAGAAACCATCTATCCCAAATCATATCACTGACAGTGCCACATACCTATTTAGGAGTGAACAACAGAGGGTGCACAGACTAGTAAATAGTGACAATATAGGTCTGAATGACGAGATCCCATGGGTTTCTCCATGATAACAAATCTGGTGAGGGTGCATTGTGCCGTCTTATCATGACAATGATTTTTTCTACATGGAGCCATACTAAATCTTTCTCTGTGTACATGGATTGTTTTGGAAACTGATAGAGCGTCCCACCTGATTAATACAAAGTAAAGGCAGTATGTATTATTATATAGATCATGGACTCATGAGAGTACATGCTATAACTCCTGTTAGGCCTCTGGATGCATCACACATGATTATTGATGCCAGTGTCACTTTTTATTGGTATCTCCTTCCAAAAGCAGTGAACATATTAAGTGGGTTCTTCTGATATCATTGATTCACACGAGCATACAATGTGCTTCTCTGAAGTTTTGGTTACGGGTTTGCACTATAATTCCTGGCATCCTAGTTTGAGTTTGCGCATGGCTGTGGAGTAGCAGTATTTTCTGCAATAGGCGGGTCGCAGACTGAGGGAATTCTTTACACACCATCTCCTCAGTTCCCTTATTGACTCTGCCCCTTCTTTATAACAGCAATATACAGAGCGGTCTTGTTTCTCTTGATGTTATCTAGCACATGCACTTAGAACGTGCTCTCTGAAATTTCTATTACGGGTTGTGCACTACATTTCCCGTCATACTAGTTTTAATTTGTGCATGCGCTGAAGATTAGAAGCATTTCATTATGCATACGTGTCACGGACCAAGGGAGGGTTTCACACACTGGTTCCACATTTTCCAATCAATTGAACCTAATATCAGAGTGCTCGAGCCTCTTGACTCTCCCCTCCAGTCACAGGCTCAATCCAGCATGGAGTACCGACGGAGAGATGCGTGTCGAGGCGTGGCTCTTTTAAGCTGTAATTCCTGGGTAAACAAACTGTTTTGCTAACATGGTGCCTGGGTGGTTTCTGTTGTGTGTTTACCTAGCTAAGAGGTACAACATAATGGTAGCACCAAGTTAAGACTCCTTGCTAGTATGTTATATTTCTTGAAGGCAGATTATGGTACCCGCATCTTTCACGATGCAATTCAGGCTAGAATAAATAACATTTGCCTGTTGCATTACCTTATGTGTTACCCAGCAGTTGCAGGTAAGAGTTTTCCTTTTTATTTATGTTTTCACATCAGCACAGCTAATAAAGTCACCGGTTATATATCACTCACCTATAGGTTATGTCCCCATTAGGTACAGTTGCTTTCTGAAGAAGACGAACCAGGAGTATTATTAGTTCCGTATTTTTGATGTTTTCACAAAGACACTTTATCAGCAGCATCTAAATAGGTACTGATGAAAGCTTTGCCCGAACTTGGGGTATTGTGGCTGAAACATGTTGACCAGGTGTTTCCACCACACACATGCAGTTTAAATCCATACCGCAGGTGCGCTGTTTTTAATCCTGGCAGGGAGTACAACTGAATAAAGCTCACATTTTGTCCACTCTAGCTAGTTTTCTTGTCACATCCCTCATGTTTATTTTTCTTTGCGCTGCACCCTTACTCACACTCTAGTTCTCATTACATTTTGTAAAATCCTGGTAGAGTGGACACCAAAACTTCCCTGAGCTCCTCCTTCTCAGAAGGGTGTTGTAGCCCTCAAAGGAACTAGGTTTTTCCTTTGACAAGAGAATCCCAAATGAGGAAGCATGTCACCTCTGGTGAGTGTGGGATTTCGTCCTGAAAAGCGAATTACCCACAGCCAGGTCTGTGTGATGTAGCCTGTGGTTTTTGTGCTCTTTCCCCTCACACAACCCCCCTTTTTTCTCTGAGCAGACCCAAGGATTTTGCCTTACTTTGTTGTATACTATTTCGGATACAATCCTATGCAGGTCTTTAAACTTTCCCTAGGACCCTCCTGCTCAAATCTTTTGTGTGTTAGTATCTCTGAGAAGCCTCGGCTGTGGGTCCCTATCTTACGAGTATCAGAGCAGGTTATTTGTTTTTTAATCAGAAGTAAGGTATTAGAGAGAACTGTTTAGTTTGACACATACAACTATTGTCTGTTAGTTACATATACATTCATAGACACTGAGGTTCTTCAATTTCTGACTTCGTACCGTATTTAGCCGTCATTTTGTGTCTCGTCGCCATTTTGTGTTGCCCTCACTCAGGCAGCACGGTGAACGGAGTGTTTTTGCTTTTCTCAGCTGCTACGTGTCTCTTCTGTTAAAGAGTAACCCCCTCCCCTTGTTTACGAAACCGATGTCAGAGTCTGGCCAAGTTCGTTAATCCATGTCTGGGTTGATTGATCCCTGTCTCGACTGACTATTTGCCTTCTCCTATTCTTTCCTTATATTATCTCATCCGACTGGCCTTGGCTATTCTCTCCTTGTATTCTCTTGTTACACAACTATCCTTTGAGGCACACAAATACGTCCTTCCACCTGCAAATTGGATTGTCGGTACTAGCACTGATTAATTTGTCGGGAGGGGTCTGAGAGAAGGGCGTATTTGAGACACCTGATAGCTTGTTTTCCAACTTTTCCTATTGGCTTGTTTTGTATGTGTAGGGAGTAAAATCTGTAAATAAGTTTACTATAAAAGACTGTGCACCACGGATTGAAGTGGCAGTCTCCTTAGAATTTACATTTCATGTGTCCTTCTAGGACAACTGTGCCTGGCTGCAGGTAATAAACTTGGTTTTCCACGCTAAACAGAGTGTCTCGTGTCTCTGTTTGACAAGGCAGGTGAACTCGGGGATTTAAGGCGTGCCCTGCGCCGCCAGGCCCATAAGGCCCGGTTCTTCAACTGGCGGCCAAAATGGGGCGGCATCAGTGGTAGCGGTTCAGCCTGAGGGTCGTGAGAAGCCCTGCAAGAATATTCCGGAGGATTCGCGAGTCACGTCAAGCGACCCCTGTATGTCGAAGTGGACCAAAGGTCTTTTTCAGCGCGGCTACTCCTTTCCGACGGCTGCTGACGACTGCTGCCCTGACTGCCACCCTGCCTTGGACCCTCTGGTGATGACCGGTATGGCGAGACGTCAGATGGACCTCTGTTGGCGTGAGAAGACCAATTAGTTAAGTATTCGTGGGTAGCGCCCACTTCTTTGTTTTGTTTTTGCATTTTGTTATTCAACCATTGCAATAGCCGAAGCCAAGGGGTGAGTAAATTTGTACTGTGTTCTTTGTTTTTCACTCCTTGAAGTTGGTAAACGGACCAGTGAACTTAAGATGCCTGGTTTTAGCCGATTTAGGAAGTTTTGTTGTTTTGGTTGTAATAGGGATTACCGGCTCGAGGACTCATGTCCGATTCCTCCGGTTGTAACTCCCACTTATGAGCTCTATTCTAAAGATGGTGTTGGTCCCATTGCCTTTAATGAGGCATGGATCCGATACACGAAGAAAGATGGTGTTTTACTGTGGCCTCAAAATGGTAGCTTTGAGCCTGATATATTAGATAATTTAGAAACAATTTTGTTTAAGAGAAAAACCCGGCCGGCAATTTTTGACTCTTTCCGCCTTTGAAGCCAAACAGAGAGAACTTAAGCAGGCAAAAAGAGATAGAAAAGCAAAAGATATGACAATCATACAGGCCGCCCAACAGTTTAAGGACAATGAGACTGATCGAGCGATTGAAGTCTCGGACAGACAACATCGTATGGCAATAGATAGATGCTACCCTCTGTTGCCTACTTCTCCACAGAGTAAGGATCTTGACGAAGATCCCTTGATGTCCCATTTGTTGACATTACCTCCGCCCTATGTACCAGGTGCTAATGCACCTGTATTGTTGCAACTTGCCCAGCAACCTGTTGTTCAGCTAGCAGGTCTGGCTCCTCCGCAGTTGCTCCTTCCTGCATTGCTACCTGCCCCTCCTTTGCCACCAACTTCTGCACCCCAGTCTCCTTCACCTTCGGTCCCTCTTGTGACGGCTATTCCTTCTCTTCCTTTGCTTAATACTGCGTCTCCAGTTTTACTGTCTGTTTCTTCCCCAACTCATAATAGGTTGGTTGATACTGCTTCCGGTCTTTTCTCCCCCCTCTTTGGGCCTTTTAATAGGACTCCTGCTTTTTCTCTTGCTCATACATGGATCATGAGTGGTCCGCTGTACAGTGTACCTGATATTCTGAGTACCTTTCTCCAGTGGAATGCGCCCACGCAGAGATATGTTTTCAATGTCATGTGTGACGCTCTTGTCAAATGATGGGAGGATATGGAGTTGGATTTAACTCCTCAGGGTCTGTTAGATATACAGGATAGGTTTGATAAAGGACTTATTGTTGGGTCCGAAGTTGAGGACGCTGTAAAGACACTTGTCACTTTCAGGTCTTTATATTCCTCTCAGACTATTCTTGAACCTGATCCTGCAGTTAGACAGAAAGTGAAACAGTACCCTATGAGAGAAGTTCCTCCAGTCTGGAGAGAAGCGGTTCCACAAGCAGGTGCTGTTCAGGCTGTCCCTGCTCATTTCCAGCGTATATGGGTACATGTCGCTTGGAAATGATCTGAAGTTTTGGCACTCAAACAGTCTCTACCGGACCCTCGTAAGAATCCTGCTTGGTATTATAAAGAGCTGTCCCAGACTGTTAATGCGTGTATTATGAATTTGGATGATATTGACATGCTAATGGGGAATGTGGTCCCACAAGCGTTATGGGCCTGGATTCGTAGGGAATACCATGATCAAGCTTTAGATGGTAATTGGGCAGCTATTGCTGCCGCAGATGCAGCACAAGGGGGTGGTGCTAAGCCGGATGATTTGATTACACAATTGCCTGGTAGAATCATCACTTTAATGAAGACGATGATGCCTGCCTTACGTGTTAACTGGGATAAGTTAGCTGCGTGTAAGCAGAAGAAAGATGAGAGTGTCTCTGATTTCTTTACTCGTTTTGAGGAGACGTTTATCGATCACAGTGGTCAGGATATGAGTACTAAAGGTGGACAGCGATTATTTGTGGATAAATATATATTTAATTTACTTCCTGAATTATCGCATAAGTTGAAAGACTCCGAAAGTTCATGGGCTGTTTCTTCGTCTGCACAGATATTAGCCACTGCTCAGTATTATGAGAATAGGGAGAAAGAGGAGAAAGATAAGGTTGAGAAGAAGACTAAGGAATTGAAAACGAAGGTTCTTCTTCAACAGGCTTACCCCCCTCGTTCTGGCCAGCGCCAGTTTCAACAGCCTCCCCAGCTACAGAGGCTGTTACAGAAACCTGAACCTTTTGTTCCGCGTCCTTTGCTTGGTCCTAATCAATGTGCCTATTGTAAAGAGGAAGGCCATTTTAAGAATAGCTGTCCGGTTTTATTGCAGCGTAATGGTGGATTTCCAGGGCCGCGAGGCCGTGGAGGTTTTCAATCAGCACCTAGAGGTAGAGGGCGAGGTGCGTTGCCTCAAGGACAGCGTTCCTTTCTCCCTCAGAATTCTTTAAATTATTTTGATCAGCAGAATACTCAGTCTGCGCAATATTATAATGACGATTATTGTGTTGAGGGTGAGGTTCCAGATTTTCATTCTAGTTAGGACAGCCATGGACAAAGTAAGGGAGTCGTATCAGTTCTAGTGGATCAGAATGGGCCTTATGTTGAAGTTGTTGCATTTGGTGTTGCAGAGCCATTTCTTTTGGATACTGGTGCAATGAGAAGTTCTATCATTCATTCCAAACTCCCTGTGGCACCTTTGTCTGGCTTAACAAACGTTTCTGTAGGATTTTCCAGCGCCCCAGTTTGCTAACCCGGTTTCTTGTCCTTTGCCTCTTTCGATTGGTCCTTACAATCTGGAAGTTCCGCTTATTTTAACGACTGGTTGCGGAGAGAACTTGTTGGGTTTGGACTTGTTGAAACGTCTTCATGCAACGTTGTATTGTTCTCCTTCTGGTGTGCATCTTACCTTTGGTGAGAAATTGGTTTCTCCTATGTATTTATCTAAAGATCGATTCCCGCCTGTATTACAGTCTCTTCCTGCTACGCTTTGGGCTACGGGTCCAAATGATGTTGGTTTGCTTCAGATTCCACCTTACGTGGTTACCATTAATCCTAATGTTAAATTACCACGTATTCCCCAGTATAAGATTTCCAATGATGGTGAACGAGCTCTGTTGGCCATTATTTATGATTTGGTTCAGAAAGGTGTGGTTGAAGAGACAAGAGGAAATGTTTGCAACAGTCCTGTTCTACCTGTTCTTAAATGCACTGATCCTTCTCAGCCTCCTGTATATCGTTTTGTGATCGATCTTCGGGAGGTCAACAAGATTGTTGTCCCCCAGTTTCCTGTTGTCCCAGATATCACTGCCTTGCTTACTATGATACCCGCTTCAGCAGCATGGTTCTCAGTTATTGACCTAAAAAATGCTTTCTTTAGCATTGCTGAAGTAAGTAGGGATATTTTTGGCTTCTCTTTTGGAGGCCGAAGTTTCCGATTCAAACGTGCACCTCAAGGCTATTGTGAGAGTCCCTCCATTTACAGTCAGGTTTTGAAATCTCAGCTTGACGCTTTCATTTTACCCCCAGGTGCAACTCTTATTCAGTATGTGGATGATTTGTTAGTTGGTGCTGATTCAGAGGACGTTTGTAAGGATGTGACTGTTTCACTGTTGCGTCATTTGTCTGACCTGCATCACAAGGTGTCCCCCTCTAAGTTGCAATATTCCCGCCAAGAGGTTACCTATTTATATCATCTCTTGTCGAAGGAGGGAAGACGATTGACCCCAGAACGAATTCAAGCAATTGCGCAAATGTCTGTGCCATCCACACAAAGGGAGGTGCGTGCCTTTCTGGGCATTACCTCTTATTGTAGACAGTGGATTCCGAATTTTTCTTTGTTGGCTAAACCTCTGTTGGCACTTACTCTGAAAGATACACCCCAACCTCTTCCCTGGACTGATGAATGTCAGAAAAGTTTTTCTGACTTACGTACTGCCTTGTGTTCTGCCCCTGTGTTAGGTACTCCAGATTACAGTAAGCCTTTCACACTCTACGTTCACAAAAGAGAGGGTTGCGCGTTGTCAGTTTTAATGCAACAATTTGGAGACAAACAACGGCCATGTGCCTATTTTTCGGCTACGTTGGATCCAGTAGCCAAGCCATTGCCTAATTGTCTCAGAGCTACAGCAGCGGCACCAATCTCAATTTGTCAATCTGCTGGATTGGTATTAGATAACATTCTTGTTGTTATGGTACCGCATGCAGTAGATACTCTTTTATATAGAACGAAAACACAACACCTCACGAGTGCTCCTTTGTCTGGATATGAGCTGACGCTCTTGGCTAGCCATATACACATCAAGCGGTGTAATACTTTGAATCCAGCAAGGTTGTTACCTATTCCGGACGAGAAAGGCATTCAAGAACAGCATGATTGTTTTCTTCGAAAAGAGGAGGAAACGAAAGGCAGAATAGACTTAAAAAACACACCACTTGTGGACCCGGATGGGATCCTATGGGTGGATAGGTCTTGTTTCAAGCTTCCAAATGGTGAGACAACTGCAGCTTATGCTGTTACCACCTTGTATACGGTAGTGGAGACAGCACGCATTCCACAGAATTCATCCCAAGCAGCTGAACTAATTGCCCTAACAAGAGCGTGTGTGTTGGCTAAGGGAAAAAGAGTGAATGTTTACACTGATAGCCAATACGCCTTTGGTGTGGCTCATAGCTTTGGTCGTTTGTGGAAGGAAAGAGGATTCTTTACTTCCCACGGGACTAAGATACAGCATGGTCAGTTGGTGACTGACCTTCTCGAATCACTTGCTCTACCTACACGAATAGCAATAGTCAAGTGTAATGCACATAAGAAGATTACTGATGATGTGGGTCATGGGAATGCTTTTGCAGATGAGGTAGCAAAAGAAACAGCGAGAGATGTTATGAGTTGCATGTGTGTTGCAGGCCCTGCAATATGGGTCAGAGAGGGAGGAATGCGTGAGGACACAATAGAAAGTGTGAGAACGATTCAAGAAGAGGCTACTGAGAAGGAATTGAGTGAGTGGAAAGAAAGTACGGGAATGTTGGGCGCGACAGAATGTTGGACGGAATTGTCAGAGCATCAGCGTTGGCTGTTACCAGACGCCTATGTACTACCTGTAGTTACTATGGCGCATGTTCCAGCCCACATTAGTGCAAAAGGCATATGTAAACTTCTGGCTCCAGTATGGCAGAATGAAGGAATTCCTAAATGTGTGGAAAATGTGGTGAAGCATTGCATTGTTTGTTTAATGCATAATCCAGGAAAAGGAACCCCAAATCCAGCAGGTCATTTTGCTCCCCCTACGTACCCTTTCAAGGTATTACAAATCGATTACATTCATATGGATCGTTGTAATAACCTCAAGTATGTTCTGGTGGTGGTGTGTGCCTTTTCCAGATGGATAGAGGCATACTCACTAAAGGACAATACTGCTTTATCTACTGCCAAAGTCCTTTTGAATGAGTTTTTCCCGAGGTTTGGTTTGCCGCGCATTGTCTGGAGTGACAATGGGAGTGAATTCGTAGGCCAAATCATGCAGAAAGTGTGTACAGGTCTTGGTATTAGGCAGAAATTCCATGCGGCAAACCACCCTCAGTCAGCAGGTTTGGTAGAGTGCTATAATGGCACTCTCAAGCTTAAATTGGCAAAGATTCAGGCCAGCACGGGTCTTGCTTGGCCTGATGCCTTACCTTTGGCACTTTTATCTCCGAGAACTACTGTGCATTCTCGTTTAGGACTCTGCAGATCCAGGTCACTCCATCCAACCCGGAGACTGGGTCTGTTTGAAGAATTTCCAGCAGAAAAAGAATCTGGAACCTCGTTGGGGCCCGCCTTGGCAAGTCTTGTTAGCAACACGTACAGCAGTAAAGGTCATCCGGAAAAAGAACTGGGTCCATGGCATGCACTGTAAGAGGGTACCTTTGCCTCTACCTTTTGATCAGTAGGTTCGTAAGGGCATGAGTGACAGGGAAGGCAAAAGGGTCCCTCGATTTGTACCTTTTAGTAGTGCACGCCTGGATCAAACGAAGTCTGAGAAAGAAGACGACAACGTGTTGCAAGAAGCTGTACCATCACATCTGCGATAGAACACAGTGAACCCAGAAATTTGTTTAAGGAGCAAACAATCCCTAATAAGACTCGGTACAATTTAAGAGCAAGACTATTATTATTATTATTATATTTATTTTTATAGAGCGCAACAGCTACCCTAAGGTTTCCCGGCGCTAAGAAAGAGGCTGAAACAGGTAACAAGGGGAAAGGGACAGTTGAGCAGATTAAGTTTAGTTATTGGTTAAACAACCATGTCTTCAGGTTCTTACGGAATTGCAAATAGCATTCATTTGTGCGGAGTTGGATTGGAAGGGAGTTCCATAACAAGGGGGCCAGATAGGAAAAAGAGCGACCTCCTTGTCTAACTCGATTGATCCTGGGTACCTGGAACTTATGTTGAGTCGAGGAGCGTAGAGTTCTAATAGGGACGTATTGTTTAACCAAGGAGCTCAAATATGCAGGGGCCTTACCGGCCTTAATTCTATGCATGAAACATAGAGCTTTAAATTTTGCTCGTTGTTCAATCCGGAGCCAATGGAGACTCCGGAGACCAGATGACGTAGAGGATCTTTTTGGTAACATGCATATCAGTCTCACAGCTTCATTTTGCACTGTTTGGAGTTTCTTGGTAACATCCTTGCATACTCCCAGGTATAAGATGTTGCCGTAGTCCAGCCTAGAAGTAATTAGAGCTTGGACTACAGTTTTTAGTGTATTCTGGGGGAGCATCCACCTGATTTTCCTTAGCCACTTGAGTATGGTAAAACACGTGGCTGCCACTCTGACCGTTTGCTGTTTCATAGATAGGTTTTCATCAAAAATGATGCCCAGGTTGCGAGCATTGGTAGAGGGGGTGGGTGTCGGCCCCATCTGAGAGGGCCAATGTTGTGGGCCCCACAAGGAGGTTTGTTTTCCAAATAAAAGTAATTCCGTCTTTCCTCCATTGAGTTTTAGCTTATTCTCAAACATCCAATTGGCAATGTTGGAGAGGCCCAAATGGAGGGAAGATGGGTTGGAATGTGCATTTGCCGAGAGTGAGTAAACAATCTGGGTGTCGTCAGCGTATGAGTAAATTGTCAACCCAGATTGTTCGGCTAAACGGGCAAGGGGACTGACGTATAAATTAAATAATAAAGGGCTGAGTATCGAGCCCTGGGGAACCCCATAAGGTTGATTATGGGGTTGAGAAGAGGATGTGGCCGAAAATACTTGAAAAGTTCTCTCAGAGAGAAAACTACTAAGCCAAGCCAGTGCTGGTCCTGTGATACCATAGGTTTGCAAGGTGTTAAGGAGGATGGTGTGGGAGACCGTGTCAAATGCGGCACTTAAGTCGAGTAATATAAGTGCCACGGTCTCCCCTTCATCCACTTGCCGACGTATGGTTTCAGAGACACCAAGTAAGGTGGATTCCGTTGAAAAACCTGTCCTAAAACCGGATTGGGATGTGTGAAGAAGGTGATTGGATTCTGTGAAGTGAGTGAGTTGGGAGACAATATGTTTCTCCAAAATTTTGGAGAAAAGGGGCAGCAGCGAGATTGGACGGAAATTAGAGGGGTCGTTTGGATCTGCGGTAGATTTCTTTGGAAGAGGTGAGACCATGGCATGTTTCCAAGCTTTAGGGACTTCAGCCTCTCTCAAAGAACTGTTCAGAAGCTCTAAAATGAGCGTGAGGGAAGGGGTGTCAAGTGAAGGAAGGATTTGGGGGGGGAAAGGGTCAAGGGGAGAGCCAGACTTAATAGTTTTTATAATTTCGTGTAATGAAAACAAGTTCAGGGGGACCCAGTTGGTTAGAAGCTGGGGGTGAGTGGCTGAGACGGAGTGATTAATAACTTTTCCTGATTTGGACAAGCTTTCCGGGGAGTTCGGGACTGATGGAGGACTATTTGGGTCTTTGAACTCCTCATAGATTTTGTCTATTTTATTTTGAAAGAATTCTGCCAGAGCATTGCACTGTGCAGAGTCTAGGGAGGGTGCTTTTGGTTGGCAGGATGAACCAGATAAATCCCGGATGATTTTAAAAAGTGCTTTGGGCCGATTTTGGGCATTTTCAATAGTTGTTTTAGCAAATTCGGCTCTAGCTAATGCACAATTTGCATGGTAGTTCAGCAGGGCTGCTTTATATAATAATTTTTGTGCGGGATCATAGTGTGCACGCCATCTGCGCTCAAGATTTTTACAGGTTGTTTTTTCCAACCTAAGGGCATCAGTAAACCAGGGAGCAGGAGGATGGAGTGGAGTTTGGTTTATATTTTTCTGTGGAAGACATGTATTTATGGCAGAACTGAGCCAGTTTTGGATAGTTGTAGCATCTCCTATATTTGTTGTGTTGATTAAGGGCCTGGTGTCCCTAAGACAGGTATTGAGCTTCATAGCATCCAACTTTTTCCAGTTCCTTAACACTCTGGGACCAGATGAAGCTTTACGAGAGATGGTCAGCTGTGGTGTTGCTATTGTAAATTCCACTAAATAGTGGTCAGACCAAGGAATAGGCTTCGGTGGTTTGCAAATGATGTTATCTTGATTGAAGAAGATTGGATCAAGGAGATTACCTGCCTTATGGGTTGGACCTTCATTATGAAGGGTGAGATTTAAGGCCGATAGATCTGCTAAAAAGTTGGTACTGGTGTGACTGGAGATGTCATTTAGATGGATGTTTAAGTCTCCAACTATCAAAAAGTTGGTTGCCTCTAGTAGATATGGTGCAATGAGCTCGGGAAACGAAGCAGCCCACGTGCTGGCTGTGCCCGGGGCTCGATATATTAAAGCACCAGATAGAGTGAAATTCGAAGATAACTTAAGCTTAAAAGAACCAGCTTCACAATTGGGAATGTCAAGATCCATCCATTGACATACATAGGAGTTTTGAAAAATGATGGCGATACCACCCCCTTCTTTATGTGTTCTGTTTTTGCTAATATAGCTATAGTTAGTAGGTAGCGCAGCTGCAATGTCTGGACCCGAGCTATTGGTCAGCCAGGTCTCCGTAAGAAACAGTGCAGCTGGTTGTAAATCAGAAAGAAGATCATAAATATCCCTTTTGTGTTTAGGTAGTGACCTACAATTTAAACTGATAAAACAGTGGTTGACTAATGGTTGAGGAGGAATTGGTATATGCCGCTTTGGTGGAAAGTCGGCAGTTTCCAAATCAATTTCAGAGGGTATGGACAGGAGACAGAGGTTACATTCAGAACAGGAAAAAGGGGTGTATGTGCAGTTTAAATTCTTGCCTTTTGAGCATGTAGAAGGAATACATGCCAGAAGAGCCTCTTTCGAGTAAGTAATATGGGAGTGGCTGGCAGCGCCAAGGGTCGTGGCCGCTGGCCGCGTCTGGTCGCGGACGGGCGCAGACGGGCAGGACTTTGGCTTGACTTCGGCGCGACATCGGCGCACCCGCTGCGCGCGCCCGCTACGCGGTCGAGGACACATGGATTATAGGGGCAGGGGGCAGGGGCGGAGTCAGCTTCAGGTCGCTGATTGGTTGTGCCCTGGAAGTAGCAATCACTTCCTCCGTGGTGGGCGTGGCGCCGTCCCTCCACTCAAACCAAACTTTTGGCGGTGGACCGGGGATGCGCTTTACATTTAGGTAGGTGAGTGCATTTACAAGTTTAAAAACAGTTTATAGACACTTTAAAATCGTGTGCAATCAATGGTTTTTACCAGCGCTCATAATTCGTGCTCTCCTTCGTATCACTCTGCTTCAGAATCAACAGAGGGAAAGACGGGCGCGGCTTAAGAACCTGTGGGGAGTCAGCTTCAGGTCGCTGATTGGTTGTGCCCTGGAAGTAGCAATCACTTCCTCCGTGGTGGGCGTGGCGCCGTCCCTCCACTCAAACCAAACTTTTGGCGGTGGACCGGGGATGCGCTTTACATTTAGGTAGGTGAGTGCATTTACAAGTTTAAAAACAGTTTATAGACACTTTAAAATCGTGTGCAATCAATGGTTTTTACCAGCGCTCATAATTCGTGCTCTCCTTCGTATCACTCTGCTTCAGAATCAACAGAGGGAAAGACGGGCGCGGCTTAAGAACCTGTGGGGAGTCAGCTTCAGGTCGCTGATTGGTTGTGCCCTGGAAGTAGCAATCACTTCCTCCGTGGTGGGCGTGGCGCCGTCCCTCCACTCAAACCAAACTTTTGGCGGTGGACCGGGGATGCGCTTTACATTTAGGTAGGTGAGTGCATTTACAAGTTTAAAAACAGTTTATAGACACTTTAAAATCGTGTGCAATCAATGGTTTTTACCAGCGCTCATAATTCGTGCTCTCCTTCGTATCACTCTGCTTCAGAATCTAATGACTAATGAAAGACAATTGAATTTTTCTTTTTAATTTTCTGATTAGGTTTTTTTTATGAGGGACGTTTTCTTTTCCACTATCCATCAAGTTGCAGGGTCACGGTAGGAGTCTTAAGCTGTGACCTGAGGAGTGACAGTAGGTCTGCAGGACGTGCAGTGTCATAGGACGGCTAATAATCAAAGCTAAGTGATCTAGAAATATTGCCGTGAGCAACACTTTAGAGTATGGATACTAAAGTGGAAATGAAGGATAAGAACGAAAAAATTAAAAGTAAATGTAAAAAATTATTGGTTAGTCCGTGTGGCATAACCTTATGCATTTTAATATGTTCATGTATTTTATTGGCGTGTGTAAGTTGGGTTGTTTACACTATGCAGCAGGCACCTGCTCCAACTTCTGTTTCCTTATCTTTCCCTACCACTGCCTACCCACATCGGTTTCATACACTTCCAGAACATGAGCAGATTAGGAGAACAGAATACTTTAATAATTCATTTATTCAGTTATTGTATCAGCATCAACTGGTAATGAACACCACTGATTGTTGGGTCTGTGGGTGACTTTATTAAAGGGTTGCTTCCTTTCTGGGGCCCAATGGCCAATAGCAGAGATATCAGACAGCTAGTTCATGTTGTTGAGGCTACCATAAATGTAACTTCTGGAGCCTTGAGTAATCTGACAGCCGAACTTCAGGCGGATCGCCTTATGACTTTGCAGAACCGAATGGTTCTAGACATCGTGGAGAAGTGTGGCTCAGGGGTTAGAGGCGGCAGACCCGAAAGCTGAGATCGGCCCTGGACCAGGGTTCAATTCCCCGCCTCGACGGGGCTTGGGCTCAATAATTCCACGGACTCGATAATTCTCGCTCCGGTACCTACTCGCCTCACGGGTTCACACTCTGCGACTCTGGGCAATAGCTTGCTTAATCTCCACAACGGCCCCTCGCGGCGGGAGGCCTGGCTTTCACCTTGTGGATACCCTGCCGGGGTTATCTCACAGGGGAATACCAGGACGGGTTCCCTAAGCAAGCGCTTAGATACCTGCGATGTGGGTGATTTGCGCTATATAAATACATGTACATTTACATTTACATTGTCCTTGCAGATCGAGGAGGAGTCTGTAAATTTTATCGGGTCTAGTTGCTGCATTTACATTCCTAATAAATGCCCCTACGGTATACCAAGCCATCTCCAAGTTGCATATCATCTCAGAGTCTATACTCCAGGACACAGGAGATTGGTCTGTGATGGGATGGTTTTGGGGACTGCTGTCCACATGGGGATGGAAGATACTAACTTTCCTTGGAATGGTCTTGGCCATCATTTTCTCTTGTTGTCTCTGTGTACAGTGTGGCCCTGCCATCTGTGGTCTTTGTGCCACTATGTGTGTTCCAAAGCCTGTGTCACAGAAAACAGAGAATATTAGAATGATGTTACAGCAACAGCTCGATGACCTCATGGCCATTGACATCGACTCAGACTACCTCGAGTCCTTTGTGTCTTGCCTGAGTACTGGCAAAAGGAGGGTCTGAGGCTCTTCAATTTCTGACTTCGTCCCGTATTTAGCCGCCATTTTGTGTCTCGTCGCCATTTTGTGTTGCCCTCACTCAGGCAGCACGGCAAACTGAGTGTTTTTGCTTTTCTCAGCTGCTACGTGTCTCTTCTGTTAAAGAGTAACCCCCTGCCCTTGTTTACGAAACCGATGTCAGTGTCTGGCCGAGTTCGTTAATCCATGTCTGAGTTGATTGATCCCTGTCTCGACTGACTATTTGCCTTCTCCTATTCTTTCCTTATATTATCTTATCCAACTGGCCTTCGCTATTCTCTCCTTGTATTCTCTTGTTACACAACTATCCTTTGAGGCACACAAATACGTCCTGCCACCTGCAAATTGGATTGTCGGTACTAGCACTGATTAATTTGTTGGGAGCGGTAATATACGGGGTCTGAGAGAGGAGCGTATTTGAGACACCTGATAGCTTGTTTTCCAACTTTTCCTATTGGCTTGTTTTGTATGTGTAGGGAGTAAATATGTTTACTATAAAAGACTGTGCGCCACGGATTGAAGTGGCAGTCTCCTTAGAATTTACATTTCGTGTGTACTTCCAGGACAACTGTGCTTGGCTGCAGCTAATAAACCTGGTTTTCCACGCTCAACAGAGTGTCTTGTGTCTCTGTTCGACAATGCAGGTGAACTTGGGGATTTAAGGTGTGCCCTGCGCCGCCAGGCCCATAAGGCCCGGTTCTCCAACACCCAGCATAATAGACACCTTTCAAGTTGGACCTTCAACACAAGGCGATGACTGGTATTCTGTTGCTCAAGAAATCCTACTCCCGCATATATATACACGGAGCCATCATGACATAATATCTGAGAGGAAACTGTGCACCAACAGGGTTAAGAGTCACCAATGCACCATGTCTGTTTTGGAGGATAAGCTGTTCCTAACTGATTGGTCTCTTGTGGCGTAGCGCTGCACCCACGACTGGCTGATCCTTACAATTAATGCAACCAAACGTATCGCAGACACAATCCTCATGGAAATACAGACATTGGTATCTCAGATAAAAGTTACTGAGGTGGTCCACCACAACCACCCCAGTGGTGGCCGCCGGGACCCTTTGGTTATCCCAATTTACCTCCACATGGGCAAATTTTCCCATACCAACAGCAACCACGGATTTTTCCAAACCATCCTTTTTTTGGTTATGGCCGAGGCAGATCCAGAGGAAAACGGCGGTACCAACAAGCCCAAAAGCATTGGGCCGCCCCTCTGGCAGCACAAACAACACTGAGCATGACGGAAGCCCAAGCAGAGACCAGCAATGAGAGGATTTAGTCATCAATCTCAGCCAGCGGCAACTGAAGATGGAAGAACATGCCCTTTTAAACAAGTGATTAGGCTTTGTTCCCTCTCACAGAGGTGACACCTTCGTGATCAAACAGGAACTTGCTCGATTTTTTCTCAAGATTTGTCTCAATTTCTTTTTCAGAGATAAGACACAAGAGATCCATGAGGAGACTGACACCAATACAGGGTTAAAAAACAAGTCTACGTTCAATCCCCCTCTGCATCAGATTCCCCCCCCCCAAGATTTGACCTTTGAAAAAGTAGTCACAAGTCAAGTAACCACTATCTGTGAGGGGTCTGACAGACTATATCAGAATCTGACTAGGAAGGAATGTCAAGCTATGAAATCACTGGCCAGTGATGACTCAATTACGATCAAACCAGCAGACAAGGGTGGCGCCATTGTGGTTATGGACACCTCTGCCTACCGCACTGTTTACGGCAACTTGGCAATACCTGCTTCTAAATAAGCAACAAAAAGAGGGGGGCAGGAGTAGCGAGTTATGGTCCAGTGTCCATGCTCCTCTCACATGACAATTAAACCAAAGAAGGACACTGTTCCTAAGGTAGGGTGCTAAAAAAAACAACAATAAAGTAAGAAAAATAGCCTAGGTACACAAAGGGACCCCTACAAAATAGGAGAAAGAACAAGCCTTTGCTCCTGTTGCCCTCACACACCGTTAGGGATGTCATGCTTCATCATCGGGCATTTGCTCCTCGTCGGGCCCGGCGCTGAAATGCCCGGCAGGTCCCCAGAAGGGTCACTTTAGCTGAGTTCTTCTTGGGGGAATGCCAGATGGTGCATGTGGGTGTATGGTGTATGGGTCCCTAAAAGAGGGTGAGAGAAATGTGTGCAAGATAGGTAAAAATCAAACTGGGGTTGCTAAATCAAAAAAGTCCGGTGGGGAGTATGCCCAGATAAAATAGATTAGAACCCCATGGGTAAAAAATTACCCCGACAGGTATGATATGCATGCCGTCGACCAACATGTTTTGTGCCTCTATTGCCTCATGGACGTTGGCGCTTCTTCAGGATCAAAGCGATATAGTGAAGTGCACATGAATAGAATGATTAAAAACAAATACCCTCATGATCAGTCAGGCTGCGCCATCTGCCTGTTTCCCATTCAGGGGATTTAACCCAACTTTAAAAACTCAAAGACTATGATTACAATAGGCTTTGTTTCCTTGTTTTGGGTTAACATTTCCATTTGCATATACATTATGATTACACTATGGCCACACTTTACCCCACCATGGAAGACAAGGAAAAGTTTAAGCAAATGTGCAAGAGCAAATGTCCCCAAATGGCATTTTGTGAAGTCAATAATAAACAGAATAATATGTAAATAGGCAGATGTGCCATTACTGGTTATAAAAATTGTAATTTGACAATTGTAAACTGACAATTTATCCAGGCCCATTGTATTCACTGATTGTGGCTTAAACTTACATAGTGATTTTGTAGAGCTGTATGTGCATGAATAGGTAGTATATCAAGTCAAGTCAAGTCAAGTTTAAATTTGTATAGCGCACTAATCACCCAGAGGGTCTCAAGGCGCTTGAGGGAGGGGGGGAGCTTTACTTATCAAATATCCAAGTTTTTAGTTGTTTTCTGAAGGAGAGGTGGTTCTGTGTGAGGCGGAGGTGGGTGGGGAGGGAATTCCAGGTCTTGGCCGCTAAGTAGGAGAAGGATCTTCCTCCCATGGTGGATCTTTGGATGCGTGGAATTGCGGCGAGGGCTTGATTGAACGATCGAAGGTGGCGGGTGGGGGTGTAGAAGGACAGGCGCGTGTTGAGGTATTCGGGTCCTAGGTCGTAGAGGGCTTTGTGTGCGTGGGTGAGGAGGCGGAACGTTATTCTCTTGTTGACGGGGAGCCAGTGGAGGTCTTTCAGGTGACCGGAAATGTGAGCTTGGCGGGGGATGTCTAGGATGAGTCTGGCTGAGGCGTTTTGGATGCGTTGGAGTTTTTGCTGTAGTTTGGCTGTGGTTCCGGCGTAAAGGGTGTTTCCGTAGTCTAGTCGGCTTGTGACCAGTGCATGGGTTACCGTCTTTCTTGTTTCTTTTTGGATCCAATGGAAGATTTTGTTGACCATACGTAGGATGTTGAAGCATGAGGATGAGACGGCGTTGACTTGTCTGGTCATCGAGAGGGAGGAGTCCAGGATGAAGCCCAGGTTACGTGCGTGGTCCGTTGGTATGGGTGCGGTTCCCAGGGCCAGTGGCCACCATGAGTCGTCCCAGGTGGAGGGGGAAGATCCTAAGATGAGGACTTCCATTTTGTCTGAGTTTAGTTTTAAATGGCTGTTCTTCATCCACTCGGCTACTTCGTTCATCCCTTTGTGTAGGTTGTTTTGGCGGTGTTTGGGTCTTTGGTGAAGGATAGGATCAGCTGAGTGTCTTCTGCATAGGAGATTATGTTGAGGTTGTGTTGGCGCGCAAGGGATGCGAGGGGACTCATGTATACGTTGAAGAGGGTGGGACTGAGTGAAGATTATTGGGGTACGCCGCAGATGACTTCGGTGGCATCTGATATAAAAGGGGGAAGGCGGACTCTCTGTGTTCTTCCGGCGAGGAATGAGATTATCCAGTCCAATGCTTTTCCTTGTATTCCGACGTTGCTGAGGCGTTGTATAAGGGTGTAATGACAGACTGTGTCGAAGGCTGCGGAGAGGTCGAGTAGGATGAGGGCAGCAGTTTCTCCGTTGTCCAGTAGAGTTCGAATGTCATCTGTTGCTGCGATGAGGGCAGTCTCGGTGCTGTGTTTGGCTCGGAAGCCGGATTGTGAAGGGTCGAGGGATTTGTGGGATTTGAGGAAGGCGGCGAGTTGACTGTTGACGGCTTTCTCAATGACTTTGGCAGGGAATCGGAGGAGCGAAATGGGGCGGTAGTTCTTAAGTTCAGTGGGGTCTGCTGTAGGTTTCTTCAGGAGGGCGCTGAGTTTGGCGTGTGTCCAGCTTTCCTGGGAAGGTGGCGGAGTAGAGGGAGCAGTTGGATAACCGCTGCTCACCCCCTTGGTAGCTTGGCACAAGCAGACAGGCTTACTTCAGAGGCAGTGTGTTAAGCATTTATGAATATACACTGTAATACAGTAAAAACACTACAGATGGACACAACACAGGTTTTATAAAAATAAGTATTCTTTATAAAGACTTAACACAAGACCACAAATGACAAACAATCCACAATACTACACTTAATGTTGACCCAAAGCTGATTCAGGTTGCTTAGTTCAATTTGATGATAAATGCGACAAAGTTCTCAACAAAGTAGCTGGATGCATAACGCAAAGTAAGCAAAAGGCTTGCAAAAGGGGAGATGCGTTGGTTCCGTGGTCCGGGGGAGCGGCTGTGTCCTGCCTCAATGCTTGCGCAGAGTAGGGGATGCGTTGTGATCCTTACTGGTGCGGAGGTGATGCGTAGATTCTCGGCCTGCTGGCCCGTTACGGTGCGCAAGATGGCGCCTTGATGCGATGCGATGATCTAGTTACGATGCGAGAAGATGGCGCCCTTGATGCGGCGATGTGATGATGATGCGAAGATGCCCTGGCAGCCTTGCGACAACTCTGTAGTTTGGAGCCGCAACAGGCCCTGTGACACGCTTCTCCGGTGATGCGATGGCGACTCTCTCGATGGCGTCACGCTTCTCCGGTGATGCGACAGCAGGCAGCTTCGATGAACACAGGCTTCCAGGGAGATGTGGAGGTGGCAAACTTCTCCAGCAACACGTAAATGTCTGTAGGTAGAATTCCCAGCAAGGAAATTCACGGGGGGAGCTGGAGGTGAAGTCTTAGGTCCCTGAGACTTCAGCAGGAGGCAAGCACAAGTTGAAGTCCTTGAAGAATATTCTGTAGATGATGAAAGTCCTTGAAAAGTTCCTTCTCCTTTCCTTGGGCAATGAAGCAACCACTGCAGGCCAACCCAGCAAACAGCACACTGGCAGAGGGGCAGTCCAAACTCCTGCAGCTTCCTTGGGTTCTTCTCCTTGGCAGAAGGGTTTCTTGTTCCCAGAAGTGATCTAAAATTCTTATGTCTGAGTCGCAATATTTATACCCCAAAATCCTTTTTCTCTGAAGGCAGAGAGGCCTCTGCCTAGTCCAACCCAGTTCCTGAGCACTTTGTAAACATGACTCTCTTCTTCCTTTCACTGTGCATGGCAGAAACATCAGCCACCCCACAGGAGGTGGAGCCAGCACAGGGGAGGGAAGATACAGCTCCTGAGCACTTTGTTGACAAGATTCCTTCACTCCTTTCACAGTCCAGGGCAGAAACATCAGACAAGCCACAGGGGGTGAAGCCAGCATTGTAGAGGGAAGGCCCAGCCCTAATCAGGTCCCAGGTGCAACTCCTTCCTCCCATCTAGATGCAGATCTCTCTATTCACCACCGGGCTGCCCCAGCCTGTCTCCTGGAATCCGCCAGCCCTGTCACTCACAAACCCAGACAAGGAATACACAACCTAGCAGAGGAAGGCTGGGACAGTTAGGCAAGAAAATACCTGTATTGGTATTTTCAAACACAGAATGTTTAAACCAACTTTACTAAAAGATGTATTTTATCATTATGAGTTCAGGCCTACTAAATTCAAATTTTCACCATGTTCCCATAGTCAGTTAGGATTATAAGAATGTAATAATCCAACTGCCCATTCTGGCCTATGGAGAACAGTAAGCCTTCAATAGTGAAAAATGAAAATGGCTGTAATTCATAATTAGGACATAAGCATGTCCTACCTTATACTTACAATGCACTCTGCCCTTGGGCCTACCATAGGGGTGTCTGATATTAAGCAAAGGGAAAGTGTAGGGACTGGCAAGAGGGTACACTTGGCCAAGTTGACATGGCAGTACTAGACTGCACACAGGCCTTGCAATGGCAGGCCTGAGACACACTTTACAAGCTTCTTCTGTGGGTGGCACAACCAGTGCTGCAAGCCCACCAGCAGCATTTGATCTACAAGCCCTTGGCACACATGGCGCACTGTAATAGGGTCTGACAAGTAAATTGAATAACTAAATCATGGAGTCCCTAATCAGTACATCAATTTAACATAGGGAGCACTTGCACTGTGGCACTGAATAGCAGTGGCATAGTACTCAAAGCATATAACCAGCAAAAACATATCAAAATAGAGGAGGCAATCCATCAAAAAATGGAAGGGAGACTCACGCCAATGATGTCAGGTCTAACAGCCAGGCATACACCGAGGACGAAATTGCTAAAACCGACCTTACGGCAATTGGGCATATGGGACTACCAGGTTGCCCTGCGCATCCTTAGAACAGCTCCTTGACCATTCTTTGCTTGTAGCATGATCACGTTTTTAAGCCATGCATGGCTCATAAGGGGGAAGGTTCTAATAGGAGTGCTACAGCATTCAGCAGTATGAGGACCACAAATAGCTGCTACAGGGCTCTCAGGCTGGTATTTCATGTTTTACCTATATGCTATGCATGTGCACGTTATTACCTCTAGTCTTCCTACAATGTTGTCCTGAGGAGGGTTGGACAATCTTAAAAGGTTTTCTGGGGATTGCAAACTGGGGCTAAGTGAAGAGGCCCCTCACTTGAAAGCTTTGCAACACCCCTTCATATTCTTTTATAATGTTTTAATGTATGTTTTATTGTCTTACATTGTGATAACTGTTTTATTGCTGACCTGCCGACTTGCACACTGTACCCTTGCTGTAGTTGTGTACCAGGATGGAATGTTTACACTAATTTATTTGTAATGTGTTGCTGTTCGAATTGACTATGTTTAATCCTCCTCTTATTTTAGATGGTGTTTTTTTATAGCTTTTATGACAGGAGCTGCTCGAAATAAAGCTTATATACACACAAATTTAATTAGCCAGTATTATATCATAGTTCCACCATTCGACTGGCTTTTTATATTAGTCCTCTTGGTAACAACCATGCTCTGTATGAGCTGCCTCCCCATCACTCACAGGAGCAGCTATTCAAAATAGTTTCTGTTGTTTATCGGGCACTAGACACTCAATCCTGCTAGTCTCGATCAGCTATACCCATATAGTTTTGAACATCGATTGAATCATAGAAGGTCAAGGTTATTAATCAAGGAAGCCAGTAGGATGACATACCGAACATTGTAATATTACAACGAAAATGGCAACTAAAACATGCTATTGCACCAAGATGGCACAGCTTTCTCTTTGCCTCCCTGTCACCCAACAATAGGAGCATCTTTTCGATATTTTAAATGCATTACTCAACCATATTGCATTTATTTTTCAGCAATTGATAAAGGCAATGGTGCCGAAACGCGTTTTGCTGAAACAAATTGAGAAATGTGCCTGAGTATTCCTGTACAGTTTTTCCGCCCCAGGGAGATTAGTTTTGTGTGTGTGTGTATCTCACAAATATATATAAATATATATACAAACATATACATATATATCAAGTCCGTTGTTACCGGTCGAAACGCGTCATGTTTGTCTAAGAAGGGAGAAGTAAAGCACTTGAAATTGAAAACTGCCGTGTGGTCAGTGTCCTGGTTTGGAGCCGGTTTGTGCGGTGGAATTGGGAGTTTGTTTGGTATATATATATATTATATATAGTACAAGGAAGTCCATATTCAAAACCTGCGAGATATGTCATCTAAACCAATTAAAACTGCTTTTTTGAAATTAATTCAATTTATTTTATTCAGTTATCACTAGGGATAATTATATTATTCTCATTTATAGATGCACAGGGTGTAACAGGACCTTATGGGCAGTGTAGATGCAGTTATTCACAAACAAATTCAGCCCACTTGGGCTTTTACTGCAAATCCTCCCCTTCGCACTTTAAACCCAGTAAAGAGAGACATCTGAATTGCATATTTTTGCACATTTAAAGCAGATTTTGCACATACTTTTATCAATGTGAATTAATGAATTCAATGAAATTGTTATTGGTATTCGTTTTTCATAATGGTGTATATATATAATGAAATATTAGCGTTGATTTTACATTTGATATAGTGTTAAATGAAATAGGCTTTATTTAATATTTATAATTATATATATTTGTATTTATCTATTTATTGTGAAATTTGCACAATATTTATTCTGGGTTGACATAATGGGAAGGATTATAAGTGAACACGATGCAATGTATATATTTTAGCAATGTTGCTGAATATATTCTTATGCGTTTTTTACGTTATTCTACTGTTATGGTTGAAGTTTGTGGAGTAGGCAGAAGTATGTTGTTCATATCTACAGGCCCAGAGTCAGGTGACCCCTGTATGCACTTTAAAATCACGAGGTTTAAATGACCATGTCATGTGATCAAGGGCTTGGGGGCCCTAAACGCGTCATGGCGGACGAGAGGTTGCACTAATAAAAATCAGCAAATTCACCTTTTTGGATCCCGTTCGTTCTTTATATCCAGCAAAATGGTATGCAGACGAAGTTCCTGGCATGTTTCTACACCGGTGTGCTTCTTGGTGTAAAACGGACCCCTCTTGCATCAAGGGTAAAGCAGAAGGAAGCAAGCGTACGGTAACCCGGAAGCGTCTATAGCTCCGATAGGAGCAACCGCTTAAACCACCGGCAAGCAACATCCACTTGGAACCAGTGACCGGAGGTGACGGACTCTCACAGCGGTGATTGAGTCTGAACCGAGAGGTACGGCTGATGCATCCGAGTGTTTGCGGAAAACAACGAGCCGGTGCAGGAGTAAGGCCACGCAGAAGAGTAAAACTATTTAAAGGGAAAACGCTCAACTGCTTGGGTGCTCGATAGTTCAGAGCAAAATACAGTGCAACGCAATGGACGCCGCGGACGTGGTCAGAAACAGAGAAGAGGCAGCAGTAAGCATGTTTGATGACGCCCGATAACGGACATCCAGCAGGTGGGGCAAGCAACGCAAACGGAGGCTGGGGGCAGCCAAATTAAAGACCTGTTTAAACAACTAGAGAAAGCCATGCGGACTGAACAATCGAAGTGGTGGGAGCAGAAGTCCCTTTCCCGTTAATTGGAGGTAGGACGTGTTCCGCGAGGCTTGCGGATTATGCTGGCCCCCAGCTACGAGAATCCGGATCCCAACATGCTTCAGGATTGGGCGCAATGTAATTTGGACAATTCCAGTCGTCTATTATGAATCCTTATCCAATATGCTGAAAGTGTCGGCGCAAAACTCCAAATAAAAATTAAAGAAATAAACGAACAAATCAAAGCACTGAATGAAGGGGCGCAGGAGAAAAAATTGAGGGACGAAATGTCAATAAGGTTGGCTAAAGAAGAGGATGTAATCAAAAAGAGAAAAACCTTCAAATTTCAACGGGACAAATTAGACTCCCAGAACGGACGTATCTACACGTTCTCCAGAAAGTATGATCCCCCCCAAAGTAAATCAAGCACCGCAAACATCGCAGGTGACTACCAACCTTGATCGAACCTCAGCGTCATCAACCGATATTAGCTCGGTACCTAGTAGTGACTCAGAAGCAGAACAGCAGGCGGCTACAGGGCAGTTGGGGTTTACAAAGCGGTCGCTAGCTCAGGAAGTGGAGTGCCTGCGACACGACCGCAAACAATCGCTGCGATCCCATGCCTCAAGCTCCAGAACAACCAAAGGTGCAACATCAGGCGCAAACAATGGAGGCAATGCAGGGCAGCAAAACAAAACAACAAATCCAGCGGCAAAGAAGAAAACCTACAAAAGATGGAACCGCCGATGAAATCACAAGTAAGTGACAACATGACTATTGTGAATTTAACCGATATGCAGCTGAGTCCGGGAGAACTGAGACCCTTATCACTGGGGTTATCGTTTTGTCCACCAAGTACCTTTAACTATGCGCGGACTAGGATGGATTTGTTTAAATTCACAAGGAAGTTAAAACTAAGAAAAATGTACCTGGTTAATAAACATAAAATGCGCAAACCCCCAGACATGAACATCGCAGATGGGGCAGAACCGACAACAATGTCGGTAGGAAAGTATGAGTTTCAATGTGATCTAGTGGATCTTTTAAGATAAGGTGACATAGAGGGTACCCAGGAGGAAGATATTTCAATAAAAACTAATGCCCCGGGGAATACCCCATTTAAACCAAAATCGACATATAACCCAGTGATGACAAATGATAATATTGATGTATTCAGTGATTTGGTAATAGCAGAACTCAAGAAACTGCATAGTACGTCAATGAACAAAAACAACAAGAAAGCAAAATACAATGATGCATTTGGCAGCCTGATGAAGAAACTACAGAGCAATAACAAGGTGGTTATCACGCAGTCTGACAAGGGAGGTAACATTGTCCTCTGGCCAATGCACTTGTACTTGGAGGAAGCGTTGAAACAACTCAATGACAGGCAATGCTACAGCGGGAGTGACTGGCAAACTACAAAAATTGCTTGGGAGAGATTCAATACTAAATTATATTCCTGGAGAGGACAAGGTCTCTTAACTGGAGATGAACTAAAAGTTTTAAAGACAAATCATCCGATAATCCCTTTGTTTTATTTGATTCCAAAAATCCACAAACATCGGATCAAGCCACCAGGGAGACCCATTATATCGGCCAGGGGTGGGACTTTGAGAATGTGTCTCGCTACATCGATCATTTCCTCCAGGAATATGTAAAATCTTTGACATCATACATAAAAGACACCATGGACTTCTTGCAAAAAATCAAGACAATTGTGTGGGACAATGAGTACTTATTGATCACACTTGATGTGACTGCACTATACACTAGTATTAACCATACTGATGGCATGAAAGCAGTCACACATTTCTTGAATAAGAGACCTGTATGCATGTTGGAACACAACAATATGATCAAAGAAATGTTGGAAATCTGTCTAACTAACAACTATTTCCTATTTCAAAACCAAGTATTTCAACAACTGAGAGGAGTTGCGATGGGGGCCTGCTTCTCCCCCAGCTACTCACGCTTGCATATGGGGCTGTGGGAGGAGCAGGTCCTGGGGGTCGCATATGTAGAGGTCATGACCAATAAGGTTGTGTCATGGTACAGATTCATAGATGACCTTTTTATAATTTAGAGGGGGTCAACTATAGAAGCTGAACAGTTCATTTCAGACATTAATGTCAATGATCTGAATCTAAAATTTACCGGCACGATCAGTGACAACAAGGTCAGTTTCTTAGATGTTGAAGTCTATGTTGAAGGAGGCAAGCTTCAAACCAAGTTACATCGCAAGGACACCGCAGGTAACACGGTTCTCCATGCGTCTAGCCAGCACCCAGGTCACCTGATCCGAAGTATCCCTTACGGGGAGATGCTGAGGATCAGAAGAATATGTAGCACAGATTAATCTTGCTTGGCATCACAACTTAACAGCAAAGAAAGGTTTCTGGAAAGAGGCTATTCGGAGGTCTCAGTTGTAAAAGCAATGATGAGAGCCAACAGAACGAGTACTCTGCTCAACACTGAGGGAAATTCTAATGAAAGATCAAAAGCAAAAAATAGCGCAGGCGGCCAACCGAGATTATTTACTGCGTATAGCAGCCAACACAAACAATTACAAAAGATTGTTCGCAAGAATTGGCCAATAGTCAGGGGGGATCCCGTGATAGGCAAAACACTGGCTGATTATCCAGCCATAACTTACTGCCGTGCCAGGTCAATGAGCGACATGCTTGTAAAGAGAAGCCCGGAGGTTGTGAGTAGAGATAATTGGCTCATGCAGAGTAAGGGCTTTATCAAGTGCGCTGTTTGCAAGGCATGCATCATGGGGAAAAACAAAACGACTTATATGTCCCCATTCAGTGAGGTTCCGATCCTGATCACCAAGAAGATGACATGTAAATCATATTTTGTCATCTATGTGCTGGAGTGTGCGTGTGGGCTACGGTACGTGGGTAGCACCAAGCTACAGGTCCACAAGTGCATACTCCAGCACATGAGAGCTGTTAACAACAAGGATGAAGCTTACCCTATGGCGAGACATGTCAACTCTTGCCACAAGTGGATCTTGGTTGCCTTAGTTATTATGCTGTTCGCATGAGATTATTAGAGACCAGATATATTCTTGAACTCAACACCAAGACACCGAATGGCCTTAATGTGACAGAGGACTTGTACACATGCCTGTAGATTGGAACAGAAAAGTGGTATATACATGCATTAGTACAAGGAAGTCCATATTCAAAACCTGCGAGATATGTCATCTAAACCAAATAAAACTGCTTTTTAGAAATTAATTCAATTTATTTTATTCAGTTATCCCTAGGGATAATTATAATATTCTCATTTATAGATGCACAGGGTGTAACAGGACCTTATGGGCAGTGTAGATGCAGTTATCCACAAACAAATTCAGCCCACTTGAACTTTTACTGCAAATCCTCCCCTTCGCACTTTAAACCCAGTAAAGAGAGACATCTGAATTGCATATTTTTGCACATTTAAAGCAGATTTTGCACATACTTTTATCAATGTGAATTAATGAATTCAATGAAATTGTTATTGGTATTCGTTTTTGATAATGGTGTATATATATAATGAAATATTAGCGTTGATTTTACATTTGATATAGTGTTAAATGAAATAGGCTTTATTTAATATTTATAATTATATATATTTGTATTTATCTATTTATTGCGAAATTTGCACAATATTTATTCTGGGTTGCCATAAGGGGAAGGATTATAAGTGAACACGATGCAATGTATATATTTTAGCAATGTAGCTTAATATATTCTTATGCGTTTTTTACGTTATTCTACTGCTATGTTTGAAGTTTGTGGAGTAGGCAGAAGTCTGTTGTTCATATCTACAGGCCCAGGGTCAGGTGACCCCTGTATGCACTTTAAAATCACGAGGTGTAAATAACCCTGTCTTGTGATCAAGGGCTTGGGGGCCCGAAACGCGTCATGGCGGACGAGAGGTTGCACTAATAAAAATCAGCAAATTCACCTGATTGGGTCCGGTTCGTTCTTTATATCCAGCAAAATGGTATGCAGACGAAGTTCCTGGCATATATATATATTTGGTAGCTCCGGCCAGCCTCGGACTGCAGAAGCTCGGAATTGGACTGTCTGACAAGAAGCAGCTCGACATGGTGCGAGGAGCCGGGAATCATGGTATCCTGACTCGCGGCCCGCCGAGCCTATGCATGAGAGGCGGGAACGATCAGCGGGGGCCTGCGGGAGTCACGGGACACCTTTCCCGCATGGAACCAGCCACCGTATCAACAAACACCCTTTCTCCCCTAGTCATGTAACATCATCAAGTTACCCCCGTGCATTGCCTCCAACCCAGGTGAACTGTGGGTAATGTAGTCAGGATTTCAAGACTACAGAAGGCGTGCATATAAACAACAAGGGGCGGAGCTCTCCAACCATTGAGGGAGCAGGAGGAGACACTCTGTGTGGAGAGGTTATGGCGGTACCTGTGTGGAGGCATCTGACGAGGCGAAGGGTCGCCGAAATGCATAATGCCCAGTGTCCACATTAAAGGCTCTCCAAATGATTCCCCCGTGTGGCCTCTCACTTCTTCGTAGTGAAGGTGTGTTTTGGATGTTTTACACGCTGGCCAGTAGCGTGTTTTGAGGCTCCGTTCCATTTAAGAGGCCGGAGCATTGCTGGCAACAACTGTGTACTTTACCAAGGTTTTGGTAGCTCCGGCCAGCCTCGGACTGCAGAAGCTCGGAATTGGACTGTCTGACAAGAAGCAGCTCGACATGGTGCGAGGAGCCGGGAATCATGGTATCCTGACTCGCGGCCCGCCGAGCCTATGCATGAGAGGCGGGAATGATCAGCGGGGGCCTGCGGGAGTCATGGGACACCTTTCCCGCATGGAACCAGCCACCGTATCAACAAACACCCTTTCTCCCCTAGTCATGTAACATCATCAAGTTACCCCCGTGCATTGCCTCCAACCCAGGTGAACTGTGGGTAATGTAGTCAGGATTTCAAGACTACAGAAGGCGTGCATATAAACAACAAGGGGCGGAGCTCTCCGACCATTGAGGGAGCAGGAGGAGACACTCTGTGTGGAGAGGTTATGGCGGTACCTGTGTGGAGGCATCTGACGAGGCGAAGGGTCGCCGAAATGCATAATGCCCAGTGTCCACATTAAAGGCTCTCCAAAGGATTCCCCCCTGTGGCCTCTCACTTCTTTGTAGAGAAGGTGTGTTTTGGATATATGTATTGCTTGGTTCAGCTTATAAATAAAATCTGTGCTTTAAGTAACTGTTGGATCCGCGTGATTTCCTGGGTCGCTGCGGTCGGAGCCTGGGAGATTGCACTTGTTCGATATATATATATATATATATATATATATATATATATATATATATATATATATATATATATATATATATATATATATATATATAGAAGTATGATCAATGGAGTTGGATTCTAACAGACTCAAGGATTTTTGATCTACGAACACTCAGCGATATGGATCAGATTCTGCTCAAACAATCACAGACCGATATCACAGATTATTCAATGAAATTAATAAACACCCTCATTATTCACGCTGAATGGAGATTGTTGCCAGCAACTGAGAAGATCTAGGATCTCGAAAAATCCTTGGAAATATATCAAGAAAAAGAAGAGGGAAAAAAAACGTTTTTGAGCAACAAGAGAAAAAAAATTGAGAAGCATGAAAAAGAAGCACAACATCAAAAATGTAAAACATTCAACAGGTTCAACACAGACTACACCACTGGATGAATGTACACCTTTTCCAGATGATTGGATGCAATTTATTGCAGACAAACAGTGGATCAAATGCTGGACAATAGGAGACCCCCGTCAAGCTTAGAAAGCTCTGAAGTCAGTTCAGGGGATGAAGGACCAGTTACAATGCAGTTAAAAGTTTGTTTGCCCAGAGAAATGCACCTCTTCTGAATGATAATTGGAGTGAGAGGCAAGGAGCTCCAAGTACTGGAAATCAAAAAGAACAAGGGGGAGCAGTAAAAGCCAAAGACAAAAGTGGCAGAAGCATAAAGAAGTTTACGGCACAAAAATATGCATTTCATAGGATGATTTGGGAATCAACTTATGAACAAAAAGTTTGAACAATAAGTATAGAAATTTGCTAAATAATGGTCTCACATTTAGGTCCTGTACATAAATAAATTTACCCACAGCAAGAGTGACTTTATATACATTTTGTAGAAAATGAAAAATAAAAAAATACTTTGTTATGAAAACATACACCATGAGACGGTCTAGTGCTCCTCAAATATGTATAACTTTGATAACAGAAGATATTGCCCCCATGAAAGTTCTATCTAGCCTAGAAATGGAATCATGCACATCACTGAAAATTGGACATTTGGAATAAATATCATATTAGGAGTATTGGTAAATAATAGGAATAGAAACCCATGAATTGATCATCAGTAGTTGTATACCAAAATCAAAGTTTTGCCCACGTACATTGCCATAAAAGACTCTGATAAGGGAGGAAACATAGTGGATCGCATTAAATAATATTAGGAAGTAAAAAGACAGCCTAATGATCCTAAATACTTTGAAAGATTGGAAGAGAATCTTATTAATAAAATAATGATCGCATTTTATAAACAACTGCAAGATTGGCATAAAAGATGGCTGCTCAAAGATGAGGAATTCCAATCTTTGCAGACGACCCACCCCACAACACCAAAAATATATGTATTATTAAAAGTTTAAATAAGAGCTTAGAATCCCCAGGATGACAAATTGTGATCTCCTATGATGCTTTATTTGAAAATGCATTCAGATTTGTCGATATCTTTTTGTTCCCATATGTAGCAAACTTCCCAACTTATATCAGGGACTCAAAGGACGTTTTAAATCACATTAATGGCATTCCATGGAAGACAGAATATATAACTCCCATAACTGCATTGTAAACCAACAAGCTGCACTAGTATTTTATTTGCCAACAGTGTACATCCGAAGCCATTGAAATGGAATGTGCCCTACAGAGAACGTTTAAGTTCAAACAAATATTCTTCTGAGATGCAGGAGTTTGAAACTAAGGTACAAGAGATGCTCGTAAAAAAGAGACAAGGCTATCCTGTATCTGTTTTTGTAGATGCATTAAAGAGAGAAAAAGCATGAAACAGAGAGGATTTGTTGGTGCCTAAGACTATCAAAAAAGATATACAAGAAAAAATAACAAGATACATAATGGATTTCAAACCTCTAAGACAAAAATTTAAAAAAGTTACAATTTGAATATAAAATGAGCATTGAGACAATTGATTATTTGGACATTTGATTGTACATTGAAAATGAAAAAATGTGCACAAAACTGCATATTAAACCAACTAGTTGCAATATTAATTTATTTGCCTACAGTGAATATCCAAATTCACTGAAATGGACAGTGCTCTATTGTTATTTTTAAGTATGGTATTTTACCACAAAAATGTATCAAAATGTTGAAGGTTGAGAATGAATATGCATCAATGGAAAAGTTAATTTTCTGTTGCATTTTTGAAAATATCATAAACTCCTTTGTGGAAAATATGTTTTATATAATTTGATTCTGTATACAAGCATTTCTATTGTGAATTACTAGAGACACATGGCACGCAGTGTTCAATGATTTAAAACAGGGAATGACATATGCAAGCTTGTGGTTAAAGGAGGAGGGGAATGGGGGAGTTGACATTTAAATAGACAATCTAGACGTTACCACTCTATGGCCCAGTTGAAGGCGCCGGCATCTACTCGTAGCCTTTGTTTGGCATACAGGGTGGAGCAGGCTGAAAAAATAAAATATAAATATTTATGAAGATCAAATACCGGTCTGTACCATTTTTCCAATTTAAACCTTTAATGTGAGTTTCTGCCTATGGCTTAGCTGCCGTGGGAACAAGCATATATATACATAAATGAAGATATTATATCTATATATATACAAAAAGCAGTTAGGGTTGCACTCACGAGAGGTTGTAAATAATTTGCTTATTTTATTTGTATTTTTGTTTCAAAGATGAAAGCAACATCTACGCATTTCGGTCTCCCCTGAGATACATATATATATATATTTTACTGGATGCCTGCTATCAGCCCACTGGGTTGTTATGATAATAAGACTACCGGTCCAAAAATGCAATTGGTTTTGTTTCAAAGTACTCACCTGAGTTTGATTGTGCAAACAATAAAAAGGGAAAATGTACTGGAGTTTGATGTTTGGAAGTCACACAGTATGCAGAGTAGCCTCAGAAGAAGGGTGTAGTCCCGAAACGCGCCAGGCTCTGCTGGTGTTGGGTGATGTTTGCTTCTTGCCTCAATTTAAACGTGCTGCTGACCAGGAGTGCGCCCGTGCCTTTGGGTAACTGTGAACTTGTATATATATATATATATATATATATATATATATATATATATATATATATATATATATATATATATATATTACCTACTGGCGTCTCGCCAGTAGGTATATATAGTTAGGATTAATTCTCTATGGAACTTTTGAAAATTCTATGTCTAATAACTTTGGCATTTGTGGACGGAATCGGCTGAAATTTTCAGGAAAATGGCACATTTTGTTTCTGAGCAGCCCTTGAAAATTTGGGGGGGTTTTGTCAAGGGGGGGCTGAGAAAAAAGGGGGGTCCCAAAACGCGTTTTTACCATGTTAATTTCCATAGGGCGGTTGGACTCACTTTTAGCTCGAACGTCTGAATGGATTTCCACGAAACTTGGCAAAATTGTAGGGACTGTTAGCCCGATGTGCCTTTGCTAGGTCTCAATATATGTGCTTCAGTAGTTTTTGAGAAATGAACGTTCAAAACAAGATATATATCTGTAACAGCGCTCCGGGCTGCGCTCCGGTCCGCTTACTTTTCGCGAAACGGAACTTTGCGCGCAGAAAGCTGATTGGCTCTCCGGTGTCTGTCAACATTCTAAACAGTCCGGAGCGGCCGCCATCTTATCTCTCGGTAGGATCGAGAGAGAAGAAGAGGTGAAAAACGAAGGGGGAATTTAATGAAAGGGGGCAAGGTATACCCCCTTGACCCCCTAGGAATGATGTTGGGGTTATTAAAGGGTCTCGTGGGGAAAATAAAAAAATATATATTTTTCACGGTAGAAGCGCTTCCCGAGCAGCGAACTGGGCCGCAAACTGGTAGCGAAACGGGAATTCGCCATTTTGTGTTTTGTTTTAATTAAATTACTAGGTATAAGGGGGTGCGGGAGACGTATCCTGACCCCTTATGTTTCCTGAGGGTGGCTGAGGAGGCTCATATATGTTGATACATGTCTTCCAGCGGCTGTGCGTGAACTTTTTTTTTTTTTTTTGCTGCGTGACGTCTGTTAATGTTCGATTCGATGGAAATCAGGAAGTGTTGACCACCATTTTGTCACTGCGAGTAAATATTTTGTTATAAATGAATCCTTATTGATAAACATTGTCTGCGCCATCTTGCCTTTTTGTCCAATGCCACAATTTTGTCGTGCACGGCAGCCATTTTAGATGCCTTGACCAGACCCACTCTCTGCACGCCGTCAAATCTCAGCACGGCTCCCCACCCTCGCAAGCATCTCCCCCACGCACTGGTCACCCCCGCTCTCTCTCTCATGCATCGGCCATATACTTCCCCCCATCTGCGCTGCTCTTCCCTGAGAATCACACTCTGTGCTCGCCCGACACCTCCCTTTCACCCTATTCACTACCGCACCCTCCGACACTCCTCTTCCTCTGTGTCCGATTGTCCAGGCCGGACCCAGGCTATCACCTAGCCCTGCGGATGTAGTTTATGGCCCCAGCTGTAGAGAATCCAGACATGCCAACCCTCCCGATTGAGGCGTGAGACTACTGATTTCCGTGCTAGTCTTCCGCCTCCCGATTCCTGCAAGGAAAAATCCGGGGGCATATTACCAACAACTAGCGATAATTTTTGTCTCTAACTTGTTTAGAGACAAAAATTATCGCCGCACATCGGCGAATTTTATCGCAGATAAACCTTGCTATTAGCAAGGTTTATCGCAAATGCGATAAAAAACGGCCGCAATGCATGAATATCGCTGAAAAGTCAGCGATATTCATGCATTATCCAGCAAATGCTCTTAGCCATGTTATCCACCTTCCATTGGATAACATGGCTAAAAACTGTTCAGGGCAGGTGTTAGCGATAATTTTTGTCTCTAACTTGTTTAGAGACAAAAATTATCGCCGCACATCGGCGAATTTTATCGCAGATAAACCTTGCTATTAGCAAGGTTTATCGCAAATGCGATAAAAAACGGCCGCAATGCATGAATATCGCTGAAAAGTCAGCGATATTCATGCATTATCCAGCAAATGCTCTTAGCCATGTTATCCACCTTCCATTGGATAACATGGCTAAAAACTGCTCAGGGCAGGTGTTAGCTTTTGGAGATATTCGCGCTTATCTCCAAAAGGTGGTAATAGGAGATAGCGATGGTTAGGGACTGTTTCCAGTCGCTAACATCTTGGCACGCCCACTTTGCATGTCATTAGTGATAAATATCACTGACATGCAAAGCGGGGCCCAAGATGGTCGCTATCTCCTTTTAGCTGTCACTAACTGGTGTTAGCGACAGCTTGGTAATAGGGAGATAATTTTATCTCCTTTTATTTGGCTTTTAAAGCCAAAAAAGCGGAAATAAACCCCCTTGATAATATGCCCCACGATTCCTCGGGGGTTTCAGCTGACAGGGCTTGGTATTGTGTTACGTGCTAATTCTTCCAGGAAACGTCAGAGGGTCGATGCAGGGGTTCTAGAAGGGGTGATAAACCATTTAAGCCTCATGAACAAGCGCATGGTCTTTTAAAGATTTGTGAAGTACTCGGGGCGGCGGTGTGTGTGTGCCCTCTTTCAGGAGCGGGCGGGGGGGCACTGCCAGCAACTTGCCAGGCCAGGTAGTGTTCAACACGTGCATCACCCTTTCTCTGCCTGCTATTGCGGTCCATGCTTCGGAAAGGTAAGAAAAAGAACGTGCATTTGAGTTTGAAATGTCCGATCCTGTAGCAGTACACTTGCAAAGCCCACACATGACAATAACCCGATTCAAGGCCCCATTCACCCGATTTTTTAAAAATATATAGCACTCCAACAAAGTAGGATTATAAAACTTTATTAACTTTTAAATATAACGAACGCAACAAAAACTGTAAATATATTTAAACATTTTTTGAAATTAACCAGAACTATAACGATAACAACAACAACAACAATAATATAACTTTTATGCCTAAATTACGCAAACATTTAGCTAATCTGCTAAAGGGGGAGTCGCCATTTCTTTACAATAATCAATAATGAAAAATCAACATCAATAGGGTTGTCCGTATTCCCGATGCAGCACTATAGTGCAACATACACAGCACCTGGGGTGTCAAGAGTGAACAGGTCCTAGCTGCTTAACCAATGACTGACAAATGCGTTAGGGATTTCCTTGTGTTTCTTAATAGCATTGGTGTCTGCACACTTCTTTGTCAATTCTGTGAACATGATAACTGCTTCATAGACAGACGATATCTTTGTTAAGTCATTAGTGTTAAGTGTGTCTGAAACTACCGTGCCCTTCTGTTTTTCTTTCTTCAGGCTCTACAGAGTTTTGTGTGTTGTTCTTTTGAGCGACAATTATTCCAGAGGTTTCAGGTTCACTTGTTTTGTCTTGCAGTGAGTTAACAGCTTTAGAGACTTCATGTTTATTTGCTATGTCCTGCTGTTCGTCAACTGCTTCAGAGACGTCAGCCTCATTTGTTATGTTTGACTAGATCCTGGACCTGCCCGGCCGCGCCCAAAATGGCGCCGGTGTAAATGGGACTCGTAACTGCTTGTTGTGTACTGGTTGCCCAACCTTGATATCACGAGATACGTATGCAGTTTTGAAGCACATGGCGGAGGCTCGTCTGCTGTAGTGGGGCGCCCCTTATCGTTTCAGTCGCCATTCCATCCGCTTTTGCTACACTGTGCCTTTTCCGCCATTCAGCTGTTTACCGCCCGCTCTTACGGCTACAGCGTCTCGCTCACCATGTAGTTGAGTTGTTCCCACTCTTGTGGTGCAGCGATAGGCGGCTGCCACAGGACTCTTAAAATGGCGGCCGGCTCTTCGGATTTGGGCCTGGTCCAGTAAAATGGCCCTGGGACACCTTGGAACTCGGACGCTTGTCTGCCAGGGCTTGGGTTCCATTCTCGAAAGCGTCCCCTCAGCCTTGAAGATTGTACAAAAGTCTTGGGGGCCCTCGACTCCCGCAGGCTTCCGGTGGGGAGCGGCTGCCATGATTGCTTGCGGAATGGCCACGACGGAGCTACGAGATGGTGGTGCTCTCATGGTGACGCCAGCTTCAGTCTGAAACATCCAGAAACAAGGTGGGGCTTTCATCGTTTGGGAAAAAAAATGTTTTAATCCAATGAAAAGTGTTATTTTTAGGTCACATGACCTAGTCTTACATCATTAGGAAAACAAAAGTAAAATGAACCAATGAAAAGTTTTATTAACAAGTCACATGACCTGTTATGCTTACGTTACGCGCTGCGCGGCGCGCTCTGGATCGTTTCCGGGAAGCTGCGCCTTGCGCACCGGAGCACTTCCAGGTGCCCTAACGCGGCGCGTCATATGACGCATTACGCGACAACGCAGGTCCAGAATATAGTCAAAATGTCTCCACCAACCACCGGTCGGAATACAACCGCTTTCAGCAGTCCAAAAAGTTCGGTTAAATCTTAAGAGCGGGAGCAACTCAACTACATGGTGAGCGAGACGCTGTAGTCGCAAGAGCGGGCGGTAAACAGCTGAATGGCGGAAGAGGCACAGAGTACCAAAAGCGGGCGGAATGGCAACTAAAACGGTAAAGGGGCGCCCCACTACAGCGTGTCTTCAGGTCAAACGGATTGTGGGACAAGGTCCAGAATGAAAGAGTCATCAAAAGGGAAAAAATTCCGCCGGACCCTGGGAGCCGGCCGCCTATGTCGGGGGCGATCTCAGGCCACATCAGGGCAACACGACTTGGGGAGGGGGCAGGAGCCAAGCGCCCACTCTCAGTCCGCGCCATCTCACCGCCCCTCGGGGGCCTCCGTCAAGCGGTTTAGGGAGGCACCGTATCACATTGTTTTCCAATGCAGTCAGGTCCACAAACGGACCCTACTTACTTTGAATAGTGAAGCTGCAGCAGGTGCAAATAAGGTTTAAACAGTGTTACAAGCGCTGCTTAGAACTCTGAAGTATGGCACTCAACATCCAGGACTTATGCCATTTGTGTAAGGCAGTGACATCGAAGCAACTCAGGGACAAAAAGCATGAACGAACATTCACGTATGAAAATCTTATTTGGGGAAGGGGCAGGATCCAAACGCCCCCTCCCAGTTCGCGTCACTACACCGTATGTGGAAAATCTGAAGCCATCGTTCTACAAACTCTCAACGCTTGCTATCAGTGCATGAGTTTCATGCTCGATCGATTGAGCTAGCCGGATCGGGCAATAAAAAGTATAAAATAGTTATGTAAATAGTTATTTAATAAAATGTTTTACCCTGTTTCTTTGCTGGTGTGTTGTCTATATTTATAATATTTGCATAGGGTTTGTCGTTATTTTGGGCGGGGTGGGTGTCGGAGTCGAGCTGTCTTGCAGCCCTCATGGTGTGGAGCTCAGTTCATTTCACTATTTTCGTATTTCTCATGAAGGGTTGTTCCTAATGTTTGTATTTTATCGAGGTCAAAAAGAGATCGAATTAGTGGTCTACTGATTTTGCTCGATTACTTTTATTTTTTTACACGATTTTTCACTATCTGCAAAGACTAAACAGAGTATTGCGACTTTGTGCTTGTTTGTAAATAGAGAATGATCCAAAGAGAACCAATTTTAAAACAGTAAATGCTTGGATAACAATCAATCAAATGGAGAGACAAGCAGGTACGACGGATTACAACGGGGGTAAAGGTCTGCGTTAACTACCGTTCACTATCTGCAAAGAGAGAGTACTACTAAGAGAAAAGAGGGGAGGGCAGCGTTCAAAGCACATCAGCGTGCATAAACACGAAAACGTTTTTACCTATCACGTACTTGACATTTGACAGCTTTTGATATTTGCTATTAAAAAACCATTGAAAATCACAGAAAAAACCATAGGTTATAGTCCATATATAGTTAGGAATTTGCATTTACAAAACCTTGAAAATTCAATGAAAAAACCATTGGTTATAGAACATATATAGTTAGGAATTTGCATTTACAAAACCTTATTTTACTCGCATAAAACCATTGAAATTCCATATATAGTTAGATGCGCTAACTATATATCGCGCACCCGCAATCCACTGCTGATGATGTCACATATTACATCATTCATGACATGGTCAGTGACATCACTGATGACATCACTGATGACATCTCAAATGACATCACTGATGACATCTCAAATGACATCACTGATGACATCACTGATGACAACTCAAATGACATCACTGACAACATCACAGATGACATCATTCATGTGTTAATACGATGAACCTCTACAGACTCTGATATATCCTTAGATACACTCAGTGAAAACAGACACTCACAGATTGTCACTCATCCATGGAGTTACTCATACACCTAGACAGTCATGCAAAGAATCAATCACACCTCCAATTCCTCAACTATACAGTTATACACACCTTACTTATTGAAACATATTCTAACACATATTTACTCTCTTATATAATCCCTAATAAAAGTTCACAATGATCCATACAGCCACTCACACATTCACTGGCTCTAATGCACAGTTATTTATATATGTTAACTCTCACATGTACTGTGTTTTACATATGTACTTACTTTGACATGTAGCACTGAGATATCCATTCACTCACCAATACACTCATGCACACAGTCAACCGCCCATACAGCTGTTTCCACATGCACTTTTGAAACCAGACATCTAGTGAATCAACTGCTCACACATCTATGCACAGAGTCACACACCTCCCAGCCACTCACACATATACTCAGTCTCCCATACAAATACTTGAGCAACCAATCAATAACCCATATAGTTATTCATATAGCTACTGATCAACACATGCAGCAGTTTACAGAACAACAGATATAATGATGCACAAACTAATATAGTTTATTCACTAACCCATGCACTTAGTGAGACACATTTAATCACTCCCTCATACAATCAGTCATGCACCTACTAAATCCTTCATCCAGACATTTATACATCCACTCATTCTTCAATATGTAAGACATATTTTAACTTTACAGAAACATACAGTCACTGGATGTTGTGATCAGTGATGTCATCAGTGATGTCACTGACCATGTCATGAATGATGTAATATGTGACATCATCAGCAGTGGATTGCGGGTGCGCGATATATAGTTAGCGCATCTAACTATATATGGAATTTCAATGGTTTTATGCGAGTAAAATAAGGTTTTGTAAATGCAAATTCCTAACTATATATGTTCTATAACCAATGGTTTTTTCATTGAATTTTCAAGGTTTTGTAAATGCAAATTCCTAACTATATATGGACTATAACCTATGGTTTTTTCTGTGAATATATATATATATATATATATATATATATATATATATATATATATATATTCACTGAAAAAAACATAGGTTTTACACACGTTATAGTTAGGAAGTAGCATTTAAAAAACCTATGAAATTCACTGAAAAAACCATAGGTTTGGCACATGTTATAGTTAACTGGACATTTTACTCATATAAAACCAAGGAAATTCCCCGTTATAGTTACTTCAGCTAACTATAACTCGCGCGCCCGCAATGCACTGCTGAAACTAGAAGTTTGCGCTACAACACAGCATTGCCATTTATAACTCACACCTGCCTCAGTGGGTGTGGCACTCCAAAGCCATTTGGTGCTTGTAGGCTGTGTGCTTCAATAATCCCAAGTGGGTGCCTCCTTGCAGTCTTAAAATCATGCTATGGTAAAGATAACTCCACAGTGGGTGAATGCAGCCTTTCCTGTTATGCCGCTGCCTTGCTTTACAGAAGACGAAATGCACTCTTGCAGACTCCACCCTGACATGGGGTCTGCATCTTCCTCCCGATCATTCTCAGCACTGTGTACGGCCAAGACGGGCCCACTTTACAGCAGTGGTTTTTCTTCAACGGCCGTGCTCGCAGTTTATAAATCCAATCCATGCAGGTAGCACACAAACGAAGAAAAAACTGGAAGCTAAGTACGGTGCTTTAATTATTCCGAACTCTTGCTAACAGCAGCCCAACAGGAAACCGGCATTCTTAAAAATTCTAGCCAGATGCGTTTCAGGTACGTGAGACCTTTCTTCAGTGGCAGCAAAGACTGGAAGTTCGCTCTGCAACACAGGATTTATTAACGGCGAGCACGGCCGTTGAAGAAAAACCACTGCTGCAAAACGGGCCCACTTGGAATTATTGAAGCACACAGCCTACAAGCACCAGAAGGCTTTGGAGTGCCACGCCCACTGAGGCAGGAGTGAGTTATAAATGACAATGCTGTGTTGCAGCGCGAACTTCCAGTCTTTGTTGCCACTGAAGAAAGGTCTCACGTACCTGAAACGTGTCTGGCTAGAATTGTTAAGAATGCCAGTTTCCTGTTGGGCTGCTGTTTCTTCGTTTGTGTGCTACCTGCATGGATTGGATATATATACTACCTACTGGCGGTCGCCAATAGGTAGTTATAGTTAAGATTATTTTCAATGCAAAATCTCAACATTCTATTGTGAATAACTTTGGCGCCGGTTGAGGAATCTGTCTGAAAATTTCCTCAAATTTGCCTCGCGGCGCCCCGGTCCTTCCCTAAAAAGTTTGGGGTGGATCTGTCAAGCGGGGGCCGAGATAAAAGGGGGGTCCCAAAACGTGTTTTCCAATGTTAATTTCCCTGGGGCGGTCGACCTCACTTTTAGCCCGAACGGCTGAATGGATTTCCACCAAACTTGGCAAAATTGTAGGGACTGGTAGCCTGATGTGCCTTTGCTAAGTCTCACGATATGTGCTCCGGTGAATTTTGAATAATTTAGGTTAAAAAAATATATATATCTATGGCCGCGTCCCAGTACGCGCACCGGGGAGCGCACCGGGCGCGCTACGCGACTTGCGCGCAGAAAGTTGATTGGCTCTCGAGTGTCTGTAAACATTCGAAACAGTCCGGACCGGCCGCCATCTTGTGTGTCGGTAAGATCGAGACACAAGAGGAGGGAAAAACAAAGGGGGAAATGACCATAAGGGGGCAGAGTAGACCTCCCCTGATCCCCTAGGTTTGATGTGGAGGCCATAAAAGGGCCCGGCGGGGCAAAACTTTTTTTTTTTTTTTCGATTTGCGCGGGGGAGGGAAACTTTTTACTTTTCCTGAGGGGCTAAAGAAAGTGAATGCACCAAGAGTTATGTGCAAGATATGTGGTGCTACTCTGTCCAGAGGTGACCCCAGTAAAAAGTGCTCATTCGGTACTGCAAGCATGGATCGTCATGTGAAAAATGTACATCCTCACAACTATGCAAGGGTGGTAACTCGAAGCTTGGAAGACTATCCTCCACCTGCAGTGACTAGCACGTCAACCGCACCACCACATACTCCAAGCAGTCCACATCCGATAGTTGTGCCACAGTTTTCAGAACTCACTTTTCATTGCAAGTACTGCAAAGAGTTACTCTGCTATGGAGAGCAGTCTGTTCACTTCATTGTAAAAAGACAAGAAGAGCACCGTTGCCTTAAAAAATTATTTTTTTACTTTTTTGTTCCTGTTGAACAGTTTTTTTATTTAAAAAGTTCAATTTTTCTGGTTTTTGTTTTTAAAAAAAACATTAAAAAAAACACAAAATTGTTGAAAAAACGACAAAAAATATATAAAACAACAAAGAAAAAAACCAGTTCTTTTTAGAACTACTGGTCAAAAAAAAGAACTATATTTCTATGTTAGTCTGTCAAAGTTTGTCAGAAAGAATGTGTAGTTTATAAATGAATGAATGAATATGAAAGTGCAAAACTATAAGGATGTGCTACAGCATAAATCTATAAGGTGTTTACTTATAGTATACTGTATTACCTCCGAAGCACTTGAATGTAACATATGCATATAAATATGTTACAAGTCTATGCTTCAATTTGCACTATTGGTGAAACTGCCTGGATGAATTTGCATGTATTAAGGGCGGTTTTACAACCTCCTTGTACTTCTTTTACACTACCATTGCATCACATTTGTGATGCAGCAGTGGTGCAAAAGATGTACCATGATGTATGCTATTTACAATGTGACGTAATTGGAAGGTTCATCACATTGTAAAGCAGTGCACCAAAAGGAGGCTTTCCTGCATAGATAGGGGGTGTTCTGGCACAGGAACAACTCCTAAAACTGATTAAGTAAAATTGATAAGATTTCATTCAGTCACTTTTGGGCTTATACCGCGTCAAAACCCTGCACCTGTTTGAAGCAGGTGTAGATTGATACAGCATTATGAGCATTGCTGGTGCTGTATTGTGCTTGCAATGCAAGTCAAGCAATGTGCCATCTTCTGGAAACACCCCCAGCAACACCCATTGCACACCCCTTTAACGCAGAATACTGCATTAAAGGCTCTGATATTTATCAGGCAACAGTACACCAAAAAAAGTGCATTAGTGCTGCTTGATAAATATTACGCTGACAGCTGTGCCACAGTACATCACAAAAAGTAACTAGAAACCTTGCTGAGAAAATCATAAGTAAAATCATAAGTACATCTATAGGAGCTTACTGTACTCTGTACTGTACTCTGTACAGTACGCGTACCTTCACGAGCACAATCTGCATGCTGATTGGATGTCAGCTGTCTGGTTGAATGCATAACAGCTTCACTTTTAGAATATATCCTTATAGATCGCTGTAGAGGGATATACCAGCTATTAAAGGCTCTATCCAGCGTTAAAGGCCCGAGTCGAAGGTGAGGATTGCCGGTATAGCCCAGCTACAAAGGGCTATAAGGCTATTAGAACATTCTACCATACCAAATTACCGGTTTTAACCCTGGTCCCCATCAAGGTAAATTGTCGGTTTATGCAGACGACATTCTTTTTTATTGCTCTAACCCTGAGTCCACTTTTCCTGCCTTTTCACTCCAAGTTGACGACTTCTCACAGGTTTCGGGATATCGTCTTAACCGTGACAAATGTGAAGTTTTACCCCTTAATGTTTTATGTCAACGTCATTATTTCGATCATACTGGTTTCTCTTTGCAGTCAACTAAAGTAAAATATTTAGGATTATGGTTTTCCCCTTCCATATCAGACACTTTGAAGGCTAATTTTGATTATATTACAAAGAAAATGAGTGACTCTATTACTAGATGGCATCCCCTCTTTCTTTCATGGTGGGGTCGTTTGGACTGCATCAAAATGATGCTAGCTCCTATAGTTTTATATTTCCTATCCATGATTCCCGTTTGCATACCCTGTTACTATTTTAAGCGGCTAGACTCACTCTTGGTGAAATTTCTTTGGATAAATAAACCCCCTCGGATCGCCTTATCCTCTCTTAAAAAAGATAAACAATCTGGAGGTCTTAAATTTCCAGATTTTAAGGTTTACCATTATTCTTTCATCCTTAAACAAGCCTCTCGCTGGCTTTCCACTGACACTCCCACTTACTCTCCTGTTTGGCTCACTCTGGAAGAATCTCTCATTTCACTGTTTACTTTTTTGGAGATTCACTCCTTTTCTGCCAACGTTTCTCTCTTGAAATCCCCTGTCATTGCTCATACCTGTCATCTCTTAACCCCCTTTTAACCTCTTCCTATCCCTCTCTTACTTCTTAATCTCATCAGTCCATTCGGCATAATAAATTACTGCGCATCAAGAATCGTTCCTTTTATTGGAAATCTTGGCAATCCAAAGGTCTATCTTGGATCTCCCAACTTCTATCCCATAATGCTCCTCTCTCTTTTACAGACCTTCAAACTCAATTTGTCCTCCCCGCTTCCTTTAGGAAGCAATACGACCTGTTACTTCCTGCTCTTCTTCAGTATCTTCAATCTCTTCCTTCTTCCTCTGAGATACCTTCCTCTTATTCTACTATTTGCCCACTTTTGGATTCTTTCCCGCCCGCTTCTCTTTTATACAAATGTCTTATGACTTCGCCTCATCGACTCAAATCAAAGGCTGAATTGGCCTGGGAACGGGATTTATCAATATCCTGGCCTATCTCTTTATGGGATAAGCTGTGGATAAAAATACACAACACGTCCAGAGCTGCTAATACCACTCAGACTCTTTACTTTTTATATAATCGTTTACTTTTCACTCCACAAAAATTAGCCACCTTTTCCCAAGACCTCTCGCCTAAATGTTGGTCCTGCTCCTGTCCACATGCAGATTTACTTCACATGCTGTTTCATTGCCCCAACATTGCTTCCTTTTGGAAACTGGTCTGGTCTCGTTTACATAAGATTTTTGGTTTTACACTTCCTTTCTCCCTTCCCAATGTCCTTTTGGGTTCCCTATCCCCTGATTTACCACTTTCTCCTTCGCACTTTAAGTTGCTTGACCTTTTTTTAGCCGTTGCATTTAATCTCATTACCTCCAATTGGAAAGATTCCACTAAAGTTGGTTATTCTGCTTGGTGGAATGCTATTTGTTTCCATCATAGACATGATACCAACTATGTTAGCCCCGTTTCATTGGCTGTTAAACGAGGTATGTTATGGATCCCTCCCACTACCTACCTTTCCAAAACCTCTCCCTCTCCTCAAACTGTCATTGTTAATTACCAAAATCCATCTGATGATGTTCACAAACCACCATGATTTTGCTTATTTCTCTTTTTATTTCGATTTACAAGTTCTGTGCTAATTTATTGCTTGCTGTCTATCACACATTGTTTTATTTACATTCATTATTTGCATACAATGTTACGTTTTATGAATTGTCATGCTCCATTCCCCCTTTTATTTTGTTTTCTTTTTCCCTTCCTTGCTATTTCTTTTTCATGATTTAGCTATAGGTGTTTATTGATTCTGTTTTATTATACCTCCTTAAATTTCATTTGTATATCTCTTAGGCCTCTCATTGATTGACTGTATTACATTTTGTATATATGCTATGTTTTTGGTTTCAATAAACTTGAACTTAAAAAAAAAATAAGAAGGCAGAATGTTCTAACAAAAAAGAACAAAGCCTTTATGAATACCCTCAGGCTCCCTGAAGCCTTTATTCAAAGCCAGAGCAGTGAACAGCCAGGGCAGTGAACAAAGTAACATTGGAATGTTGGAGCTCCAGGCTTATACAAGCCATTGTAAGCCCAGAGCACTGTTAGCAGTGGAGCACCCACAATTCAAATGTTCTAATAGTTTATAGATAAGCACATAGTGCTGTGAGGCTCAATACAATACTGAAACAGTAGAGTGAGAGTGATTGCTGAAAGTGTAATAATACAGACTGGAGAATTCAATATAGAAAAGAGTAGCTTGTAGGTACATAGAAAACTGCAAGGATAGTCTATGCAGATTTAAAGCAGCCTACAGCTTAAGACGTACTCTCCTCCATGAAAATTTGGATACTGACTAGATGATTAGGCTTCTGCAAGCAGACTGTCTACTGAATTTTAAATAGCTTAATTTTTAGCACATAGCATACAAAAGGACATTAGTTGAATAGCTCTGTACAATACGGAATCAGCAATCACAGGGACTTTGCTGTAAGTCAAAGGATATACACCTGGAAATAAAAACTATATAACACAAGTTTGCTGGTGCATAGAACAGTGCATACATAATCTATAAAGGTTTGAAGCAGTCCATGCCCTAAAACCCAGTTTGTACCATGAGAGCTTGGTTACTAGCTGAATGATTACAATTCTGCAAGAAGACTCTCTAAAACCATTTTTAATTTGTATTCATAAATTTATTTTTGTAACATTCATAATTTTAATAGAAGTTCCAGCATGATTTCATCTGAAATTTTGTTTTCTTCATCATGAATTTCAAAAGTCATATCATGAAACTCAATGACATCTAACGCTTCAACAAACTCCTCGTCCAAAGTTTAATCTAAAAAATCGCAGGTAATATCTTTAACTCTTCTGTCAGAGTATTAGTAATTTCAAAACTCTCTTCCAAATTCTTCTGCTCCTCTTCCATAGTAGATTTTATTATGTTATTGTTCCTTGCAGAAAAACATAAACACTTCATTTTATCCTTTTCCCAAATACATAATACAAAACTAGCTTTATCAAGTGTTTTGCTCTTTAAAAAATATTATGCAAAAACTATTCTCAACTACCTCATATGATTATATCTATAAAATCTGCTTATATGAATTTTTAGATATATCATTTCCTTACATGTTCAAACCAGTCACTCTTTATCACTATAGAAAAAATCTAAGGCCATTATAATAAAATGCAGTACTAAAAAAAGAAAAAAATATCTATTAAGCTTACCAGTTCCAAAGCAGTTGATGTGTTGTAGTAAAATAAAAAGAACACAGGTACACTCAGTATATTTTTTTAAACATTTCTTTAAATGTGTTTCAAAGATACAAACCGTCTTTACAAACTTTTGTTCACCATGGACGTTCTGTTACTTCTTCTCTGTAGAAGTACATCCCATCGATCATTTTTCACAGTTAGTTATACATACCTTCAAAAAACTAAATTAAAAAAAATAATTATTATTAAAATGTAATATCTGTAGAAGACAAAAAAAATAGAGTTACAACTTATCTTTTATAACACAAAATCATTTCTAAAGCATTTCATTTGCCTTTTTTGCTGTTCTCAGAATATATTGAATTTCACTAGAAACAGTGAGTTCAATAGTATGCATCACATAACAGCAGGCAAAAAAAAGACAATCAAGAAGATCATCTTAAAAAAACCAAACAACAATCTCAATAATAATCTAAAAAATAGAAATAAAACATATCTTAAATGTTTTTTTCCAAGACCAATTTCTTACGTAACTATGAGGTATGTCAAACAATCCTGAAATAACAAAATACCATCATTAATTTTATTCCATTATAAATAATGTTACTTACAAATATATGCTGACAAAATTTGGAACAAAAAGTTATTGAAGGTTTCAGATACTTTTCCCCCTGGCCAAATAGTATTCATAAAATTCTTAGTTTGGAAGTTGTTCAATAGTAACTGTGAGCATCTGTCTTCCAGCCTTCTGATCCAAAACCACTGATATCATTTGCACCGTCTCTCAGTGCTCATCCCTCAGCCCAACGGTATTCAACATTTTAATGGCCACCCTCATACAAGTGGCCCGCCATCTCAACCACATTATCTCCGAAGTCAACGACACCCAGCTCATCCTCTTCCTCACCAAGGAGCATTTCCTCATACTGTTATAACACCCTCCACATTCTGCACATCATTTACAAGTACATCCTAAAGAAAACAAGAAGAAATAAACTACTCTATGGCAGCACACTCTACAAAAGAATTCCAGCCAAACTACTATAACGACTACAACCAATCCAAAGTACCTCCACCTAACTAATCTTCAAAGTCCCCTGCTACAGCCACATCACCCACGACATGATACACCTACACTGCCTCAATATCAATAAGAGGATTAACTTCAAGCTCCTCAGCCTCACTTAGAAAATACTCTACAACACCAGACTAATCTACCTTAACAGCAGTAATCCTGAAAGGCCAAATTTTGATCTTAAAATTTTTGGCTTTAAAAATATTAGGTAAGAATTTGGTAACTCTTTATTCAAACGTTGCTTAAAAACGAATTGACTATCATTACAATGTATCCAACCTTTCAGACATTTTAAATAAACAGTGTAATGTCCAGATGTTGTAGAAGGTCCATCATGAAAAATAACAGCTACAAAAGTTCTTCCTGATATTGAAACTTGTCCAGCTACAAAAAATTGTATTAACCCCTTCGGTGCTCATGACGAGCTGAGCTCGTCATGAGGTACACCTCTCGTGTGCTCATGCCGAGCTGAGCTCTTCATGACCAGACCCATTTCTATTATGGTCCTGCACAGCAGAGGAATATCTCAAGCAGCCAAGGTGTTAAAGTTTTCAATTTTCTTCCATCACCTCTACAATGTTGCAGCATTAAAATAACATACTGTCCATATCTTTTGTATAAATAATGTTGATAACATTTCTGATTTACATTGGCTACACTCCATGTTTTGAGTAGCTCCTCTAACTAGATTGTTAAAAGACACTGATTCACAGTCTGGTAAAGTCAAATATATGAATATTTCAGTGTCTATATTATTGCTGCATGTAAACAAACTATTTTGACAGTCATGTTGCCACTAATAAAAAAGACCAAAAATATGTTCAATAGCTATACCTTCATCTTCCAGTACATTAAGCATAAACATTACAAATTCCTGACAATCTTACTGAATATTCTGTGTAAATTGAGTAGAACCAGAATATATGTCCAAAACATTTCGAATGTCAGAAACACTGTAAATTTTACTTTTATCACTACTACATTTATCATAAACAGAATACAACAATGAACAGAGTCTTTCGGCCCCATTTTCAACAATTTGCTGTTGCAAACTTTGAAGAAATAAAACAACATTAACAACTACATTAGCATAGCAGTTGACAAAACTATTTTTAAACTGATATCCAACATTCTCTTCAACACTGTCCTTTTTCTTTTTGCTTGCAGACACAGCTTCATCTTGTTTTTTTTCTTTCTCCATACTTTCACTACAGATATTCTCATATCTTCTTTTTCTACCTACCACATGCTTTTCAAATACTGGATATTGACCTAAATTGGGGGCTTATTCTCTTCTTAATCTGTTATACTCTTTCACACAATTTACATTTGCACTAACCTTTGTCTCATTAAAATCAATCAAGTACAATCCAGATAAAGTTCTGACTCGGGACAAGGCAACATATGCCATACTTTCTTTAAACACAGTACTTCCAATATTCACTAAAGCACTATCTACACTTAAACCTTGAGATTTATGAATGGTCACCGCATATGCCAAACAAATTGGAAACTGTTTTCTTCCTACATACAAATCTTTTACAAGCAGAAATTGAGTTGAACAACAACTAAATTGTTGTACTTCAGCAATTTCATCAAATATGATTTTCAAAAATTCAATCCCATCTCTATTTACATAATTAACAAAATCAACAATTTTACCCATTGCTCCATTTACTAAACCTTTTTTCCACATTCAAATGACGGCGTACAATTACCCTACAGTTTATACAGGCATATAAATTCTTTTCTAAACCAGCAGTTTTACTTCTCTAAAGAATCCAATTTCTACTTCAACTTTTCAGTCAAAATAATAGTGATTCCTTCATTTTCAATTTTTGTCAATAGCTTCCAATTTTATAATTTCTTCATTTTCCAACTTTAACATTTCTTCATTGAATACAGAACATTCACGCAGTGTTGGCATTAAGCAGAATACAGACTTGTTTTCTGCAATTTTCATATATATTTTCTCAGTAACAATTTTTTCATTTGGAAACAAATTGGGAAGTAATCGTCTCTGTAAAACTTGTTTGCCATGTTCTGTCAGGTTTCCTATTCTTATATCTTGAAGAATAGTTCCATAATCAGCATCATTTGCCTGTCGCATATTTGTTATACGTTCCTTATATTGAAAAAATGACCAAAGGTTAACATTTCCAATACTCCCCAAAGACTTTCTGGTATCTTCATGTCCCAGTGTTTTAAAACACTGGTTGTCCTTTTACAGGAGTAAGTTGTAGTAGATCTCAAAAAACTATGACATGTTTTCCTCCAAATAACAAGTCATACTCTATTTTAAGAATTTTCTGCATTCTCAAATGCACAAAGGCAAGCATTAAGTTTGATACCATGCTTACCTCATCAATTATGAGAAGTTTAATTTTCTTCAAGACTCTTGAAACTTCAAAACAAGCTTCTCCAGATAGCTTGTGGTATTCTAATTTGTTTTCATGCTCTACTGGTAGCATTAATATACGATGTAAAGTAATTCCTTTAATATTGTGTGCTGCCAACCCAGTTGGAGCAGTGACAACACAAGACAAACACAAGTTAGTTGTTTTCTGTAGATAAGTTGAAATAACTTTAATTAAAAAACTTTGTCCTGTCCGAGCTTGTCCACTCACGTACAATCGGATAGGTTGAAACGATGAGCAAGAGCACTCTTTCTTTTCATGAAGTAATCCATGGTTAATCTGCTCTCTCACTTATCATATATTTGTTTCTGCTGAACATTTAGTTGTTCTTCCAAGTTTCCTAAGTTTCTTACATCTTCTTGAGCTTGATACATTGTTGTTTCCACCTGTTTCATAGCAGTTGCTACTTCATTTTGAACAATTGGTTCTCCTAGTGGGTCCTGACGCAACGGAGCAGAACTTTGACTGTCTTGAGAACTGTCTCTAGCAATCTTAGCTGCAATTGTAGCTTCTTGCTCAATGTCATTGTTCAACATTTTCACATAATTTGCAAAAACAGGACATTCTATACTATATTTAGTTGCATTGAAGGAATGTTCAAAGCTCTCAAAATCTCCAAGTAATTCTAATTCTGAACGCCATGGCTTGAGAAGTTGTAAAAGAGCTGAATAGTAAAATTCCCTTTCGTCAGGTGTTTCACAACTCAGTTTACGGTGATTAATCAAATGTCCTCTTCTTTGTTTCACCAGACATTCTTCAGAACCAATCACGGCATATATACCATTATTGATGTTTTCTGTAACATTCTGTTTAAAAATATAGGTGTTGATTAGGATGTCGGACGGATCTTCACCGCCATGCAGGCGGTGGCGATCCGTCCGCCATCCTTGCCCGTCCGCCACCTTTTTTCCCCCGCCACATTACAATGGCGGGGGGACCGTGGCAGATGAGAAGACCGTCCGCCGCTTCCGACTGTGACGGAAAAGGTCTAATATGGTGGCGGTGTCTATCAAACACTGCCAGCCATATTAGGATGGGCTGAGGAGAATTCCTTTCCGTGGCGGCAATGCCGCCACAAAAAGGCATATGGTTCTTGCTTTGGGGGCCCGTTGCGGGCCCCCAGGGTGAAGGGGGGTGGGGGGTGCACATGAGGGGTACCTATGCGTTTCACAATACAACATGGCAGGCACCGCGCGGTGCCTGACATGTGGTGTGTGAAACAAACAACATGCATTTTTCACATTGAGCAGAATGGTGCTTTAAGCACCGTCCGCCACAATGTTAAAAATGCGGGACGCACCCTCCACTGTGGCGGGTGCATCCTAATTGTGGGTACGGTTCCTCCGCCCTTGTGCCGGATGGAACCTGCCCCAGACAGGATGGCTGACGGACTTTGTCCATCCGCCATCCTAATCGACCCCATAGTTTTGCAGCACTTTATAGAGGCAAATGTTCTCAAGATGATGACTTCTATTTGTATCCAACATATTTGTTTTCACAATATCTGTACTTTCTGGTTCCTTTTCAGCTAAATATTCAATTTCTTGTACAGGTTTAAGTACTCGGTTTCGTGTTGCAGCAAGACCTAGACTCACCCAAATGATTGTTCTAGATTTGGAGTATAGACTTGCAGATGATAAGCGATCCGAGCATTCATACGCTTCAATTTCTCGATGAGATAACATCTTCAAACTGTAAGTATATAATTTCTTATTTAGACTCTTCTCGTGGGAAATCTCTTCCCACATTTCCTTCAATTCCGTCTTTTCTGATTTTGTTATGTACGAGGTTACATATCGAGCAACAGCAATGGAATTGTCTGCAACATATTGAATATCCATGTTAGCATTCCACGTAGACAAAATGACTGGGTTATAGTCATTTATGTATTTTGAATCTTCATTTCTTCTTAAATTGTAGGTATTTTTGGGAGACTTTCTCGTGATAGTATGTCGCAAAGATGACATAAAACTGTTCACTCTTCCTTTTGATAATACTGGACGTGGAAATCCAAAACGACATTTGATGTAGAATTTGTCCTTAGATTTGTACTTTCGACGACAGTATTTGCCACAACGATGACTTTGGAATCATAAGACTTGTTGTCTTAAGTCCTTATCCTGTGTGCTTTTGTGTATATCACATTAGCATATTCTTCAATAAAAGACAACACAATATCATCTGAGTCTGTTCCAAATTTGGGAGCATCTTTGATCCGTATTAACATGTGTATGTGAGGAGCACCTCTTGCTTGATACTCCTTTCTCCAAAAGAAGTCCACATCCTCTCCAAAAGGAGGATTTTGTTATTGATGATAAAAGACATCATAGCTTCAAATCTATGATTGAAATATCTACATACATTAACAGGATCCAAAGAGCACAATTCTCCTGGTGTTTTTTATTCAATATTTAGTATATTTGGATTTGCCTCTTGAAGAAATTCAAGTAAATCAACCCAAGCATATTCAGCACAGCTTAGAGTAAGGAACCATGTAGGAGTTCCTAAGTTCCTTAGCATATATTTAAGTTCTCCATGACGATGGTACCGGTACTTATTAGTACCATGCTGACATGCCATGAGATTAATTAGCTGAGATTCTAAAACATTATCTTTCTGGTGTACTTTACCCATAAATTCCTTTGCCGAAACATTTTGGAGATGTACACCTGTTTTCAATATATGGTTTACTGCATAAGAAAGTACATACAAATCACTCTCAGACAAAAGATGAAACAAATACGGAATACACTGTCGAAACCTAGGATCTTTTGCATACTTTCTTAATGTCCGGTATTCAGATGCAGGAATCTGCCCAGGTCGGTCATCATATCGTCCTCCTTTTCCTGTGGGAAACAAATGAGGGAAACAACGAGCTTCCAAGCTTTTTTCCCATACACTAATGGGACTTCCCTTTGCTTCTTTCATTTGGAATAACTGTAAAGTATTCCCCATCAACTCTTTGGAATGCAGTGGATGAACACTGTAATATTCGTAAATTTTTTCAGTTTAGGACACATCCACTTTTTCAATTTGTCCAGATGGCAAGTCACTATCTTCTTCTACAGTTATTTCTTCTTCACTCATAAACACATCTTTATAATATTGATTATTTTTTATCAGATATAACGTGCCTTTTTCACTTTCCTAACATCCACTAATTCCTGCCAGATTTTCTTACTCTTAGTAGGAACACCATTAACAAGAATAACTAAAGGTTAATCTTCTACATTTTCTACACCAACTGTAATATTTTTATTTTAATCTAATGGCAAATACACAACTCTTCCCTTTAATCCTCTCTGTAAATCTGACAGAGGCAATTTCCCTGGCTTAGGCTCCATATGAACAATTGCCTGAAATGGATGCACACATTGAATCAGAATAGACTCATAAGTATTTAAATCCATCAGTTCAGAAGGAATACTATCCAACTCAAGATTATTATGCACAGCTCTAGCAGGCATTTCGTTCTGATCTAATTTGTTATAACAATATTTACAAATACGCTTATCAGAACCCAAATCAAAACAATTCTCTACCAACAAATAAGTTGCAAAATCCTTCCACTCATTAATATTTCGTTTTCACTTTTTAAATACAAATCAACAGTCCTGGTCTGATTTTTATAATGAGTTCGTCGACAACAGATACAAGAACAATTTGGCCATTCACCTGAAATCACCTTGAACTTTGTAATTTCTTGCTCAAGTTTTTCTGTACTGCAATGTTGTACATTCTCTTCTACATATCCTTCTGGTAACATATCAATTTCTGCACTAGCTTCTTCTGCACCAAAGTAACTAACCTGAATTTCATCACAAACGTTCTTTACATCTGACACAGATCCATGCAAAAGAGCACTGTTCAACTTCTTTAACATTAGAGCTGGACTTTTTGCATAATACAACGTTCTGACTAATTTCCTCATTTCAGTATGATGTACTGCCAACATCCTGAAATGTTGAAAAACAATTCTACATACTTTTTTAGAAAGACAAGCCAAAGAATGTCCTTGCAATTCAGTATTTTCTCTCACTCTGCAAGGATCTAATCCTTGCAACATCTAAATCTTTTGTTTAACACTTTTCTTAGTATAGTTACGTAAGAAATTGCGTAACAAATCAATAGATTCCTGCCGTACACTACAAATACTACTGTAATCCCAAGTGTACGCTGGAGCTTTAGGCCTTCTCCCTAATACCTCATCAGCTAACACCTCTTATACATTTCTAGGAACAATTTTCTCTTTCTCAAAAGGACAACCATTTTTAACCTCATAAGCATGACCTGTAGTGTTAACTGCATGCAACAACTTATTACTCTGAAGATAACTCTCCTCATTAAAAAAAGGCTCAGAACTTGAACTATGTTTCCATTCACCCAAAAAAACTTCACAAAAATTACTTTTATTCATTACTTTTCTCCACTTACTTTTGCTCTTTATTAAACAGATTGGCTATCTAGTGATCGAATTCTATTTATTACTAAGACAAATAGTTTTTGTTTTAATACAAAAGCTTTCTCAACTACATTTTCAATACATTTTCTCTTCTTATAAAATGCGGTTTTCTTTTTACAATTCATTATTAACTTACTCAAATTCAACAAAATTGTATTATAAAACATCTTCCTCCTTATGTCCTTAAATTGATTTACCCTCCTTTTACTATATACATTTTTTTCCGAAGTTGTTCCAAGGCTCTTGTCTTTTCTCTTAGTTGCAGAAACAGTCACAGTATTTTTTACTTTCTGCACACTACTGTTAGTGGTTGACAATCTTTGCAAAAAAGTCTTAGTTTTCTTACCAGGACTTTTTTCTTTTTGTTTCCAGATTGATCTTCAGGTAAATGTTGTAGATGAGTCCTCTTTAAATAAACTACTTTCTTTCGTCCTTTCTTCTTTTCGATTTTAGAAGGCATGATGATTTTTTTCAGTGGTGACCAAAAGAATGTTTTATAAAAAATATATCTAACTTTACAAAAATAAATTATATCAAATACACTATTATATTACTTATAAGAACACGAGAGATTATGACAACAAACATAAAAGTATGAAAATAAAAGACCGCTTGTGGGGGGTACTACTCGATCTGTGGATTCCTGCATACATTTTGTCCATATTGGTGAAGTTGCACGATGGGAATTATGCGCAGGTGAGGTGGGGCACCCAGGGCCAGAAGATAACCAAAATCCCAGTGGATACGGGCATCCGCCAGGGGTGCGTCCTTGCCCACACCCTGTTCTCTCTATAGGTGAACGGGGTGGTGGAGCATCTTTTAAATCAACCATCTGATGCCCCCTCCTTGGCGGGAAAGACAATACCCACGCTCCTTTTCGCTGACGACACCCTGCTCATCTCAAAGTCCCCGATGGGCTTACAGAGCCTCTTGGACAATTTTCAATCTTTTTGTAATAGCAGGGGCCTCAAAATCAATACTGATAAAACCAAGTATTTAGTATTGAACGCCCCTAGGAAGCTTGGTTGCCCTCCTTCTTTAAACATTATGCCCTTGGAAAGGGTAAGGGAATTTGACTATTTGGGTATTCGTTTATCTGACTCTATGCAGTGGGGCCCCCACCTCCAGAAAATGTTGCTGAGTCACAAAAGAGTTGTGGGGGCACTGATCAAAGAGCAGCGCTCATCCTCATTAAGGCCCATAGCCCCAGTCCTAGATATTTATAGAGCAAGGGGAGTTAGTGCATCGCTTTACGGGGCTGAACTTTGGGGATTCGGTTCTATTGACCATCTCCTAAAATCCGAAAATAAATTTTTAAAGGACTTAATGTCACTTCCCCATAGCATCTCCACGCTTCCCTTACTGTTGGATATGAGTTGTTGCTCGATTAGAGACCAGGCCCAACTGCGCACGCTTTTATTGTGGGCACGTTTATGGAGAACCCCCGAACTTGCTAGTTACGCGGAGGGGCTAATGGAAATATTGTCAATGCCCGGCTGGTCAAAAATCGGGTGGCTTACCAAAGTTAAAACAATTGTCGACAGTCTGGGTCTTGGAGATGCTTGGGCATCCAGGAGTGCTCCCCCAAAATCTGTCCTTAAAACCATGTATTGGCAGTGGGTAGCTAACAAACAAAACTCAAACCCTAAGCTTAGCAGGACATCCACTGAGTTCCTTAGGATTAAGGATGTCCTCCTTTGCGAACCGTATATGGATTTGATTTCTAAATACTTTGATTGAGCGCTGTACTTCAAGTTCATGGTGGGTTTGCTCCCACTGAGAGAATTGTCTGCCCGCTGGAACATTCCAGCCCAAACCTCTCCATTTTGCATATTTTGTACTTCTAGAGTGGAGTCTTTTGCCCACTTTTTATTTGAATGCCCGGCCTACAAAACTCCAAGGTCTTTGTGGCTAAAGCCCTTATGCAGGGAGCTGGGTACCAGACGCCATACAGTCGCCTTGAGAATGTTGAGGTATGACGCCCGGCCCCTGTATGTTTGTGGTATGGCCAAATACCTTGGCTGGGATTGGTCAATCAGATGTAAAAGGCTAAAACGTATTGTTTAATTGCGGTCATGTATTGGACCTTCTTATCTAATTTATTGGAAAGTGTATCATTTTTATTCGATTAGCAATTGGATTTTAACTAACATGGTATTACCTGCTGTTTTATGTAATGCTTTTATGATATATTTATTATCTAAATAAAGCTGATTGACTGACTGAACATAGAAGAACTTACAAAAAGAGAAAGAGGACTATAAGACAATATGAAATAGAAATAGAAAAAAGGATATAAGCAGACACTGCAGTATAAGGGGATACATAGAGTATTAAAAGACTGGAAAATATAAAGGGGAGCATAAAAAGAAGTGTGACTATTAAGAGACAGATGAGACAATGAGGACAGACAGACACTAATGGACCCATTACAATGGCAGGCAGATTGCCCCTGCTAGGCTGGCAGTACCCACCACCAGCATGGTGGGGGCAATCCACCCGCCATCCCAACCAGAATGATGCCCAACAAGAATGACCCCCCGACATGACTGAGGGGTCTGCAGCAGTCAGAAAGACCGTCCACTGCTTTTTTGCCCCGGTCACCTTACAATCAGGGCGGAAAGGATTTAACATGGTAGCAGTGTCTAATACACGCCACCAGCCATATCATAATGGACCTCTGCAGATACCTTTCCATATAAACGATACTGCCGCGGAAAGGCATGAGGTCTTTACTGTGTGGACCCCTTGCAGGCCCCCAGAGTAAAAGTGTAATTGGGAGTGCACATGAGAGGTACCTGTGGTATCTCCCACCATTCGCATATACAAAGAGGAGATGATGCAGACAGAGGCAGTGATGTTACAGGAGGACGGAAGATGGTGCAGACAGAAGGGAAGATATTGCAGGCAGAGGGAGAGATAATGCAGGCAGAGGGTGAGATGGTACAGGCAGGTAAGATGATGGTGCAGGCAGAGGATGAGATGGTGCAGGTTAAAGGGGAAATGGTGCATGCAGAGGGGAGATGGTGCAGGCACAGGGAGAGATGGTGCAGACAGAGAGAGAGATGGTGCAGGCGGAAGGGACATGATGTGGACAAAGAGAGAGATAGTGTAGGCAGAGAAGAGAAGGTGCAGGAAGAGAGAGGTATGATGATAGAGGAAGGATTAAAAGATCAGACAAGGGATTATAAAAAGAAGGGGTACTATTAAGTGACAGAGGAGACAATGAGCACAGAAACATACTAAGAGTACAGAAGAGACTGTGAGAACAAACAGGACTATAACAAAAGACAAGAGAAAATAAAGAAAGAGGGAAAATATCATAAGAAAGGAGACAGTATAAGCAGACAGAGGTAGACTGTCAGCAGAAACTGTGGAGTTTATGCAAAAAGCTGCAACTATAATTCCTTAATTTACACAGACGCTCAGTGTGGTTCTAGACAAATTAATTAAACCCATACATTTTAGCAAAACACATTTCCCACACTAAAACGTTTAAGTGACTTAACACATTACATGTATATGACCACTACATTTCAATGGACAATCCTGACTCAATTTTCAAATACATTTCAAATTTGCTGCATTATTTTATTGTCAACATTAAACCCAAAAGTGAGACACAATAATACAAGAAATAAGCCCAAGAGACGTGTCAGTAGCGTCACTAGATGGGAGTGGAGGGTGCAGAGCACAGCGGGTAAAAACCTCACATGGGGTGACACCATCTGCTTACACTGTGTGTGCAACACAGCTCTGCTGCCTCGCCTCTGCTCTGTGTCTATTTAAACTTATTTCAGCAGCGCATGCACGAATTGAAAGCACATTTCATATGTTCATTTCATTAACTTTGTGAAAAGCCGAGAACAGTGAGGGAGAAAACATGGGGTGGGGGGGAAAGACAATGAAAAAAGAGTTAAAATAGCAGCAGGCAGAGGAGAGGGTGCAAGAGCAGAGGGAGGGATGGTGCACACAGAGAGGGAGATGGTGCAGGCGGAGGGTAGATGGTGCAGAGCTGCAGGCAGAGGGAAAGAGATGGTGCAGAGAAAGTGTGAGATGGTGTAGGCAGAGAGAGAAATGGTGCAGACAGAGGGTGAGATACTACAGGCAGAGAGGGAAATGTTACAAGTGGAGAGAGAGATGGTACAGGCAGAGGAAGAGATATTGCAGGCAGAGAAAGAGATGGTGAACACAGAGGGGAGATAATGTGGACAAAAGGAAAGATGATGCAGGCAGAGGGGAGATGGTGTAGGCAGAGGGTGAGATTGTGCAGGCAGAAGGAGAGATGATGCAAGCAGAGGGAGAGATGGTGCATGCAGAGGGGAGATGGTGTATACACAGACACAGATGGAGCAGGCAGAGGGGAGATGTACAGGCAGAGAGTGAGTTGGTCCATCCAGTAAGTTGTGAGGGAGTGACACCATGAGTTACCCACATCAGGTGACACCAACCCTAGTGACGCAAGTGGGGCTTGTAAATCTGCCCAAGAGTGTATGCAGCAGACTATGTATAATGACTAAGCAATTCTTAACAGGGAGGTATGATGAGAGAGGAAGGATGAAAATGTCGGAAAATGGAATGTAAAAAAAGGAGTACTAGTAGGACACAGAGGACACAATCAGCACAGAAAGAGACTAAGAGTACAGAAGGGTCTGTGAGAACAAGCAGCACTATAAAAAAGACAAGTGAAAATAAAGAAAGAGGGAAATTACCACAAGAGAGCAGACAGTATAAACAGAGAAAAGAAAACTATGAGGAAAGACTGCGGAGATTACAGAAAAAGTTGCAACAATAATTCCTTAATTTACACAGACGCTCAGTGTGATTCTAGACAAATGATTTAAAACCATACATTTTAGCAAAACACATTTCCCACACTAAAACGTTTAAGTGACTTAACACATTACATGTATATGACCACTACATTTCAATGGACAATCCTGACTCAATTTTCAAATACATTTCAAATTTGCTGCATTACTTTTTTGCCAACATTACACCCAAAAGTGAGACACAATAATACAAGAAACAGGCCCAAGAGGCTTGTTAGTACCGACACTAGAGGGGTGTGGAGGGTGCAGAGCACACCGGGTGATACCCTCACATGAGGTGACACTATCTGCTTACACTGTGTATGCAACACAGCTCTGCAGCCTCGCCTCTGCTCTGTGTCTATTTAAACTTATTTCAACAGCGCATGCACAAATTAAAAGCACATTTCTTATGTTTATTTCAGTGACTTTGAGAAAAGTCGAGATCAGTGACGGAGAAAACATGGGAGGGGGGACAATGAAAAAAGAGTTGAAACAGCAGCAGACAGAGGAGAGGGTACAAGCGGAGGGGGAGGGAGGGTGCACACTGAGAGGGAGATGGTGCAGTCGGAGGATAGATGGTGCAGAGTGGATGGTAAAGGGAAAGATGGTGCAGGCAGAGGGGAGATGGTGTGGACACAGACACATATGGAGCAGGCAGAGGGGAGATGGTACAGGCAGAGGGTGCGATGGTGTAGGTTGAGGGAAACATGGTACAGGCAGGGAGTGAAATGGTGCAGCCGGAATGGAGATGGTGCAGACAGAGAGAGACATGGTGCAGGCAAAGGGGACATGGTACAAGCAGAGAGTGAGTTGGTCCATCAAGTAAGTTGTGAGGGAGTGACACCATGAGTTACCCACACCAGGTGACACCAACCCTAGTGACGCAAGGGGGGCTTGTTAATCTGCACAAGAGTGTATGCAGCAGACTATGTTTGCTGACTAAGCAATTCTTAACAGGGAGGTATAATGAGAGAGCAAGAATGAAAATATCAGACAATGGAGTGTAAAAAAAGAGTACTATTGGGACACAGAGGACACAATCAGCACAGAAAGAGACTAAGAGTACAGAAGGGTCTGTGAGAACAAGCAGCACTATAAAAAAAGACAAGTAAAAATGAAGAAAGTATAAGCAGAGAAAAGAAAACTATGAGGAGAGACTGCGAAGATTACAAAAAAGTTGCAACAATAATTCCTTAATTTACACAGACGCTCAGTGTGATTCTAGACAAATTATTTAAAACCATACATTTTAGCAAAACACATTTCCCACACTAAAACGTTTAAGTGACTTAACACAATACATGTATATGACCACTACATTTCAATGGACAATCCTGACTCAATTTTCAAATACATTTCAAATTTGCTGCATTATTTTTTTTGCCAACATTACACCCAAAAGTGAGACACGATAATACAAGAAACAGGCCCAAGAGGCTTGTCAATAGCGTCACTAGAGGGGTCTTAAGGGTTCAGACCACACCGGGTGATACCCTCACATGAGGTGACACATTCTGGAACAGACAGAGGGTGAAATGGTGTAGGCTGAGGGTAATATGGTGCAGGCAGGGAGTAAAGTGTTGCAGCCAGAAAGGAGATGGTGCAGACAGAGAGAGACATGGTGCAGGCAAAGGGGACATGGTATCACAATAGTTATCCAAATGCAGTCAAACTCAAAATACAATTCTACAAACTTTACAAGAATAAACACATTACTTTTACTAAAAATAAAATGCAACACATATATTCCCTTACAAGTTATCAACTCACCTCTCGAACTGGTTGGTAGATTAAGAAGAATGCCACTCACACAGCAGATAGCCTTTTACAGAATCTCTCTGCTTCAATGCTTGCAGCAGAACCAAAAATGGCACATTTTCCCTCTCAAACTACTCACATATACACATTACTAACAAATCAAATTCCTTCACACAATAATTCAAAATTAAAGACACATTTCTATTGGTTCAACATTTCAAACCTTTCCAACTGACATAACTTTCCACCCTACCCCCAACACATCATGCAAAAGTCAACTGTCAACAGAGGTCAAAAGTTCAGCACTCTATAAAACACTGCTCCTCAACAAGTTTAGACTATGCATAAGTACTTACTTATAACTACCAATAAAGAGAAAAGCTCTAATTAGAACCAACAGACACATAAACACATAAACTTGAACAATATCTTTAAAATATATATTTTTTAATGATTTTTTTATGACAGAAAACGCTTACCGGACGACTTACCAAACTCTTACCTTACGCGTACAAAGCATCGATCATAAAAAAAATTGGCATCTATCACAAATTTTTTATAATCCCAGGGGACTGCATCCCCCGGAGCTAAAATTTTACGTTGGGGACCGTGGGGGGACCCCCAATGCCTCCACGGTCCCAGCCGGCTCCCCACGTCCTTTGGGACCGGCATTGCTTTTTGTCAGAGAGCAGCTAACATGCTGGTTTCTCTGACGAACAGCAGTTAGCTATGGTACGGTGGAAGCCGCAAGGCTCCAGCCCTGCCATAGCAAACAGCAGTGTCCCGGGGGTAGGCACCCCGGGACACTGCGGGAGCCGGCCCTGGGGAGGTGGCGGTCCCCAGGGCCACAAGGCTCCAGGAGGGGGGCCGCACTGCCCCCCTCCCAACATTGAAAAGCCCTGGGGGGTGGTGGTCCCCGGGGCTGAGGGGTCTATCATGGACCCCCCTATATTCAATATTACAACCCCAGGGAGGTGTCGGTCCCCGGGGAGAGTGGGGGGCAAAGACCCCATCACACAGGATTATTATTTTATTTTTTTAAATGAAGCCCCGAGGGGTCGCGGTCCCCGGGGCTGCTGGGGTGCCAAAGAGCCCACCGCAAACATATACCAAAAGCTCCGGGGATGGGGTTCCCGGGGATTATAAAAAATTTGTGATAGACGCTATTTTTTTTGTTACTATAGATTTACCGTACGCGTACGGTAAGAGTTCGGTAAGTCGTCCGGTAAGCGTTTTCTGTCATGAAAAAAATAATTTTAAAAAATATATTTTAAAGATATCTTTCAAGTGTATGTGTTTATGCGTCTGTTGGTTCTAATTAGAGTTCTGTAAGTCGTCCGGTAAATATACCTAAGCAACAAAAAAATAAATAAGATTTTGACATTGGAGATCATTGTAAAACCCCCTAAGCAACCCTAGGGGTTCAGGAAGTCCTATAGAAAACAGCAAACATTTCCTGTCAATCTACACACTGAATCTACACACATATAGAATTAAAAAAGAAATCACATTTATTCCCACATTAAATCAAAATGAAACACACTTTTCTATTACTTGAACTTTTGAACCCTTTCCAACTGACAAAACTTTCAACCCTTCCCCATTTCACATTCTGCCAGTTACCATGGAAACACTTCAGAGAACACCTAACTGAGCACACAGGTGAAAAGTTCATCATACATTGTTGCAAACCAAAACAGCAAGTGTGCTTGACTTCTCAATATACCAGCTTATCTTCAGTAATGTTCTTTTTATCACTTTTTTTTAACCTTTAAATAACAGATTTTTAAAAAACAGAAACATGCATCCTAGTTTTTAGTGTAGAATGTTCTCAAACAACTAATCATTTATTTTCTTTTTTCAAAACTACATCTAATCCACCATTTTAGAAAAATCTTAGTTTTAAAACTGCCATTTCATTTACAGAGACCATCTGAGTGCATCCAGACCTGTCTTCAAGATGCTTACAGTGTGGATTGTGGGACACAGCTATATTTTCTGGACCCAAAAGTACGCACAACAGAAAGCAATTGACAAAGACCTAGGTTTACCAAATGTAGACATTAAATGGATTGGACAGAGAGGGTTTAAGTGGCACCAATTGATGCCAATGGTGAAATACTTTTTGCATCTCCAACACCCTGACCTCATAATTGTGCACTGTGGTGGCAATGACCTAGACTCTTTGACTGGGGTAGGTCTGGAAATGTTTATGAAAGACACCTTTACAGAACTGATGTCACTTTTCCCCCAATCTACCCTTTTCTATTCTAATATATGCCAAAGGCAGAATTGGAAGTGGTCCAATCCATTTTGTCCACAAATTGAGAAAGCTAGGAAACATGTGAATAAATCTGTTTCTGCATTTCGCCGAGACTATAGCATGGGGTCCATTTACCATAACAATGGGGATTCAATATATATGGCATCTATAGGAGAGATGGTGTACATTTTACAGATGAGGGGAACAGAGTCTTCCTCTTGAACTTTAGACTCTGCATTGGTACTTACTTGTAGGTACTAAAATCTCCCAATAAACACAAGGGCTCTTTTTAGCGCCACCCAACATCTAAACACATACACTTCATAAATATTTGAAAAATATTTTTAATTTTCCTGCTTAGGTACGCTTACGGGACAACTTACATAATTTGTACCGTACGTCGTATGTACGAGCATGGTACGCACACAGTAAATCTACCTTTGAAAAAAAATAGCTGGTAATACTAATTCTTTATAATCCCCGAGGACCCCATCCCCCGGGGCTGAAATATAACGTTGGGGACCGTGGGGGGAGCCCCAAAGCAAAAATGGTCCCAGCCGGCTCCCCGCTTCCTTCGGGAGCCGGCTTTGCGTTTTGACAGAGAGAGCAGCTTACATGCTGCTCTCTCTGAGGAAAATCAATCTGCTTTCCTACTTGAAAGAGAGAGCAGGTTAACCTGCTCTCTCTTTTAAATAGGAAATCAGTTTGCTGTGGTAGGGTGGGAGACGTGAGACTCCTGCCCTGCCATAGCAAACAGCAGTGTCCCAGGGGTGGGCACCCCGGGACACTGCAGGATCTGGCCCTCGGGAGGTGTTGGTCCCCAGGGCCACCAGAAGACTCCAGGAGGGGGGCTGTGCATCCCCCTCCCAACATTGAAAAGTCCCGGGGTGGCGGGTAGAGGCCCCCATCATAAATATCTTTGCCCCGGGGGGTGACGGTCCCAGGGGCTGCGGGGGGCTGTGTGCCCCCCGCAAGAATAATTACTTTGCCCCGGGGGTTGGTGGTCCCCGGGTCAGCGTGGAGGGGTTTGGGACCCCCCCACACTTTTTTTAAAATATGCCCCCAGGATTTGGGCTAATTTTTGAAAAAAGCAGACCGGGCTTTTTTTCTGCAGAGTTCGCGTTCGCACTTTTTAATTATTTTTGGCCTTGGGGGTCCTTGTCAGACCCCCTAAGCAGGCCTAGGGGGTCAGGGTGTGTCTACCCTGCCCTCTTTGCGTGTTTTCCGCTTTTGTTTTTAGCTTTCTTGCGCCTCAAAAATGGCTGCCAACACTTCCTGGTTTGGAGTGTTGACAGACAGTTGACATCCAATCACGGTGCAGCCCGTGCTCGGGAAGGTACACGGACTATGAGCGCACTGTACACAGTACAGTACATAGTACAGTAAGCTCCAATAGATATACTTATGATTTCACTTATGATTTTCTCAGGAACTACTGAACGGATTTACACTATTCAACAAAAAGCGTGATCTGCGAACCGAACTCTACCTTTTTTCCAAATTTAGTGTAATTCCGTTCAGCCGTTCGGGCTGTAGCCCTGGCTAAAGGTCCCATGGAAAATTGCATTGGGAAAACATGTTTTTTCTCGGCCCCCCCCTTCACGAATTACCCCCAAACTTTCAGAGAAGGAGCGGAGCGGAACAGGCCATCTTCTGGGAGTGATTCACGAACATTCGTCCACCAGCGCCAAAGTTATTCCAAATAGAATGTTGCGGATTTCCTATGGAAACTAGGTTTTAACTGTAACTACATATTGGTGCCCGCCAGTAGGTAATATATATATATATATATACATATACACACACACACATATATACATATATATATATATCAGTGAAAACTTCCGGCACAACTGATCATTTAGCCAGATGGGGTCGTGCGATATACTGGTACAAGGACCCGTTACAAAAACAGGAAATTTTGTGTCAACGATACGCCACAGAAAAGACTTGCACACCAGGGTCACTTTCAGGATATACGTGTATTTAAAGGCAATGCATTTCGACTGACTCGTCTTCTTCACAAGCCCTTGTGAAGAAGACCGCCCCGGTCGAAACGCGTTGCTGTTAAATACACTTATATCATGAAAGTGACCCTGGTGTGCTAGTCTTTTCTGTGGCATATCATGGACATGGAATTTCCTGTATGTATTTAAAAAGTAAATATATATATAAGAAAAGTGTACTTTAAATGATCCACCTCAACAGTGATTGTACCATTTTTAAAACATATAATTCAGTTCATTCTAAAATGGACATGACTTGTCATTACTTTTCTTTTGGTAGAGTCCATGAAGGCAGGAGATACAGATGCACTATTCAACATTCACATAGAAATTGTGGTATGCTAGGCAATATTATTATGCTACTATTGGAAACATCTACAATTCTTAAGCTATACCAAAGTCTCCATGAAGAGAAAATCTGCTCTTACCGGTTGCTGAAGTAGAATTTAAAATTTGATGGAAAAGAATAAAAAAAGAACATAAGTAAGCCTCCAATTAAAAGCATCCATAAAATACAAATGAGCAATGTATCACACATTCATTGATATTTAGGAGTGAGAAGTGGACATGAAATAAAGAAAGAGTTAGATGTCGACAAGATACTTAATTGGAAATTCATTTACTGTTTAGCAGCTAGAAAATTAGAATATATAATGCCAAGGAATGCAAGTGGAAAACTAATCTCTAATGAATATCTAACGGCTGCCCATCATCTTTTTTCACTGCAATAATTTCAGCCAATATTCCTTATATATTATTTTCAGTCAATATTCTTTATATGTATGAAATGGGTTCCTGGCTGTCTGAAGTATGCACCGCAGCCAGGCAGGAACCACCACCCTTGTAAGTAACATACACAATAAAAGGGAACTTGTGCTCAACCTCTGGTAGCTTGGCCCAGAGCAGTCAGGCTTATCTAAAGAGGCAAAGTGTAAACTATTTGTGGAAAACACCAACACAGTAACACAATAAGTACACCATGAAAAGGCTTCACACAGGTTTAAAAAAGCAGAGTATTGTGAACGAAATAAGATGGACCTCTGGTAGCTCAGCACAGAGCAGTCTTGCTTATCTGAAGAGGCAGCGTGTAAAATATTTGTTGAACACAGCCACACAGTAACACAATGAATACACTATGAAAAATCTCCACACAGGTTTAGAAAAGCAGAGTATTGTGAACAAAATAAGATGAAAACAACAAAAACAGTGTATAGAATTTGAGATGTTGATTTTTAACGTAATTTAACACAATAAAGCAATTAGAAGCAAGTAGCGCTAAAAGTTTACTTTAAATTATTATGGACCAGAGCAAAGTCAAAGTTCGGGATAACCTTGATGGTGCGCCAGCCAGTTAGGACTCATGCAGGCTCAGGTGATTAAAGTACTTTTTGTGGTTGCAAACAGTAAAATGCGTTGATCTTCTCCAAGCAGTTAAGGCAATTTGTCGGGAAACATCACTTGCATCGCAAGCATTACAACGCACTACCATTACAACGCAACCATTACAACGCAAACCATTACAACGCATTGCGCTGGGGGGGCGCTCTAGGATAGGGAATATATTTAATTTACTATCCAACACCTTCCCTACTATCCACGGTGACTGGAGTTGGAATAGTAAATTAAATAATTCACTATCCAGCGCCTAAAAGCACTATGCTTTGTAATGGTATGCGATGTAAAAACCGCGTTGTAACGGCAGGCGTTGTAATAGATTGCGTTGTAACGTCATACATCCCAATTTGTCTGTTCCGAGAAAAGGTGCTGGAATTGAGTGACATTGAGGAACGCGCCAAATTATGCCACGCAGTTGACTGGATGTGCTGAATTTGCCTAGCTGCAGCAGCGCCAATTCACTCCCCGATCTCTGGATGCACAGCGCTGGTTCCGACATGATGTGCCATTTCTACTCCCACAACTGCATCAAAGTGAGGATTCTGCCACCCGCAAATAGTAGATGTATCGAAATCCATGTTGCAACTATCCAGTACACTTCCAGTGCTCCAGGCACAAGAGCAGGGGAAGAGATGTTAATATTCCTGAGTTTAAAACATAAGCAGGCAAGCCCTTGGAGATCACTTACAGTGATGGTGGATTCCAGCTTGCCTTTCTGTTGCTGTGTCCCAAAATGTCTACAAATGGGATACAACTGATCTCTATTTAGAATATCTTATGAGTATTTGAGAATCCATATTTTTGCTGGATGTATTGTAGTGCCAATATACTGCAATTGGCATGGACATGAGATACAGTGAATGGTATAGGGAGTCTTGCATTTCATGAATTTATTAATTTGCCTTGGCTTTCTACATCCTAGCTCTGGATATGTAAGTAACTTTGCAGGCTTTGCAGTTATTACATGGAAAACATCCTACAATTCCTCTTAGCTTAGAATTAGTTTAATCTGTCAACAAATGGCTCTGAACTATTTGATCTTTTATTGATCTTCCTATGCTGTTTATAAAGCTTGGATAAGCTTGTATTTCTGGAAAAAGGACAGTATCTATTCTTCAGTATATGTCAGTTCTTACAAATTATGGCATTTAAGGCTCCTGTGTCTTTTGAATAATTCACGATTAACCTGAATTTCTGGTTAGTGTCACCTTTACTAATTTTGTGTAAAAGGAGGCTTTGTCTCGATTTTTACTGATCTCTATTTTTTGCTTTTTAAATAACTTTTGTGGGGTACCTTATGTGGAATATGTGTATTGCCTCTGTTGCTGCTACTTCATAATCCTATTCCCAACTACCTTTACTTTTCAGACAAATAATTTCCCTATAAAGGGTGATCCACTTGAGGTTGAAGCTCTTGCTCGGGAAGGTACGCGGACTATAAGCGCACTGTAATATTACGGTAAGCTCCTATAGATATACTTATGATTTCACTTATAATTTTCTCAGGAACTACTGAACGGATTTACACCATTCAACAAAAAGCCTGATCTGCGAACCGAACTCTATCTTTTTGCCAAATTTGGTGTAATTCCGTTTAGCCGTTCGGGCTGTAGCCCTGGCTAAAGTTCCTATGGAAAATGCATGGGGAAAATACGTTTTGGGACCCCCCTTTTTTTTGGGCCCCCACTTCACAAATTACCCCCAATCTTTAAGGGAAGGAGCAGAGTGGAGCAGGCCATCTTCTTGGAGAAATTCGCAAAGATTCTTCCACAGGTGCCAAAGTTATTCCAAATAGAATGTTGCAGATTTCCTACCGCAAGTAGGTAATATATATATATATATATATATATATATATATATATATATATATATATATATATATATATATATATATATATATATACACACAAATATATAATTTATATATATATATCAGTGAAAACGTCCGGCACAGCTGATCCTTTTGCCAGATGGGGTCGATGCGATGTACTGGTGCCAGGACCCTGTTACAAATAAAGGAAATTCTGTTTCAACGATACGCCACAGAAAAGACTTGCACACCAGGGTCAATTTCAGGATATACGTGTATTTAAAGGCAATGCATTTTGACTGACTCGTCTTCTTCACAAGCCCTTGTGAAGAAGACTGTCCCGGATAAAACGCGTTGTGTTAAATACACTTATATCATGAAAGTGACCCTGGTGTGCTAGTCTTTTCTGTGGCGTATCATGGACATGGCATTTCCTGTATGTATTAAAAAAATTAAATATATATATATAAGAAAAGTGTACTTTGAATGATCCACCTAAACAGTGATTGTACCTTTTTAAAGACATATAATTCACTTCATTCTAAAATGGACATGACTTGTCATTACTTTTCTTTTGGTAGAGTCCATGAAGGCAGGAGATACAGATGCACTATTCAACATTCACATAGATATTGTGGTATGCTAGGCAATATTATTATGCTAATATTGTAAAAATCTACAATTCTTAAGCTATACCAAAGTCTCCATAAAGTGAAAATCTGCTCTTACCTGTGGCTGAAGTAAAAATTAAAATTTGATGGAAAAGAATAAAAAAAAGAACTTAAGTACGCCTCCAATTAAAAGCATCCATAAAAAACAAATGAGGTATGTATCACACATTCATTGATGTTTAGGAGTGAGAAGTGGACATGAAATGAAGAAAGAGTTAAATATCGACAAAAATCTTAATTGGAAATTAATTTACTGATTAGCAGATAGAAAATTAGAATATATAAGCCAAGGAATGCAAGTGGAAAACTAATCTCTAATGAATATCTAATGGATCATCCTTTTTCACTGCAATAATTTCAGCCAATATTCCTTATATATTATTTTCAGTCAATATTCTTTATATGTATGAAATGGGTTCCTGGCTGTCTGAGGTATGCACCCCAGCTAGGCAGGAACCACCACATTTGTAAGTAACATACACAATAAAAGGGAACTTGTGCTCAACCTCTGGGAGCGTGGCACAGAGCAGTCAGGCTTATCTAAAGAGGCAAAGTGTAAAATATGTGTGGAAAACACCCACACAGTAACACAATAAGTACACCATGAAAAGGCTCCACACAGGTTTAAAAAAGCAGAGTATTGTGAACAAAATAAGATGAACCTCTGGTAGCATGGCAAAGAGCAGTCACACTTATATAAAGAGGCAGTGTGTAAAATATTTGTTGAACACAGCCACACAGTAACACAATAAGTACACTATGAAAAAACTCCACACAGGTTTAGAAAAGCAGAGTATTGTGAACAAACTAAGATGAAAACAACAAAAAAAGTGTATATAATTTGATTTTTAAAGTAATGTAACACAATAATGTGATTAGAATCTCAAGTAGAGCAAAAAGTTTACTTTGAATTAGTATGGACCAGAGCAAAGTCAAAGCTCGGGATAACCGTGATGGAGCGCCAGCCAGTAAGGACTCTTGCAGGCTCAGGTGAACAAAGTACTTTTTGTGGTTGTAAACAGTGATATACGTTGATCTTCTCCAAGCAGTGAAGGCAATGTGTCTGTTCCGAGAAAAGGCGACGGAGTTGAGTGACATTGAGGAACGCGCCAAATTATGCCACACAGTTGACTGGATGTGCTGAACTCGCCTAGCTGCAGCAGCAGCAATTCCCTCCCCGATCTCTGGATGCAAAGCGCTGGTTCCAACATGATGTGCCATTTCTACTCCCACAACTGCATCAAAGTGATGATTCTGCCACCCGCAAATAGTGTATGTATCAAGATCCATGGTACAACTATCCAGTACACTTCCAGTGATCCAGGCACAAGAGCAGGGGAAGAGATGTTAATATTCCTGAGTTTCAAGCGTTAGCAGGCAAGCCTTTGGAGATCACTTTGAGTGATGGTAGAGTCCAGCTTGCCTTTCTGTAGCTGTGTCTCAAAATGTCTACAAATGGGATACAACTGATTTCTATTTAGAATATTTTATGAGTATTTGAGAATCCATATTTTTGCTGGATGTATTGTAGTGCCAATATACTGCATTTGACATGCACATGAGATACAGTGAATGGTATAGGGAGTCTTGCATTTCATGAATTCATTAATTTGCATTGGCTTTCTACATCCTAGCTCTGGATGTGTAAGTAACTTTGCAGGCTTTGCAGTTATTACATGAAAATAAATCCTACAATTCCACTTAGTTTAGCATTAGTTTAATCTGTCAACAAATGGCTCAGAACTATTTGATCTTTCATTGATCTTCCTATTCTGTTTATAAAGCTTGGATAAGCTTGTATCTCTGTAAAAATGACAGTATCTGTTCCTAGGATATGTAAGTTCTAAAGAATTATGGCATTTAAGGCTCCTGTGTCTTTTGAATAATTCACGATTAACCTGATTTTCTGGTTGGTGTCACCTTTACTGATTTTGTGTAAAAGAAGGCTCTGTCTGGATTTTGAATTATCTCTATTTTTGCTTTATAAAGAACTTTTGTGGGGTACCTTCTCATTTGGAATGTGTGTATTGCCTCTGTTGCTGCTACTTCATAATCCTATTCCCAACTACCTTTACTTTTCAGACAAATAATTTCCCCATAAAGGGTGATCCACTTGAGGTTGAACTCGTGCTCCAGAATTTATGCGGACTATCAGCGCACTGTACACAGTACAGTACATAGTAAAGTAAGCTCCTATAGATATACTTATGATTTCACTTATGATTTTCTCAGGAACTACTGAACGGATTTACACCATTCAACAAAAAGCGTAATCTGCAAACCGAACTCTACCTTTTTGCCAATATTGGTGTAATTAGCCGTTTGGGCTGTAGCCCTGGCTAAAGGCCTATGAAAAATTGCATGGGGAAAACACGTTTTGGGACCCCCTTTTTTCTCGGCCCCCGCTTCAAGAATGATCCCCAATTTTTCAGGGAAGGAGCGGAGCGGAGCAGGCCATCGTCTTGGAGAAATTCGCGAAGACTCATCCACCGGCGCCAAAGTTATTCCAAATAGAATGTTGTGGATTTCCTATGGAAACTAGGTTTTACCTATAACTACCTAATGGCGACCTCCAGTAGGTAATATATATATATATATATACAGTTTCGCCAGTCTCCCAGCCTCTCATTGGCGGCGGGCTCAAGTGGAGGGGCGATCCTCCCAATATAATATAGCGCAATCCTTTCAAATCCAACATAGGAGCAAAACTCGAGCCCAGTTTTGTGATGCGTGGTATTTATTTACAACAAAACCATCTAAACACCCGACGCGTTTCGGTGCGACAGCACCTTGGTCACGGGTACATTGGTTTAGTTTGTCATTACATTTAAAGTGCTCAAAGTGTGGAAAGTAAAGTAGGACTACCAGTCCCGACACACACAAATGTTTATGAACATGGCTGCCATCTTTGAATGGTAAAAATGATAAGTATCACATAGTATATATATATATATATATATACACACACACATATATACATATATATATATGTATATCAGTGAAAACTTCCGGCACAGCTGATCCTTTTGCCAGATGGCGTCGGTGAGATGTACTGGTGCCAGGACCCTGTTACAAATACAGGAAATTCTGTGTCAACGATACGCCACAGAAAAGACTGGCACATCAGGGTCACTTTCACGATATACGTGTATTTAAAGGCAATGCATTTCAACTGACTCGTCTTCCTCACAAGCCCTTGTGAAGAAGACCGTCGTGTTCGAAACGCGTTGCTGTTAAATACACTTATGTCATGAAAGTGACCCTGGTGTGCTAGTCTTTTCTGTGGCGTATCATGAAGATGGAATTTCCTGTATGTATTTAAAAAAGTAAACATATATATAAGAAAAGTGTACTTTGAATGATCCACTTCAACAGTGATTGTACCTTTTTAGAGACATATAATTCACTTCATTCTAAAATGGACATGACTTGGCATTACTTTTCTTTTGGTAGAGTCCATGAAGGCAGGAGATACAGATGCACTTTTTCAACATTCACATAGTATTTGTGGTATGCTAGGCAATATTATTATGCTAATATTGGAAACATCTACATTTCTTAAGCTATACCAAAGTCTCCATAAAGAGAAAATCTGCTCTTACCGGTTGCTGAAGTAGAAATTAAAATTTGATGGAAAAGAAAAAAAAAAGAACATGAGTACGCCTCCAATTAAAAGCATCCATAAAAAACAAATGAGCAATGTATCACACATTCATTGATATTTAGGAGAAAGAAGTGGACATGAAATGAAGAAAGTTAGATATCGACAAGATACTTAATTGTAAGCATGGGCGAATTTTGCGAATCTCGCGTTCGCGAATTTTGCGGATTTGCGAACTCGCAATCCGCAAAATCCGCGAATTCCCGCGAATTTGCGGATTTTTTTTTTTTGTGTTCGCCCGTGTTTCTGCCAGTTCGCGAGGGTTTTTACAATTTCGCAATTTGCGAACTTACCTGTCGGGTCGCAAGTTTTGCGAACTTGTTGTTTCTACGTGTCCAGCCTGTTTGGGACACTCTTCTTCATCACTGCCACTCTCTGTCACCACTGCCACTCTCTGACTACTCATGCCACCCTCTGGCCCACCCATGCCACCCTCTGTTTCATCACCACACCCTCTGGTTGTCCAGTGTACATTATTTTCGGCAAAGCAAAGCACACCTTCCCTGCCTCAAGTGACCTGAATTAATTTGGGGCTGATTAATGTGTCACAGAATATTTTTTTAGCTGGCACCTGCTTCCTTAGTGCGCCCTGCTTAGTGATCTTTTGCACTTGCTAAGTGCTTTCATTGTTGCAAAATTAGTTACAACACCTGCCCTGCCCCAACTGACAATAATGAATTAGGGGCTGATTAATGGATTTTAACTTCCAGCCTGGCTCCTGCTTGTCTCCCTTAGCTGTAATTCAGGACCTTTGTGGCATATGTGTAACTATTCTGAGGTTCAGAGCAGGGTCACATAATAGTTGCAACTGGCAACTGAACTCTGGAGGGGCCCCTCAGGAAGCACTACAGGAAATGGCTACTAATGATGAGCCTGAACTTTTGAACCTGGTAAGTAGTTTCAGTTTTGCTAAGATCGTATTTCTGCAATTTAGCACTTATTCGCGGGGCGCGAAGTTGTACTGGGAAGCCGCGAACTCACGCGAACAGTGCGAGCAGTGCGAGCAAAATCCGCTGCTCGCGGATTTGCGGATTTTGCGGGAGATTCGCGAATCTCGCGGATTGCGAATTTCCCGAAAATCCGCAAAATCCGCGAGCGAAACGGATTTTCCGCCCATGCTTACTTAATTGGAAATTCATTTACTGTTTAGCAGCTAGAAAATTAGAATATATAATGCCAAGGAATGCAAGTGGAAAACTAATCTCTAATGAATATCTAACGGCTGCCCATCATCCTTTATCACTGCAATAATTTCAGCCAATATTCCTTATATATTATTTTTTGTCAATATTCTTTATATGTATGAAATGGGTTCCTGGCTGTCTGAGGTATGCAATCCAGCCAGGCAGGAACCACCACATTTGTAAGTAACATACACAATAAATGGGAACTTGTGCTCAACCTCTGGTAGCTTGGCACAGAGCAGTCAGGCTTATCTAAAGAGGCAAAGTGTAAAATATGTGTGGAAAACACCCACACAGTAACACAATAAGTACACCATGAAAAGGCTCCACACAGGTTTAAAAAAGCAGAGTATTGTGAACGAAATAAAATGAACCTCTGGTAGCTTGGCACAGAGCAGTCATGCTTATCTAAAGAGGCAGAGTGAAAAATATTTGTTGAACACAGCTACACAGTAATACAATGAATACACTATGAAAAAACTCCGCACAGGTTTAGAAAAGCAAAGCATTGCGAACAAACTAAGATGAAAACAATAAAAAAACAATGTATAGAATTTGATTTTTAAAGTAATGTAACACATTAAAGTGATTAGAAGCAAGTAGCGCTAAAAGTTTACTTTAAATTAGTATGGACCAGAGCAAAGTCAAAGCTCGGGATAACTGTGATGAAGCACCAGCCAGTTAGGACTCTTGCAGGCTCAGGTGAACAAAGTACTTTTTGTGGTTGCAAACAGTGATATGCGTTGATCTTCACCAAGCAGTGAAGGCAATTTGTTCGTTCTGAGAAAAGGTGATGGAGTTGAGTGACATTGAGGAACGTGCCAAATTATGCCACACAGTTGACTGGATGTGCTGAACTCGCCTAGCTGCAGCAGCAGCAATTCACTCCCCGATCTCTGGATGCAAAGCGCTGGTTCCGACGTGATGTGCCATTTCTAATCCCACAACTGCATCAAAGTGATGATTCTGGCACCCACAAATAGTATATGTATCGAAATCCATGTTGCAACTATCCAGTACACTTCCAGTGATCCAGGCAAAAGAGCAGGGGAAGAGATGTGAATATCCTGAGTCTCAAGCATTAGCAGGCAAGCCCTTGGAGATTACTTATAGTGATGGTAGAGTCCAGCTTGCCTTTCTGTTGCTGTGTCTCAAAATGTCTACAAATGGGATACAAGTGATCTTTATTTAGAATAACTTATGAGTATTTGAGAATCCATATTTTTGCTGGATGTATTGTAGTGCCAATTTACTGCAATTGGCATGGACATGAGATACAGTGAATGGTATAGGGAGTCTTGCATTTCATGAATTTATTAATTTGCCTTGGCTTTCTACATCCTAGCTCTGGATATGTAAGTAACTTTGCAGGCTATGCAATTATTACATGGAAAACATCCTACAATTCCACTTAGCTTAGAATTGGTTTAATCTGTCAACAAATGGCTCTGAACTATTTGATCTTTCATTGATCTTCCTATGCTGTTTATAAAGCTTGGATAATCTTGTATTTCTGTAAAAAGGACAGTATCTATTCTTACGATATGTCAGTTCTTACAAATTATGGGGTATAAGGCTCCTGTGTCTTTTGAATAATTCACGATTAACCTGAATTTCTGGTTGGTGTCACCTTTACTGATTTTGTGTAAAAGGAGGCTTTGTCTCGATTTTGACTTATCTCTATTTTTTGCTTTATAAAGAACTTTTGTGGGGTACCTTCTCATGTGGAATATGTGTATTGCCTCTGTTGCTGCTACTTCATTATCCTATTCCCAACTACCTTTACTTTTCAGACAAATAATTTCCCCTAAAGGTTGATCCACTTGAGGTTGAAGCTAGTGCTTGGGAAGGTACCCGGACTATAAGCGCACTGTACACAGTACAGTACATAGTACGGTAAGCTCCTATAGATATACTTGTGATTTCACTTATAATTTTCTCAGGAACTACTGAATGGATTTACACCATTCAACAAAAAGCGTGATCTATGAACCGAACTCTACCTTTTTTCCAAATTTGGTGTAATTCCGTTTAGCCGTTCGGGCTGTGGCCCTGGCTAAAGGTCCTATGGAAAATTGCATGGGGAAAACACGTTTTGGGACCCCCTTTTTTCTCGGCCCCCACTTCACAAATTACCCCCAACCTTTCAGGGAAGGAGCAGAGCGGAGCAGCCCATCTTCTTGGAGAAATTCACGAAGATTCGTCCCCCGGCGCCAAAGTTATTCCAAATAGAATGTCACGGATTTCCTATGGAAACTAGGTTTTAACTATAACTGCCTACTGGCGACCGCCAGTAGGTAATGTATATATATATAAATATACACACAGATATATACATATATATATATATATATATCAGTAAAAACTTCCGGCACAGCTGATCGTTTTGCCGGATGGGGTCGGTGCGATGTACTGGTGCCAGGACCCTGTTACAAATACAGGAAATTCTGTGTCAACGATACGCCACAGAAAAGACTTGCACACCAGGGTCACTTTCAGAATATACTTGTTTTTAAAGGCAATGCATTTTGACTGACTCGTCTTGTTTACAAGCCCTCGTGACGAAGACCGTCCCGGTCAAAACGCGTTGCTGTTGAATACACTTATATCATGAAAGTGACCCTGGTGTGCTACTCTTTTCTGTGGCGTATCATGGACATGGAATTTCCTGTATGTATTAAAAAAATTAAATATATGTATAAAGAAAAGTGTACTTTGAATGATCCACCTCAACAGTGATTGTACCTTTTTAAAGACATATAATTCACTTCATTCTAAAATGGACATGACTTGTCATAACTTTTCTTTTGGTAGAGTCCATGAAGGCAGACGATACAGATGCACTATTCAACATTCACATGGAAATTGTGGTATGCTAGGCAATATTATTATGCTAATATTGGAAACATCTACAATTCTTAAGCTATACCAAAGTCTCCATAAATAGAAAATCTGCTCTTACCTGTGGCTGAAGTAGAAATTAAAATTTGATGGAAAAGAATAAAAAAGAACATAAGTACACCTCCAATTAAAAGCATTAATAAAAAAACAAATGAGCAATGTATCACACATTCATTGATATTTAGGAGTGAGAAGTGGACATAAAATGAAGAAAGAGTTAGATAACGACAAGATACTTAATTGGAAATTTATTTACTGTTTAGCAGCTAGAATATTAGAATATATATTGACAAGGAATGCGAGTGGAAAACTAATCTCTAATGAATATCTAACGGCTGCCAATCATCCTTTTTTACTGAAACAATTTCAGCCAATATTCCTTATATATTATTTTCAGTCAATATTCTTTATATGTATGAAATGGGTTCCTGGCTGTCTGTGGTATGCACCCCAGCCAAGCAGGAACCACCACATTTTTAACTAACATACAAAATAAAAGGGAACTTGAGATAAACCTCTGGGAGCTTGGCACAGAGCAGTCAGGCTTATCAAAAGAGGCAAAGTGTAAAATATGTGTGGAAAACACCCACACAGTAACACAATAAGTACACCATGAAAAGGCTCCACACAGGTTTAAAAAAGCAGAGTATTGTGAACGAAATAAGATGACCCTCTGGTAGCTTGGCACCGAGCAGTCACGCTTATCTAAAGAGGCAGTGTGTAAAATATTTGTTGAACACAGCCACACAGTAACACAATGAATACACTATGAAAAAACTCCACACAGGTTTAGAAAAGCCGAGTATTGTGAACAAACAAAGATGAAAACAACAAAAAAACTGTATATAGAATTTGATTTTTAAAGTAATGTAACACAATAAAGCAATTAGAAGCAAGTAGTGCTAAAAGTTTACTTTAAATTTGTATGTACCAGAGCAAAGTCAAAGCTCGGGATAACCGTGATTGAGCGCCAGCCAGTTAGGACTCTTGCAGGCTCAGGTGAACAAAGCACTTTTTGTGGTTGCAAACAGGGATATGCGTTGATCTCCTCTAAGCAGTGAAGGCAATGTGTCCGTTCCGAGAAAAGGTGACGGAGTTGAGTGACATTAAGGAACGCGCCAAATTATGGCACACAGTTGACTGGATGTGCTGAACTCGCCTAGCTGCAGCAGCAGCAATTCCCTCCCCGATCTCTGGATGCAAAGCGCTGGTTCCGACGTGATGTGCCATTTCTAATCTCTCAACTGCATCAAAGTGATGATTCTGCCACCCGCAAATAGTATATGTATCAAAATCCATGTTGCAACTATCCAGTACACTTCCAGTGATCCAGGCACAAGAGCAGGGGAAGAGATGTTAATATTCCTGAGTCTCAAGCATTAGCAGGCAAGCCTTTGGAGATCACTTAGAGTGATGGCAGAGTCCAGCTTGCCTTTCTGTTGCTGTGTCTCAAAATGTCTAAAATGGGATACAACTGATTTCTATTTAGAATATCTTATGAGTATTTGAGAATCCATATTTTTGCTGGATGTATTGTAGTGCCAATATACTGCAATTGGCATGGACATGAGATACAGTGAATGGTATAGGGAGTCTTGCATTTCATGAATTTATTAATTTGCCTTGGCGTTCTACATCCTAGCTCTGGATATGTAAGTAACTTTGCAGGCTTTGCAGTTATTACATGGAAAAAAATCTTACAATTCCACTTAGCTTAGCATTAGTTTAATCTGTCAACAAATGGCTCTGAACTATTTGATCTTTTATTGATCTTCCTATGCTGTTTATAAAGCTTGGATAAGCTTGTATCTCTGTAAAAATGACAGTATCTGTTCTTAGGATATGTCAGTTCTTACGAATTATTGCATTTAAGGCTGCTGTGTCTTTTGAATAATTCACGATTAACATGATTTTCTGATTGGTGTCACCTTTACTGATTTTGTGTAAAAGGAGGCTCTGTCTCGATTTTGACTTATCTCTATTTTTGCTTTATAAAGAACTTTTGTGGGGTACCTTCTCATGTGGAATGTGTGTATTGCTTCTGTTGCTGCTACTTCGTAATCCTATTCTCAACTACCTTTACTTTTCAGACAAATAATTTCCCCAAAAAGGGGGATCCACTTGAGGTTGAAGCTCGTGCTCAGGAAGGTACGCGGACTATAAGCGCACTGTACACAGTACAGTACATAGTACGGTAAGCTCCTATAGATATACTTATGATTTCACTTGATTTTCTCAGGAACTACTGAACAAATTTACAACATTCAACAAAAAGCGTGATCTGCAAACCGAACTCTACCTTTTTGCCAATATTGGTGTAATTAGTCGTTTGGGCTGTAGCCCTGGCTAAAGGTTCTATGGAAAATTGCATGGGGAAAGCACGTTTTGGGACCCCCTTTTTTCTCAGACCCCGCTTCACGAATGATCCCCAATCTTTCAGGGAAGGAGCGGAGCGGAGCAGGCCTTCGTCTTTGAGAAATTCGCGAAGACTCATCCACCGGCGCCGAAGTTATTCCAAATAGAATGTTGCGGATTTCCTATGGAAACTAGGTTTTAACTATAACTACCTACTGGCGACTGCCAGTAGGTAATATATATATATTCAGTTTTGCCGGTCTCCCAGCCTCTCAATGGCGGCGGGCTCGAGTGGAGGGGCGATCCTCCCAATATAATATAGCGCAATCCTTTCAAATCCAACAAAGGAGCAAAACTCGAGCCCAGTTTTGTGATGCGTGGTATTTATTTACAACAAAAACATCCAAACACCCGACGCGTTTCGGTGCGACAGCACCTTGGTCACGGGTACATTGGTTTAGTTCGTCATTACATTTAAAGTGCTAGAAGTGTGGAAAGTAAAGTGGGCCACCAGTCCCGACACACACAAATGTTTATGAACATGGCTGCCATCTTTGAATCGTAAAAATTATAAGTATCACATAGTTTATATATATATATATATATATATATATATATATATATATACAAGCACATATATACAAATATATGTATATCAGAGAAAACTTCCGGCACAGCTGATCCTTTTGCCAGATGGCGTCGGTGAGATGTACTGGTGCCAGGACCCTGTTACAAATACAGGAAATTATGTGTCAACGATACGCCACAGAAAAGACTGGCACATCATGGTCACCTTCAGGATATACGTGTATTTAAAGGCAATGCATTTTGACTGACTCATCTTCTTCACAACTCATTTTGGAACACAAGGAAACCCGTGTAGGGGCCTTCGGACCATGGGTTAATTCAGTTATTATAGGCAACAGGGGTCCTAGGGATTTAGGATGTAACAAGATATGCTAATATAGACCACAATCAGTACTATATTTTTTATCGCCCAGCCGGGCGTAGAGAAATTTATTGAGAATAACATAGAATTTACATTGACCAGGAGAAGGTCAAAATATGAAAAACAAGATAGGGTACAGTCCTGTACCTATCCCGCAAGGTTGGAAAACCAATATAGTCAAGCAAGGTAGAAAAAAAGGAAAGAGGTTTTTCAGGCAAGAGAAGATTTTTGGAGCCAAAGGATGGCTTGCGATTTCAATGGATAGTTTCGCAAAGTACATCCAACAGTGTCAACAGTAAATTACACACATTATATCATATGTAACACTGTTCAGAGCGTCGACGTTTCGATCCCTAAGGGCTCACAATAAAATGGGATCATCATCAGGACAATTTACAATCATAGCCTGAATTTCAATGCGAATGCCTGGCTGCACTTTGGGCAGCCGTGGGGTGGAAGTGGAACACGATGGTTTCTTCCCGTTTTAAGAGTAGGGTTGAATCCTTTGTTTTGATCCGCAGGCTCAATACTGACTTCTCGGTGGAAGTGGCGGTGGGGTGGTGGGAGAAACTCGATGGTCTTCTCCCCCTTCAATGGCAGCACGAATCTTGCCTGAAAAACCTCTTTCCTTTTTTCTACCTTGCTTGACTATATTGGTTTTCCAACCTTGCGGGATAGGTACAGGACTGTACCCTATCTTGTTTTTCATATTTTGACCTTCTCCTGGTCAATGTAAATTCTATGTTATTCTCAATAAATTTCTCTACGCCCATCTTGTGTCATCTTCTTCACAAGCCCTTGTGAAGAAGACCGTCCCGGTCGAAACACGTTGCTGTTAAATACACTTATATCATGAAAGTGACCCTGGTGTGCTAGTCTTTTCTGTGGCGTATCATGGACATGGATTTTCCTGTATGTATTTAAAAAAGTAAACATATATATAAGAAAAGTGTACTTTGAATGATCCACTTCAACAGTGATTGTACCTTTTTAAAGACATATAATTCATTTCATTGTAAAATAGACATGACTTGTCATTACTTTTCTTTTGGTAGAGTCCATGAAGGCAGGAGATACAGATGCACTTTTTCAACATTCACATAGTAATTGTGGTATGCTAGGCAATAATATTATGCTAATATTGGAAACATCTACAATTCTTAAGCTATACCAAAGTCTCCATAAAGAGAAAATCTGCTCTTACCGGTTGCTGAAGTAGAAATTAAAATTTGATGGAAAAGAATAAAAAAAGAACATAAGTACGCCTCCAATTAAAAGCATCCATAAAAAACAAATGAGCAATGTATCACACATTAATTGATATTTAGGAGTGAGAAGTGGACATGAAATGAAGAAAAAGTTAGAAATCGACAAGATACTTAATTGGAAATTCATTTACTGTTTAGCAGCTAGAAAATTAGAATATATAATGCCAAGGAATGCAAGTGGAAAACTAATCTCTAATGAATATCTAACGGCTGCCCCTCATCCTTTTTCACTGCAATATTTTCAGCCAATATTCCTTATATATTATTTTCTGTCAATATTCTTTATATGTATGAAATGGGTTCCTGGCTGTCTGAGGTATACAATCCAGCCAGGCAGGAACCACCACATTTGTAAGTAACATACACAATAAAAGGGAACTTGTGCTCAACCTCTGGTAGCTTTGCACAGAGCAGTCAGGCTTATCTAAAGAGGCAAAGTGTAAAATATATGTGGAAAACACCCACACAGTAACACAATAAGTACACCATGAAAAGGCTCCACACAGGTTTAAAAAAGCAGAGTATTGTGAACGAAATAAAATGAACCTCTGGTAGCTTGGCACAGAGCAGTCATGCTTATCTAAAGAGGCAGAGTGAAAAATATGTGTTGAACACAGCGAAACAGTAACACAATGAATACACTATGAAAAAACTCTGCACAGGTTTAGAAAAGCAGAGTATTGTGAACAAACTAAGATGAAAACAACAAAAAAACAGTGTATAGAATTTGATTTTTAAAGTAATGTAACACAATAAAGCGATTAGAAGCAAGTAGCGCTAAAAGTTTACTTTAAATTAGTATGGACCAGAGGAAAGTCAAAGCTCGGGGTAACCGTGATGAAGCACCAGCCATTTAGTACTCTTGTAGGCTCAGGTGAACAAAGTACTTTTTGTGGTTGCAAACAGTGATATGCGTTGATCTTCGCCAAGCAGTGAAGGCAATTTGGCTGTTCCGAGAAAAGGTGCTGGAGTAGAGTTACATTGAGGAACGCGCCAAATTATGCCACGCAGTTGACTGGATGTGCTGAACTCGCCTAGCTGCAGCAGCGTCAATTCACTCCCCGATCTCTGGATGCAAAGCGCTGGTTCCGACGTGATGTGCCATTTCTACTCCCACAACTGCATCAAAGTGATGATTCTGCCACCCGCAAATAGTAGATGTATCAAAATCCATGTTGCAACTATCCAGTACACTTCCAGTGATCCAGGCACAAGAGCAGGGGAAGAGATTTTAATATCCTGAGTCTCAAGCATTAGCAGGCAAGCCTTGGAGATCACGTATAGTGATGGTAGAGTCCAGCTTGCCTTTCTGTTGCTGTGTCTCAAAATGTCTACAAATGGGATACAAGTGATCTTTATTTAGAATATCTTATGAGTATTTGAGAATCCATATTTTTGCTGGATGTATTGTAGTGCCAATATACTGCAATCGGCATGGACATGAGATACAGTGAATGGTATAGGGAGTCTTGCATTTCATGAATTTATTAATTTGCCTTGGCTTTCTACATCGTAGCTCTGGATATGTAAGTAACTTTGCAGACTTTGCAGTTATTACATGAAAAACATCCTACAATTCCACTTAGCTTAGAATTAGTTTAATCTGTCAACAAATGGCTCTGAACTATTTGATCTTTCATTGATCTTTCTATGCTGTTTATAAAGCTTGGATAATCTTGTATTTCTGTAAAAAAGACAGTATCTATTCTTACGATATGTCAGTTCTTACAAATTATGGGATTTAAGGCTCCTGTGTCTTTTGACTAATTCGCGATTAACCTGAATTTCTGGTTGGTGTCACCTTTACTGATTTTGTGTTAAAGGAGGCTTTGTCTCGATTTTGACTTATCTCTATTTTTTGCTTTATAAAGAACTTTTGTGGGGTACCTTCTCATGTGGAATATGTGTATTGCCTTTGTTGCTGCTACTTCATTATCCTATTCCCAACTACCTTTACTTTTCAGACAAATAATTTCTCCCAAAGGGTGATCCACTTGAGGTTGAAGCTCGTGCTCGGGAAGGTACGTGGACTATAAGCGCACTGTACACAGTACAGTACATAGTACGGTAAGCTCCTATAGATATACTTATGATTTCACTTATAATTTTCTCAGGAACTACTGAACAGATTTACACCATTCAACAAAAGGCGTGATCTGTGAACCGAACTATACCTTTTTGGCAAATTTGGTGTAATTCCATTTAGCCGTTCGGGCTGTAGCCCTGGCTAAAGGCCCTGTGGAAAATTGCATGGGGAAAACACGTTTTGGGACCCCCTTTTTTCTGTGCCCCCACTTCACAATTTACCCCCAATCTTTCAAGGAAGGAGCAGAGCGGAGCAGGCCATCTTCTTGGAGAAATTTGCGAAGATTCGTCCCCCGGCGCCAAAGTTATTCCAAATAGAATGTCGCGGATTTCCTATGGAAACTAGGTTTTAACTATAACTGCCTACTGGCGACCGCCAGTAGGTAATGTATATATATATAAATATACACACAGATATATACATATATATATATATATATATATCAGTAAAAACTTCCGGCACAGCTGATCCTTTTGCCGGATGGGGTCGGTGAGATGTACTGGTGCCAGGACCCTGTTACAAATACAGGAAATTCTGTGTCAACGATACGCCACAGAAAAGACTTGCACACCAGGGTCACTTTCAGAATATACGTGTTTTTAAAGGCAATGCATTTTGACTGACTCGTCTTCTTTACAAGCCCTTGTGACGAAGACCGTCCCGGTCAAAACGCGTTGCTGTTGAATACACTTATATCATGAAAGTGACCCTGGTGTGCTACTCTTTTCTGTGGCGTATCAGGGACATGGAATTTGCTGCATGTATTAAAAAAATTAAATATATATATTAGAAAAGTGTACTTTTAATGATCCACCTCAACTGTGATTGTACCTTTTTAAAGACATATAATTCACTTAATTCTAAAATGGACATGACTTGTCATAACTTTTCTTTTGGTAGAGTCCATGAAGGCAGACGATACAGATGCACTATTCAACATTCACATAGAAATTGTGGTATGCTAGGCAATATTATTATGCTAATATTGGAAACATCTACAATTCTAAAGCTATACCAAAGTCTCCATAAATAGAAAATCTGCTCTTACCTGTGGCTGAAGTAGAAATTAAAATTTGATGGAAAAGAATAAAAAAAGAACATAAGTACACCTCCAATTAAAAGCATCCATAAAAAACAAATGAGCAATGTCTCACACATTCATTGATATTTAGGAGTGAGAAGTGGACATAAAATGAAGAAAGAGTTAGATATCGACAAGATGCTTAATTGGAAATTCATTTACTGTTTAGCAGCTAGAAAATTAGAATATATATTGACAAGGAATGCAAGTGGAAAACTAATCACTAATGAATATCTAACGGCTCCAATCATCCTTTTTCACTGCAACAATTTCAGCCAATATTCCTTATATATTATTTTCAGTCAATATTCTTTATATGTATGAAATGGGTTCCTGGCTGTCTGAGGTATGCACCCCATCCAAGCAGGAACCACCACATTTGTAACTAACATACACAATAAAAGGGAACTTGTGCTAACCCTCTGGAAGCTTGGCACAGAGCAGTCAGGCTTATCTAAAGAGGCAAAGTGTAAAGTATGTGTGGCAAACACCCACACAGTAACACAATAAGTACACCATGAAAAGGCTCCACACAGGTTTAAAAAAGCAGAGTATTGTGAACGAAATAAGATGACCCTCTGGTAGCTTGGGACAGAGCAGTCACGCTTATCTAAAGAGGCAGCGTGTAAAATATTTAGTGAACACAGCCACACAGTGACACAATGAATACACTATGAAAAAACTCCACACAGGTTTAGAAAAGCAGAGTATTGTGAACAAACAAAGATGAAAACAACAAAAAAACAGTGTATAGAATTTTATTTTTAAAGTAATGTAACATAATAAAGCGATTAGAAGCAAGTAGCGCTAAAAGTTTACTTTAAATTTGTATGGACCAGAGCAAAGTCAAAGCTCGGGATAACCGTGATTGAGCACCAGCCAGTTAGGACTCTTGCAGGCTCAGGTGAACAAAGCACTTTTTGTGGTTGCAAACAGTGATATGCGTTTATCTCCTCTAAGCAGTGAAGGCAATGTGTCTGTTCCGAGAAAAGGTGACGGAGTTGAGTGACATTGAGGAACGCGCCAAATTATGCCACACAGTTGACTGGATGTGCTGAACTCGCCTAGCTGCAGCAGCAGTAATTCACTCCCCGATCTCTGGATGCAAAGCGCTGGTTCCGACGTGATGTGCCATTTCTAATCCCACAACTGCATCAAAGTGATGATTCTGCCACCCGCAAATAGTATATGTATCGAAATCCATGTTGCAACTATCCAGTACACTTCCAGTGATCCAGGCACAAGAGCAGGGGAAGAGATGTGAATATCCTGAGTCTCAAGCATTAGCAGGCAAGCCCTTGGAGATTACTTATAGTGATGGTAGAGTCCAGCTTGCCTTTCTGTTGCTGGGTCTCAAAATGTCTAAAATGGGATAAAACTGATTTCTATTTAGAATATCCTATGAGTATTTGGGAATCCATATTTTTGCTGGATGTATTGTAGTGCCAATATACTGCAATTGGCATGGACATGAGATACAGTGAATGGTATAGGGAGTCTTGCATTTCATGAATTTATTAATTTGCCTTGGCGTTCTACATCCTAGCTCTGGATATGTAAGTAACTTTGCAGGCTTTGCAGTTATTACATGGAAAAAAATCCTACAATTCCACTTAGCTTAGAATTAGTTTAATCTGTCAACAAATGGCTCTGAACTCTTTGATCTTTAATTGATCTTCCAATGCTGTTTATAAAGCTTGGATAAGCTTGTATTTCTGTTACAATGACAGTATCTGTTCTTAGGATATGCCAGTTCTTACGAATTATGGATTTTAAGGCTCCTGTGTCTTTTGAATAATTCACGATTAACCTGAATTTGTGGTTGGTTTCACCTTTACTGATTTTGTGTAAAAGGAGTCTCTGTCTTGATTTTGATTCATCGCTATTTTTTGCTTCATAAAGAACTTTTGTGGGGTACCTTCTCATCTGGAATGTGTGTATTGCCTCTGTTGCTGTTACTTCATAATCCTATTCCCAAGTACCTTTACTTTTCAGGCAAATCATTTCCCCATAAAGGGTGATCCACTTGAGGTTGCAGCTCGTGCTCGGGAAGGTACGTGGACTATAAGCGCACTGTACACAGTACAGTACATAATACGGTAAGCGCCTATAGATATACTTATGATTTCACTTATGATTTTCTCAGGAACTACTGAACGGATTTACACCATTCAACAAAAAGTGTGATCTGCAAACCAAACTCTACCTTTTTGCCAAATTTGGTATAATTCCGTTCAGCCCTTCGGGCTGTCGCCCTGGCTAAAGGTCCTATGGAAAATTGCTTGGGGAAAACATGTTTTGGGACCCCCCCCTTTTTTCTCGTCCCCTGCTTTACGAATTACTTCCACACTTTCAGGGAAGGAGCGGAGCAGGGCAGGCCATTTTCTTGGAGAAATTTGCGAAGATTCATGCACCGGCGGCAAAGTTATTCCAAATAGAATGTTGCGTATTTCCTATGGAAACTAGAGTGTTGTGAACGGAATAAGATGAAGCTCTGGTAGCTTGGTACAGAGCAGTCACGCGTATCTAAAGAGGCAGCGTGTAAAATATTTGTTGAACACAGCCACAGAGTAACACAATGAATAAACTCAATCAAGCAATCAATCAATGACACTTATAGAGCGCGCTACATACCCGTAGGGTCTCAAGGCGCTGGGGGAGGGGGGGTGCCGCTACTGCTCGAACAGCCAGGTCTTCAGCTTCTTCCTGAAGGAGAGGTGGTCTTGGGTCAGGCGGAGGTCAGTCGGGAGGGAGTTCCAGGTCTTGGCGGCCAGGTAGGAGAAGGACCTTCCTCCTGTAGTCGCTCTTCGGATGCGGGGGACGGCGGCGAAGGCGTGGTTGGCTGATCGGAGGTGGCGTTTGGGAGCGTAGAAGTTGATCCGGCTGTTGAGGTAGCTCTGGCCTTGGTCGTGTAGGGCTTTGTGTGCGTGGGTGAGGAGGCGGAAGGTGATTCTTTTGTTGACGGGGAGCCAGTGAAGGTCTCTCAGATGTCCGGAGATGTGGCTGGTTCGTGGGATGTCGAGGATGAGTCTGGCTGAGGCGTTCTGGATCCGCTGGAGTCTCTTCTGGAGCTTGACGGTGGTGCCGGCGTAGAGGGCGTTGCCGTAGTCCAGTCGGCTGGTGACGAGGGCCTGGGTGACGGTCTTCCTGGTCTCGGTGGGGATCCACCAGAAGATCTTCCGTAGCATGCGTAGGATGTTGAAGCACGCCGAGGAGACGTTGTTGACTTGCCTGGTCATTGAGAGGGGGGAGTCCAGGATGAAGCCCAGGTTGCGTGCATGGTCTGTCGGTTTGGGTGCGGTGCCCAGGGCGGGAGGTCACCAGGAGTCGTCCCAGGCGGAGGGTGAAGAGCCCAGGATGAGGACCTCCGTCTTGTCAGAGTTCAGTTTCAGGCGGCTGTTCGTCATCCACTCGGCTACCTCTTTCATCCCTTCGTGCAGGTTGGCTCTGGCGGAGGCGGGGTCGTTGGTCAGGGAGAGGATCAGCTGGGTGTCGTCGGTGTAGGAGATTATGTGAGGTTGTGTTGGCGTGCGATGGCCACGAGGGGGCTCATGTAGACGTTGAAGAGGGTGGGGCTCAGAGAGGATCCTTGAGGGACGCCGCAGATGACTTCGGAGGCCTCTGACTTGTACGGTGGTAGGCGGACTCTCTAAGTTCTTCCGTCGAGGAAGGAGATGATCCATTCCAGCGCCTTGTCCTGGATTCCGACGTTGCTGAGGCGCTGTACTAGGGTGCGGTGGCAGACAGTGTCGAATGCCGCGGAGAGGTCTAGGAGGATGAGGGCCGCTGTTTCTCCGTTGTCCATCAGGGCTCGGATGTCATCGGTGGCGGCAATGAGGGCGGTCTCGGTGCTGTGATTGGCTCGGAAGCCGGACTGTGAGGGGTCGAGGGATCCATTCGTCTCGAGGAAGGCAGCCATCTGCTTGTTGACGGTCTTCTCGATGACTTTGGCTGGAAACGGGTGGAGCGAGATGGGGCGGTAGTTCTTGAGTTCGGTGGGGTCCGCTGTTGGTTTCTTGAGTAGAGCGCTGAGTTCGGCGTGCTTCCAGCTCTCAGGGAAGGTGGCGGTGTCGAAGGATGTGTTGATGATGTCTCGCAGGTGGGGTGCGATGACAGCGTCGGCCTTGTTGAAGACGTGGTGAGGGCAGGGGTCGGTCGGTGATCCGGAGTGGATGGAGTTCATCGTGCGGATGGTGTCTTTGGTGCTGATCGGGGTCCAGGCGTGGAGGGTGGTGGTGGGGGGTGGTTGTTCGGTCATGGTGTGCGTTGGTTGGTTGTTGAAGCTGTTGTGTTTGTCCGCGATCTTGTTGTGGAAGTATGAAGCGAGGGAGTTGCAGAGGTCTTGCGATGGGGTGATGTCGTTGTTTCCTGCTCTGGGGTTGGATAGCTCTTTCACGATGTTGAAGAGTTCCTTGCTGTTGTGTGCGTTGTTGTCCAGCCGGTCCTTGAATGCAGTTTTCTTGGCGGCGCGGATCAGCTGGTGGTGCTTCCGAGTGGCCAGCTTGAGGGTGGTCCTGTTGTCCGGTGTAGGTTCCCTTCTCCAGACTTTCTCGAGGGCTCGGCAGTTCTTCTTGGAGCTCTTGAGTTCGTCGGTGAACCACGCGGCTTTCTTGCTGCCGGGTCTGCTGGGCGGGGTCCTCAGCGGGGCGAGCTCGTCCGCGCAGATGCTGATCCACTTCGTGAGGTTGTCGGCGGCCTGGCTGGGGTTCGCTGAGCTGGCAGGAGGGTGCTGGCTCAGGGAGGTGGCGAGCTGGTCTGCTGTGATCTTGTTCCAGCTTCTGCGGGCGGCCTGTTGCTGGTGGAGGTGGGTCGTCGTTCTCTTGAAGGTGAAGTGGACGCAGCTGTGGTCCGTCCATTGAAGCTCTGTGGCGTGGCTGAAGTCGATGTCTGTGCTGGAAGAGAAGACTGCGTCGAGTGTGTGTCCGGCGAGGTGGGTGGGGGTGGGGGTATGAATAAACTCCACACAGGTTAAGAAAAGCAGACTATTGTGAACAAAATAAGATGAAAACAAGAAAAAACAGTGTATAGAATTTGAGATGTTGATTTTTAAAGTAATTTAACACAATAAAGCGATTAGAAGAAAGTAGCGCCAAAAGTTTACTTTAAATTAGTATGGACCAGAGCAAAGTCAAAGCTCGGGATAACCATCATGGAGCGCCAGGCAGTTAGGACTCTTGCAGGCTCAGTTGAACAAAGTACTTTTTGTGGTTGCAAACAGTGATATGCGTTGATCTCCTCCAAGCAGTGAAGGCAATGTGCATGTTCTGAGAAAAGGTGCCGAAGTTGAGTGACATTGAGGAACGCGCCCAATTATGCCACGCCGTTGACTGGATGTGCTGAACATGCCTGCCGGCAGGAGCGGTAGTTGACTCTCCGATCTCTGGATGCAAGGCGCTGGTTCCAACATGATGTGCCATTTCTGCTCACACAACTGCATCAAAGTGCTGATTCTGCCACCCGCAAACAGTAGATGCATCGAAATCCATGTTGCAACTATCCAGTACACTTCCAGTGATCCAGGCACAAGATCAGGGGAAGAGATGTTAATATTTCTGAGTCCCAAGCATTAGTAGGCAAGCCCTTGGAGATCACTTAGAGTGATGGAAGAGTTGAGCTTGCCTTTAGAAGAGTCAGAGAGCAGCATGCAGCAGGGCAACAAAGAGCAAAGCAGGACTTCCAGCTAGCAGTTCAGTTGAGTCCTTCAAGCAGCACAGCAGTTCTTCTTGGAAGGCTTAAGTTACAAGCCCAGTAGAATATGATCTTAGTGGGTCAGAGAACCAATACCTATACCCAAAAGTGTCTTTGATGTGAAAGTGACTTCAAAGCAGCTCTCTGAATTGCCCCAGTACAATTTTCAACCCAGTCCTGTATGCCAGGCACTAAAATGAACATTTTACGAAAGGACAGAAAATGAACCGCTGTAATTTTGTTTGTAATTTACTAGTAATCAAGAATAGTTGACATAAACACCAACATACACACCAAAGTGCAGAAATTAGAATTGTCGTACCTAACAAGTGAATCTGCATGTGTCGCATTTGTTTTTTTAAACTATCACTTGACAGTTAGCATATAAAGCATATCAATGTTTATGCCATAAAACTTCACTGACCACAGTGCACTTCAAATAAAACACAGGAAGTAAAAGGGTGCTAAACATAAAAGAAAGCAATTTGTCAGGTCACCTCATCCCGTGAACAAGCCTTTGGAGGAGGTGAAACGCGTTGGGACTGGCAGGAAAATAAAGCCGCTGTCAAGCTTTTTGAAAGATACACGAGTGAGTGCATCCTCATTTCAGTTTGCAACTAACTGACTTTCGTGAATATAAAATTGTCTGGATCCCGCCGAATGGAATCGCACCGTGCTACATGATGAGCGCCGACGTCAAAATGGATCAATCTGTACTTTGAATATATATATATTCACCTAAAAAACCATAGGTTTCATGTCTTATATAGTTAGGAATTAGCATTTAAAAAACCATTGAAATTGCTCCTATATAGTTAGTTGTACTAACTATATTTCGCACACCCGCAATCCACTGCTGATGATGTCACATATTACATCATTCATGACATGGTCAGTGACATCACTGATGACATCACTGATGACATCTCAAATGACATCACTGATGACATCTCATTTGACATCACTGATGACATCACTGATGACATCATCCAGTGACTGTGTGTTTCTGTAAAGTTTAAATATGTTTTACATATTGAAGAATGAGTGGATGTATAAATGTCTGGATGAAGGATTTAGTAGGTGAGTGACTGACTGTATGAGTTAGTGATTAAATGTGTCTTACTAAATGCATGGGTTAGTGACTTATCTGTCTGAATGTGTGCATCAGTATGTCTGTTGTTGTGTAAGCTGCTGCATGTGTTGATTAGTAGCTATATGAGTGTCTATATGGGTTATTGATTGGTTGCCCAAGTATTTGAATGGGAGACTGAGAGTGTGTGTGGGTGGCTGGGAGGTGTGTGACTCTGTGCATAGATGTGTGAGCAGTTGATTCACTAGGTGTATGAGTTCATGTGGAAACAGCTATATGGGCGGTTGACTGTGTGCATGGGTGTGTTGGTGAGTAAATGGATATCTCAGTGCTACATGTGCGAGTAAGTACATATGTAAAACACAGTGCATGTGAGAGTTGGCATATATAAATGACTATACATGAGAGCCAGTGAATGTGCGAGTGGCTATATGGATCACTGTGTACTTGTATCAGTGATTGTATAAGAGAGTAAGTATGTGTTAGTATATGTTTGAATAGGTAAGGTGTTGTGTTCATAACTGTATAGTTGAGGAAATGGAAGTGTGATTGATTCTTTGCATGACTGACTAGGTGTGTGAGTAACTCCATGGATGAGTGGCAGTGTGTGAGTGTCTGTATAGGTGTATGAGTGCATATGCTAGTGTTGTATTGATGAGTGACTGTATGTATGAGTGATTCTATTGGTGAATGAGTGAATGTGTGTGTAGACCTTGGAATCAGTGAGTGTGTATGTAGTAACTGGTATTGGTGTGTCAATGGTTTCAAGAATGGTAGTCTGTATTTAACACTGGGTGTATCAAAGGTTATATTAGAGTGTGAGGAGGTGCATCGTATTATCACATAAATGATATCATCAGCAATGTGATCAGTGATGTCAAATGAGATGTCATCAGTGATGTCATCAGTGATGTCATTTGAGATGTCATCAGTGATGTCACTGACCATGTCATGAATGATGTAATATGTGACATCATCAGCAGTGGATTGCGGGTGTGCAAAATATAGTTAGTACAACTAACTATATAGGAGCAATTTCAATGTTTTTTTTAAATGCCAATTCCTAACTATATGAGGCCTGAAACCTATGGTTTTATAAGTGAATTTGCAAGCTTTTTTAAATGCTAATTCCTAACTATATAAGTGCTGAAACCTATGGTTTTTTTAAGTGACTTTGCAAGGTTTTTAAAATGATAATTTTTAACTATATAAGGCTTGAAACCTATGATTTTTTCAGTGAATTTGCAAGGTTTTTTAAATGCTAATTCCTAACTATATCAGTCATGAAACCTATATTTGTTTTCATTAAATTTCAAAGGTTTTGTAAATGCTAATTCTATTAGCGGATAACGTTTATATATGTTATTATCCTTCTGGGACCATCTGAACAGCCATCTTGTTTCTCAGGAGAAGTGAGGCACTAGAGAGCACAAAACAAGAGTGGAAAATGCGAAAAGGGGGCAGGGTTGAGACCCCCTGACCCCCTAGCCCTTCTCAGGGGTCCCAGAAATTGCTCAGACGTGAGTCCCTTGCTCACTTTGCCACTGGATTCAAGCAAGCCGGGCTGAAGACGGCTGGAATGCCAGAAACTGGTCCTCGGAAGCTTGTTTCTGGTCCAGGGAAGACATGGCTTGGCAGTTCGGGCTGGACTGTTCCCATGAGGCACAGGGTCAGACTGATTTGCATATAGCCATGTCTGAACTGGGGTGGCAGAGTGGGCTAAAGAACGGTGATGGATTAAACCCAGATCTTTTGACTGGATGTGAGTGTTTGATTGATTCAGATACTCCGTCCATCACCACCCCCTTTTGTTCCAGAAGGACCACCAAGTGCAAATTTGTATTTATTTTTTTTAAATCGTGGGGTACGCGCTTGGTACGCTTACCCTACGCGTACGGTGTGCGTACCCCGCGATTTTTTATTTTTGCCCTTGGGGGTCCTTTTGGGACCCCCTGAGAAGGGCTAGAGGGTTGGGGGGTCCTAAAAAACAAGATGGTGGCCAACACTTCCTGGTTTGGACAGTTTGGAATGTTGACAGTCGACTGCCAGCCAATCAGAAAGGGTACGCACACGTACGGTACGCGTACCGTACGCGTACGGTGTGTGTACGGTGAGCGGTGAGCGCATATAGATATATAATTTGATCAAATTCAATTTTCTCAAGAACTACTGGAGGGATTTTCACCAAACATAGCAAAGGCACATCTGCATACCAGGCCCTACCATTTTGCCAAGTTTGGTGTAATTCCATTCAACCGTTCGGGCTGTAGCCGTGTCTAAAAGTCCCTATGGAAATTAACATGGGGAAAACACATTTTGGGACCCCCCTTTCGGCCCCCGCTTGACGAATCTCCCTGAAACTTTCAGGGAAGGAGCGGAGCAGAGCTGGACAAAATTCTGGAAAATTACAAACAGATTCCTCAATCGGCGCCAAAGTTATTCCCAATAGAGTTTTGAGCACATATAGATATATAATTTGCTCAAATTCATTTTCTCAACATCTACTGGAGGGATTTTCACCAAATATAGAAAAAGCACTACTGCATACCTGTCCCTACCATTTTGCCAAGTTTGGTGTAATTCCATTCAGCCGTTCGGGCTGTAGCCGTGTCTAAAGGTCCCATAGAAAATGCCATTTGAAAAATTTCAAATTCAATTTTCTCAAGAACTACTGGAGGGATTTACACCAAACATACAAAAGGCACTGCTGCATACCAGTCCCTACCATTTTGGCAAATGTAGTATAATTCCGTTCAGCGGTTCGAGCTGTAGCCTTGTTAGAATGTCCCTATGGAAATTAACATGGGGAAAACACGTTTTGGGAACCACCTTTTTTCTCGGCCCCCGCTTCCGAATCACCCCAAAACTTTCAGGGAAGGAGCGGAGCGCAGCTAGGCAAATTTAAGGAAAATTACAGGCAGATCCCTCGATCGGCGCCAATGTTATTCCCAATAGAATGTTTGAAATTTCCTAAGGTAACTAGGTCCTAACTATATATACCTACTTGCGACTGTGACATTTCTCTCGTTCAAAAACCAATGAAAATCCCCCGTTATAGTTAGTTCAGCTAAATATAACTCGCGCGCCCGCAATGCACTGCTGATGACGTCACATATTACATCACTCATCACATGGTCAGTGACATCACTGATGACATCACTGATGACATCTCATATGACATCACTGTGACATCACTGATGACATCATCCACTGAATGTGTGTCTTTCTGAAAAATAAATATTTTTATATATGTATATCTAAAGGTCGATGGAAGAAAAAACAGGTAAATACGTGTCTAAATGGATTTTTTTTTGTAAATTTCATTGTATAACTGACTTATTGAGTGTATCTTAGTGAATACATGTATCAGCAAGTAATGTTTAAATATGTAAATATCTGTATCAGTGTCTCACTTTGTATATAAGTGGCTGCATGGGTTGGTGAGTAGCTACACGAGTGTCTATATGGGCTATTAGTTGGTTTTTTGAGTATCAGAATGAGTGTCTGTATGGTTTAGTGGTGGGTATTACAGTTGCATGAATGACTGACTCACTGTTTGTATGTGTTTTGAAGACAGCATGTGTGCAGGACTGTACGGGTGGTTGAATGTGTGTATGGGTGTGCTAGTGAGTGATTGACTGCCTCAATAGTGTCTTTATGAATAAGTACATATGTTTTAAACTAGTATATGTGAGTATTGATGTATATAAGTAATGATATATGACAGTGACAGATTGAAAAAGTTCCTGCATAAATAAGTATGTGTTTCTTTAACTGATTGTTTAAGAGAGTAAGTATGTGTATGTTTCTGTAAAAGTAAGTGTACTGGTGTATGTATAGCTGTATATACAAACAAATGGATGTTTGATAGTTTATTTGCATGTGTGAGTATGTGTGTGAGTAACTGTATGGATGAGTATCTGTGTGTAACAGGATGTATAGGTGTATGAGTACATATGATGAGTGAGAACATGTTTAAGTGACTATATAGAACTGTTAGGGGATGAGTGTATGTGTATGTAGATGTTTGAATTACTGAATAGGTTGTTGTAACTGGTATTGGTATCTCCATTTCTTTGAAAATGTTAGTATCTATTTTTGAATGGGTGTACTATAGGTTATATTAGGGTGAGAGTAGGTCTGCCACTCTTTCACACGGATGATTTCCTCAGTGATGTCATCAGTGATGTCTTTTGAGATGTCACAGTGATGTCATCAATGATATAATTTGAGATGTCATCAGCAGTGCATTGCGGGCGCGCGAGTTATAGTCAGCTGAACTAACTATAACGGGGGAATTTCAATGGTTTTGTATGAGAGAAATGTCCAGCTAACTATACCATGGGTGAAACCTATGGTTTTTTCAGTGAATTTCTAAGGTTTTTTAAATGCTAATTCTTATTAATAACGTGCCTGAAACCTATGTTTTTCTCAGTGAATTTATATATGCACTGGAAAACTAAACACCCACTTCCTTTACAAAGAAATGGAAAGTTTGCATCTCGGCAACCTCTCTAATTTTTCACCTTAGTCATCTTCCACTCAATGAACACAACAACCACAAATACACACACCTACTTGCTACCATTCTTGCCTAAGCTTATCAATTATTCTTCTTTAATTCCAATTCAAAGTGCAGGCCCTTTATTCAGCCTTCTTGGTAAGTACTAGCCGTGAATAATAGTGGGTAATTTGCACACTTCTGTCCTTTCTTGCGTCTTTTCTACCACACACTGCGATAGGTTTACAAACCCCTTGCGCCACTTCTGCATAATTTTTCCAAAAACCTTGTAAATCTGCCCAACTGTGTGTACTTTATGCACTAGCTTTCTTCCTTAGTTGTTGTACTAGTTTCTCTTGCTCCCACTGCGAATCCAACACCCTATCTGTGTAATGACCTGGAAATCCAAAGATCCACTTTACTGACAATGCAGTGGGTAGTTTGCGTCTCTCCAACATTTCTTATTTTTCACGTTTTTCATCTTCCACTCAATCTCCACATCATCCACACATACACACATCTAATTGCTGCATTCCTTAGCTGTGATGATCAACTATTCTTCTATTTTATATTCATATTCAAAGTGCAAACCCTTTTTCAAGCCTTTTTGTTGTAACTACTGTTCCAGGAATTCTGCTCATACACAGAACTGTGCATAAAGACTTAGGACCTCAGTGAATTACGGTGTTCCAAAACCCACCTTACTACACAAACCCCCTACCAAACGAGCAATCAGTGACTCATTGGTTCTTCGCCCTACAGCAAAAACAACAATGACTAGTCAACCCAGAACATGCGACTTAGATTACATGAAGTAAAGTGGATGACAAAAACACTCTTTAAATATAGTCTTACACCAGTCCAAAACAAGATGTAAATAAAGACACGTGCAACTTTGAAATGTTTATTTCTAACGCCATAATCTCATGCACAGTACCTTAGAAAATACAACCAAACATTATCAGAAACAAGGTTGTCAGCATTGTTACTATTCTATGAAATACAAATGGAAAAAGCATCCAATAATGCTAAAGGTAAAAAAAATTAAAATATACCTACATTTCACCCTACCTACCTAGCAGATTTGTTTATAACTACAGAAAGTCTCATAGGATTACATGGGCAGACCCATACCTCTGGTACTCAGCAGTAGTGGATCACATTCAGTGCTCCACAAACTGTCAAGATACAAATGTTCTCCAACTGTGTGTAACTTTGCCTCCAAAATGGATTATGAAATGCGCAAGTATCAGAGGTGGCCACAGCTCCATATGTATTATGGCTCGAACGTGCGAGGATCATTCTGAATAACAGACACAGTATTCAAGATAACCTTGATGTTCCATGCTCTCCCTATACACACAAAACTAGCGAGGCAGTTTACAAATCTAGCATACCAAATTATTCTCATATAAAGCAAAATACTCAGCCTTCTCTACACAATATCACAAGTATGTGTTGTGTGCAAAGCAGAGCAGGAAAGCAAAAATAGTGTATAAGCTTCTAATAAACCCATGCTAACTTAACAGGGTGTGCGTGCAACACTCAGCCCCACGGCACCCTTTCTTGATCAAAGCACGTGATATAAACGTGGGCAAACTAGAAACGCAGAGTCCAAGCCTAAAAAGCAGAATCAAGTTCACATTTCTAAAAAAAAGTTATTCGCTCTTTGATAGAAAGCAGTAAATAAATAATAAAGAATACGTAGAAAAATCAAAGAGTCTTAATCCAACAACGTGTAAGCACAGTATGTAGCAACAGCCTCTAACAGGAAGTCATTGTTCTCATCTGAAAACATTTCAGCCATCCAATTCAATAGTGGGAATGAACATACATGTTCCTCAACGACCGGAGCCTCTATCACCATCGGATGAAAACTCGGGTCATCTTCAATGTAACTGCGTGCCAAGAACTCAAGCGCCGCTGCAAAAACATTCCATCATCCCATTATTCCATGTGTCGCTGCTAAGGCTATAATCCCGCCACCAGAACGGAGCGCATGAACCAGTAATGGGCTCATAAGATGGTCATAATCTGCGGTGCGAGACACCGTACTGCAGAGACACAAATCCAGGGGCCAGTCGAAATCAGGCAATGGAAGACAGGTTGAACGCATGTGAAAAAGGAGAATCGAAATGATAATCCATAAACTGCACTCAACGTTGCAAGAGGCAGCGCTTTATAGTAACTAATCATTCACTTGCAAACAGCTGGGACATATTATTGTCTGCTGCAGGATGTGCATCCATATTCATGTAAACAAATTAATAAAAGCACACCGGCAACTAATGCGAGTATTAAGCGCAAACCACTAAAGATGCTGGAAAACATCGAATGAAAAAATCCCGAAAAGACACCAAATATACTTTCTACAGAAGTCACAAGGCCACTGCTTCTAACTTTAAAAAAGTAAGGTAACCCCGTAGTCAAGGACACATTAAAGATACTCTAAATTACCTCCCCAAAATTCAAGAGCACGTCTGTATTTAATAAATCATGCACTTCTGTGTGGGTGCTTGCTACATGAAGGACAAATGTTTCTGTACCAGATATATGAGCGACCTCTTTTTGAGACAATAGCTCTCTTATACGACTCATTTGGTTGACTCTGCTTTCAAGGTCGAAATTGACAGCCAGATGGAAACATCCAGCTTCCCATGTAGAGGAGTTAACACAACTTTTTTTTAATCAAACCACGCGCTCAGTCACCGTCATCATGTAAGCAATGCCTGCTAACATTACACAACAATCTCCATTATTTCAAAGTAAATAACTCCTGTTTCCAGTAAAGTGAACCTTGTTATGATAGCAGGTGTTGGACTACCTTTCAAAACTCAGTCCAAATTAGGCGCATCTTGTATACAAGAGCCATGCAATTGTATGCGTCTACAAATTAAGTAGTGATCTGGTGATATTGTGCAATCCTCGCCATTCACATAGACTTCTTTTCCCTCCCTCAGACACCTATATGTAAATGTTAATAACCAAGCTTCATGCAGATAAGCGCTCCCTAAACATCCATATCTGCCTATAGCATAGTATTTCATGCAAAACTCAAACTTAACCAGGTTACAAAATAACGTTATGATACTGTGGATAAGCCACACACCTGAATTGGATCTCCAATGAGTCAGCACTTCTAACCATTCTTCTGTGCTCTGATTGGACAGTCAGAGAGTGATCACACCATAGTTTGTACTGCTAATCATTCTCAGCATATGCTACGACGTTACACATCTCATCAAAGCTTCCGTGTGACGTCATGTACGGCGCCTTGTACAAAAACGACGCAAATGTTTTTAATTGATTAAAAAACAATATTCATGTATTTAATTACCATACTAAACGAAGACTTAATCTAGGATAATTATGGAATCATTTTTTATTTAAGTTTTAAAAATCCTATATTACTTCTATATTGCATAAGTGCAGCGGCGTGCCCCTCGTCCTGGTACCTTAGAATCTATCACACCCAGACCCGGTTCATAAGCATGCGTGATCGTCACCACAAAACCATTAGCACGCATATCGCTTTTCCATACATGCTTTTACAACTAGTATGCATTTAACACACATGATAAATGCATTATCTTAATAATGTTTTTTTGTTGACCAACACGTGTTGTAATGCCTGTGCCTTACGTCCTTCAAATTAGTTTCAAGCTATATGTGTGACCAAGTCTGATAAAATCGGAGACCAAGGACAAACACCGTGGTATCTGTGGCATGAAATCTCATCAATCACAGAGAAAATATGCACAGGGTAAAATGAAAGTAACAGGTTTAATAAAAATAACGGACAAAAACTACTAAAATGGCAGTTGGACGGAGTATGTGATCAACGTTTGCGACTCGACACTACATTTCAAATAAATATACATACAATATGTTCATTAATATATTACAAAAGTATAGCACCGGAATACACACATGACCCGGGAAAAGAAAGCGGCAAATTTAATACCTAAAATCAGGAGTGGTTTGCTTGCCGAACTTGAAGAAGAAAAAAGAAAAGTGCACTTGCAAACAAGGCTGCGCATGCGTAGAGAGTACAACTGATGCAGGAAAAAAAAAACGGAAAGTTTTACATACTGTCATAGAAATATAGCTCTAAAAATGACGCCCGTAATTTGCCCCCCCCGGTACCTAATAAACAAAACGAACTTCTAGTTTTTTTTCACCTTTTCCACCGCATACAAGTACTGCACAAGTAACCCGCCATTTTTTATTTTATTTAAAATAAAAATTGAGCCTAAAGATCCATATACCACCCCCTGACCAAGAGTATAGGGTCAGAATGTTTCTACCCTGCCCCCTTTCCTTATTTCTCAACTTTGTTTTACTGTTTTCTTGTGACTCGGCTCTCGCGACAAACAAGATGGCTGCCAAATTTCCTGTTTTGGAGTATTGACAGCCAATCATGATGCAGCTCTTGCTCGTAATTGTACGTATTTCCATACGTGTACGTCCCTTCTAGTGCACCCCACGCCGTCTCCTGGCGCAGGTATATGTGATGGTCGGACCAGGGCACCGCAGGACGTGTCTTCAGGTCAAACGGATTGTGGGACAAGGTGTGGAGCAGGTGCAATTCAGCTGGCCGAGGGAGGCACTGTTCCGGAAGAGCGGGCGCAACTCAGTTGGATGCCAAGGGGCGCCCCACTGCAGATGAGGAGCCTCCACCTGGGTAGGCGGGGGAGGCCCGTTCATGCCGCCTCCCCCCCCCCCCCGGGGCGCCCCACGCCGTTTTTTCGGCACAGCATTGTAGGATGGCCAGACACTTGCTGGACACCACATCGGTGCCGTCCTGATCTCGACGCGTTGTGCTTTCTTCAGCCTATTCGCACAACGGTCCGCTACTGACGCCACCTCACAGGCCGACGGATTTTGCCGACTAAAAGACAGACCAAAGCAGCCCATTGTTGCTTTGAGATGGATGTTGCAGCAGGCTGCCATGTAAATAGTTATTTAAAATGTTTTTTTTAACGTGTTTACTTTGTTGGAGCGTTGTATATATTTATAAGTTATTAAAGTGTTAAAATCCTACTACTTTGTTGGAGTGCTATATATTTTTAATGTGACAACTAATTGTGAAGACTTTGATGTACAAAAAGGCATCCCTGGAATCTTCCGCTTCAGGCTCGGTCCCACACACCCTTACAGTGAGAATCCCCTCCCCAATCACAATACAGGATCGTTTTCAGATAGTAGGAACGCGTGTGGTGTGACGGATCTCATGGGGTGGGGGCCTTGATCTACTGTAACTCCTTTGAAGAGGGGTGATTCTTTACAGTTGGGGCCATAAACTACATCCGCAGGGCTAGGTGATAGCCTGCAACCGGCCTGGACAATCGGACACAGAGGAAGAGGAGTGTCAGAGTGTGCAGTAGTGAATAGGGTGAAAGGGAGGTGTTGGGCGGGCACAGGGTGTGATTCTCAGGGAAGAGCTTCGCAGATGGGAGGAGGTTTATGGCCCATGCATGAGAGAGAGAGCGTGGGTGACCAGTGCGTGGGGGAGATGCTTGCGAGGGTGGGGAGCCATGCTGAGGATCGGCGGCGTGCAGAGAGTGGGTCTGGTCAAAGCATCTAAAATGGCTGCCGTGCACGACAAAACTGTGGCATTGGAAAAAAGGCAAGATGGCGCAGACAATGTTTATCAATACGGATTAATTTATAACAATTATTTTTAACAATATATTTACTCGCAGTGACAAAATGGCGGTCAACACTTCCTGATTTCCTTCGAATCGAACGTTAACAGACGTCACGCAGCAAAAAAAAGAAAAAACGCTCACGCACAGCCACTGGAAGACATGTATCAACATATATGAGCCTCCTCCGCCACCCTCAGAAAACATAGGGGGTCAGGATACGTCTCCCGTACCCCCTTATACCCATTTCACACATTGTTTTTCCTCCATCTTGTAATTTAATTAAAACGAAACACAAAATGGTGAATTCCCATTTCGCTACCGGTTCGCGACCCGGTTCGCGAACCGGGAAGCGCTTCTACCGTGAAAAATCATTTATTTTTTATTTTTCCCACAGGACCCTTTAATAACCCCAACATCATTCCTAGGGGGTCAAGAGGGGTCTACCTTGCCCCCTTTCATTAAATTACCCCTTCGTTTTTCTCCTCCTCTTGTCTCTCGATCCTACCGAGAGACAAGATGGCGGCCGCTCCGGACTGTTTAGAATGTTGACAGACACCGGAGAGCCAATCAGCTTCGCTTTGCAAAGTTCCGTTACGCGAAAAGTACGCGAACCGGAGTGCTACCCGGGACGCTGTCACAGATATATCTGTTTTTTAAAACGTTAATTTCTCAAAATCCACTGGAGCACATATATTGAGACCTAGCAAAGGCACATGGGGCTAACAGTCCCTACAATTTTGCCAAGTTTGGTGCAAATCCATTCAGCCGTTCGAGCTAAAAGTGAGGCCAAACGCCCTATGGAAAACTCAATGTTAAAAACGCGTTTTGGGACCCCACTTTTTTCTCGGCCCCCCTTGACGAAACACCCCCAAATATTCAGGGGCTGCTCAGAAACAAAATGTGCAATTTTCCTGAAAATTTCAGCCGATTCCGTCCACAAACGCCAAAGTTATTAGACATAGAATTTTCAAAAGTCCCATAGAGAAAAAATCCTAACTATATATACCTACTGGCGACCGCCAGTAGGTAATATATGTGTATATATATATATGTATATATGTAAGTAAGTAATAGCTTTATTCGATAAAAAACATATCATAAAAGCATTTACACATCTTTAAAAAACATTTTTAACAACAATCAATGACATAAAAACATTTCATATCCAAAACAGAATATTGGGTGGGTAGGCACGTTCACTGGATTAACAGTTTTCTTGCAGTTCTTAAACGCCAAGCCCAACCCAAAAATTTTGCCATGCAAGTGGAAAAGAAGGGTCTAGCATCTGTACGTAAAATACGCAGAGCTTCCAAGTGAGAGCGAGTTCCCAGACTTCTGCAGATAGGCTTCAACCACCTACGTCTCGGAGCTACATAGACACTGCATTCAAACAACATGTGGGACACAGACTCTACCTTTAAATCGCAGAAGGGGCAATAGGGTACAGTTTGAGCGGGCGGTTTCCAAGTGGACGTGAACTCACATAATGGAAGTACCCCCAACCTGAACTTAATGTACAATGCTCTGTCCCTTGGGCTCTGGATGGTGTCTAGGTAAGGTTCCCTTAGAGGTAACTCCTTGGCTGACAAAAATAGGGCTACAGATTTACAATGGTTTGTACTTCGGGCCCTCTCACTGTCCACCCATGCCCAATAGACCTTCTTTAGCTGTTGTTTCGTGGGTGCAGATTTGTTGGACCAAGCCTCTCCTAGGCCCAATTTGTAAAGCAGCTTTTTAACCTCCCTAAGCCAGATGATCTTGTGAGAACCCGGTAATGACAAAATGTCGTTTAAAGCGTCTGCGTAACTACTTAACTCCTGCACATTCCAAATTCTGGACCATAACAGGAGTGGGCGTAATTTCGCTTGGTCGCAGATTGCCCGGGTACCTGCATCTATCAGCAATGGGATTGTTGGCGTGCTGTGGGGCAAACCCATTAGGTCTTTATGGAGGTTGTTCTCAAGGTGGGCCAGAGTGTCAACTTTTTGAGTGCCCCACAACTCAGCACCGTAAAGTGCCGCGCTTACAACCCTTGCCCTATAGATATCTAGGGGGGCCCCAATAGGTTTTGATGGTGAAGCTCGCTGCTCCTTGAGCAGCGCACCTGCCACCCTTTTATGGGTAAGGAAGACTTTTTGATGGTGTGCCTTCCAGCTCATGGTATCACTGATGCGTATACCCAGGTAATCAAATTCTTTCACGCGATCAAGTGGGACGGAATCCAAGACCGGGGGATAAACAGATTTTTTGGGCGGGTTAAGAACTAGAAACTTGGTTTTGCCTATATTTATCGCCAAGCCCCTTTCATAACAAAAGGTTTGAAAGCTGGAAAGCAGCGATTGGATGCCCATCGGTGATTTTGAAATTAGGAGTGTATCGTCCGCGAACAGAAGCATTGGGATCTTCCTTCCAGCCAGGGTGGGTGCATCTGATGGTTGTTGTAGAAGATGCTCCACCACTCCGTTAATATATAGAGAGAACAGAGTGGGGGCAAGCACACACCCCTGGCGGACGCCTCTGTCCACGGGGATACGAGGTGTTTTCTCTCCCTGTGTACCCCATCTAATTTGGGCAAAATTCCTATCATGAAATTTTACAAGCAGCGACAGCAAATAGGGGGGAAGGCCTAACCCATCGAGGACGTTCCATAGAAACGTGCGTGGTACCAGGTCGAAGGCAGTCCGCAGGTCAATAAAGACTAGATACAGACTGCCCCCTCCCAGCACCACCACTTTCCAATAGATCATTAGAAGGCGGAACGTCTGCTCGATTGTGCCTGTTCCTGTTCTGAAGCCAGCTTGGAGATCTGACAGGATGTGATTTTCGTCTGCCCACTCGATGATCCTGCCCAATACCACCTTCCCTGCTACCTTTTGAGAAGAGTCTAATAAACTAATTGGGCGGTAGTTCGCTGGGTCGTCCCTGGAGCCTTTTTTAAAAATAGGTACGACCTCAGCGCCCCTCCATGAATCGGGAAAGACTCCACCCAACATCACTTCATTCAAAAGCGAGGCAATTAATCTACTCCAAGTAGATGGATAGTTCTTAATTAGGTCTCCTGGGATTCCATCGGGTCCTGCTGCTTTGTTCGGGACAATGCATTGGATTGCTCTTTCTACTTCTAAGTTAGTAAATAGGCCATCATGGCACGGGAGGTTGATTGTAAAATCCATGGGAGGGCAAGCTACCTGGGCTGGGCCTGAGGGAGCAGAATACAGTTGCGAAAAGTGGTCAAACCATGCACCCCCTTCAATGTTACAAGTTAGCTGCTGGTCAATGGGCTTTTCCCTGGATCTTAATAGGTCCCAAAACCTCTTGGCATCCTTCCTAGTGCTGGCCTCTACTAGATCTCCCCAAAAGTTAAAATCGTAAGTCTGTTTAGCTTCGGTTATGGTTTTTTTATAAAATTTTCTAGCAGCCCTGATAGCAACCGCATCTTTGGTCTTTAGTGTCACGACAAGTTCCTTCTTGGCCTCACGACATTTTTGGGTATATCACTTGTCTGACTGTTTGGGCAATGATTTCGAGAAACCCCTTCGAGCGGTTTGGGGAACAATAAATAAGTCACTCAGCGCCAGTACAGTCTCAGTGAATAGAGGTAGGATCTTGTTATCGTTTTGGCTCAAAGTGATCATCCGGGGCTCCACCTCTTCCAAAATTGTCCCAGCTTGGGCCATCCTTGTATCATCGGCTAAGACTTTTGCCCATTTTAAACGCCTGCTACAGTTTGTGGGGACCACTTCATGAGAGGATTTCCACTTATGACCGGTTAAGCCTTGCCTTCCAGCCTGCCAAGGGGATGAAATAGATAGCGATAAGGGGTTGTGATCGCTATCTCCCGACACTATAACCTCCATATCTAGGTGGTATTGCCAAAGGTTGTAATTAAGCATGATGTAATCAATCCTAGACGTGTGGTCTTGTCTGTTATAAGTGTGGGCACCCATATGGTCAGATTTGGATCGGCCATTTGTCGGTCGCAAATTATGCTCCATGCACAATGCATTGATCTCTATTGCGTTTTGCGACCATTTTGGAATCGGGTCAAGATTCAAAATAGGAATACCTCTCCTGGTGTCCTCCTCAAAAGTGTCCAAGATATGTTCGCTGGCCAAGGGCTCGAAACAGCAGTTGAAATCCCCTGCAAGCATTATATAGGAATCTGCATCGCAGGCAGCCAGATTGCGGTTTAGACCTGTGGATGGTAGATGAGATGCACCGCCTTTGGCACCCCTCAGGTAAATGTTGAAGACTTCCATACTTCTTCCCCCTTTGTGCGTTACCGTTAACCACTGGAGGTCCGAAGATTGGGTGTTTCTTTCTTTTACCCTGACGCCTAAAGCAATACTAATCCATATAATAAGGCCGCCTGACGGGCGACCTTTGGACCCTTGTTCCTGGACTGCGGGGATAAAGAAGGTGGTAAATCCCACTCGATGCCTTGGCTCTAAACACCAGGTTTCCTGTAAAAGGCAGATGTGGAAGGGTTCCAGGAAGTCGTTCCATTCGGGGATGTCAAAGTTGCGACCAAGACCAGCCACATTCCAAGATAGAATTTTTAGGACAGAGTCAGCTGGTGGAGAGACCCTGGTGGGGTCAATAGGCATGGGCATAAGAGAAACAGTCACTCCCACAGGTTTTGAAGACCTCACAAGTGGCTCGATTTGCGGGAGATTGGAGGACACATAAGGGGCAAGGCAGGTAGAATCCGACTGTTCAAGAGGAGTAGGTACAGGGAGGGTCACGCAAAGCGGGTTTGGCCAATCTTCCCTGTTACAGTTTGCTATAGAGTCCAATGACGTTATCACCCCATCAGCCCTTGCGTTGTTGGATCGTCCTACTCGGCTTGTTGCAGATTCAGGGACAGGACAATCAGTGGAATGATGCCTTTGCGAAGTTAAAAGTGCCCTTCGGGGTTGCTTGGCTGCTTGCACAGGGAGTCAATCCACCTCCTCTAAACCACCAAATCTATTATAGGTAGAGAGGCCATTCCAATGTAGAAGGGTCTCCCTGTGGCCCCTGGACTTATTCGGCCGTTGGTGGTGCTGAACCAATGTCCAATTGTCCCCCTGATTATAACTAGGTCGGGGAGGATAGAAGAAGGATAGTAGCTTGGGTTTAACTATGGAGTCATCATTACTGGGCCAACTACAAATGTGGTGCGCCGTGTGGGGATCTTCAAAGGTCACTACTATGCAGTCTCCCGGACTGGATTTCAGCGTTGGCCCTACCCAGGGAGTTCTGCGAACCATCAGCACCCTACTTTTCCTACCATTGGGGATTGGTCTGTTGACATTTAACCAATGCATTATTTTATTTTTAAGCGACCAGTGATTTTCAAATTGGCCATTACCTAGCGTTGGAACACCCGTCAAGACAACAACATAGTCGTTTGCCTCTGGGGGAAGGTCAATATAGCCACCTCTAAAGTTGTCTTTAGCTGGGGGGATCTGAGTTTCACTAGGAGCTGATCTAACTACTGTTTCGTGTTTGGGATGTTGCAAGTTACGTGTGGAGCCTCGTGGAGAAGGCTTTGGTTTAACGCGAGCTTGCTCCACCGTAACTGTCCTTGGTTTAGGAACAGGTTTTATAGTGGGTGGGACTGAAGAGGAAGTTAGATTGGTTAAGGGTGCGATAGGTTGTGGCATTGGGTCAGCTGCGATAATGCCCTGGTTTTCCAGACTTTTCAACCCAAGAGTGGCCAGCGCAATAATGCTCTTCTCCATTTCTAACAAGTTGTTTTCAATCCTTGATAATCTTAGGTCCAGAGGTGACAGAAGTTTTTTAAGTGTGTCCCAAACCACCTCTATGAATTCTTTATTGTTATTAGTTAGCCCGTCTACTTCAGGGACCTCGTCTGTTGTGGTATTCAGGAGGGAAATGGATGGGTTTTTCCCCTGTCCCTCACTACATGGCTGGGTATTAGGGGTGAACTCAGCTCCCGCATTAAGTGCTGTGATGTTGTTCTTGGGCAAATCTTTTGGAACAGCAATTTTCGCTTTTTTTCGGAAATAAGCTGAGCGAGAATTGCGTTTCCTCTTTGGTTGTTTGCCACTGGAGATATTGTAAGTCAGATTAGGGAGAGATACAATGGGAGCAGGGATGAGCATACTAAGAGGTGTCGGTGTAGTATCCTCATCTTTACTTCCTGTGACAAGTATGGGAGTAGCCGGGGTCGGTGAATGGTGGATATCTACCTGAGCGACTATACAATTTGGACGGGCTGGACGCTCAGGGGTAACAGAGGTGGCTATGTGGCCTAGGGAGGATTTTTTGGAAAGTGCAATTACTTGGGACACTCTTCTTGCGGCATCTAGTTCTAGCTAGACCCGGGTTTGAAGCTTAGATATTTCCTCGTCTATGGCTATGTTAGTGCGGGTTATAAAGTCATCCATGGGGCCACTAACTAGTGACCCACGTTTGGAAGACTTACTACGGGTTACCCTTGGATCCATAATACTGGGGCGCTGTAACGATGCTAGATCTATTTCCCCTCAGTTACTAGTTTAGCTACCAAAAGTATTAAGCCAAGAGGGGTGGGCCAGTCCAGTCCTCTCAGTCCTCGAACGGCCTCAAACGGCCCGCTCTTTGCCCGGTCTTAGCCCCGGGCGCTCCCGCGCAGCGTCTCTCTCTAGTTTTTATGGGCCAAGAGCAAGGGGGCGTGTTGCAGGAAGGTGGGGGCGGGGCGTTCAGGGAGAGCGGGGCCAGGTGACTCAGCCTCACGCTCGCAGCCCTGAAGCCTCACACGCCCCCACAGAGCAGCCAGGCAGGAGACCACGAACCAACAGCAAACGGTGAGGGGAAATCCGCAGCGGGACCCGCGGAGCGGGTTCCGCAAGTCGTGGGATAAGGCAGCCCTTAGCAGCAAATAGCTCCAGCCAGGTCAGGTCCAGCGAGCAAACAGCGTCCCACGAGGGGAGAGTCCAGGTGGCTTTTTGATTGCAGGAAGGTGGGGGCGGGGCGTTCAGGGAGAGCGGGTCCAGGTGACTCAGCCTCACGCTCGCAGCCCTGAAGCCTCACACGCCCCCACAGAGCATCCAGGCAGGAGACCACGAACCAACAGCAAACGGTGAGGGGAAATCCGCAGCGGGACCCGTGGAGCGGGTTCCGCAAGTCGTGGGATAAGGCAGCCCTTAGCAGCAAATAGCTCCAGCCAGGTCAGGTCCAGCGAGCAAACAGCGTCCCACAAGGGGAGAGTCCAGGTGGCTTTTTGATTGCAGGAAGGTGGGGGCGGGGCGTTCAGGGAGAGCGGGGCCAGGTGACTCAGCCTCACGCTCGCAGCCCTGAAGCCTCACACGCCCCCACAGAGCAGCCAGGCAGGAGACCACGAACCAACAGCAAACGGTGAGTGGAAATCGTGCAGCGGGACCCGCGGAGCGGGTTCCGCAAGTCTTGGGATAAGGCAGCCCTTAGCAGCAAATAGCTCCAGCCAGGTCAGGTCCAGCGAGCAAACAGCGTCCCACGAGGGGAGAGTCCAGGTGGCTTTTTGATTGCAGGAAGGTGGGGGCGGGGCGTTCAGGGAGAGCGGGGCCAGGTGACTCAGCCTCACGCTCGCAGCCCTGAAGCCTCACACGCCCCCACAGAGCAGCCAGGCAGGAGACCACGAACCAACAGCAAACGGTGAGGGGAAATCCGCAGCGGGACCCGCGGAGCGGGTTCCGCAAGTCGTGGGATAAGGCAGCCCTTAGCAGCAAATAGCTCCAGCCAGGTCAGGTCCAGCGAGCAAACAGCGTCCCACGAGGGGAGAGTCCAGGTGGCTTTTTGATTGCAGGAAGGTGGGGGCGGGGCGTTCAGGGAGAGCGGGGCCAGGTGACTCAGCCTCACGCTCGCAGCCCTGAAGCCTCACACGCCCCCACAGAGCAGCCAGGCAGGAGACCACAAACCAACAGCAAACGGTGAGGGGAAATCCGCAGCGGGACCCGCGGAGCGGGTTCCGCAAGTCGTGGGATAAGGCAGCCCTTAGCAGCAAATAGCTCCAGCCAGGTCAGGTCCAGCGAGCAAACAGCGTCCCACGAGGGGAGAGTCCAGGTGGCTTTTTGATTGCAGGAAGGTGGGGGCGGGGCGTTCAGGGAGAGCGGGGCCAGGTGACTCAGCCTCCCGCTCGCAGCCCTGAAGCCTCACACGCCCCCACAGAGCAGCCAGGCAGGAGACCACGAACCAACAGCAAACGGTGAGGGGAAATCCGCAGCGGGACCCGCGGAGCGGGTTCCGCAAGTCGGGGGATAAGGCAGCCCTTAGCAGCAAATAGCTCCAGCCAGGTCAGGTCCAGCGAGCAAACAGCGTATATATATATATATATATATATATATATATATATATATATATATATATATATATATATATATATATATATATATATATATATATATATATATATATATATATATATATATATATATATATATATTACCTACTGGCGATAGCCAGTAGGTATATATAGTTAGGACGGTTTCCCATAGGAAATCCCCAACATTCTATTGGGAATAACTTTGGCCCTGGTTGATGAATCTTCGCAAATTTCTCAAAGAAGATGGCTCGCTCCGCTCCGCTCCTTCCCTGAAAGTTTGGGGGGGATTCGTCAAGTGGGGGCTGAGAAAAAAGGGGGGTCCCAAAACGTGTTTTCCCCATGTTAATTTCCATAGGACCTTTAGACTCGGCTACAGCTTGAACCGCTGAAGGGAATTACACCAAACTTGTCAAAATGGTAGTGTCTGGTATGCAGATCACGCTTTTGGTAAAATTGTGTAAATACCTCCAGTGGTTCCTGAGAAAATTAGAAGAGAAATCAATTATATATCTATAAGAGCGAACGCGTGCGCGCACCCCACGATTTTTCGTGATTTTTTTGGGGGGGGGGGCTTGGGGGGGGCTTGGGGGGTTTCTCTCTTTCATTTTAACGTTTTTATTTTAATTTCGAGGGTGCCCACCCCTCGTTTTGGCCCCCGAGATCACCGCCGCCGCCCGAGCTGCCTTAAGATGGCCGCCGCCTGGTTGTGGGCGGGGCCGGCGAAGGAGCCGCGCTCCGATTGGTCAAGGAGCTCTGACGGCGCGCACTCCACCCGAAAAGCTTACCTTTGTTGTCCTGATTTTTGTATTTTTCCTGTGTCCCACGTCGCAAGTAGTCAGATTTCAAAAAGGAATTTCTGATTGGCCTGCTGCTTCCCCTTTCTCCAATCAGCACACAGGAACACGTTCCACCAATGAGACTGGAAGGAGCTGAGATTGCAGGAAGTGCCGCGAAATGTGCAGCCACAAAGCCCCTGCATTCTACTTTTGCTGCCTTTTCTTCCTGCTTTTATTTGAACGTTTTCCCGTAGTCTTGCTGGGAAGGACTGCTGGAATCTGCATGTGCCCCTCATCGCCGGGAAGGACTGTGTGCCCCTCATCGCCTCTCCTCGCTGAGAAGTGCTGTGGGTAAGAGGGCTTCTCGTAGGCAGGGGGGAGGAGAGGGGGGTTGTACTGATGTTCGCCCGTATTTATTTGTTCATTTGCAACCGAGGCGATATGTTGAGTGTAATAATGAGTCGCGTTTATGTAAATCCGCCACGTTTGGAAGGTCGCATTCCGAGGTGTAATCGCTCGGTTATGGCGCTGGCTGGCTGCTTTGCCTGTGTTTATGTATGCCGCTGCCTGGGTGATATATTGCCAGTTGCAGGGGCATAAACAATGCTGGCTCGCATTAGCGCTCCACAGATGCTTCTTAGTTATATATAAAGGTAATTGATGCGCATTTCGGCCTCATCTCACACCCACAATCCCCAGTGCAAGATCCTGGAGAAGGAATCTATCAATAAAGCACGAGGGTCCAAGAGCTTCCCTTTGCAAGCCCGCCCTGCCCCCTCCTGCACTAACCTTTTTATTTACCAAGTGCACTTATGATCACACTTGCTGCCTTCACAGAGAACCGGGCGCTTCTTGTGAGCAGAGCACAAACTCGTCCTGGCTGCTGCTCTTACTTAACACATACAATTATATTTTATTTCATGTGTAATTGTTCAGCAATACTGGGGCTGATTTATAATTGGCTATCGAGTTTTGCCTGTGCTTCCACCTATGTACAGTGCTGGTGTTTTATTGATCGCTGCTTTCATTATTTCAAAGTGTTGGCACATAAAGCAGTAAGTAGTTGAAGGGCTCTCTAGACAAGACAGGTAGGCCATCTTGTGTCACCTCCTCAGAGCACTGAGGGCCGGACTGCACATCACTGAAGCTGGGCAGCTGAAATGTTGGGACTCTGACCAATAAATAATTTTAGCCACATTCCAGAGGGCAGATCTTTGTATTACCTCTTTCTCATTCGTGAACATTATGATGCTGCGAGACTTAAACTACTTGTCAGACCCATGAAGTCGTCTTTCTGCAGCCACACCAGCAGAACCCATTCCAGGACAGGAAATTGAGTCACTTCTGCAAGATCACACAGACTGTTAGGAGACAACGAGGAGTCAAATTATCATCTAGCTAAAAAGTCTTGGTCATTGACCACCACTGCACCATTCCCAAGTGGTATTTGCCGTTTGAATAATGAAGACTGCTGTCTCAATGCAATTTCTTTTGCCTCAAATATAGCAATGTTTTGTGAAATAATAATTGTCTTACAAATAATGTTTACTCCATGGGCACTCTGAGCACATAACACAGGCATTACACCCAAGAAATGCAGGCTAGAATTGGTTCAGCATATACCCCATATACACCATGGCCAATGGTCCCACTTGTGGGGTGCTATAGTCTTTCAGTATTTCGCTGCAGGTCTGGAGTGGCTTCACAGATAAAGTGTGTGGGGAATGCACAAAGTACGTCAACATAAGGCACCAAAGCCCCCAGGTTTTCCTTTGCACAGTTTTCACTTTTTCCCCTACAAAATTCTTCAAAGTAGCTGAACATATACTTTTCTTTCCACAACATAAATCTACGTATGTATCACAAATCTGTAGCCCACATGGTATGCACCCATTGTGTTGGACGGGCCCTGTGGCACTGGCTTCTCTAAGAATGTAGCGTGAAACTCTCCTACTCAAGTAGGTTTAGAAAGAATTGTACTTCTTCACTTTGTATTTCCTATTTGAAATGGCACAGACAAGACGGTATTAGTAAGCTGCTCTCTTAGCCCTGCAGGCAGGGGCAGGCATGTTACAGAAGAAACTAGAGCAGCAGGACCATCATCTTCGCGGGCCACACATCCTCCTGGGTCCTGGCCTTTCCTCTCACTATGTGTACATGGCGCCTGGCCATTGTGTCACTGGGGGCCGGCGGGCATGTCAGCCACTGGCGGGTTGCACCACTGCCAGACAAGGCAATGTGGAAGTATCAAAAGCAAACAAAATGCAATAGGTAGCAAACAGTACATTACAAGAGGAAAAAGTGACATGTGCAAGTAACAAAAGCATACAAAGTACAATACAATGTGGTGAAAAAGAGGCACACCCGTAACATTAATGTTGGTGGTGTTATTATCAATCTGTCATGTGTAAAACAAAGCATCCTAGTAAAAACAATTTGCGCACATTTTATCTTGGAAAATTTTGTTATGCGACGCGTCATATAATAAAGAATATATTTTACAGCTATAGATATTAGCATTTAAAAAACCAATGAAATTCACTGAAAAAACCATAGGTTATACACTATATATAGTTAGGAATTAGCCTTTAAAAAACCAATGAAATTCACTAAAAAAAACATAGGTTTTAGGCCTTATATAGTTAGGAATTAACATATAAAAAAAACATTGAAATTCCTCCTATATAGTTAGCTGGACATTTTATTGACATAAAACCCAATGAAATTCCATATATAGTTAGTTGCAATAACTATATATCGCGCACCCGCAATCCACTGCTGATGATGTCACATATTACATCATTCATGACATGGTATTTGGAATTTCATTGGGTTTTATGTCAATAAAATGTCCAGCTAACTATATAGGAGGAATTTCAATGGTTTTTTTATATGTTAATTCCTAACGATATAAGGCCTAAAACCTATGGTTTTTTTAGTGAATTTCATTGCTTTTTTAAAGGCTAATTCCTAACTATATATAGTGTATAACCTATGGTTTTTTTCAGTGAATATATATATATATATATATATATATATTCCTTGACACATTAGTGTATATACAAAACAACAAACTTAAGACCAAACTGTACTGAAAACGTACAGCTGGAAACACCACACTCTATGCAGGAAGTACACAGCCACACCACCTCATAATGAGTATCCCATATGGCGAGATGCTTCGCCTCCGCAGGTTGTGCAGCAATGAGCAGGATTTAATGGAAGCTCAAGCTGCTAGCGCTTTGAGATTTCGAGAGGGGGTACACCCAGAAAACGATTGATGAGGCTATTAACAAATCTAGAAGCCTCAATCGCCAGTCCCTACTTGCTAAAGGTAATATCTCCGCCAACACAGGTACAGAGGAAATAATCACTGACTCCATGCCCAATCAAGGAGAGGGAACCTTTACGATTATAACAGGCTACAGCTCCCACCACAAGGAGGTGAGGAAAATTATCAACAAAATTTGGCCTATAGTACTGAAAGACCCGTTTTTTGGGCACAGTCTTCCTAAACGGGTTAGCATCACATACAGCAGGGAACCCAATATGAGGGACAGACTGGTTGAGACAGGCCCGGAAGTGCTTGTAAAGACAGTGTGGTTTCAAAACAAGGGAGGCTTCCATAAGTGCAAATCTTGCAAGGCTTGCACACAAGGGGTCAACCGCACAGGATATCGAGATGGGTTTGGGAACAAGGAGCAAAAAATCACCAAGACCCTAACGTGCAAAAAGGATTTTGCCGTATATATCCTGGAATGCCCATGCCCACTACAGTATGTGGGAAGTACGAAGCTCCCTGTCTACAAGCGAGTGCTGCAACACTTACGTGCTATTACATCACAGGATAATACATACCCTGTTGCATGACATTTTAAAACCTACCACAATAGTAATAATAAAGATCTCAGATACTTTGTGGTAGATTCTGTGTTGGCAAGCAGGAGAGGAGGTGACAGAGAGGCAAAACTGAGAAAACTTGAAACCAGATATATATTACAACTTAATAGTAAACACCCAGGAGGTCTAAATGTTACGGAGGATCTTTACACATGTTTACACTAAAGGAATAGGGTCTCGTACCACGCAAAGTAAAATCAAGCAATTAGACAAAATAGTGGGTCTCGACAATATCCGAATATTAGGGATTTTGATGATGGTCTTTTTAGTCTATTTTAGTCTAATTTACTATGATCACATGTTTTATATGTATGGTGCTTATTGCCAAGATGGAATATATGGATATTTATATCTAAATATTTATGTGGGTTTAGAATCATCATATTATATTATTGTGAGATTGGCCAAACAAAATTCCCCCTTGGTTGAGACCGCTATAAACTATCAACGATGCTGTTTTACTATTATGTTAACAAACTCTGGTAATTGGACACATAACAATAGAATCAACAATAATTTTATGTCATTTTAGTCCACAGTGTCCATTGTACCTCTCGGAGATAACTACTGGCACAAGAACAATCTAGAACTGGAAATAACTCCCTTGAATAACAAAACCAATTCAGTGACCCCTGAATTGACTAGATCTAATGAAAAAGCGTATCAAACCAAATACTCATACCGATTAGGAGCTTTGCATAGGACAGGTAAACACCTAAGCTCTCAATTGGGTGAATGGGAAAACAGTGTGAGAATGGTTTTATACAGCCTATATCTTTTATTGGTATTTTACTTGTAATTTTAATGATTTTATGATACAGTGTTTTCACTATTGTATTTAACTATATGAGAATCCTTTATGGTACATGAATTTTGCTATGTTTTGCACAAGTATTTAACCATTTAGATGTTTAAAATCCTGTCACCTAAATGAATTAATTCGGTGACCATATTACACTGTGTTGTATTGCACATTGATTGTTCCCTTTACAAGTCCGCTTTCTAGGTCTATGTATTACCATCCAATCAAAGCTAAGTACTGTCACTTTAAATAGTTCACCCTCACTTATTGTCGCTGTCATGTGAGCAAGGCACTGGGGTGCCGAAACGTCATGGAACCGACAAGCGAATAAATTATTTCTTCACCGCAAATCTGGTCCGTGCTTTGTGTTCCTGCGCATGCTGAGGGAGAGTTGCAGCGCGCTGGAAAACTTTGGTTGTTAATATATATATATAGTATCGGTGAGCAAGCCTGCTGGTCAGGCGAAACGCATCCGAGGGCGACATAAAATAAACACTTTGGTCTGCACAAAGTCTCGTCACTGGTAGTCTTTCTACTTGGGAGGTGAAGTGTTGTCGGGACCTGACTTCAGAGGCCCCGTTTCGAGACGAGACGCCCGCTGTTCTGGAAGGTGGCAGTTTTCTTCTGAAGTAAAGAGAAGTAGTAGTATATATATATATATATATATATATATATATATATATATATATATATTACCTACTGGCGATAGCCAGTAGGTATATATAGTTAGGATTTTTTTCCTATGTGACTTTTGAAAATTCTATGTCTAATAACTTTTGCGTTTGTGGACAGAATCGGCTGAAATTTTCAGGAAAATGGCACATTTTGTTTCTGAGCAGCCCTTAAAAATTTGGGGGAGTTTCGTAAAGGGGGGGCCGACAAAAAAGGGGGTCCCAAAACGCGTTTTTCCCATGTTAATTTCCATAGGGCGTTTGGCCTCACTTTTAGCTCGAACGGCTGAATGGATTTGCACGAAACTTGGCAAAATTGTAGGGACTGTTAGCCCGATGTGCCTTTGCTGGGTCTCAATATATGTGCTCCAGTGGATTTTGAGAAATTAACGTTTTAAAAAACTTATATATCTGTGACAGCGTCCCAGATAGCGCTCCAGATCGCGTACTTTTCGCGTCACGGAGCTTTGCGAAGCGATGCTGATTGGCTCTCCGGTGTCTGTCAACATTCTAAACAGTCCGGTGCGGCCGCCATCTTGTCTCTCGGTAGGATCGAGAGACAAGAAGAGGTGAAAAACGAAGGGGGAATTTAATGAAAGGGGGCAAGGTAGACCCCTCTTGACCCCCTAGGAATGATGTTGGGGTTATTAAAGGGTCCCGTGGGGCAAATAATAAAAATGTGATTTTTCGCGGTAGAAGCGCTTCTCGGTTCGCGAACCGGGTCGCAAACTGGTAGCGAAACGTGAATTCGCCATTTTGTGTTTCGATCTAATTAAATTACTAGGTATAAGGGGGTACGGGAGATGTATCCTGACCCCTTTTGTCTTTCTGAGGGTGGCTGAGGAGGCTCATATATGTTGATACATGTCTTCCAGCGGCTGTGCATGAGCGTTTTTTTTTTTTTTGCTGTGTGATGTCTGTTAACGTTCGATTCAATGGAAATCAGGAACTGTTGACCGCCATTTTGTCACTGCGAGTAAATATTTTGTTAAAAATAATTGTTATAAATTAATCCTTATTGATAAACATTGTCTGCGCCATCTTGTCTTTTTTGCAATGCCACACTTTTGTTGAGCACGGCAGCCATTTTAGATGCCTTGACCAGACCCACTCTCTGCACGCCGCCGATCCTCAGCATGGCTCCCCACCCTCGCAAGCATCTCCCCCACGCACTGGTCACCCCCGCTCTCTCTCTCATGCATGGGCCAGAAACCTCCTCCCATGTTCCCTGAGAATCACACCCTGTGCCCGCCCGACACCACCCTTTCACCCTGTTCACTACCGCACCCTCTGACACCCCTCTTCCTCTGTGTCCGATTGTCCAGGCCGGTCCCAGGCTATCACCTAGCCCTGCAGATGTAGTTTATGGCCCCAGCTGTAGAGAATCACCCCTCTTCAAAGGAGTTACAGTAGATCAAGGCCCCCACCCTATGAGATCCGTCACACCACACGCGTTCCTACTATCTGATAACCATCCTGTATTGTGCTTGGGGAGGGGATTCTCACTGTGAGGGTGATTGGGACCGAGCCTGAAGCGGAAGATTCCAGGGATGCCTCTTTGTACATCAAAGTTTTTACAATTATGTGTCACATTAAAAATATATAGCACTCCAACAAAGTAGTAGGATTATAACGCTTTAATAACTTATAAATATATAGAACGCAACAAAAACAGTAAATACATTTAAAAAAAATTTTGAAAAAAGAAGCAACAATGGTCAGTAGCTGTGTTTTGTGCGAATAGTCCCAAGGCAGCACAACGTGATGAGTTCTGGACGGCACCCAGGTGATGTTACCTGGGTGACGCACTGGTTTTTGGTATCCTACAATGCAGCTCCGAAAAACGGTGTGGGGCGTCCCGGGGGTGCGCGGGGAGGCCTCGTCAGTAGCGGTCTGTTGTGCGAATAGTCCCAAGGCAGCAGAACGCGCTGAGATGTGGATGGCACCCAGGTGATGTCCAGTAAGTTGTCGCACTGGTTTTGGCATCCTACAATGCTGCTCCGAAAAACGGCGTGGGGCGCCCCGGGGGGGGGGGGGAGGCGGCATGAACGGGTCTCCCCAGGTGGAGGCTCGTCTGCTGTACTGGGGCGCCCCTTTACCATTTCAGTTGCCATTCCGCCCGCTTTTGCTACACTGTGCCTCATCCTCCATTCAGCTGTTTATCGCCCGCTCTTGCGGCTACAGCGTCTCGCTCACCATGTAGTTGAGTTGCGCCCACTCTTGCGGTGCAGCGATAGGCGGCTGCCACAGGACTCTTAAAATGGCGGACGGCTCTTCGGATTTGGGCCTGGTCCACTAAAATGGCCCTGGGACACCTTGGAACTCGGACGTCCCCTGAGCCCTGAAGATTTTACAAAAGTCTTGGGGGCTCCCGACTGCTGCAGGCTTCCGGTGGGGAGCGGCTGCCATGAATGATTGCTCGCGGAATGACCACGACGGAGCCACGAGATGGTGGTGCTCTCAGGCTGACGCAAGCTTCAGTCTGAAACATCTAGAAACAAGGTGGGGCTTTCATCGTTTGGGAAAAAAAAATGTTTTAATCCAATGAAAAGTGTTATTTTTAGGTCATATGATCAAGCCTTCCATCATTAGGAAACCAAAAGTAAAATGAACCAATGAAAAGTTTTATAAAGAAGTCACATGACCTGTTATGCTTACGTTACGCGCTGCTATAAAAAGCGTAGAAAATCCGTTGGCACGTGAGGCGGCGTCAGTAGCGGACCGATGTGCGAATAGGCCGAAGGCAGCACAACGCGCCGAGATCCGGATGGCACCGAGGTGGTGTCCAGCAAGTTGCACTGGTGTGGCCAACCTGCAATGCTGCGCCGAAAGTTGGCGTGGGGTGCCTGGGGGGGGGGGGGAGGTGGTGCAAACTGGCCTCTCTCGCCTCCCCAGGTGGAGGCACCTGATGTGCAGTGCGGCGCCCCTTACCATTTCACTCGCGGTCCAGCAGAGTTGCGCCCGCACTTGCTGCTACAGTAGGCCGAAGGCAGCACAATGCGCCAAGATCCGGATGGCACCGAGGTGGTGTCCAGCAAGTTGCCGCACTGGTGTGGCCATCCTACAATGCTGCGCCGAAAGTCGGCGTGGGGGGCCCCATTGGCCTGTGAGGTCGCGTCAGTCAGTGGGGGCTGTTTGAGAAAGCAATGTGATGCTGTGCGTCGCCCCCATGATGGAGGCTCCTCGGCTGCAGTGGGGCGCCCCTTGGTGTTTCACTCGCTATCCAGCTGAGTTGCGTCCGCACTTGCGGCTACAGTAGGCCGAAGGAAGCACAACGCGCCGAGATCTGGATGGCACCGAGGTGGTGTCTAGCAAGTTGCCGCACTGGTGTGGCCATCCTACAATGCTGCGCCGAAAGTCGGCGTGGGGTGTCCCGTTGGCCTATGAGGTGGTGTCAGTAGCGGACCGATGTGTGAATAGGTCGGAACCAGCACAAGGCGCCAAGATCCGGATGGCACAGAGGTGGTGTCATAGTTGAGAGTTCTGAGCAGCGCTTGTAACACTGTCTGAAGCTTATTTGCACCTGCTGCAGCTTCACTATTGCCCTGGTGTGGCCAAAGATCGCCCATGACATAGGCGGCCGGCTCCCATGGTCCGGCGGAACTTTTTTCCTTTTCCTTTCTGCATCTTGTCCCACAATCCGTTTGACCTTTAGACACGACCAGGTCCCTGAATGTGTGCAGGGGGACGCTATTGATTGAATCAAAATGGCGGCTTCACACAAAGCTGACTCAAGCGTTGCTGGTGATGCTATACAGACAAAAAAAGGTTTTCAGTTTGTACATTCTTCAGGATTTTTCCATCCAAGTCTGCTTGAGAGTTTGTAGAACAATGGCTTTAGATCTTGCCCTCCCCTCTTTTGACTGTTGGTTCTTGTTGCCTATCTCTTCTGTTGTCATTTAACTGAACCTTTTTTGACTGCCGAAAGGGGTTCTGGTCCGACCGCTGGTTGGTGGAGACATTTTGACTATATCCTGGACCTGCCCGGCCTCGCCCAAAATGGCGCCGGTATAAATGGGACTCGTAACTCCTTGTTGTGTACTGGTTGCACAACCTTGATATCACGAGATACGTATGCAGTTTTGAAGCACATGGCGGGCGGGAACGAGAATTGATTGAATATTTTGACATCCCTATTGATATTAAGTTCTGATGTGTTATTGATTACTGTACTATTGAAAGTTCGAATTAACGTCACCCATGGTACTTGCCCGCAAATGTATATCTAGATAATTTTATTGTAAGTGGCCCTGTCGTATTTTAATTACAAAATGTACGTCCACCGATTCCGCAACTGTTAGACACCTTAGTTCTTGCAACCTAATGGCCCGCTCGTTGCGTTCCTCTACAGTGTAAATGTCTCCTCATCATATACGATTCCAGTTTGCTCCGTGGCCGGCCCACGTGGTTATAGGCCCGTATTTGTATACTGACATTTTCACAATAAAGGTTTTTAAAACAAAACATGGTAGTAGTATTTACATTGGTAAAGTTTTTAATTTTAGTCACTGTTTTCGAATCAGTAAAAGGCAAGTGAAATAAAGCAGTCCAATTACATGACGGATAAAAGGTATAATACGCAGGAACGCAATAAAGATAAATGGTCAAGGGCTGTTGTGTTTTTTACTCCTGCAACATAAAGTGATCGATAAGAATCTGATATTTAGGCGTATCGGCGACTAAGACAGCAGGCCGAGCATCTTTTGCTCAACGGCTCCGTCATGGGACGAAGAAACGCCCTTTTTCTAGAAAAAGGAATATATTTTACTTGCAGGACAGTTGTAAATTTTCCGGGAAAATACATTAGCCTGGAACATTATAACATATATGTTTAAGAAAAAATAATGTTTGAAAGCAATAAAAAGCGTAATTTTTAGGTCATATGACCAAGCCTTTCATCATTAGAATAACAAAAGTAAAATGAACCAATGAAAAGTTTTATTAACAAGTCACATGACCTGTTGTGCTTACGTTACGCGCTGCGCGCCGCGCCCCGGATCCCTTCCGGGAAGCTGCTCTTCGCGCACTGGAGTACTTCCGGGTGAGCTAACGCGGCGTGTCATATAACGCATTACGCGACAACGTAGGTCCAGAATATAGTCAAAATGTCTCCACCAACCAGCGGTCGGAACACAACCCCTTTCAGCAGTCTAAAAAGTTCTGTTAAATGACAACAGAAGGGACAGGCAACAAGAACCATCAGTCAAAGAGGGGAGGGCAAGTTCTTCCCTACCGGGTCACGTTGGGGCGCTACCGGAACTGATCGAATTGGTAGTCTACAGTGTTTCTGGATGTTTCAGACTGAAGCTGGCGTTAGCATGAGAGCACCACCATCTCGTATTTCAGTCGTGGCCATTCCATGAGCAATCATGGCCGCCGCTCCCCACCAGAAGCCTGCGGGAGTCGGGGCCCCCAAGACTTTTGTAGAATCTTCAAGGCTCAGTGGACGCTTTCGAGAATGGGGCCCAAGCCCTAGCAGACAAGCGTCCGAGTTCCAAGGTGTCCCATGGCCATTTTAGTGGACCACGCCCAAATCTGAAGAGGCGGCCGCCATTTTGAGAGTCCTGTGGCAGCTGCCTATAGCTGCATCGCAAGAGCGGGAGCAACTCAACTACATGGTGAGCGAGACGCTGTAGTCGCAAGAGCGGGCGGTAAACAGCTGAATGGCAGAAAAGGCACAGTGTAGCAAAAGCGGGCGGAATGGCAACTGAAACGGTAAAGGGGCGCCCCACTACAGCGTGTCTTCAGGTCAAACGGATTGTGGGATAAGGTCCACCACATCGTATGTTGAAAATCTGAAGCCATCGTTCTACAAACTCTCAACCATCCTTGGATGAAAAATCTTGAAGAATGTACAAACTGAAAACCAGTTTTTGTTTGCATAGCATCAGCAGCAACGCTTGCTATCAGAGTGCATGAGTTTCATGCTCGATCGATTGAGCTAGCCGGATCAGGCAACAAAAAGTATAAAATAGTTATGTAAATAGTTATTTAATAAAATGTTTTACCCTGTTACTTTGCTGGTGTGTTGTATATATTTATAATATTTGCATAGAGTTTATCGTTATTTTGGGTGGGGTGGGTGGCGGAGCCGAGCTGTCTTGCAGCCATCATGGTGTGGAGCTCAGTTCATCTCACTAGTTTCGTATTTCTCATGAAGGGTTGTTCCTAATGTTTCTATTTTAGCGAGGTCAAAAAGAGATCCCATTAGTGGCCTACTGATTTTTTTACACAATTTTTCACTATCTGCAAAGACTAAACAGAGTATTGCGGCTTTGTGCTTGTTAGTAAATAGAGAATGAACCAAAGAGAATAAATTCTAAAATAGTAAATGCTTGGATAACAATCAATCAAATGGAGAGACAAGCAGGCACGACGGATTACAACGGGGGCAAAGGCCTGCGTTAACTACCCTTCACTATGTGCAAAGAGAGAGTACTTCTAAGAGAAAAGAGGGGGGGGGGCAGCGTTCAAAGCACAACAGCGTGCATAAACACGAAAATGTTTTTACCTATCACGTACTTGACATTTGACAGCTTTTGATATTTGCTATTAAAAAAACATTGAAATTCAATGAAAAAACCATAGGTTTTAGCCCATATATAGTTAGGGATTAGCATTTACAAAACCTTGAAAATTCACTGAAAAAACCATAGGTTATAGACCATATATAGTTAGGGATTAGCATTTACAAAACCTTATTTTACTTGCATAAAACCATTGAAATTCGCATATATAGTTAGTTGCGCTAACTATATATCGCGCACCCGCAATCCACTGCTGATGATGTCACATATTACATCATTCATGACATGGTCAGTGACATCACTGATGACATAACTGATGACATCTCAAATGACATCACTGATGACATCACTGATGACATTATCCAGTGACTGTATGTTTCTGTAAAGTTAAAATATGTATTACATATTGAAGAATGAGTGGATGTATAAGTGTCTGGATGAAGGGTTTAGTAGGTGCATGACTGACTGTATAAGTGAGTGATTAAATGTGTCTCACTGAGTGCATGGGTTAGTGATTAAACTGTCTTAATTTGTGAATCATTATGTCTGTTGTTCTGTAAACTGCTTCATGTGTTGATCAGTAGCTATATGAGTAACTATATGGGTTATTGATTGGTTGCCCAAGTATTTGTATGGGAGACTGAGTGTGTGTGGGGGTGGCTGGGAGGTGTATGACTCTGTGCATAGATGTGTGAGCAGTTGATTCACTAGATGTATGGGTTCAAAAGTGCATGTGGAAACAGCTGTATGGGTTGTTGACTGTGTGCATGAGTGTATTGGTGAGTGAATGGATATCTCAGTGCTACATGTCAAAGTAAGTACATATGTAAAACACAGTACATATGAGAGTTGACATATATAAATAACTGTGCATAAGAGCCAGTGAGTGTGTGAGTGGCTGTATGGATCATTGTGAACTTGAATCAGGGATTGTATAAGGGAGTAAATATGTGTTAGTATATGTTTGAATAAGTAAGATGTGTATAACTGTATAGTTGAGGAAATGGAGGTGTGATTGATTCTTTGCATGACTGACTAGGGGGGTCATTAGGATTGCGTTTTTTCCGCATCCTCGGGGCCGGCGGAAGCCACCGCCGGCCCCGAGGATGCGGAAAAACCGCAGCGGACTGACCAAGGACCCACCGCCACATTAGGATGGCTGGTGGGTCCTGGTTTCCGTCCGCAGCTTTTCCGCCGCGGCTGGCTTACAACCGCGGCGGAAAAGCTCTGATATGGTGACGGTGTCTCTCAGACACCGTCCGCCATATCAGGATGGGATTTTAAAAGTGCTTTTCCGCGGCGGGTTTTCCGCTGAGGAAAAGCATACGGATCTTCACCTAGGGGGCCCGTTGCGGGCCCCCTAGGTGAAGGGGGGGTGGGGGTGCACATGGGGGGTACCTATGGTACCCCCCTGCATTTGCATGCAGAAAGCGGCAGGCACCGCGAGGTGCCTGCCTCTTTCTGCATGCAAATGCAATGCGTGCATTTTTAACATTGCCGCGGGTGCAGCTTGAAGCTGCACCCGCGGCAATGTTAAAAATAGAGGATGTGACCGCCAGGGTGGCGGTCACATCCTAATCGCACAGGAGGGGACTCCGCAGCCCATGCGGACGTCCCCTCCTCCTCAATGATCGCGGACGGACGCAAGTCCGTCCGCGATCATAATCGGCCCCATAGTGTGTGAGTAACTCCATGGATGAGTGACAGTCTGTGAGTGTCTGTTTACACTGAGTGTATCTAAGGTTATATCAGAGTCTGAAGAGGTTCATCGTATAATCACATGAATGATGTCATCAGTGATGTGATCAGTAATGTCAAATGAGATGTCATCACTGATGTCATCAGTGATGTCATTTAAGATGTCATCATTGATGTCATCAGTGATGTCATTTGAGATGTCATCAGTGATGTCATCAGTGATGTCATTTGAGATGTCATCATTGATGTCATCAGTGATGTCACTGACCATGTCATGAATGATGTAATATGTGACATCATCAGCACTGGATTGCGGGTGCACGATATATAGTTAGCGCAACTAACTATATATGCAAATTTCAATGGTTTTATGCGAGTAAAATAAGGTTTTGTAAATGCTAATCCCTAACTATATATGGTCTATAACCTATGGTTTTTTCAGTGAAGTTTTCAAGGTTTTGTAAATGCTAATCCCTAACTATATATGGGCTAAAACCTATGTTTTTTTCATTGAATATATATATATATATATATATATATATATATATATATATATATATATATATTAGAAAATCACCATTCACAGCCGCTTCCACGCAGAATAACGAAAGAGCAGAACCACCATATCCGTGCTTGTTTTCAGTGCTTTATTCGTGCAAAGTTCTTAGCCTGCAATCCGCCGTGACGCGTTTCGCCTCCACCAACGAGGCTTGATCACATGACGTGTCATAGACATAGACAAAGACATTTATAGCTCAGGATCTCTAATGGGTGCAGCTGTTACCATTTCATATATAAACAGTGAGGAAATACTCCATGTTTAAAACGACAATACAGGGCATAGTGCCCATGAAATGTTTAAGAGGTTCCACCTATAGAAAAAGCCATTGAGTTTTCAGATTAACCCCTAATTTCATATATTTACACATGAATAGAAATCAAAAATTCATATATGTACATTCAATTTCTGTACAGACTAATTACAATATGTACAAAATTATTTTTGCATAATAGCAAAAAAGCAGAACCAAATATTTACATGCTATGTCGTTTTAAAACCAAATTGTGCTTCCCACTGTCATGAATATCCAACCCAAGTGGGTCATAAACAAATTAAACCAAACAGATAATCACACCCAAATTGATAGATCCTCCCTATAATGCCCTACTTGGGGTACTGCAGATATTTAAGTGTGTTTACTACAAGGGCAAGTGCTTCATAAAAACTATTCTACAAATTTTAACAGGTTGCCAAATCCATTCTCGAATAACTCCCTTCGGGGGCTCTCTTATTTACATATTTTTTCTTTCAGTTTACAGGAGTGTAGTCGGATGTATTAGAGGCAGGTGTACATATCCTCACTGGCATTCAATCCTCCAGGGTGTTTGCTATTTAGTTCTAGAATATATCTCGTCTCTAACAGGCGCAACTTAGCATCCCTGTTACCACCTCTTTTAAGGGGAAGAATGGAATCAACGATGAATATTGAAGGCCACTGGACTCACTATTGTGGACAGATTCGAAGTGTCGTGCCACCGGATAGGTCTGATACTTTCCAGATATAGCCCTGAGGTGTTGCAATATTCGTTTGTGGGCGGGCAAGCGTGTGCTGCCCACAAGGAAATTGCAACACGTAGACCACATACTCGGTCTTACGTGTGAGTCTCTTATTTATAGCTATGGGCTTTTCAAGGAAAGGACTAGAGAAATTAGTCTTATTTATTCCATGGCGACAAGCTTTGCATGATTGGCACTTCTTAAAACCTGTGATAAGGTCCATCCAAGATTTAAAAGTGTCAAGACTACTGCTTACCAGAGCATTGGCCATAGTAGGGGATCTTCGAAATGTGAGGTTCGGTTTGTTAGATACCAAGCCCCCTATTGTCGGGTCCCCCTTGACCAGATTCAAGTTCCTAGTAAAGATTTTCCTAATTTCTGAATGTTGATTGCTATAAGTGATAATAGCTCTGGGTTGTATTTGCTCATTATCTCTCCCTGTTTTAACAGTTCTTACTTTGGGTACTAGGGCTTGTTCCTTTGTAATCTTTTTTGTACGCTTGATAGCCCCATCTATTATCTCGTTGCTGTATTCCCTGTTAAACTGTATTTTGCTCTCCCTTTGCGCTTGATCACATTCAGTATCCGAACTACATATTCTTCGCAACCTGAGCATCTCCCCGTAGGGGATACTGCGGATGAGATGTTGTGGATGTTGGCTAGTTGCATGAAGCAACGTGTTCCCCGCAGTTGCTTTTCTATGTAGTTTTGTTTCTATTTTATTGTCTTTGACATAGACCTCCACGTCTAAAAAATTGACTGTCTCCTTGTGAATCTGTGAGGTGAATTGCAAATTAAAATTGTTGACATTTAATTCCCTTACAAAATTAGTGGCTTCCTCAGAGGATCCCCTCCATATCATGAACAGATCGTCTATATATCTGAGGTATAACATCACCTTGTTGGTCATAATATCACTGTGTTGATCCATGAGGACCCGCTCCTCCCACAGCCCCATGTGCAGACACGCAAAGCTGGGAGAAAAGCAGGCCCCCATGGCCACCCCTCTCATCTGTTGGTATTCCTTGATTGTTAAATGTAAAAAAGTTCTGTTTAAGCAAAGCCTTAACATTCCAACAATCATTTTGTTGTGATGTATACAATCCATGGGGCGCTTATCCAGGTAATGTTCCACTGCCTTAACACCGTCACAATGTTTAATAGACGTACAAAGTGAGGTAACGTCCAAAGTCATGAGAAGGAAATCATTACTCCTGTCTACTTTTGCCAATTTGCAAATAAAGTCAGTAGTATCTCTTACATAGGAATCCAGTTGTTTCACCCACTCCTGTAAAAAATAGTCAATGTACCGAGAAATATTTTCAGTGGAACTGTCTATAGCCGAAATAATTGGCCTCCCTGGTGGCATCAAGGCATCCTTATGTACCTTTAGTACCATGCCATCAATTTCGAATATATATATATATATATATATATATATATATATATATATATATATATATATATATATATATATGTATATATATTACCTACTGGCGTCTCGCCAGTAGGTATATATAGTTAGGATTTATTCCCTATGGGATTTTTGAAAATTCTATGTCTAATAACTTTGGCGTTTGTGGACGGAATCGGCTGAAATTTTCAGGAAAATGGCACATTTTGTTTCTGAGCAGCCCTTGAAAATTTGGGGGGGTTTTGTCGAGGGGGGGCCGAGAAAAAAGGGGGGTCCCAAAACGTGTTTTTCCCATGTTAATTTCCATAGGGCGGTTGGACTCACTTTTAGCTCGAACGGCTGAATGGATTTGCACGAAACTTGGCAAAATTGTAGGGACTGTTAGCCCGATGTGCCTTTGCTAGGTCTCAAGATATGTGCTCCAGTAGTTTTTGAGAAATTAACGTTCAAAACAAGATATATATCTGTAACAGCGCTCCGGGCTGCGGTCCGGTTCGCTTACTTTTCGCGAAACGGAACTTTGCGCGCAGAAAGCTGATTGGCTCTCCGGTGTCTGTCAACATTTTTTTTTTTTTGCTGCGTGACGTTTGTTAACGTTCGATTCGATGGAAATCAGGAAGTGTTGACCACCATTTTGTCACTGCGAGTAAATATTTTGTTATAAATGAATCCTTATTGATAAACATTGTCTGCGCCATCTTGCGTTTTTGTCCAATGCCACAAGAAAGCTGATTGGCTCTCCGGTGTCTGTCAACATTCTAAACAGTCCGGAGCGGCCGCCATCTTATCTCTCGGTAGGATCGAGAGAGAAGAAGAGGTGAAAAACGAAGGGGGAATTTATTGAAAGGGGGCAAGGTATACCCCTCTTGACCCCCTAGGAATGTTGTTGGGGTTATTAAAGGGTCCCGTAGGGAAAATAAAAAAAAATGATTTTTCACGGTAGAAGCGCTTCACGGGCCGCGAACTGGGCCGCAAACTGGTAGCGAAACGGGAATTCGCCATTTTGTGCTTCGTTTTAATTGTTTAGAGACAAAAATTATCGCCGCACATCGGCCACAATGCATGAATATCGCTGAAAAGTCAGCGATATTCATGCATTATCCAGCAAATGCTCTTAGCCATGTTATCCACCTTCCATTGGATAACATGGCTAAAAACTGCTCTGTGCGTGAGCTTTTTTTTTTTTTTTTGCTGCGTGACGTCTGTTAACGTTCGATTCGATGGAAATCAGGAAGTGTTGACCACCATTTTGTCACTGCGAGTAAATATTTTGTTATAAATGAATCCTTATTGATAAACATTGTCTGCGCCATCTTGCGTTTTTGTCCAATGCCACAATTTTGTCGTGCACGGCAGCCATTTTAGATGCCTTGACCAGGCCCACTCTCTGCACGCCGCCGATCCTCAGCATGGCTCCCCACCCTCGCAAGCATCTCCCCCACGCACTGGTCACCCCCGCTCTCTCTCTCATGCATGGGCCATATACTTCCCCCCATCTGCGCTGCTCTTCTCTGAGAATCACACCCTGTGCCCGCCCGACACCTCCCTTTCACCCTATTCACTAACGCACCCTCTGACACTCCTCTTCCTCTGTGTCCGATTGTCCAGGCCGGACCTAGGCTATCACCTAGCCCTGCGGATGCAGTTTATGGCCCCAGCTGTAGAGTATCCAGACATGCCAACCCTCCCGATTCAGGCGTGAGACTACTGATTTCAGTGCTAGTCTTTCGCCTCCCGATTCCTGCAAGGAAAAATCCGGGGGCATATTACCAACAACTAGCAATAATTTTTGTCTCTAACTTGTTTAGAGACAAAAATTATCGCCGCACATCGGCGAATTTTATCGCACATAAACCTTGCTATTAGCAAGGTTTATCGCAAATGCGATAAAAAACGGCTGCAATGCATGAATATCGTTGAAAAGTCAGCGATATTCATGCATTATCCAGCAAATGCTCTTAGCCATGTTATCCACTTCCCATTGGATAACATGGCTAAAAACTGCTCAGAGCAGGTGTTAGGTTTTGGAGATATTCGCGCTTAGCGCGAATATCTCCAAAAGTTGGTAATAGGAGATAGCGATGGTTAGGGACTGTTTCCAGTCGCTAAAATCTTGGCACGCCCACTTTGCATGTCATTAGTGATAAATATCACTGATATGCAAAGCGGGGCCCAAGATGGTCGCTATCTCCTTTTAGCTGTCACTAACTGGTGTTAGCGACAGCTTGGTAATAGGGAGATAATTGTATCTCTTTTTTTTTGGCTTTTAAAGCCTAAAAAGCGGAAATAAACCCCCTTGATAATATGCCCCATGATTTCTCGGGGGTTTCAGCTGACAGGGCTTGGTATTGTGTTACGTGCTAATTCTTCCAGGAAACGTCAGAGGGTCGATGCAGGGGTTCTAGAAGGGGTGATAAACCATTTAAGCCTCATGAACAAGCGCATGGTCTTTTAAAGATTTGTGAAGTACTCGGGGCGGCGGTGTGTGTGTGCCCTCTTTCAGGAGCGGGCGGGGGGGCACTGCCAGCAACTTGCCAGGCCAGGCAGTGTTCAACACGTGCATCACCCTTTCTGTGCCTGCTATTGCGCTCCATGCTTCGGAAAGGTAAGAAAAAGAACGTGCATTTGAGTTTGAAATGTCTGATCTTGTAGCAGTACACTTGCAAAGCCCACACATGACAATAACCCGATTCAAGGCCCCATTCACCCGATTTTTTAAACATATATAGCACTCCAACAAAGTTAGATTTTAAAACTTTATTAACTTTTAAATATAACGAACGCAACAAAAACTGTAAATATATTTAACCATTTTTTTAAATTAACCAGAACTATAACGATAACAACAACAACAACAATAATATAACTTTTATGCCTAAATTACGCAAACATTTAGCTAATCTGCTAAAGGGGGGAGTTGCCATTTCTTTACAATAATCAATAATGAAAAATCCACATCAATAGGGTTGTCCGTTTTCTCGATGCAGCACTATAGTGCAACATACACAGCACCTGGGGTGTCAAGAGTGAACAGGTCTTTCTTTGTTCCTTAAGATGTTATCTGTGTCAACCTCTTCCGAGAATGCTGATGCGTTAGGATTTCCTTGTGTTTCTTAACAGCATTGGTGTCTGCACACTTCTTTGTCAATTCTGTGAAGATGATAACTGCTTCATAAACAGACGATATCTTTGTTTAGTCATTAGTGTTAAGTGTGTCTGAAACTACAGTGCCCTTCTGTTTTTTTTTCTTCAGGCTCTACAGAGTTTTGTGTGTTGTTCTTTTGAGCGACAATTATTCCAGAGGTTTCAGGTTTACTTGTTTTGTCCTGCAGTGAGTTAACAGCTTTAGAGACTTCATGTTTATTTGCTATGTCCTGCTGTTCGTCAACTGCTTCAGAGACGTCAGCCTCATATGTTATGTTTGACTAGATCCTGGACCTGCCCGGCCGCGCCCAAAATGGTGCCGGTGTAAATGGGACTCGTAACTGCTTGTTGTGTACTGGTTGCCGAACCTTGATATCACGAGATACATATGCAGTTTTGAAGCACATGGCGGAGGCTTGTCTGCTGTAGTGGGGCGCCCCTTTATCGTTTCAGTCGCCATTCCGCCCGCTTTTGCTACACTGTGCCTTTTCCGCCATTCAGCTGTTTAGCGCCCGCTCTTACGGCTACAGCGTCTCGCTCACCATGTAGTTGAGTTGCTCCCACTCTTGCGGTGCAGCGATAGGCGGCTTCCACAGGACTCTTAAAATGGCGGCCGGCTCTTCGGATTTGGGCCTGGTCCAGTAAGATGACTCTGGGACACCTTGGAACTCGGACGCTTGTCTGCCAGGGCTTGGGTTCCATTCTCGAAAGCGTCCCCTCAGCCTTGAAGATTGTACAAAAGTCTTGGGGGCCGTCGACTCCCGCAGGCTTCCGGTGGGGAGCGGCTGCCATGATTGCTTGCGGAATGGCCACGACGGAGCTACGAGATGGTGGTGCTCTCATGGTGACGCCAGCTTCAGTCTGAAACATCCAGAAACAAGGTGGGGCTTTCATCGTTTGGGAAAAAAAATGTTTTAATCCAATGAAAAGTGTTATTTTTAGGTCACATGACCTAGTCTTACATCATTAGGAAAACAAAAGTAAAATGAACCAATGAAAATTTTTATTAACAAGTCACATGACCTGTTATGCTTACGTTACGCGCTGCGCGGCGCGCTCTGGATCGTTTCCGGGAAGCTGCGCCTTGCGCACCGGAGCACTTCCGGGTGCGCTAACGCGTCGCGTCATATGACGCATTACGCGACAATGCAGGTCCAGAATATAGTCAAAATGTCTCCACCAACCAGCGGTCGGAATACAACTGCTTTAAGCAGTCCAAAAAGTTCGGTTAAATCTTAAGAGCGGGAGCAACTCAACTACATGGTGAGCGAGACGTTGTAGTTGCAAGAGCGGGCGGTAAACAGCTGAATGGCAGAAGAGGCACAGAGTACCAAAAGCGGGCGGAATGGCAACTAAAACGGTAAAGGGGCGCCCCACGACAGCGTGTCTTCAGGTCAAACGGATTGTGGGACAAGGTCCAGAATGGAAGAGTCATCAAAAGTGAAAAAATTCCGCCGGACCCCGGGAGCCGGCCGCCTATGCCGGGGGCGATCTCAGGCCACACCAGAGCAACACGACTTAGGGAGGGGGCAGGAGCCAAGCGCCCCCTCTCAGTCCGCGCCATCTCACCGCCCCTCGGGGGCCTCCGTCAAGCGGTTTAGGGAGGCACCATATCACATTGTTTTCCAATGCAGTCAGGTCCACAAATGGACCCCACTTACTTTGAATAGTGAAGCTGCAGCAGGTGCAAATAAGGTTTAAACAGTGTTACAAGAGCTGCTTAGAACTCTGAAGTATGGCACTCAACAACCAGGACTTATGCCATTTGTGTAAGGCAGTGACATGGAAGCAACTCAGGGACAAAAAGCATGAACGAACATTCACGTATGAAAATCTTATTTGGGGAAGGGGTAGAATCCAAACGCCCCCTGCCAGTTCGCGCCACTACACCGTATGTGGAAAATCTGAAGCCATCGTTCTACAAACTCTCAACGCTTGCTATCAGTGCATGAGTTTCATGCTCGATCGATTGAGCTAGCCGGATCGGGCAATAAAAAGTATAAAATAGTTATGTAAATAGTTATTTAATAAAATGTTTTACCCTGTTTCTTTGCTGGTGTGTTGTGTATATTTATAATATTTGCATAGGGTTTGTCGTTATTTGGGGTGGGGTGGGTGGCGGAGTCGAGCTGTCTTGCAGCCCTCATGGTGTGGAGCTCAGTTCATTTCACTATTTTCGTATTTCTCATGAAGGGTTGTTCCTAATGTTTGTATTTTACCGAGGTCAAAAAGAGATCGAATTAGTGGTCTACTGATTTTGCTCGATTACTTTTATTTTTTTACACGATTTTTCACTATCTGCAAAGACTAAACAGAGTATTGCGACTTTGTGCTTGTTTGTAAATAGAGAATGATCCAAAGAGAACCAATTCTAAAACAGTAAATGCTTGGATAATAATCAATCAAATGGAAAGACAAGCAGGTACGACGGATTACAACAGGGGTAAAGGCCTGCGTTAACTACCGTTCACTATCTGCAAAGAGAGAGTACTACTAAGAGAAAAGAGGGGAGTGGGGGGGGGCAGCGTTCAAAGCACATCAGCGTGCATAAACACGAAAACGTTTTTACCTATCACGTACTTGACATTTGACAGCTTTTGATATTTGCTATTAAAAAACCATTGAAATTCACAGAAAAAAACATAGGTTATAGTCGATATATAGTTAGGAATTTGCATTTACAAAACCTTGAAAATTCAATGAAAAAACCATTGGTTTTAGGCCATATATAGTTAGGGATTTGCATTTACAAAACCTTATTTTACTCGCATAAAACCATTGAAATTCCATATATAGTTAGATGCGCTAACTATATATCGCGCACCCGCAATCCACTGCTGATGATGTCACATATTACATCATTCATGACATGGTTAGTGACATCACTGATGACATCACTGATGACATCTCAAATGACATCACTGATGACATCACTGATAACATCTCATTTGACATGACTGATCACATCACTGATGATATCATTCATGTGATAATACCATGAACCTCTTCAGACTCTAATATAACCTTAGATACAATCAGTGTAAACAGACAGTCACAGACTGTCACTCATCCATGGAGTTACTCACACACCTAGTCAGTTATGCCAAAAATCAATCACACCTCCATTTTCTCAACTATACAGTTATACACACCTTACTTATTCAAACATATACTAACACATATTTACTTTACTCTCTTATACAATCTCTGATACATGTTCACAATGATCCATACAGCCACTCACACATTCACTGGTTCTTATGCACAGTTATTTATAGATGTCAACTCTCACATGTACTGTGTTTTACATATGTACTTACTTTGACATGTAGCACTGAGATATCCATTCACTCACTAATACACTCATGCACAGTCAACCGCCCATACAGCTGTTTCCACATGCACTTTTGAATCCATACATATAGTGAATCAACTACTCACACATCTATGTACAGAGTCACACACCTCCCAGCCACCCATACACACACACTCAGTTTCCCATACAAATACTTGGACAACCAATCAATAACCCATACAGTTACTCATATAGCTACTGATCAACATATGCAGCAGTTTGAAGAACTCATAAACAACAAGAGAGATAGGGAAAGTCCTGGACACTCTTAGTCCCCAAACTGTATTAGACATCAACAAAAGAGTGTTCCTGTTCTGTTTAAGGTTTCCACGCATGCGCAGTACGCACGCTTCCCTTCCCGGAAGCGCGGACGCGGGTTTCCTTACCAGAGGCTCATAAAACCACCCACACTCTCTTAATCCGGATCGACGAGACCCGGTCCCGAGGGCTGAATAGGCGTACCTGCAGGAGACGGGCGCCGTGGGCGTGAGTACTACTCTGGGTGCGAAGGACCATTTAAGCTAAGTACTGTTACTGCTTGTTGACTGGGTTTTGTCCCTCTTTCTTCCCCATTTTATGCTTCCCTTTTAGGATGTGCCAAATGCGCCGTCCCCTCCCTCCCGCGGTCTATGGGGTGGACTTTCATCCCTGGTGAAGTGAGAACTTACCCTTTCTCACCTCTTTTGCTGCTTTTTTGTTGATTGGTCACTGGCCATTTGGCCTATTGATCGCAGAGTGATTTAGTGTTGCTTGAATGTTCTCACTGCCATTCGCCTCCTTTTTCACCTATTTACCCTCCCTGCGCACTCACACTGCTAGATTCTGCAACTTGGCAATCTACCATGAGAGTGTCACTGCATAAACTATACTACCTACCGTTTAGTCTCAGCCACAGGCAGAGCCACGCACCTCTGCTATTATGTATGAGTTGTGCACCCTGGCACCTTGAGCACAAGTAATTAGCTTGAATCGGCTAAATCTATCGACAAAAATTCTAATTGTCTGTTTGTCTTGTTTTGTTTGTCTGTTTTTAATCCCCGCAGGTGCTTTTAATTTTTGTCTCTAAATTTTAGAGACCGGAGGTGTGTGCGTCCTACCTTCGGGTGGTGAAGCCCGCCCCCCTTTTTTTCGCACTTCACAGACTTTTTAACTTTCAAGTCCTCTGGTTGGGTGGGCCTTAGAGTGCCCATACCGCCGAGGTTTACACTCTAGGTCCTGACGAATGCCAGGTTAATTATACCACACCGGCTGAAACATGTTCATGTTGACCATTCACGTTGTCACTTAATGCTAGTGGGAGTAGACCATTCAATTAGTTGGCCTTACTCACCATCACATTTTTTAACCTTGCCCTTGATGATCTTTGATTAAATAAATTTTTTGATACATACAAGGCAATTTTAAGTCACCACTTCACACTATTCAAGTAAATTTTCACATAGCCCTCCCACCCTCACAAGACCAGCTCCGCAGTAATTCTGCCGTCGCAGCACACCGGGGTGGCATTCGGTCACACCCGGTGGGGCCCGATGATGAAGCAAGGTCGGTGAGTGAGGGCTTTCCTAACAAACTAAATGGGCTTTGTTGGTTCCTTGTGCTCTGTGCTTTTTTCCACCTTAAACAGAACAGGAACACTCTTTTGTTGTTGATGTCTAATGCAGTTTGTAGAACAACAGATATAATGATGCACAAATTAAAACAGTTTAGTCACTAACCCATGCACTCAGTGAGACACATTTAATCACTCACTCAATCAGTCAGTCATGCACCTAGTAAATCCTTCATCCAGACACTTATATATCCACTCATTATTCAATATGTAAAACATATTTTAACTTTACAGAAACATACAGTCACTGGATGTTGTAATCAGTGATGTCATCAGTGATGTCATTTGAGATGTCATCAGTGATGTCATCAGTGATGTCACTAACCATGTTATGAATGATGTAATATGTGACATCATCAGCAGTGGATTGCGGGTGCGCGATATATAGTTAGCGCATCTAACTATATATGGAATTTCAATGGTTTTATGCGAGTAAAATAAGGTTTTGTAAATGCAAATCCCTAACTATATATGGCCTAAAACCAATGGTTTTTTCATTGAATTTTCAAGGTTTTGTAAATGCAAATTCCTAACTATATATCGACTATAACCTATGGTTTTTTCTGTGAATATATATATATATATATATATATATATATATATATATATTACCTACTGGCGGTCGCCAGTAGGTAGTTATAGTTAGGATTTGAGATGTCATCAGTGATGTCATCAGTGATGTCACTGACCATGTCATGAATGATGTAATATGTGACCTCATCAGCAGTGGATTGCGGGTGCGCGATATATAGTTAGTGCAACTAACTATATATGGAATTTCAATGGTTTTGTGTGAGTAAAATAAGGTTTTGTAAATGCTAATTCCTAACTATATATGGTCTATAACCTATGTTTTTTTCAGTGAATTTCAATGTTTTTTTAATAGCAAATATCAAAAGCTTTAAAATGTCAAGTACGTGGTAGGTAAAAACATTTTCGTGTTTATGCACGCTGATGTACTTTGAACGCTGCCCCCCCCCCTCTTTTCTTTTAGGAGTATTCTCTTTTTGCGGATAGTGAAGGGTAGGTAACGCAGGCCTTTGCCCCCGTTGTAATCCGTCGTGCCTGCTTCCCTCTCCATTTGATTGATTGTTATCCAAGCATTTACTGTTTTGGAATTGGTTCTCTTTGGTTCATTCTCTATTTACAAACAAGCACAGAGTCGCAATACTCTGTTTAGTCTTTGCAGATAGTGAAAAATCGTTAGAAAAAACAAAAGGAATCAAGCAAAATCAGTAGGCCACTAATGGGATCTCTTTTTGACCTTGCTAAAATTGAAACATTAGGAACAACCCATCATGAGAAATATGAAACTAGTGAGAGGAACTGAGCTCGACGCCATGATGGCTGCAAGACAGCTCGGCTCCGCCGCCCACCCCGCCCAAAATAACGACAAACCCTATGCAAATATTATAAATATATACAACACAACAGCAAAGTAACAGGGTTAAACGTTTTATTAAATAACTATTTACATGGCAGCCTGCTGCAACATCGATCCAAATGCATGCCGCCGTTCCCGGGATTTCTCCCCTACTACTCTGCGGCCTACGAGATGGAGAGGCCGGGGCGTTGACTAGGCGAGGCCTCCGGCCGCAACCACAGCGCCAACAATCGCTGCTGACGGAGGGGAGCCTTGCCAGTGAGAGCCACTGATCTGAAGAACGGCTGCCTGCGGTGCCTCCCTGAGCCGCTTGACGGTGGCCCCGAGGGGCGGTGTGGTGGCGCAGACTCGGAGGGGGCGCTTGGCTCCTGCCCCCTCCCCAAGTCTTGTTGCCCTGGTGTGGCCTGAGATCGCCCCCGACATAGGCGGCCTGCTCCCGGGGTCAGGCGGAACTTTTTGCCTTTTGGTGACTCTTCCATTCTGGACCTTGTCCCACAATCCGTTTGACCTGAAGACACGTCCTGTGGTGCCCTGGTCCGACCATCACATATACCTGCGCCAGGAGACGGCGTGGGGTGCACTGGAAGGGAGAGGCGGCGCGAACGAGCCTCCCCCACCTCCCCAGGTGGAGGTTTCTCAGCTACACCCCAGCGCTTCACTCGGCCAGCTGAGTTGCGCCCTCTCTTGCAGCACAGTGCCTCGCTCGGCCAGCTAAATTGCGCCTGCTCTTGCTATTACAGCGTCTCACCTGCCATCCGGCTCAATTGCACCCACTCTTGCGGTACAGCGACAGGCGGCTGCCACGAAGCTCACGAAATGGCGTTCGGCTCCACAGACTTGGGCCTGGCCTGCAAGGATGGCTCTGGGCAACCCTGGAACTCGGACGCTTGACTGCTAGGGCATGGGCCCCATTCCCAAAAGCGTCCCCTCAGCCTTGAAGATTCTCCAAGAGTCACCGGGGCCCCCGACTCCCGCAGACTTCCGGTGGGGAGCGACTGCCATGATGGCTCGCGGAATGGCCACGATCTAGCCACGGGGTGCTCCCATGCTGACGCCAGCTTCAGTCTGAAGCATCCAGAAACACTGTAGACTACCAATTCGATCAGTTCCGGTGGAGCCCCAACGTGACCCTGTAGAGAAGAACTTGCCCTCCCCTCTTTGACTGATGGTTCTTGTTGCCTGTCCCTTCTGTTGTCATTTAATGGAACTTTTTGGACTGCTGAAAGGGGTTCTGTTCCGACCGCTGGTTGGTGGAGACATTTTGACTATATTCTGGACCTGCCCGGCCTCGCCCAAAATGGCATCGGTATAAATGAGACTCGCAACTCCTTGATGTGTACTGGTTGCTCAGCCTTGATATCACGAGATATGTATGCAGTTTTGGAGCACATGGCGGGCCGGGACGGGTACTGATTGAACATTTGTTTTATTTATTTTGGAGATTTATAGAGCGCATGGCTGCCCGAGAGCGTCCCAGCGCTGACAGAAATCCACTATGATCTCCAGAGGAGGGGGCCGGTGGGGAAGCAAGGGATCAAGGGAACAGCCATGTCTTCAGGGATTTGAGGAATGCTAGGAGATTAGGTTGGGCCCGGAGGTCCGGTGGAAGAGTACTCCACATCTTGGGCGCCTGAAATGAGAATTGTCTACCTCCAAAACGTGATTTTTTGATCTTGGGTATTTTGGTCAGGTGGGCATTGGTAGAGCGTAGGGTTCTGGTTGTCGTGTGGGGAGTCACGAGATCTTTCAGAACCGGGGGGGCTTTTCCGTGCAGGATTTTGTGGGTTAGGCACATGGCCTTGAAGTGCACCCTTTGTTCCACAGGGAGCCAATGGAGTTCTTTGAGTGCAGGTTTGGCAGAGCAGCGTTTTTCGGTGCCAGTGAGGATTCTGGCGGCCGCATTTTGCACCACCTGAAGCCTAGAGATGACTTTCTTTGGGGATCCAAGATATAAGGCATTGCCGTAGTCCAGTCTGGACAGTATGAGGCCCTGGATGACCAATTTTCTTGACTGGAATGGTAAGAGTGGGAGAATTTTGCGGATGGAGCGGAGCAGGCCAAAGCAAGTTCCTGCAGTTTTTTTGGCCTGAGTGTTGAGAGTAAGTTTATCATCCAGCCAAATCCCTAGGCTTTTGATATCAGTTTTGGGGATTGGTGGTGGGCCCATACTGGGAGGCCATAGAGACTCCGGGCGGAAAAGGGACTGGTTGCCTAGTACCATTAGCTCGGTTTTTTCCCCATTGAGCTTTAAATGGGAGTCGCTCATCCAGCTGACTATATTCTCCAGACAGGAATACAGATCAATGGTGGGGGGTTCTGACTCGCTCAGGGAAACGACCAGCTGAGTGTCGTCCGCGTAGGTCAGGAGTTTAATGCCATAGGGGACGACGATTTGTTCCAGAGGTGCCATATATACGTTGAAGAGTGTCGGGCTCAAAGAGGAGCCCTGAGGCTCTCCGCAACGTATCGGGGTTTCCTTAGAGATACAGTCTCCATCTGCCACCTGAAAGGAGCGGTTGTGGAGGAAGGATTTTAGCCATTTGAGGGCCGTCCCAGAGATGGCGAGGTTTTCCAGGCGTTGGGCAAGGATGCTATGGTTGACGGTGTCGAATGCTGCGCTGAGGTCCAGGAGGATCACCGCCACTGATCCTCCTGCATCGATGACTTTCCTGGTTTCTACGACTACCGCCACCATTGCTGTTTCTGTCCCTTGGCCTGGGCGGAAGCCCGTTTGAGAGGTTTTTAGCAGCTCATTGGACTCCAGATAATGTGAAAGCTGGGAGTTTATGTATTTTTCCGCCAGTTTACTGATACCTGGGAGGAGAGATATAGGCCTGAAGTTGGCCAGGTTGTCCGGGTCAAGGTTAGGTTTTTTTATGAGTGCCTTCACCACCGCTTTTTTCCAGCTTGTGGGCACTGTTCCAGATTCGAAGGAGGTGTTTAGTAAGTTGGTCATAAGAGGTAGGATGCTCGGGGCCACCTGTTTAAGATGTCTCATCGGGGCTGGGTCATGGGGCGATCCGCTTTTGAGGGCTTGTAATATAGAACCAAGAGTTTCCGCGTTGATGGGTTGGAATTTGCTTAGCTCAATGCCTTTGCTCTGATGTTGGGAGGTGGGAAGGGGGGAGGGGTCTAAGGGGGAGAGAGGCGGAAGTTGTTTGAGTATAGTTGGAATTTTAGAGTCAAAGAAGTTGGCTAACTCATTACAGTGTTCGGTTGTAGGGTCTCGCGCAGCTGGGGGAGTGGGGGGTTTTAGAAGCTTTTTCAAAGTAAGAAACGTCTCCCTCGACGAATTTGCTGCTTTGCTAATTTTCTCGCTGTAAAAGGAGATTAGTGCGTTTTTCAGAGCTTTTTTATAATTGAGAATCATCAGTCTGTAGTTGTTTTTGCTGATGGGATTAAAGTCTTTTCTCCAGACTCTTTCTGCTCTCTTGCAGGTTTTCTTTAGAAGGCGTATTTCTTGGGTAAACCATGGAGAGGTAGCTTTTGTCCTTGGTTTACGATGAGGTTTTTTTGGGAGGGCTAAGTCTAGAGAATTGGTAATCCAGGATGAGAATTCCTTATCTGCGAGGTCGATGGTTGAGCTAAGGGTGGGGACTGTATCCTCGAGGGCTTGTTTCCATGTAACATAGTCTAATTTCGCCAAGGGTCTGGATGGTCTGCCGGGGGCTTGGGTTTGCGGCGGTTTGGTTAGGTGTGCCAACTGAAAGGAATAAGAAGGTGGTCGGACCATGGCACGGGAGTGGGGGGCCTGGTCACAAGGTCCTGGAAATTACAGAATATGGGGTCGAGCAAATGCCCCCGATTATGAGTAGGGAGGGAATTCTGTAAGTGCAATTGTTGAGTAGCCAAGTCTTGGATCAGTTCTGAGGCTGTGTTGTCTTTGCTGTCTTCAAAATGGACATTAAAGTCCCCTAGAATGAGGAAGTTGGTCCGAGCGCTAGATCTGGCCAAGGAGCATTCTAGGAGGGAATTAAGGAATTTTCCCATGGAGCCGGGGGGATGGTAGATAAGGAGTCCGGAAAGAGAGGAGCAAGGGGAGATCTGCAAGGTGAAGTGGACGTTTTCACAGTCTACCAGAGGACTGCCAAGGAAATGGCATGGTATTGAATCTTTGGAGATGACAGCAATGCCACCACCTCTACCTTTGGGACGGTCAAGATGTTGGATACTGAATCCTGGGGGAAGTGCTAGGACTATGTCTGCGTCTGAGTTGGGTGTCAGCCACGTTTCTGTAAGGAACAGTATATCAAGACTAAGGTCTTCAATAAGCATATTTATTTCAAGGGCGTGTTTGGGTAGTGATCTGCAATTGATCATTGCCATGTTTATAGTCGTCTGGGTGGGGACGTTGATGATAGAGGGGGTATATTTAAAGGAGCAATGTGGACAGTGAGTAAGGCGGGAGTCTCCCTTTAGTACTTGGGCGCATGGAGATGGAACGGGCCTGTTGAGATAGCGAAGAGCATCCCCTGAATAGGTAGACCTTACCTCAGGCCTCTTGCCTGGCTCCTGGCGTGTACTGGCGCGGACGGGCGCAGACGGGCTTGCCTTAGGCGCGCCTTAGGCGCGCAAACGGCGCTCCCGCTGCGCTCGTCCCCTGCGCTTGCGTGGAAGGCACATTTGTAGGCGGGCAGGGTGGGCGTGGCCTGTCCGGTGGGCGTGGCCTCGTGACTGGCGATGGCGCCGTCCAAAACAACTTCACAAAGCAGCGCTAAATCTGCTGTTTGTGAAAAAGCGGTAGTCAGAGTTTCAGCAAGAGCTCAGGGTAGGTGAATAAGTTTTAAAACAATGATTAAACCAAAGTAAACAATTTTAAAATATCGTAGTTCAATTCCTCCGGCTTCCGCCTCAGAGGTAGTGTTTTCTGATGGGCGCACTAGTGTTCAGTGCTTTTATAGGCGGGCGGGGTGGGCGTGGCCTGTCCGGTGGGCGTGGCCTCGCGACTGGCGATGGCGCCGTCCAAAACAACTTCACAAAGCAGCGCTAAATCCGCTGTTTGTGAAAAAGCGGTAGTCAGAGTTTCAGCAAGAGCTCAGGGTAGGTGGATAAGTTTTAAAACAATGATTAAACCAAAGTAAACAATTTTAAAATATCGTAGTTCAATTCCTCCAGCTTCCGCCTCAGAGGTAGTGTTTTCTGATGGGCGCACTAGTGTTCAGTGCTTTTATAGGCGAGCGGGGTGGGCGTGGCCTGTCCGGTGGGCGTGGCCTCGCGACTGGCGATGGCGCCGTCCAAAACAACTTCACAAAGCAGCGCTAAATCCGCTGTTTGTGAAAAAGCGGTGGTCAGAGTTTCAGCAAGAGCTCAGGGTAGGTGAATAAGTTTTAAAACAATGATTAAACCAAAGTAAACAATTTTAAAATATCTTAGTTCAATTCCCCCGGCTTCCGCCTCAGAGGTAGTGTTTTCTGATGGGCGCACTAGTGTTCAGTGCTTTTATAGGCGGGCGGGGTGGGCATGGCCTGTCCGGTGGGCGTGGCCTCGCGACTGGCGATGGCGCCGTCCAAAACAACTTCACAAAGCAGCGCTAAATCCGCTGTTTGTGAAAAAGCGGTAGTCAGAGTTTCAGCAAGAGCTCAGGGTAGGTGAATACGTTTTAAAACAATGATTAAACCAAAGTAAACAATTTTAAAATATCGTAGTTCAATTCCTCCGGCTTCCGCCTCAGAGGTAGTGTTTTCTGATGGGCGCACTAGTGTTCAGTGCTTTTATAGGCGGGCGGGGTGGGCATGGCCTGTCCGGTGGGCACTTGTGGGACACCCCCGCGCCGCACGGCCACCAGCTGCTGCGTGTGTTCCCCTCTGCCTGCCTTCTGCCTCGCCGCCGGCCTCGCTGACGCCGTGGTCGCTCCCCTCTGGTTTCCCAGTTGTTTTGCCCTAAATTTGTGCTTGTCTGTTTCTGCCGTCTGCTCGCGTATTTTGCTGTTTTTCCTTGTTTTGCCCTAAATTTGTGCTTGTCTGTTTCTGCCGTCTGCTCGCGTATTTCGCTGTTTTTCCTCGTTTTGCCCGTAATTTGTGCTTGTCTGTTTCTGCCGTCTGCTCGCGTATTTTGCTGTTTTTATTTGTTTTGCCCTAAATTTGTGCTTGTCTGTTTCTGCCGTCTGCTCGCGTATTTTGCCGTTTTTATTTGTTTTGCCCTAAATTTGTGCCTGTTAATTTCTTTGTATCCCCTGTGCCGTGTCCAGTTTCCTTCCTGATTGGCCGCCTACCTCGCCGCCCTCCGCTCTCGCTTCCCGCCACCGCCATTGGCCCCGCCCCTTTTTCTCTTCTGTTCCCTCCCCGCTCCCGCCTCCCAGCTGCTCCGCCCACCCGCGCACTTCGCCTTAAATGGCGACCGTGCGGACGCGCAGCGGTCACGCGCAGCGGGCGCGCCGATTGTGCGCCGAAGGCGCGCCAAAGGTAAGCCCGTCTACGCCCGTCCGCGACCGGATCGCGACCAGCGCCAGGACCCCTTGCCCACGAAGACCCCGACCGACCCGCCTGACGTACTCCGCCGCCACCCTCACCGCTCTCAACACCCGCCGACTCCCAGAATGCCATCAAGCCTCTCCACGACGTACCCACGGACCCTTCAGCTGCCACGCCTGCAAGTTCACCTGCATCCGGACCTGCCTCGCACCAGCACCCACCAAGCCGAACACCAGCAGTACCCACCTCAAGTGCATCCTGCTCAACACCCGCTCCATCCACAGACATGCCATCGAACTCTGGAACCTCCTCGACACCACAGCTCCAGACGTTGCCTTCCTCACGGAGACCTGGATGAACGCCTCTTCAGCTCCCGACATCGCCATCGCCATCCCAGAGGGCTACAAGATCGTCCGAAGGGACCGAAACGCCAACCAGATGGGAGGAGGCATCGCCATCATCCACAGGAGCACCATCCGTCTCACGACCAGCACCGACAACTCCCTGACCACCGCCGAACACCTACATTTCCAGATCCACACCAACCCGAACACCACCCTCAGAGGCACCCTGATCTACCGACCCCCTGGACCACGCACACAATTCAGCGAGGACATCGCCGACTTCGTCAGCCCACATGCCCTCCCCTCCGCTGACTACATCCTCCTGGGAGACCTCAACTTCCATCTGGAGAACAACAACGACCGCAACACCAGCACCCTGCTCGACAACCTCACCAACCTGGGACTCAAGCAACTGGTGTCCACCCCCACCCACCTCGCCGGACACACACTCAACGCTGTCTTCTCATCCAGCAAGGACATCAACTTCAGCCACACCACAGAGCTTCAATGGACGGACCACAGCTGCGTCCACTTCACCTTCAAGAAAACAACGACCCACCACCACCAGCAACAGACCGCCCGCAGAAGCTGGAACAAGATCACAGCAGACCAGCTCGCCACCTCCCTGAGCCAGCACCCTCCTGCCAGCTCAGCGAACCCCAGCCAGGCCGCCGACAACCTCACGAAGTGGATCAGCAACTGCGCGGACGAACTCGCCCCACTGAGGACCCCGCCCAGCAGACCCGGCAGCAAGAAAGCCCCATGGTTCACCGACGAACTCAAGAGCTCCAAGAAGAACTGCCGAGCCCTCGAGAAAGTCTGGAGAAGGGAACCGACACCGGACAACAGGACCTCCTTCAAACTTGCCACCCGGAAACACCACCAGCTGATCCGCGCCGCCAAGAAAACAGCATTCAAAGACCGGTTGGATAACAACGCACACAACTGCAAGGAACTCTTCAACATCGTCAAAGAGCTTTCCAACCCCAGCGCAGGAAACAACGACATCACCCCATCGCAAGACCTCTGCAACTCCCTGGCTTCATACTTCCACAACAAGATCGCGGACATACACAACAGCTTCAACAACCAACCAACGCACACCATGACCGAACAACCACCCCCCACCACCACCCTCCACGCCTGGACCCCGATCAGCACCGAAGACACCATCCGCACGATGAACTCCATCCACTCCGGATCACCGACCGACCCCTGCCCTCACCACGTCTTCAACAAAGCCGACGCTGTCATCGCACCCCACCTGCGAGACATCATCAACACATCCCTCGACACCACCATCTTCCCCGAGAGCTGGAAACACGCCGAACTCAGCGCCCTACTCAAGAAACCAACAGCGGACCCCACCGACCTCAAGAATTACCGCCCCATCTCGCTCCTCCCGTTTCCAGCCAAAGTCATCGAGAAGACCGTCAACAAGCAGATGGCCGCCTTCCTCGAGACGAACGGATCCCTCGACCCCTCACAGTCCGGCTTCCGAGCCAACCACAGCACCGAGACCGCCCTCATCGCCGCCACCGACGACATCCGAGCCCTGATGGACAATGGAGAAACAGCGGCCCTCATCCTCCTAGACCTCTCCGCGGCATTCGACACGGTCTGCCACCGCACCCTAGTACGGCGCCTCAGCAACGTCGGAATCCAGGACAAGGCGCTGGAGTGGATCACCTCCTTCCTCGACGGGAGAACACAGAGAGTCCGCCTACCACCGTACAAGTCAGAGGCCACCGAAGTCATCTGCGGCGTCCCCCAAGGATCATCTCTGAGCCCCACCCTCTTCAACGTCTACATGAGCCCCCTCGCGGCCATCGTACGCAAACACAACCTCAGCATAATCTCCTACGCCGACGACACCCAGCTGATCCTCTCCCTGACCAACGACCCCGCCGCCGCCAGAGCCAACCTGCACGAAGGGATGAAAGAGGTAGCCGAGTGGATGACGACCAGCCGCCTGAAACTGAACTCGGACAAGACGGAGGTCCTCATCCTGGGCTCCTCTCCCTCCGCCTGGGACGACTCCTGGTGGCCTCCCGCCCTGGGCACCGCACCCAAACCGACAGACCATGCACGCAACCTGGGCTTCATCCTGGACTCCTCCCTCTCCATGACCAGGCAAGTCAACAACGTCTCCTCGGCATGCTTCAACATCCTACGCATGCTACGGAAGATCTTCTGGTGGATCCCCACCGAGACCAGGAAGGCCGTCACCCAGGCCCTCGTCACCAGCCGACTGGACTACGGCAACGCCCTCTACGCCGGGACCACCGCCAAGCTCCAGAAGAGACTCCAGCGGATCCAGAACGCCTCAGCCAGACTCATCCTCGACATCCCACGAACCAGCCACATCTCCGGACATCTGCGAGACCTTCACTGGCTCCCCGTCAACAAAAGAATCACCTTCCGCCTCCTCACCCACGCACACAAAGCCCTACACGACCAAGGCCCGAGCTACCTCAACAGCCGAGTCAACTTCTACGCTCCCAAACGCCACCTCCGATCAGCCAACCACGCCCTCGCCGCCGTCCCCCGCATCCGAAGAGCGACTACAGGAGGAAGGTCCTTCTCCCACCTGGCCGCCAAGACCTGGAACTCCCTCCCGACCGACCTGCGCCTGACCCAAGACCACCTCTCCTTCAGGAAGAAGCTGAAGACCTGGCTGTTCGAGCAGTAGCGGCTCCCCCCCCCCAGCGCCTTGAGACCCCACGGGTATGTAGCGCGCTTTATAAGTGTCACTGATTGATTGATTGATTGACTGGCGATGGCGCCGTCCAAAACAACTTCACAAAGCAGCGCTAAATCCGCTGTTTGTGAAAAAGCGGTAGTCAGAGTTTCAGCAAGAGCTCAGGGTAGGTGGATAAGTTTTAAAACAATGATTAAACCAAAGTAAACAATTTTAAAATATCGTAGTTCAATTCCTCTGGCTTCCGCCTCAGAGGTAGTGTTTTCTCGGACATCCCTATTGATATTAAGTTCTGATGCATTATTCATTACTGTACTATTGAAAGTTCGAATTAACGTTACTCATGGTACTTGCCCGCAAATGTATATCTAGATAATTTCATTGTAACTGTTAGACACCTTAATTCCTGCAACCTAATGGCCCGCCCGTTACGTTTTTCTACAGTATAAAGGTCCCCTCATCACATACGATTCCAGTTTGCTCCGTGGCCGGCCCACGTGGTTGTAGGCCCGTATTTGTATACTGACATTTTTGCAAAAAAGAGTTTTCGAAGGAAGTATGGAATCAGCGTCATAACAATCGTCTAGGTTGGTAGGGTTTTAGAATAATGGCTGTCATATGACGCGCCGCGTTAGCGCACCCGGAAGTGCTCCGTGCGCGAGGCGTGAAGCGCAGCTTCCCGGAAGCGATCCGGGGCGCGGCGCGGATCGCGTAACGTAAGCATAACAGGTCATGTGACTTGTTAATAAAACTTTTCATTGGTTCATTTCACTTTTGGGTTCCTAATGATGTAAGGCTAGGTCATGTGACCTAAAAATAACACTTTTCATTGGTTTAGAACTATTTTTTGTCCCAAATGATGAAAACCCCTCCTTGTTTCCTCACTCTGACTTTCATCTTTGTCAGAGGAAGACCTTTTTTCATCACTTAGCAAAAGCAAGTGTTGTAGCTTCAGCTGGTGCATCCCCACCACCACCACCACCTCCTAGGAAGAGAGTACCACCTCCTCAGGTGGTGGTTGAGCAAGAGGTGCCCCCCCACACCTTCTTGTTGCTTAATTCGGCCAGCTCAATCGATCGAGCATGAGACTCTGTTGTGATCTGAAGAACTGCTGCCTGCGGTGCCTCCCTGAGCCGCTTGACGGAGGCCCCCGAGGGGCAGTGTGGTGGCGCGGACTGGGAGGGGGCGCTTGGCTCCTGCCCCCTCCCCAAGTCTCGCTCGGCCAGCTGAGTTGCGCCCACTCTTGCGGCCTACGACATGGAGAGGCCGGGGCGTTGATTGGGCGGGGCCTCCGGCCGCAACCACAGCGCCAACGATTGCTGCTGACGGAGGGGAGCCTTGCCGGTGAGAGCCACTGATCTGAAGAACCGCTGCCTGCGGTGCCTCACTGAACCGCTTGACGGAGGCACCTGAGGGGCGGTGTGGTGGCGCGGACTTGGAGGGGGCGCTTGGCTCCTGCCCCCTCCCCAAGTCTTGTTGCCCTGGTGTGGCCTAAGATCGCCCCTGACATAGGCGGCCGGCTCCCGGGGTCCGGCGGAACTTTTTGCCTTTTGGTGACTCTTCCATTCTGGACCTTGTCCCACAATCCGTTTGACCTGAAGACACGTCCTGCGGTGCCCTCGCAATGCGGCCTGGTCCCTGAATGTGTGCAGTGGGACGGTATTCCTCGCTCGGCCAGCTGAGTTGCGCCCACTCTTGCGGCCTACGACATGGAGAGGCCGGGGCGTTGACTAAGCTGGACCTCCGGCCGCAACCACAGCGCCAACGATCGCTGCTAACGGAGGGGAGCCTTGCCGGTGAGAGCCACTGATCTGAAGAACCGCTGCCTGAGGTGCCTCCCTGAACCGCTTGACGGAGGCCCCCGAGGGGTGGTGTGGTAGCGCGGACTGGGAGGGGGCGCTTGGCTCCTGCCCCCTACCCAAGTCTTGTTGCCCTGGTGTGGCCTGAGATCGCCCCCGACATAGGCGGCCGGCTCCCGGGGTCCGGCAGAACTTTTTGCCTTTTGGTGACTCTTCCATTCTGGACCTTGTCCCACAATCCGTTTGACCTGAAGACACGTCCTGCGGCCTGGTCCCTGAATGTGTGCAGGGGGACGGTATTGATTGGATCAAGATGGCGGCTTCACACAAAGCTAACTCAAGTGTTGCTGCTGATGCTATGCAGACAAAAACTGGTTTTCAGTTTGTACATTCTTCAGGATTTTTCCATCCAAGGCTGGTTGAGAGTTTGTAGAACGATGGCTTCAGATTTTCAACATACCACTCTTCAACATTCTTCATAAATGTAACAATGTGAGACTCACTAGGAGAACGGCCGTTTATCTTTCCTTTCAAAATGCTGCCAACAATATTTTCTGAATGGAAGACACCATCTTGTAGCATAAAGGGCTGCGTCAAGGGTGGTATTGCCCAGAATGTCTTGTTTTCTAGTGCTCGTAATGACGAAGCCAGAACTGCCGAAAGGGATTCTGGCCCTGCCGCTACTTATTGGAGACATTGAACTATACTCTGGACCTGCCTGGCCTCGACCAAAATGGCGCCAGTATGGGAGCGACTTGCAACTCCTTATGACGTTCTAGTTATTTAGCCTTGACGTTATGGGGGATGTATGCGGTCTTTGTGCACATGGCGGGCGGGGAAGGGTACTGACTGGGAATACGGACAACCCTATTGATGTCGATTTTTCATTATTGATTATTGTATAAATAAAGCTTCGAAGTAATGTTACCCATGATACTCGCCCATGGTGTGCGTATGGACGATTTTATTGTAACTGATCCTGTTATACTTTCAATTAAAAAATCAACCTTCACTGATCCTGCAACCGTTTGTCACATTTAGTTTTTTCAATTAAATGGCTCGCTTGTTACATACTCCTATACCCCTGGCTTTTGAAAGACACCATCTTGTAGAATAAAGGGCTGCGTCAAGGGTGGTATTGCCCAGAATGTCTTGTTTTCTAGTGCTCGTAATGACGAAGTCAGAACTGCCGAAAGGGATTCTGGTCCTACCGCTACTTATTGGAGACATTGAACTATACTCTGGACCTGCCTGTCCTCGACCAAAATGGCGCCAGTATGGGAGCGACTTGCAACTCCTTATGACGTTCTAGTTACTTAGCCTTGACGTTATGGGGGATGTATGCGGTCTTTGTGCACATGGCGGGCGGGGAAGGGTACTGACTGGGAATACGGACAACCCTATTGATGTCGATTTTTCATTATTGATTATTGTATTAATAAAGCTTCGAAATAATGTTACCCATGATACTCGCCCATGGTGTGCGTATGGACGATTTTATTGTAACTGATCCTGTTATACTTTCAATTATAAAATCAACCTTCACTGATCCTGCTACGGTTTGTCACGTTTAGTTTTTTCAATTAAATGGCTCGCTTGTTACATACTCCTATACCCCTGGCTTTTGACCCTTTACTACGCGCGGTCTGTACTACCGCCCTCGGGCGATCTATGTAATGAACAGACTACCATTGCCGAAACACAAGGGAATGCATCTCAGAGAGATAAGTCAAGTATGTGGTAGATAAAAACATTTTCGTGTTTATGCACGCTGATGTGCTTTGAACGCTGCCCCCCCCCTCCTCATCATTTAGATTACCACCGCCCATTGCACAAAACCGTACTGGGCGCTCCCCACACACAAAAAAAAACGCCCTTTTAAAGCCTCCACATCAAACCTAGGGGGTCAGGGAGGATCTACTATGCCCCCTTATGGTCATTTCCCCCTTTGTTTTGGCCTCCTCTTGTCTCTCGATCCTACCGAGAGACAAGATGGCGGCCGCTCCGGACTGTTTAGAATGTTGACAGACACCGGAGAGCCAATCAGCTTCGCTTCGCGAAGTTCCATTACGCGTGAAGTACGCGAACCAGAGCGCTACCCGGAGCGCTGTTACAGATATATATATTTTTTTGAATGTTAATTTATCAAAATCCACTGGAGCACATATATTGAGACCTAGCAAAGGCACATCGGGCTAACAGTCCCTACAATTTTGCCAAGTTTCGTGCAAATCCATTCAGTCGTTCGAGCTAAAAGTGAGGCCAACCGCCCTAAGGAAATTAACATGGGAAAAACATGTTTTGGGACCCCCCTTTTTTCTCGGCCCCCCCTTGACAAAACCCCCCCCCAAATTTCCAGGGGCTGCTCAGAAACAAAATGTTCCATTTTCCTGAAAATGTCAGCCAATTCCGTCCACAAACGCCAAAGTTATTAGACATAGAATTTTCAAAAATCCCATAGAGAAAAAATCCTAACTATATATACCTACTGGCGACCGCCAGTAGGTAATATATATATATATATATATATATATATATATATATATATATATATATATATATATATATATATATATAAATATATACAAATCCCAGTTCTCACAAGACCTCCACTGTGCACAAACACAGGTACAGACCACTCAAGGGACGAAGTGAAGAAAATGCTGTGCTTAATTTAAAACCCATGACTACAGCAACCAGTCAGTCCTGGCCAGTGCCTCAGCATGACGCGTTTGGACCGAAACAACTCAGTCTTGTTTACATAACGCACTAAAAGACATCATGTTATTATGTAGTGGGAGTGATTAGAAAAAAAATTAGCAAAAGCAACGTACCTGTGTACAATTCAAACAAAGGCACATGACATATAGACATAAAAAACATCCTCTGTATCGCTACACAAGGATTAAAAAGTATATGAATTGCAGTTTAAATGTGGAATAAATATTTAAAAATGACACTGAATATAAATACGAATATTGAAATATAAAGCAATAAATATTCAGGACCACATGAAAAAGGAGGGAAAATTAATATTTTATCCATGCATCCAATAACCTACAAGAGTGGTATTCAATACCTAGTATATATATTTGATTGGCAAACAAATAGGACCAATAAACCCTCACAACTCATTTGTGCAAAATATTGCATATAAACTCATACTCATGTGCAAATAGTCTTCAGTTGTAAACATATATATTCAGTCTAATAGGTATTTTACAATTGTGCGTAGCTGAAGGTGCATAAAAGTGCAAAATGTACTAGTGCAAAAAAAACCTAAATACTATTCAGTAAAAAGCGGTAAATATCCCCTGGAAGTGGATGTTGTGAAAAATGGGTCTATAAAATCAGGGATGAGGATGGAGAAAATGACTGGGAGTCACAAGTCTAAAAAACATTAAAGGACATAAGGAATTATATGTATAGTAGAAAACCATAATAAAGATACTACAGCACAAAATAGATACACATGTATAAAAAGTGTGTATATATATATATATATATATATATATATATATATATATATATATATATATATTACCTACTGGCGGTCTGACTGGTTGCTGTAGTCATGGGTTTTAAATTAAGCACAGCATTTTCTTCACTTCGTCCCTTGAGTGGTCTGTACCTGTGTTTGTGCACCGTGGAGGTCTTGTGAGAACTGGGATTTGTATATATATGTATATATATATATATATATATATATATATATATATATATATATATATATATATATATATATATTCATAGAAAAAACCATAGGTTATAGTGGATATATAGTTAGGAATTTGCATTTACAAAACCTTGAAAATTCAATGAAAAAACCATTGGTTTTAGGCCATATATAGTTAGGAATTAGCATTTACAAAACCTTATTTTACTCGCATAAAACCATTGAAATTCCATATATAGTTAGAAGCGCTAACTATATATCGCGCACCCGCAATCCACTGCTGATGATGTCACATATTACATCATTCATGACATGGTCAGTGACATCACTGATGACATCACTGATGACATCTCAAATGACATCACTGATGACATCACTGATGACAACATCCAGTGATTGTATGTGTCTGTAAAGTTTAAATATGTTTTACATATTGAAGAATGAGTGGATGTATAAGTGTCTGGATGAAGAATTTAGTAGGTGCATGACTGAGTGTATGAGAGAGTGATTAAATGTGTCTCACTGAGTGCATGGGTTAGTGACTAAACTGTCTTAATTTGTGCATCATTATGTTTGTTGTTGTGTAAGCTGCTGCATGTGTTGATCAGTAGCTATAAGAGTGGCCATATGGGTTATTGATTGGTTGCCCAAGTATTTGAATGGGAGGCTGAGTGTGTGTGTGGGTGGCTGGGAGGTGCGTGACTCTGTGCATAGATGTGTAAGCAGTTGATTCACTAGGAGTATGAGTTCAAGAGTGCATGTGGAAACAGCTATATGGGCGGTTGACTGTGCATGGGTCTGTTGGTGAGTGAATGGATTTCTCATTGCTACATGTGCAAGTAAGTACGTATGTAAAACACAATACATGTGAGAGTTGAGATATATAAATAACTGAACATAAGAGCCAGTGAATGTGTGAGTGGCTGTATCGATCACTGTGAGCTTGTATCAGGGATTATATAAGAGAGTAAATATGTGTTATTATATGTTTGAATAAGTAAGATGTGTATAACTGTATAGTTGAGGAAATGGAGGTGTGATTGATTCTTTGCATGACTGACTAGGTGTGTGAGTAACTCCATGGATGAGTGACAGTCTGTGAGTGTCTGTTTATACTGAGTGTATGTAAGGTTATATTAGAGTCTGAAGAGGTTCATTGTATTATCACATGAGTGATGTGATCAGTGATGACAAATGAGATGTCATCAGTGATGTCATTTGAGTTGTCATCAGTGATGTCATCAGTGATGTCATTTGAGATGTCATCAGTGATGTCATTTGAGTTGTCATCAGTGATGTCATCAGTGATGTCATTTGAGATGTCATCAGTGATGTCATCAGTGATGTCACTGACCATGTCATGAATGATGTAATATGTGACATCATCAGCAGTGGATTGCGGGTGCGCGATATATAGTTAGCGCTTCTAACTATATATGGAATTTCAATGGTTTTATGCGAGTAAAATAAGGTTTTGTAAATGCTAATTCCTAACTATATATGGCCTAAAACCAATGGTTTTTTCATTGAATTTTCAAGGTTTTGTAAATGCAAATTCCTAACTATATATCCACTATAACCTATGGTTTTTTCTATGAATTTCATTGGTTTTTTAATAGCAAATATGAAAAGCTTTAAAATGTCAAGTACGTGATAGATAAAAACATTTTCGTATTTATGCACGCTGATGTGCTTTGAACGCTGCACCCCCCCCCTCCCCTCTTTTGTCTTAGTAGTACTCTCTCTTTGCAGATACTGAAGGGTAGTTAACGCAGGCCTTTACCCCCGTTGTAATCCGTCGTGCCTCCTTGTCTCTCCATTTGATTGATTGTTGTCCAAGCATTTACTGTTTTAGAATTGGTTCTCTTTGAATCATTCTCTATTTACAAACAAGCACAAAGTCGCAATACTCTGTTTAGTCTTTGCAGATAGTGAAAAATCGTGTAAAAAAATAAAAGTAATCGAGCAAAATCAGTAGGCCACTAATTGGATCTCTTTTTGACCTCGCTAAAATAGAAATATTAGGAACAACCCTTCATGAGAAATACGAAAATAGTGAGATGAACTGAGCTCCACACCATGAGGGCTGCAAGACAGCTCGGCTCCATCACCCATCCCGCACAAAATAACGACAAACCCTATGCAAATATTAAAAATATAGACAACACACCAGCAAAGAAACAGGGTAAAACATTTTATTAAAAAACTATTTACATAACGTTGGTTTATAAGATGATGTCAGTAGTGGACCGATGTGTGAATAGATCGAAAGCAGCACAAGGCTCCAAGATCCGGATGGCAAGCTCCTGGATGTTGGGTGCCATAGTTTAGAGTTCTGAATTTCAGCCTTTTTCAATGCCTGTGCTTTGTTGAATCAAAATGGCGGCTTGACACAAAGCTGACTCAAGCGTTGCTACTGATGCTATGCAGACCAAGAACTTGCCCTCCCCTCTTTGACTGATGGTTCTTGTTGCCTGTCCCCTCTGTTGTCATTTAACAGAACTTTTTGGACTGCTGAAAGGGGTTGTGTTCCGAACGCTGGTTGGTGGAGACATTTTGACTATATTCTTGACCTACGTTGTCGCGTAATGCGTTATATGACACGCCGCGTTAGCGCACCCGGAAGTGATCCGAGGCGCGGCGCGCAGCGCGTAACATAAGCATAACAGGTCATGTGACTTGTTAATAAAACTTTTCATTGGTTCATTTTACTTTTGTTATTTTAATGATGAAAAGCTTGGTCATATGACCTAAAAATTACGCTTTTTATTGTTTTCGAACATTATTTTTTTTTAAACATTTGTTATAATATTCCAGGCTAATGTACTTTCCCGGAAAATTTACAACTGTCCTGCAAGTAAAATATATTCCTTTTTCGAGAAAAAGGGCGTTTCTTCCTTCCATGACGGAGCCGTTGAGTAAAAGAGATTCGGCCTGCTGTCTTAGTCGCCGATACGCCTGATTATCAGATTCTTATCGATCACTTTATGTTGCAGACATGAAAAACACAACTGCCCTTGACCATTTATCTTTACTGCGTTCCTACATATAAAACCTTTTATCCGTCATGTAATTGGACTGCTTTATTTCACTTGCCTTTTACTGATTCGAAAACAGTGACTAAAAGTAAAAACTTTACCAATGTAAATACTACTACCGTGTTTTGTTTTAAAAACCTTTATTGTGAAAATGTCAGTATACAAATACGGGCCTATAACCACGTGGGCCGGCCACGGAGCAAACTGAAATCGTATATGATGAGGAGACATTTACACTGTAGAGGAACGTAACGAGCGGGCGATTAGGTTGCAAGAACTAAGGTGTCTAACAGTTGCGGAATCGGTGGACGTACATTTTGTAATTAAAATAGAACAGGGCCACTTACAATAACATTTTCTAGATATACATTTGCGGGCAAGGAGTTACGAGTCCCATTTATACCGGCGCCATTTTGGGCGAGGCCGGGCAGGTCCAAGATATAGTCAAAATGTCTCCACCAACCATCGGCCAGACCAGAACCCCTTTCGGCCCTTTATGCTACAAGATGGTGTCTTCCATTCAGAAAATATTGTTGGCAGCATTTTGAAAGGAAACAGAAACAGCCGTTCTCCTAGTGAGTTTCACATTGTTACATTTAGGAAGAATGTTGAAGAGTAGTATGTGGAAAATCTGAAGCCATTTTTCTACAAACTCTCAATCAGACTTGGATGGAAAAAAAAAACTTGAAGAATGTACAAACTGAAAACCAATTTTTGTCTGTATAGCATCAACAGTAACGCTTGAGTCAGCTTTGTGTCAAGCCGCCATTTTCATTCAATCAATAGTGTCCACCTGCACACATTCAGGGACCTGATCGTGTCTTCAGATGAAACGGATTGTAGGAAAAGAAGCAGAAAGGAAAAGGCAAAAAGTTCCGCCGGACCTAGTGAAGCTGCAGCAGGTGCAAATAAGCTTCAGACAGTCTTACAAGCACTGCTCAGAACTCTCAACTGAGGCACTCAACATCCAGGACTTGCCATTCGGATCTTGGCGCCTTGTGCTGGTTCCGACCTATTCACACATCGGTCCACTACTGACATCACCTCATAAGCCAACGGGGCACCCCACGCCGACTTTCGGCGCAGCATTGTAGGATGGCCACACCAGTGCGGCAACTTGCTGGACACAACATCGGGGCCATCCAGATCTCGGCGCGTTCGACTCACTGTACCGCAACAGTGACCGCAACTCAGCTGGACACGCCGTCTTTCGGCGCAGCATTGTAGGATGGCCACACCAGTGCGGCAATTTGCTGGACACCACCTCGGTGCCATCCGGATCTCGGCGCGTTCGAGTCACTGTACCGCAACAGTGACCGCAATTCAGCTGGACACGCCGTCTTTCGGCGCAGCATTGTAGGATGGCCACACCAGTGCGGCAATTTGCTGGACACCACCTCGGTGCCATCCGGATCTCGGCGCGTTCGAGTCACTGTACCGCAACAGTGACCGCAACTCAGCTGGACACACCGTCTTTCGGCGCAGCATTGTAGGATGGCCACACCAGTGCGGCAATTTGCTGGACACCACCTCGGTGCCATCCGGATCTCGGCGCGTTCGAGTCACTGTACCGCAACAGTGACCGCAACTCAGCTGGACACGCCGTCTTTCGGCGCAGCATTGTAGGATGGCCACACCAGTGCGGCAATTTGCTGGACACCACCTCGGTACCATCCGGATCTCGGCCCGTTGTGCTGCCTTCGGCCTATTCGCACATCGGTCCGCTACTGACGCCGCCTCACGTGCCGACGGATTTTCTACGCTTTTTGTAGCCCTATGCCGCATAACAGGTCATGTGACTTGTTAATAAAACTTTTCATTGGTTCATTTTACTTTTGGTTTCCTAAAGATGGAAGGCTTGGTCATATGACCTAAAAATAACACTTTTCATTGGTTTAGAACATTTTTTTTTCCCAAACGATGAAAGCCCCACCTTGTTTCTGGATCATTCAGACTGAAGCTGGGGTCAGCATGAGAGCACCACCATCTCGTGGCTCCGTCGTGGTCATTCCGCGAGCAATCATGGCAGCCGCTCCCCACCGGAAGCCTGCGGGAGTCGGGGGCCCCCAAGACTTTTGTACAATCTTCACGGCTGAGGGGACGCTTTTCGAGAATGGAGCCCAAGCCCTAGCAGGCAAGCGTCCGAGTTCCAAAGTGTCCCAGGGCCATTTCAGTGGACCAGGCCCAAAACCGAGGAGCCGTCCGCCATTTTAAGAGCCATGTGGCAGCCGCCTATCGCTGCACTGCAAGACTGGGAGCAACTCAACAACATGGTGAGCGAGACGCTGTAACCGCAAGAGCGGGCGCAACTCAGCTAGATGGCCGCCACCTGGGGAGGCCCGTTCACGCCGCCTCCCCCACGCCCCCCCCCCCCGGGCCGCCGCACGCCAATTTTCAGAGCAGCATTGTAGGATACCAAAACCAGTGCGGCAGTTTACTGGACATCACCTGGGTGCCTGTCGTACATGTTGTGTCAGCCATGTGACACTGGACACAGACCGCTACTGACGAGGCCTCCCCCCGCACCACCCGGGACGCCCCACGCTGTTTTTCTGTGCTGCATTGTAGGATCCCTAAACCAGTGCGGCACCCAGGCGACATCACCTGGGTGCCGTCCAGAACTCTGCACGTTGTGCTGCCTTGGGACTATTCGCACAACAGACCGCTACTGACGAGGCCTCCCCCCGCCCCACCCGGGACGCCCCACGCCAATTTTCGGAGCAGCATTGTAGGATCCCTAAACCAGTGCGGCACCCAGGCGACATCACCTGGGTGCCGTCCAGAACTCTGCACGTTGTGCTGCCTTGGGACTATTCACACAAAAGACAGCTTCTAACCATTGTTGCTTTTTGTGTTGAGAAATGTTTAAATGTTTTTAGGTTTTGTTCCGTTCGTTAAAGTTAATAGTTAATAAAGTTTTATAACCTTACTTTGTTGGAGTGTTATCTATTTTTTTTAAAACGGGTGAATGGGGCCTTGAATCGGGTTATTGTCATGTGTGGGCTTTGGAAGTGTGCTGCTGCAGGATCGGACATTTCAAACTCAAATGCACGTTCTTTTTCTTACCTTTCCGAAGCATGGAGCGCAATAGCAAGCAGAGAAAGGGTGATGCACGCGTTGAACACTACCTGACCTGGCAAGTTGCTGGCAGTGCCCCCCCGCCCGCTCCTGAAAGAGGAAACACACACACCGCCGCTCCGAGTACTTCACAAATCTTTAAAAGACCATGCGCTTGTTCATGAGGCTTAAATGGTTTATCACCTCTTCTAGAACCCCTGCATCGACCCTCTGACGTTTCCTGGAAAAATTACCATGTAACACAATACCAAGCCCTGTCAGCTGAAACCCCCAAGGAATCGTGGGGCATATTATCAAGGGGGTTTATCTCCGCTTTTTTGGCTTTAAAAGCCTTGAAAGCGGAGATAAAATTATCTCCCTATTACCAAGCTGTCGCTAACACCAGTTAGTAACAGCTAAAAGGAGATAGCGACCATCTTGGGCCCCGCTTTGCATGTCAGTGATACTTATCACTAATGACATGCAAAGTGGGCGTGCCAAGATGTTAGCGACTGGAAACAGTCCCTAACATCGCTACCTTCTATTACCAACTTTTGGAGATATCTCCAAAATCTAACACCTGCCCTGAGCAGTTCTTAGCCATGTTATCCAATGGGAGGTGGATAACATGGCTAAGAGCATTTGCTCGATAATACATGAATATCGCTGACTTTTCTGCGATAATAGCAAGGTTTATCTGCGATAAAAAGGAATCGTGGGGCATATTATCAAGGGGGTTTATCTCCGCTTTTTTGGCTTTAAAAGCCTTGAAAGCGGAGATAAAATTATCTCCCTATTACCAAGCTGTCGCTAACACCAGTTAGTGACAGCTAAAAGGAGATAGCGACCATCTTGGGACCCGCTTTGCATGTCAGTGATACTTATCACTAATGACATGCAAAGTGGCGTGCCAAGATGTTAGCGACTGGAAACAGTCCCTAACATCGCTACCTTCTAAACAAGTTAGAGACAAAAATTATCGCTAGTTGTTCGTAATATGCCCCTGGGTTTTTGCTTGCAGAAATCGGGAGGCGGGAGACTAGCACTGAAATCAGTAGTCACACGCCTGAATCGGAAGGGTTGGCATGTCTGAATTCTCTACAGCTGGGGCCATAAACTACATCCGCAGGGTTAGGTGATAGCATGGGACCAGCCTGGCATCTAAAATGGCTGCCGTGCACGACAAAATTGTGGCATTGGAAAAAAGGCAAGATGGCGCAGCCGCTGGAAGAGATGTATCAACATATATCAGCCTCCTCAGCCACCCTCAGGAAACATAGGGGATTAGGATACGTCTCCCGCACCCCCTTATACCTAGTAATTTAATTAACGAAGCACAAATTGGCGAATTCCCGTTTCGCTACCAGTTTGCGGCCCAGTTCGCGGCCCGTGAAGCGCTTCTACCGTGAAAAATCATTTTTTTTTTTATTTTCCCCACGGGACCCTTTAATAACCCCAACAACATTCCTAGGGGGTCAAGAGGGGGATACCTTGCCCCCTTTCATTAAATTCCCCTTTCGTTTTTCACCTCTTCTTCTCTCTCGATCCTACCGAGAGACAAGATGGCGGCCGCTCCGGACTGTTTAGAATGTTGACAGACACCGGAGAGCCAATCAGCTTTCTGCGCGCAAAGTTCCGATAAGCGAAAAGTAAGCGGACCGGATCGCTGCCCGGAGCGCTGTTACAGATATATATCTTGATTTAAACGTTAATTTCTCAAAATCCACTGAAGCACATATATTGAGACCTAGCAAAGGCACATCGGGCTAACAGTCCCTACAATTTTGCCAAGTTTCGTGCAAATCCATTCAGCCGTTCGAGCTAAAAGTGAGGCCAAAGGCCCTATGGAAAAATGAATGGGAAAAACGCGTTTTGGGACCCCCCTTTTTTCTCGGCCCCCCCTTGACGAAACCCCACCAAATTTTCAGGGGCTGCTCAGAAACAAAATGTGCCATTTTCCTGAACATTTCAGCCGATTCCGTCCACAAACGCCAAAGTTATTAGACATAGAATTTTCAGAAATCCCATAGGGAATTAATCCTAACTATATATACCTACTGGCGATAGCCAGTAGGTAATATATATATATATATTACCTACTGGCGGTCGCCAGTAGGAATATATAGTTAGGATTTTTTCTCTATGGAACTTTTGAAAATTCTATGTCTAATAACTTTGGGGTTTGTGAATGGAATCGGCTGAAATTTTCAGGAAAATGGCACATTTTGTTTCTGAGCAGCCCCTGAAAAATTTGGGGGGGTTTCGTCAAGGGGGGGCCGAGAAAAAAGGGGGGTCCCAAAACGCATTTTTAACATTGAGTTTTCCATAGGGCGTTTGGCCTCACTTTTAGCTCGAACGGCTGAATGGATTTGCACGAAACTTGGCAAAATTGTAGGGACTGGTAGCCCGATGTGCCTTTGCTGGGTCTCAATATATGTGCTCCAGTGGATTTTGAGAAATTAACGTTTTAAAAAATGTATATATCTGTGACAGCGTCCCGGATAGCGCTCCGGTTCGCGATCTTTTCCCGTAACGGAACTTTGCGTAGCGAAGCTGATTGGCTCTCCTGTGTCTGTCAACATTCTAAACAGTCCGGAGCGGCCGCCATCTTGTTTCTCGGTAGGATCGAGAGACAAGAGGAGGAGAAAAACAAAGGGGGAATTTAATGAAAGGGGGCAAGGTAGACCCTTCTTGACCCCCTAGGAATGATGTTGGGGTTATTAAAGGGTCCCGTGGGGCAAATAAAAAAATATTGATTTTTTGCGGTAGAAGCGCTCTCCGGTTCGCGAACCGGGTAGTGAACCGGGACGCGAAACGGGAATTCGCCATTTTGTGTTTCGATTTAATTAAATTACAAGATGGAGGAAAAACAATGTGAATAATGGGTGTAAGGGGGTACGGGAGACGTATCCTGACCCCCTATGTTTTCTGAGGGTGACTGAGGATGCTCATATATGTTGATACTTGTCTTCCAGCGGCTGCGTGTGAGCGTGACGTCTGTTAACGTTCGATTCGAAGGAAATCAGGAAGTGTTGACCGCCTTTTTGACACTGCGAGTAAATATTTTGTGAAAAATAATTGTTATAAATTAATCCGTATTGATAAACATTGTCTGCGCCATCTTGTCTTTTTTTCCAATGCCACACTTTTGTCGTGCACGGCAGCCATTTTAGATGCCTTGACCAGACCCACTCTCTGCACGCCGCCGATCCTCAGCACGGCTCCCCACCCTCGCCAGCATCTCCCCCACGCACTGGTCACCCCCGCTCTCTCTCTCATGCATGGGCCATAAACCTCCCCCCATCTGCGCTGCTCTTCACTGAGAATCACACCCTGTGCCCGCCCGACACCTCCCTTTCACCCTATTCACTACCGCACCCTCTGACATTCCTCTTCCTTTGTGTCTGATTGTCCAGGCCGGTCCCAGGCTATCACCTAGCCCTGGGGATGTAGTTTATGGCCTTAACTGTAAAGAATCACCCCTCTTCAAAAGAGTTACAGTAGATCAAGGCCCCCACCCGATGAGATCCATCACACCACACGCGTTCCTACTATCTGATAACCATCCTGTATTGTGATGGGGGAGGGGATTCTCACTGTGAGGGTGTGTGGGACCGAGCCTGAAGTGGAAGATTCCAGGGATGCCTTTTTGTACATCAAAGTCTTCACAATTATGTGTCACATTAAAAATATATGGCACTCCAACAAAGTAGTAGGATAATAACACTTTAATAACTTAGAAATATATACAACGCAACAAAAACAGTAAACACGTTAAAAAAAATGTTTTTAAACAGAAGCAACAATGGTCAGTAGCGGTCTGTTGTGCGAATAGTCCGAAGGCAGCACAACGTGCTGAGTTCTGGACGGCACCCAGGTGATGTCACCTGGGTGCCGCACTGGTTTTGTTATCCTACAATGCTGCTCCGAAAAACGGCGTGGGGCGCCCCGGGGGGGGGGGGTAGGCGGCGTGAACGGGCCTCCCCAGGTGGAGGCTCGTCTGCTGTAGTGGGGCGCCCCTTTAGCGTTTCACTTGCCATTCAGCGGTTTTCCGCCCGCTTTTGCTGCACTGTGCCTCGTCAGTAGCGGTCTGTTGTGCGAATAGTCCCAAGGCAGCAGAACGCGCTAAGATCTGGACGGCACCCAGGTGATGTCCAGTAAGTTGCCGCACTGGTTTTGGCATCCTACAATGCTGCTCAGAAAAACGGCGTGGGGCACCCCGGGGGGGGGGGGGGGTGGCGTAAACGGGCCTCCCCAGGTGGAGGCTCGTCTGTTGTAGTGGGGCGCCCCTTTACCGTTTCAGTTGCCATTCCGCTCGCTTTTGATACACTGTGCCTCATCCGCCATTCAGCTGTTTACCGCCCGCTCTTGCGGCTACAGCGTCTCGCTCACCATGTAGTTGAGTTGCGCCCACTTTTGCGGTGCAGCGATAGGCGGCTGCCACAGGACTCTTAAAATGGCAGCCGGCTCTTCGGATTTAGGCCTGGTCCACTAAAATGGACCTGGGACACCTTGGAACTCGGACGCTTGTCTGCTAGGGCTTGGGCCCCATTCTCGAAAGCGTCCCCTCAGCCTTGAAGATTCTACAAAAGTCTCAGGGGCCCCTGACTCCCGCAGGCTTCCTGTGGGGAGCGGCTGCCATGATTGCTTGCGGAATGGCCACGACGGAGCTACGAGATGGTGGTGCTCTCATGCTGACGCCAGCTTCAGTCTGAAACATCCAGAAACACTGTAGACTATCAATTCGATGAGTTCCGGTGGAGCCCCAACGTGACCCGGTAGGGAAGAACTTGCCCTCCCCTTTTTTGAGTGATGGTTCGTGTTGCCTGTCCCCTCTTTTGTCATCTAACGGAACCTTTTTTTGATTTACGAGTGAGAAAAAAAAAGGTGGGTCTTTCATCGTTTGGGAAAAAAAATGTTTTAATCCAATGAAAAGTGTTATTTTTAGGTCATATGATCAAGCCTTCCATCATTAGGAAACCAAAAGTAAAATGAACCAATGAAAAGTTTAATAAACAAGTCACATGACCTGTTATGCGGCTTTGGGCTATAAAAAGCGTACAAAATCCGTTGGCCGATGAGGCGGCGTCAGTAGCGGACCGATGTGCGAATAGGCCGAAGGCAGCACAACGCGCCGAGATCCGGATGGCACCGAGGTGGTGTCCAGCAAGTTGCACTGGTGTGGCCATCCTACAATGCTGCGCCGAAAGACGGCGTGGGGTGCCCGGGGGAAGGCGGCTCGAACGGCCCTTTTCCGCCTCTCCAGGTGGAGGCACCTCATTTGCAGTGCGGCGCCCCTTAGCGTTTCACACGCCGCCCAGCAGAGTTGCTACAGTAGGCCGAAGGCAGCACAACGCGCCGAGATCCGGATGGCACCGAGGTGGTGTCCAGCAAGTTGCCGCACTGGTGTGGCCATCCTACAATGCTGCGCCGAAAGACGGCGTGTCCAGCTGAGTTGCGGTTACTTTTGCTGCTACAGTACCCCGAAGGCAGCACAACGCGCCGAGATCCGGATGGCACCGAGGTGGTGTCCAGCAAGTTTCACTGGTGTGGCCATCCTACAATGCTGTCCCGAAAGACGGCGTGGGGTGCCTGGGGGGGGGGAGAGGCGGCATAAACGGACCTCTTCCGCCTCCCCAGGTGAAGGCACTTCATCTGCAGTGGGGCGCCTCTTAGTGTTTCACTTGACTTCCAGCAGAGTTCCGCCCGCTCTTGCGGTACAGCGACTCACCCGCCATCCAGCTGAGTTCCGCCCGCTCTTCCGGTACAGCGACTCACCCGCCATCCAGCTGAGTTCCACCTGCTTTTGCGGTACAGTGACTCACCCCCCATCTAACTGAATTGCGGCTACTCTTGTGGTGCAGCGATAGTCGGCTGCAAAAGGACTTTCAAAATGGCGGCCTGTTCTTTGGATTTGGGCCTGGTCCACTAAAATGGCCCTGGGACACCTTGGAACTCGGACGCTTGCCTGCTAGGGCATGGGCCCCATTCACGTAAGCGTCCCCTCTTTTGACTGATTGTTCTTGTTGCCTATCTCTTCTGTTGTCATTTAACGGAACCTTTTTGGACTGCCGAAAGGGGTTCTGGTCCGACCGCTGGTTGGTGGAGACATTTTGATTTGGTGGATAACCCCCGACCTGCCAGTACATCCACCAATGAAGTGGCAGTGACAGAATCAGAGGCAAGGGAAACAGTTCTAAATCTTCAGAAGAACTTTGGACAAATGAAAATGACATGTTTAACTTGCGGCAAATTAATTTCATGTGGAGAGAGGAGTGTTACTCTAATCAATAGAGCTTATGAACATCATCATAGTCGCTGGTTGGTGGAGACATTTTGACTATATCCTGGACCTGCCCGGCCTCGCCCCAAATGGCGCCGGTATAAATGGGACTCGTAACTCCTTGTTGTGTACTGGTTGCCCAACCTTGATATCACGAGATATGTATGCAGTTTTGAAGCACATGGCGGGCGGGGACGAGTACTGATTGAACATTTGGACATCCCTATTGATATTAAGTTTTGATGTGTTATTGATTACTGTACTATTGAAAGTTCGAATTAACGTCAACCATGGTACTTGCCCGCAAATGTATATCTAGATAATTTTATTGTAACTGGCCCTGTCGTACTTTAATTATAAAATGTACGTCCACCTATTCCGCAACTGTTAGACACCTTAGTTCTTGCAACCTAATGGCCCGCCCGTTACGTTCTTTTACAGTGTAAATGACCCCTCATCATATACGATTCCAGTTTGCTCCGTGGCCGTTCCACGTGGTTATAGGCCCGTATTTGTATACTGACATTTTCACAATAAAGGTTTTTAAAACAAAACATGGTAGTAGTACTTACATTGGTAAAGTTTTCAATCATAGCCACTGTTTTCGAATCAGTAAAAGGCAAGTGAAATAAAGCAGCCCGATTACATGACGGTTAAAAGGTATAATACGCAGGATTGAAGTAAAGATAAGTGGTCAAGGGCTGTTGTGTTTTCAACTCCTGCAACATAAAGTGATCGATAAGAATCCGATATTCATGCCTATCAGCGACTAAGACAGCAGGCCGAGCCTCTTTTGCTCAACGGCTCCCTCATGGGACGAAGAAACGCCTTTTTTCTCGAAATAGGAATATTTTACTTGCAGGACAGTTGTAAATTTCCCGGGAAAATACATTAGCCAGGAACATTGTTAGTGGTAAACTGTAAATGCATCTGGGTCCTTTGCTTTACAAGTCAGAGTGAGAAAAAAAAAAGGTGGGGCTTTCATCATTTGGGAAAAAAAAATGTTCGAAAGCAATGAAAAGTGTTATTTTTAGGTCATATGACCAAGCCTTTCATTATTAGAGTAACAAAAGTAAAATTAACCAATGAAAAGTTTTATTAACAAGTCACATGACCTGTTATGCTTACGTTACGCGCTGCGCGCCGCGCTCTGGATCGTTTCCGGGAAGCTGCGCCTCGCGCACCGGAGCACTTCCGGGTGCGCTAACGCGGCACGTCATATGACGCATTACGCGACAACGCAGGTCCAGAATATAGTCAAAATGTCTCTACCAACCAGCGGTCGGAACACAACCCCTTTCAGCAATCAAAAAATTTCTGTTAAATGACAACAGAAGGGACAGGCAACAAGAACCTTCAGTCAAAGAGGGGAGGGCAAGTTCTTCTCTACCGGGTCATGTTGGGGCTCCACCGGAACTGATCGAATTGGTAGTCTACAGTCTTTCTGGATGTTTCAGATTGAAGCTGGCGTCAGCATGAGAGCACCCCATGGCTACGTCCTGGCCATTCCGCGAGCAATCATGGCAGTTGCTCGCCACCGGAAGTCTGCGGGAGTCGGGGGCCCCGGTGACCTTTGTAGAATCTTCAAGGCTGAGGGGACGCTTTTGGAAATGGGGTGCATGCCCTAGCAGTCAAGCGACCGAGTTCCAAAGTGTCCCAGGGCCATTTTAGTGGACCAGGCCTAAATCCTAAGAGCCGGCCGCCATTTTGAGAGTCCTGTTGCAGCCGCCTATCGCTGCACCGCAAGAGTGGGCGCAATTCAAGTGGATGGTGGGCGAGATGCTGTAGCCGCAAGAGCGGGCGCAACTCAGCTGGTTGCATGAAGCGCTGGGGTGTACCTGAGAAACATCCACCTGGGGAGGTGGGGGAGGCTCGTTCGCGCCGCCTCTCCCTTCTAGTGCATCCCACGCCGTCTCCTGGCGCAGGAATATGTGATGGTCGGACTAGGGCACCGAATTCATCTTACAATGTCTGAAAGTGGTTTTATTTGAAAACTACTTCGAATTCGATAACACCCTATATAGACAGGCCTCCGGTGTTAGCATGGGAGCAAGCTGTGCCCCTAGCATTGCCTGTTTGTATATGGGGGAATTCGAAAGGACAAATATCTTCAACGAAATGGCCCCCTTCTTCGAGAACGTCATGAACTGGAAACGGTTCATTGACGACATCTTTTTTATCTGGAAGGGGGCAGAAGAACAACTGGCCGAATTCATTGAATGGCTCAATGTGGCGGATATCAATCTAAAATTTACCAGCCACACCAGTAGGTCTAGAATTGAATTTCTAGACATCTGGATCGAACATCAAAACAATGTCATCAAGGTATCTCTGTACACCAAACCTACTGCGCGAAACACCTTGCTCCAATATGGTAGCTTCCATCCACGCAGCCAGAGGGACAGTATCCCTTACAGTCAGTTCCTTCGGATTAGAAGGAACTGCACGGACTTACAAGACTTTATGACCCAAGCGGACATACTTCAGGAAAAACTTCGATTCCGTGGATACCCCCCAAGATTGATCAGAGATTCATTTAAACGAGCCAGGTATACAAACAGGGAAGCTATGTTCATGGAGAACAAATCGGAGAAACTGAATCAACTGGTGTGCGTCACCCGTCACTCCGAAATGAACCACAAGATCAGGCAGGCTGTAAATTCAAGCTGGCATATCTTAAATCTGGAGGATGACAAAACGCACCTTCGACGACCCATTTTTGCCTTCAAGAAAAACCAAAATTTAAGAAGTCATCTAGTGAAGGGAAAAACACAGGAAGCCCCCACGAACAAACAAACCACCTTAACAGGAATGGATCCTATATATGGCAATCACAAATGTGGGACATGCCACATTTGTCCACAGGCCATAGTGGGTGATACAGTTATTACCAACACACGTACCATCTCAGTTAGCAGGAATGCTACGCTAACCAACCGTCGCACAAATAACATCATTTACCTTATTTTGTGCCCGTGCAACCTCCCATACGTTGGAGAAACTGGTCGAGAATGCCGGGTACGCATAGGTGAGCATAAGTCCAACATAAGGAACAAAAAGACGGCAGCCCCTATTGTGACTCATTGGCTAGAGAAAAATCACAAGGATGTAGAAATTCGCTGGTTTATCTTAGAAAAAATAAAAGCCAACCCCGGAATTGACCCTACGTGCCTCCGAAAGAAACAGGAGGTCTTTTGGATTTTTTACCTGGACTCTGTCAAAAAAGGCCTGAATGAGGAATGCCCCTGGCATCAGGCGTTTTTATAACTACATGATGGTAGATCAAAAGTTACAGAGAGAGTAGTTTTATTAGGATACTTTGACAACTGATTTAAAGACCACTATCTCTTCTGATAGCCATAACTATTCTCACTGTGACAACAGTAACCACTGGTTTGGGAAAGTTGGTGTGTACTTGACGACCGGTTGCTCTGCTATGGCCGTCTCTCTATTTTACATAATATTCTCTAAATAAAAGCGCTTTCGACACACAAAATATTATGAGTTAGTAGTTGACGACTTTGATTTTGACAACATAATCCAGCTGTATAATTATAGCTATTGAGAGAAGAGACGATTGGTTACACCATGATGGCCGCCATACCTTCGTAAATTATATCTTAAAAAATATCGTCCTCGGTATACACAAGATGGCGACCAGGTATACAGAGGCAGTGAGAGTCCGTTCTTTGTTTCTACCATGTTAATTGGGGCCAGCTGAAGGAAAGCCCAGAAAGCGCGAACATGACAATACTTAAACAGGACGCCGGTCATAAGAGAGAACTCGACATCCGCTAATTGGCCGACAGACCGAGTCGACGGAACCCCAACTTCAGGACATCGGCGTCCGGGACAAAGGTAAGCACTTTGACCGAGTCCCATGAATATTGGAACAATACTGGGGGCCTCCCTAGTTGTAAAAATACCCTCCACCATATCCCTTTAGGTGATGTAGCAGTTCGCTCCTCCCAAAGTGGACCGGTGTTATTAGACGTTTTCGCCCCTATTGACGAGCAGGAAACAGATCATGACAGAAACCGCCATCTAGAAACGGCCGCCCCGCTTGTAAAAGGTAAACAGAATAGGTATAATCCTGAAAACTAAGCGGAAAAGTGTGGGTTTACTAGTTGCCGAAAACCGCTGTTTATATCCGTAGGCTCGAAGGCGCCCATCTGCATATTGCATCACTGTGCTCCCTGATTGCGCTTAGAGACAAGAACATATGTACCAAAAGAACCAGAATGACAACACCGTGTTAAAACCTGGAAGGTAAACAAATTTAGATAAAGAGCTCAATTAATTGTAAAACCCTAGGGTTGTTGGTATTAGTTCCCTAAACATCTTGTCCCACGTCAAGGGAATGCAAAGACTATATACAAATGTATACCCCTATGCCTCAGTAACTTGGAAGAGAAATAAATAGGGAATAGCGATATAATGTGTTAGCAATTTGTCCCTTAATTCTCCTCATAGTGATAATGAGCCACTTAGGGTGGCCAAAATATTAAATTGATCTGTGTTTTACTTGATAGGCTCTGTGTCTGGCAGCTACTATCTAGAACCCTGATGACCATGAAAACCACAAGGTGCCAATAAACACAACGCCGTGAAGTTAAACTATCCTGGTAGGTGGTTATAACATCATAAATAACATATTAGGCGCCACTGACAATAGGTTGGTTCCTTCAAGCAGTAGTCTACACAAATAGTTTTCATATAGCCTAAAAATGAAACAAAAGATATAGAGGTACTTCTATATACCCTGTATGGCATGAGGCTTAGAAACTATTTTTGCTCGAAGTGATTCACTAAAATCTGACCAGGTCTAGAAATAAATGAGGTTTCCTTTTGCTCTTTACAGGATTCGAATTATAAATAGCCTATCTTATGAAATTATCACAGTGCACACGCCTTTGTACCCTATGATGTCACCCAAAGCCTGCTACTTCTGAACAGCAGGACTCAATAAGAAATCAAGGTAAAATGTGGAAAACATTGACTCTATATGGTGCAGGAATCTTCCAATACCTATATATATGGCCTAATGGTTTTTACTAGGACCTATTTTGATTGACCAGTGGTATTTGGTCTTATTGCCGTCCGAAAACTCCGTTCTGGACTACAGTAACAAATCATGTGTGTGCAATGGAGGAGTATTTGAAGAAAATTCAAATCTGGGTGAATGTATGTTAAAAATGGAAAATATACCTGTATGTAAGTGAAGATGCGTCTTCTGATTGTGCTAAATGTGCTCTTTGGTCCATGCAGTCAAGGCTACCATGATGCCTTTTGGATTCCACGTACCAGGGAATCCCTTTAAGGGAGTGTTTTTAGAGGGTTGACATGACAAGGCAATTACCGGTCAAATGTAGGAGTTTTGCTCCAAAACAGATTAGACTGAATAAATTAACTTACTGAAATGTTTATAACATGTCTGTCTAAATAATTGGGAAAAAAGTATGAATTGAGGTTGATGAAAACTGGTCGTTGTTTTGAAAAAGAACGGTATCTTGAATATATTCATGGTTAAACAGAATAGTAAAATGAATTTTGGTTTGCTTTTTTATTGCAGAATTTTTAACTTTGTGCCCGCCCCAGTATACTGCCCCTTGCCCTGACGAAGGTGCGGCTTTACTAGCCGGTCACCGAAACGCGCGTCGGCGCTTGTCTCCCGGAATACAGCTACTGTCCTCATTACACCAGGACCCGTAGCTAAAACCAACTACCTGGATGAACATCCCGATTTGACCATCTATGTGCTATAACTGCAAGGAAAAGTAGAATGAATGATAGAGTGAATGGTGTATGAAATTAGGAGAGATAGTGTTAGTGGGGATTGAAGTGAATGATGTTGTGTGTGTAAATATAGGCTGTTACTGGGTAGGACGAATTGTTGTGACATTTCTTCTAATATCTGTCTGTCTTATTTATGTACTATATGTATCTATGATATATCAAAAAAAACATATATTTGTTCAAAAAAAATCTTTTTAATTCCTATCATCAGAAAATAAAAATAAAAAATATATTCTCTAAAATACCTGAACTGCTCAGTCTTCCTGATTTGACCATGTGATTGTCTGTTTGTTTTGTCAACCCTTAGGTTAATCACCCCTCCAAATATATCAGTTAGGACCCTCTAGCTAGGGCCTATATATCTTGAGGCAGGGTACTCTGTTCTTCTGTTTTTGGCTTCTTCCCCCTTACTACCTGCCTATATCCTAAAGATACCCAAGGGGAACCCCCTTCTTTGTTTAGTTTGATTCCCAGCCTTGAGCTGTGGGGGTTGTTTCGGGTTCTTATAACTGAATGGACCTAGGGAATGTATGAGTGAAATTAGAGTGAGTGTGGGTGAATGTTGGGTCATCCGGTCTGAGTCTTCAAAATGACACACGCATGATCTGTACTAAATACCATCTGAGGCCTAGTACATTGAAGAATCTAACATCATATTGAGACGATTTGTGTCTCTCCCTTACCTATCTCTACAAACTAGCTAAGCTCTTGCTGGCTTTATACCAATCTCCCCCCAAATAAAGAACTAGAATGGACACCATAAAAACGTTCGGCTTCACGGACGATGACTTTGCTAAAATGCTAGGCCTCCCAGTGGATGGCAATCAAGATTTCACTGTACCCAAAGGACTAAATGGAGATTGGAATAAACTGTTAAATCTCCGGAAAAAATCTAAGAGAACAGAGCTACATGCCAAGTTCATGCTAGACTATTTACGAGCTGGTACTATCCCCATTGGGCTTAGAGTCCGGAACATCCCTGGAATGTTCATCGAAATCAGACAGTTCCTGGAGCGATGGGCCCTTATTTCGAACCGTTGCTCCAGGGACTGGATGATGCTAATTGTGGAAACAGCACGAACTGTGATGGAGATTCTTGAAAAAGAAATTAGAGAGTTGGAAGATAAGTTGAAGGAGGGAGATTCAGTAGAGGAGGGAAAAAGGAAACTTGAAGAAATCCAATTTGAACTGGAATCGTTCTCAGACTACCTTTTAAAAAGGAAAACAGAAAAACTAAGGAAGGATGTCCGAATGTTCTCACAAGAAAGGGCCTATCCCTATCTGGGGACTAACTTCTATACTAGCCAAGAAGAATATGCCCCTCGAGGACAGACACCAAGGTGGGGACAAGGAAGAAAGGTGACCACCTTTTCTGAAACAACTGACTCTGAGGGGGATACCCCAGAGGAATATGACCCTAGTTATGAACAAGGACACAACCCCAACCAAGGTCACAACTCCAACAGGGGGAACAGAAATGGAGGATATGACCGTAACTACCAACCGTCCCCCATTAAGAACCCCCCAAACGAGGAGTTACCATCAGGGTCGCGGACAGCCGCAGATGTATGTGCAGACTCGCCATCATCAATACTGGCGAACATAAGGGGGCTCCCTGTATTTAATCTATCCAATGAAACTGTAGATCCGGAGGCCATTCAACTCTTATCTAGGGGCCTCTCATTCGTACCATCTTCCAACTTTAACAAATTCGAACTAAATAAAGATCTACAACTATTCTTTAGGAAAATACGCCTCCAGAAATTTTTCCTGGAAGCCCCCCCCACCAACAACGAAAATAACAGATCGGGATGCAAACCCCCATCTTCATTTACACCCTCACTGGAGATGGTGGGTCCTGAGGTCAATATATTCGAGAAAACAGTCATGCAGAAGATCAACAAGATGACCAAATATGTGCCCCTACCCAAAGCCAACTTATCTATCAAGGAAAAGAAAGCCCTAAATGACCTGGAAACAAACAAAAATATCACAATCAAACCTTGTGATAAAGGTGGTGGGATAACAGTGTTAAATACTACTGATTACAAAAGGAGAATGAATGACCTACTATCATCCTCAGGCCACTACATCCGTGTCACCAGGAACCCCGAGAATGCCCTTAAAAAACGGATATTGGTTATGGTCCAGAAAGCGGTTAACCAAGACCACATATGTGAAGCAGAAGCAGAATATTTGACTCCATCCAACACCAGAATACCTATTATATATGGTTTACCAAAAACCCATAAAAATAGTGTAGATCCCCCCATGCGACCAATAGTCTCTACCATTGGTTCCGCCACTGAGCCATTATCGAAGTACATCGATGAATTTTTAAACCCAATGGTGACAGAATTAAAATCATATGTACGGGACACTGGGCACTTTATCCAGCAAGTGGAAGGGATACCATTCCTCGAAAATTCTGAAATAATGGTCACTCTTGATGTTGAGTCATTGTACTCAAACATACCACAGCAAGGAGCATACAATGCAATTGAGACTGTACTCTCCAGAAATACCGGCATTACCAATTCCGAATTCATCTTACAATGTCTGAAAGTGGTTTTATTTGAAAACTACTTCGAATTCGATAACACCCTATATAGACAGGCCTCCGGTGTTAGCATGGGAGCAAGCTGTGCCCCTAGCATTGCCTGTTTGTATATGGGGGAATTCAAAAGGACAAATATCTTCAACGAAATGGCCCCCTTCTTCGAGAACGTCATGAACTGGAAACGGTTCATTGACGACATCTTTTTTATCTGGAAGGGGGCAGAAGAACAACTGGCCGAATTCATTGAATGGCTCAATGTGGCGGATATCAATCTAAAATTTACCAGCCACACCAGTAGGTCTAGAATTGAATTTCTAGACATCTGGATCGAACATCAAAACAATGTCATCAAGGTATCTTTGTACACCAAACCTACTGCGCGAAACACCTTGCTCCAATATGGTAGCTTCCATCCACGCAGCAAGAGGGACAGTATCCCTTACAGTCTGTTCCTTCGGATTAGAAGGAACTGCACGGACTTACAAGACTTTATGACCCAAGCGGACATACTTCAGGAAAAACTTTGATTCCGTGGATACCCCCCAAGATTGATCAGAGATTCATTTAAACGAGCCAGGTATACAAACAGGGAAGCTATGTTCATGGAGAACAAATCGGAGAAACTGAATCAACTGGTGTGCGTCACCCGTCACTCCGAAATGAACCACAAGATCAGGCAGGCTGTAAATTCAAGCTGGCATATCTTAAATCTGGAGGATGACAAAACGCACCTTCGACGACCCATTTTTGCCTTCAAGAAAAACCAAAATTTAAGAAGTCATCTAGTGAAGGGAAAAACACAGGAAGCCCCCACGAACAAACAAACCACCTTAACAGGAATGGATCCTATATATGGCAATCACAAATGTGGGACATGCCACATTTGTCCACAGGCCATAGTGGGTGATACAGTTATTACCAACACACGTACCATCTCAGTTAGCAGGAATGCTACGCTAACCAACCGTCGCACAAATAACATCATTTACCTTATTTTGTGCCCGTGCAACCTCCCATACGTTGGAGAAACTGGTCGAGAATGCCGGGTACGCATAGGTGAGCATAAGTCCAACATAAGGAACAAAAAGACGGCAGCCCCTATTGTGACTCATTGGCTAGAGAAAAATCACAAGGATGTAGAAATTCGCTGGTTTATCTTAGAAAAAATAAAAGCCAACCCCGGAATTGACCCTACGTGCCTCCGAAAGAAACGGGAGGTCTTTTGGATTTTTTACCTGGACTCTGTCAAAAAAGGCCTGAATGAGGAATGCCCCTGGCATCAGGCGTTTTTATAACTACATGATGGTAGATCAAAAGTTACAGAGAGAGTAGTTTTATTAGGATACTTTGACAACTGATTTAAAGACCACTATCTCTTCTGATAGCCATAACTATTCTCACTGTGACAACAGTAACCACTGGTTTGGGAAAGTTGGTGTGTACTTGACGACCGGTTGCTCTGCTATGGCCGTCTCTCTATTTTACATAATATTCTCTAAATAAAAGCGCTTTCGACACACAAAATATTATGAGTTAGTAGTTGACGACTTTGATTTTGACAACATAATCCAGCTGTATATTTATAGCTATTGAGATAAGAGACGATTGGTTACACCATGATGGCCGCCATACCTTCGTAAATTATATCTTAAAAAATATCGTCCTCGGTATACACAAGATGGCGACCAGGTATACAGAGGCAGTGAGAGTCCGTTCTTTGTTTCTACCATGTTAATTGGGGCCAGCTGAAGGAAAGCCCAGAAAGCGCGAACATGACAATACTTAAACAGGACGCCGGTCATAAGAGAGAACTCGACATCCGCTAATTGGCCGACAGACCGAGTCGACGGAACCCCAACTTCAGGATATCGGCGTCCGGGACAAAGGTAAGCACTTTGACCGAGTCCCATGAATATTGGAACAATACTGGGGGCCTCCCTAGTTGTAAAAATACCCTCCACCATTTCCCTTTAGGTGATGTAGCAGTTCGCTCCTCCCAAAGTGGACCGGTGTTATTAGACGTTTTCGCCCCTATTGACGAGCAGGAAACAGATCATGACAGAAACCGCCATCTAGAAACGGCCGCCCCGCTTGTAAAAGGTAAACAGAATAGGTATAATCCTAAAAACTAAGCGGAAAAGTGTGGGTTTACTAGTTGCCGAAAACCGCTGTTTATATCCGTAGGCTCGAAGGCGCCCATCTGCATATTGCATCACTGTGCTCCCTGATTGCGCTTAGAGACAAGAACATATGTACCAAAAGAACCAGAATGACAACACCGTGTTAAAACCTGGAAGGTAAACAAATTTAGATAAAGAGCTTAATTAATTGTAAAACCCTAGGGTTGTTGGTATTAGTTCCCTAAACATCTTGTCCCACGTCAAGGGAATGCAAAGACTATATACAAATGTATACCCCTATGCCTCAGTAACTTGGAAGAGAAATAAATAGGGAATAGCGATATAATGTGTTAGCAATTTGTCCCTTAATTCTCCTCATAGTGATAATGATCCACTTAGGGTGGCCAAAATATTAAATTGATCTGTGTTTTACTTGATAGGCTCTGTGTCTGGCAGCTACTATCTAGAACCCTGATGACCATGAAAACCACAAGGTGCCAATAAACACAACGCCGTGAAGTTAAACTATCCTGGTAGGTGGTTATAACATCATAAATAACATATTAGGCGCCACTGACAATAGGTTGGTTCCTTCAAGCAGTAGTCTACACAAATAGTTTTCATATAGCCTAAAAATGAAACAAAAGATATAGAGGTACTTCTATATACCCTGTATGGCATGAGGCTTAGAAACTATTTTTGCTCGAAGTGATTCACTAAAATCTGACCAGGTCTAGAAATAAATGAGGTTTCCTTTTGCTCTTTACAGGATTCGAATTATAAATAGCCTATCTTATGAAATTATCACAGTGCACACGCCTTTGTACCCTATGATGTCACCCAAAGCGTGCTACTTCTGAACAGCAGGACTTAATAAGAAATCAAGGTAAAATGTGGAAAACATTGACTCTATATGGTGCAGGAATCTTCCAATACCTATATATATGGCCTAATGGTTTTTACTAGGACCTATTTTGATTGACCAGTGGTATTTGGTCTTATTGCCGTCCGAAAACTCCGTTCTGGACTACAGTAACAAATCATGTGTGTGCAATGGAGGAGTATTTGAAGAAAATTCAAATCTGGGTGAATGTATGTTAAAAATGGAAAATATACCTGTATGTAAGTGAAGATGCGTCTTCTGATTGTGCTAAATGTGCTCTTTGGTCCATGCAGTCAAGGCTACCATGATGCCTTTTGGATTCCACGTACCAGGGAATCCCTTTAAGGGAGTGTTTTTAGAGGGTTGACATGACAAGGCAATTACCGGTCAAATGTAGGAGTTTTGCTCCAAAACAGATTAGACTGAATAAATTAACTTACTGAAATGTTTATAACATGTCTGTCTAAATAATTGGGAAAAAAGTATGAATTGAGGTTGATGAAAACTGGTCGTTGTTTTGAAAAAGAACGGTATCTTGAATATATTCATGGTTAAACAGAATAGTAAAATGAATTTTGGTTTGCTTTTTTATTGCAGAATTTTTAACTTTGTGCCCGCCCCAGTATACTGCCCCTTGCCCTGACGAAGGTGCGGCTTTACTAGCCGGTCACCGAAACGCGCGTCGGCGCTTGTCTCCTGGAAAACAGCTACTGTCCTCATTACACCAGGACCCGTAGCTTAAACCAACTACCTGGATGAACATCCCGATTTGACCATCTATGTGCTATAACTGCAAGGAAAAGTAGAATGAATGATAGAGTGAATGGTGTATGAAATTAGGAGAGATAGTGTTAGTGGGGATTGAAGTGAATGATGTTGTGTGTGTAAATATAGGCTGTTACTGGGTAGGACGAATTGTTGTGACATTTCTTCTAATATCTGTCTGTCTTATTTATGTACTATATGTATCTATGATATATAAAAAAAAACATATATTTGTTCAAAAAAAATCTTTTTAATTCCTATCATCAGAAAATAAAAATAAAAAATATATTCTCTAAAATACCTGAACTGCTCAGTCTTCCTGATTTGACCATGTGATTGTCTGTTTGTTTTGTCAACCCTTAGGTTAATCACCCCTCCAAATATATCAGTTAGGACCCTCTAGCTAGGGCCTATATATCTTGAGGCAGGGTACTCTGTTCTTCTGTTTTTGGCACCGCAGGACGTGTCTTTAGGTCAAACGGATTGTGGGACAATGTTCAGAATGGAAGAGTCACCAAAAGGCAAAAAGTTCAGTTTGACCCCGGGAGCCGGCCGCCTATGTCGGGGGCGATCTGAGGCCACACCAGGGCAACAAGACTTGGGGAGGGGGTCGGAGCCAAGCGCCCCCTCCGAGTACGCGCCATCACACCGCCCCTCGGGGGCCTCCGTCAAGTGGTTCAGGGAGGCACCGCATCACATTGTTTTCCAATGCAGTCAAGTCCACAAACAGCCCCCACTTACTTTGAGAATAGTTGCAGCAGGTGCAAATAAGCTTCAGACAGTGTTACAAGCGCTGCTCAGAACTCTGAACTATGGCACCCAACATCCAGGATTTATGCCATTTGTGTAAGGCAGTGACATCGAAGCAACTCAGGGACCAAAACCATGAACCTACACTCATGTATGAAAATCTTTCTATTGATGCTTGACTGAGGCCAAGGAGATCAGAGTGCATGAGTCTCATGCTCGATCGATTGAGCTAGCCGGATCGGGCAACAAAAAGGTGGGGGTGGGTGTGGCGATATCAGCAAGGCTGCCATGTAAATAGTTATTTAATAAAACGTTTTAACCTGTTACTTTGCTGGTGTGTTGTATATATTTATAATATTTGCATAGCGTTTGTCGTTATTTTGGGCTGAGTGGGTGGCGGAGCCGAGCTGTCTTGCAGCCATCATGGTGTCGAGCTCAGTTCATCTCACTAGTTTCGTATTTCTCATGAGGAGTTGTTCCTAATGTTTCTATTTTAGCGAGGTCAAAAAGAGATCCCATTAGTGGCCTACTGATTTTGCTCGATTCCTTTTGTTTTTTTAAACGATTTTTCACTATCTGCAAAGACTAAACAGAGTATTGCGACTCTGTGCTTGTTTGTAAATAGAGAATGAACCAAAGAGAACCAATTCTAAAACAGTAAATGCTTGGATAATAATCAATCAAATGGAGAGAGAAGCAGGCACGACGGATTACAAAGGGGGCAAAGGCCTGCGTTAACTACCCTTCACTATCTGCAAAGAGAGAATAGTCCTAAGAGAAAAGAGGGGGGGAGCGAGGAGGGGCAGCGTTCAAAGCACATCAGCGTGCATAAACACGAAAATGTTTTTACCTATCACGTACTTGACATTTTACAGCTTTTCATATTTGCTATTAAAAAACCATTGAAATTCACTGAAAAAACCATAGGTTATAGACCATATGTAGTTAGGGATTAGCATTTACAAAACCTTATTTTACTCACACAAAACTTTGAAATTCGCATATATAGTTAGTTGCTCTAACTATATATCGCGCACCCGCAATCCACTGCTGATGATGTCACATATTACATCATTCATGACATGGTCAGTGACATCACTGATGACATCACTGTTGACAACTCAAATGACATCACTGACGACATCACTGATGACATCATTCATATGATAATACGATCAACCTCTTCAGACTCTAATATAACCTTAGATACACTCAGAGTAAACAGACACTCACAGATTGTCACTCATCCATGGAGTTACTCACACACCTAGTCAGTCATGCAACAAATCAATCACACCTCCATTTCCTCAACTATACAGTTATACATACCTTACTTATTGAAACATATTCTAACACATATTTACTCTCTTATACAATCACTGATACACGTTTTCAATGATCCATGCAGCCACTCACACATTCACTGGCTCTTATACACAATAATTTATATATGTCAACTCTCACATGTACTGTGTTTTACATATGTATTTACTTTGAAATATAGCACTGAGATATCCATTCACTCACCAATACACTCATGCACACAGTTAACCACCCATACAGCTGTTTCCACATGCAGTTTTGAACCCATACATCTAGTGAATCAACTGTTCACACATGTGTGCACAGAGTCACACACCTCTCAGCCACCCACAAACTCACTCTCCCATACAAATACTTGGGCAACCAATCAATAACCCATATAGTTACTCATATAGCTACTGATCAACATATGCAGCAGTTTATAGAACAACAGATATAATGATGCACAAATTAAGACAGTTTAGTCACTAACCCATGCACTCAGTGAGACACATTTAATCACTCTGTCATACAGTCAGTCATGCACCTACTAAAACCTTCATTCAGACACTTATACATCCACTCATTCTTCAATATGTAAGACATATTTTAACTTTACAGAAACATACAGTCACTGGATGATGTCATCAGTGATGTCATCAGTGATGTCACTGACCATGTCATGAATGATGTAATATGTGACATCATCAGCAGTGGATTGCGGGTGCGCGATATATAGTTAGAGCAACTAACTATATATGCGAATTTCAATGGTTTTGTGCAAGTAAAATAAGGTTTTGTAAATGCTAATCCCTAACTATATATGGTCTATAACCTATGGTTTTTTCAGTGAATTTTCAAGGTTTTGTAAATGCTAATCCCTAACTATATATGGTCTATAACCTATGGTTTTTTCAGTGAATATATATATATATATATTTTATACAACAATATATATATTCTGAAGGCCTTGCCTAGGTAGAATGGAAGGGAAGGGTTAACACTTCACTTGAATAGGCTGTGTGCTGTCCCCACACAAAGGAGTTATTTACTCCATAGGTATCCTGGAAGACATTACTGGGTTTAAAGAGATATGTGTGCACTTCAGAGAGCTGCTCTGAATTCACCCCCACATCAAATGCAGTTTTAAATATAAGTATTGAGTCCCTGTATTTTTATGAAATTGTAGGATTTTCATTACAGAGTGCTCTGGATTGGGTTATAGATATGTCGGGCTAAGTGCCCTGGGATGACTTAAATTCTCTTTGTCATCACGGTTGCATTCCAGCTGTTGCTGTTTGTTGGGTGACAGGTCTAGTGCACACTTTCAGCTCGGTAACATGAATTACGTACATGTTGGGCTAAGTGCCCATCATACTACTTTGGCTCTCGGTACATCATCCACAATCAAATACACAGTGCGCTGAAATAAACAGCTGTAGCTGTAGCTGTAGCTGTAAAGAAAAAAAATCTAATAAGGGACTCACAAAAGACAATCTGCTTATTTTGGCATATTTTATTGCTTCACATAAAATTGTAAACTACACCTCCAATATTGCATCAATATAAGCTGCTTGGATAATTGTGTATAAATAGACACAAAAGGTGGATCAACGCTAACTGTGATCAAGACCAATATGGTCAAAACACCCTCGTTTTGTAAGCTTTTGTTGGTGATGGCTGTTACACATTGGATTAAATAAGCCTTTAAAGTAAATCTCCTTGAGTGAAAGTGATCTGTCTTTGGAGGTGATATTAAATGTGGATCTCGATTCCTTTACCGCACCACTCGCACCATCCGTGAGTGTGTTTACACAAGGAATCAATTGGTGAAAAGTAATACGAGCAGCAGCGCCTAAATCTCAACCTGGATCGGACGTAATGGATTAATCCATGTGTTCAACACTGAAGTCTGCATAAAGGCATCAAAAACAATTGGAAATTACAACACAAACTCACCTGAACTGCGAAGAGTGAGCAGAACCAGTACGTGAAAGCCAGCTGAGCCAAACTGCCCACACCGAGGTGGAGAAGTTGAAGGATGCTGCAGTCTTTGAAAGGTGAGACCGCGAGGTAAAAGTGCTGAGCTGCGCGCACTGGGAGAACTTTGACAGGCTGCAGGTTGAGAGCAGAGGTAGTGCAGGAATGCGAAAGAGCCGCATTGCTCGACTCCAAGCATTCTGCATGGGGAGTAGCACCACGGCAGAGAGGTTACATTGCTGTGGTAAATCACAGCTGTGACAGCCCGCAAAATACACCTTTAAGAGCTCTTTTGCAAAAGTGAACCCTCAGGAACTGTTTGTCCTATCATATTAAAAAATGAGCGAGTGAGTCTTAATTGGAATACACGTTAATGCAAAGTATGGGGACACAGAATACATATGAATATATATGATAAATTCAAGTCCTCACCAGATAACCTCCATGGAGAAAAAAACAAAAGTAACCACAAGATAATCTAAATCGAGCACATTGGAGTAAAGCATTGAATGGAATCAACCAGTGCTCCGGATGTAGTGTAAACCAAGGAGGATCAGTGACACACATGTCAGCCATGGGGGCAAGCGTTACCAAAAGGCAATTGAAAGCAAAGTCCCTCTTTGCCAGCAATAATTACTCTCTTAGTGGAATAAATCAACAGACACCACAGGCTGACAAAATGGTGAAAAGAACCTAAGGAACCTCTTTTTTTAAGTAGAAAAAGGGATGAAGAAATAAATTAATAAAGGATGGGAAATAATAACAATGGAAAAGTATTTGGAAGTAAATAGGGTCCCAAGAGGACTGAGAGTCTTCACCCTTACCTAATCATCCCAACACCAAACCCTAAATGATAGAGGAATGTTGTCATAACAACATGGCATGTTCACAAAACATGATGCAAATCATCATCAAAAATGATTTTAAAAAACTGGATGATATCCACAAAATAATTGAAAACCTAGAAAAAGAAATACAATCTTTAAAAATAGAAGAGGAAAGTAGCCGAAATAGGAAAGAGGTGGAAACTAAACTTGACAAATTTAAAAAAGAAATAGAAGAGAGGAAACACAGAAAATTCCAACGAGATCAGAGGGATTATGAGATTGGAACAATCTTTACCTTTGCAAAAAGATTCACACATTTGAAAGCACAACTAACAGAAAAACAAACTAAATGGAATGAATCGGATACAACAATGAGCGAATCAGAATCAGAATGAAGCAAAGGAGAAAACATTGCTACAGCAATTACAAAAATGTATTTTGGGGAAGAAATGAGACCTTTGTATATAGATCAGAGGCCATGCAACAAAAGAGGGAGGGGAATAGGACAGACCTCAACACAAAGACGTTGTAGAGGACGAGGAAATGCAACAGAGCAATTAAACTCAGAAAAACAAGGAGAAGCATCAGTAAGTACAAATCAATACCTATTACGCAGCAAATTGAGGAAATAGGTTTGAGACAAAATTTAAAAACGAAAAACAATCTGATCGGAAACCTATCGAATATTAACCCCTTACGTGCTCATGACGAGCTCAGCTCGTCATGAGGCACGGTGCTCGTGTGCTCATGACGAGCTCAGCTCGTCATGACCACACCCATTTACATTAAGGTCCAGCACAGGAGAAGAATCTGCCAAGCAGCCAAGGTGTTATACTAACAGACAACCAATGCAGAGTGTTGAATAAAGGGCTAACCTTCTGTCCTGATATCCACCATGACTTAGTAGAAACCAATATTGATACATATAGGTTCATTTGGAGATTAAAACTGGCCAAATTCTGCACACAGAAAAATGCAAAACTAAACATCCCCATACCACAGAGGTAGGCAATGTACCTAGAACTATTTCAATAAACCAACTACTGGAAGTTAAAATGGTATACTATTTAACCCATGATATACAAGATGAGAAAATGCAGGAATCAGATATACTGACTGTTAGAAATGGGGTCTCTGGTTGGCGAAGGCTTGCGCCAAAGCCAGGCAGAGTCCTCCACTCTAGTCAGGGCAAGGGAGTTACACACCAAAGATAACCCCTGCTCACCCCCTTGGCAGCTTGACATGAGCAGTCAGGCTTATCCCGGTGGCTATGTGTAAAGCATTTACGCAACACACACACACAAGGGTAAATCAAAAATAGCCTTTGTATTATCATAAACACATTTTAGGAGTAATCACACAATATACACTGTGCCCCTTGGCACTAGGCACTATTTACGGGGGATTATTTACAACTGACCGGGCCAATCAGGCCATGGTCATTACCTTCAGACATGCACAAGTGACACATACATAATGCGCCACCAATAATTACTGGCATAATACTGTAGGGAGAACAAGATTTTGTAACATAAAACATAGGGCACCTAAATCCGAACAGGCATGAATCTCGTTGGCATGCCACCTTAGGCATACATCCCATTAGCGGATAAATATCAACCGCATAATCACCACCATGAACCACAATAGGGGATCAATCACAAGGTGTGATGGGCATCGCAAGCACAACTTCATTATGTGATCCTCACGAGGCCATAGGCCTCGCAAGCAGAAAACACATTAGCAGGAGGCACCAACCTAAAAGGTCATAACATGGGATGGGGCAATAACTATATTAATGTTAGACACCTTCCTAGGCATAACTCACATTAGCTGATAAGTCTCTGTAGCATAATCAACAACATAAACCACAGTAGGGAATAGATCACAAGATGCAATGGATGTCCCAAGCATACTACCTTATCCAATCATCACCTGAGGCAATACGCCTCGCAAGTATAAAACACATAAGGCCATCATAAATCATGTTATGCCGTCATCATTACACTAGTCGTAAAATACATAAGCCTAAACACATTATGCAATAAACTTCATACATAAAACTTAGTTAGGAAATATTCTCACTAGCAAAAACCACAGAAGAGAATAACTCAGGCATGAACACAGTCTGCAAAACCTCTTAATCCTAAAACCACATTTAGAGGCATAAATCATAATGCATGAATCACATTTCCTAGCACCACACAAATCGCGTTAGGGCCTGGCGCCCTATAAACCTAACAGTCGCCCTGGCGAACTGGCCTTCTCAAAGGGGGCTCAAATGCCCTATGTCCAAAATGTCAGGGTGGCTGCAAAGGCAGCAGAATCCATCAGCACAATTGTGCAGACCTAAACATTGCAACTGGCACTAAGTGCTGCGCAGCTGTGAAAGTTCTGGGGTAGAGGAGTGCATCTCACTCCTATCTCACACCAAAAACGCCCCCAAAGAACTAACGGCCTAAATGTAGCAGCTGCCAACTACTTGCTGGGCAGCTGTGAAGATGAACGTGGGCCTCGACATGCAATGTGCCCTCTGACAAAGTGGCAAAGCATTGCAGCTGCCCACGCTGGTGCAGTGCAGCTGAGAATCAGGACAACAGGACCTTGTCTCCACTGTGCCTCCTATGTCCCCCTCATGAATTTCTCAACTCATGCCCATCTCATTGCAGCTGCCCACGCTGGTGCAGCGCAGTTGTGGCATTTTTCAATAAAGGGAGCTGGCACCTCTGTGCCCTCTGGACCCTCACGTAGCACTAAACACATGCCCACATCGTTGGGGCGGCCCGCTCTCAGGCGGGACTGCTCAGGCACTGACAATGTGCCTCGATCTGCCCCTAACACTCTGGGAAAATCATAGGCCCCCCAAATAATGCGGAAGTCCTAGTTGGAGCAGCCCGCTGCCAGATGGGGTCGATCAGGATTTGAACATACCGTCAGTGCCTCGCTTGGCACCACCGAAATGGAGAAGCCCCTACTCACCGAGCTCTCCATGCAGCTCTGGGATTCTCTCTCCCTGCTTCCTCATGCTGGGGCCGCTTCTACGCTCTTCACCTGGGCCCCCTCCTGGGACCCGGGACTTCCGTATTCTTTGCCCGCCACAGTGGGGCTCTCCCTTGCATATGGGAACCTGGCGTCGCCACTGCCGCCGGCCTCCTCACTCGTGGGACAAAACTCTATACTCGTAGCGCGGGGCTTCCCTTTACTCATGGGAGTCCTGCTCTGTCGTCGTCAGCCTCCGCCACCAATTCTCTTCACCCAGGCCCCCTCCTGGGACCTGGGGCTTTACAGCGGTGTTCCTGGAGGCAGGGTAGGCTCCGGTCCTCCTTTCCTCGCCGGGGCTCCCATCGGATCATGGGAGCCCCGCTGCACACCACGGGCACATCTTCCGGCCCCACCCCTGTCCCAGGTCAACGTGCCAGACTTTCTGTTCACGGCGCGGGTCGCGGTGGTGATTTCTCTTGGGTTGCGGCCGTGATAAGGGGTAGATTTCCATGTATTTTAAAATATAATGTGGGGTGGGCTCCCGCTACCATAGGCACCTTGATGCGGGTTAGGCACCCGCAACAAACGATCAATGAGCGGGATGGGCACCCGCTGGAAGCCAGAAATGCGGGGGAATCCCTACGTCAGGATACCTTTGAAGACGATCGCAGCCCAGCGCTACAAGTAGAAAGCAGAAACATCCCATCTCAGGATAAATAAAGCGTTCTGCAGAAACAGAAGTAAAGCGCTCACCAGGCGCTATGATTAAAGTCCTTGAAATCCTTAGGGATAATGGGGCATTGCAGGGCCCAGGGGGCAAGCCCTCCTGGAACCCCCACCTGGGCCCAACAGCAACACGCCCCAGCACGATCAACACGGCATCCTAGAACTGAACCACTTCATGGGGTCACAGCCCCTTTACTTATATCACCAAAAGTCTTTGTTCTAAAAAGTCATAAGTCATTAAACCCAGCCAGAACCAGTTCTGCTCAGTTCTGGAGCACTTTTATTACCAGTTTGCATCCTGCCTTTGTGGAGGTGGAGCCATCATTCACCTTGCCAGGCACAGCCCTGCTCAGATCAAAGGGTGACCCCTCCCCACATCTCAACTGCAGATATCTCTATTTAATCCAGATCTGCTCCAGCCTGGCCTATCCCTCCAAAACAAGATGGCCAATACACATACTAGCAGAGCACACTGGAAAGCTAGGGCAAGAACATTCCTACTGTCTAAAAGAGGTATTTTCAAACACAGGATATGAAAACAACCTTGACTAAAAGATGTATTTTAATATTCTGAGCTCATGCATACTAAATTTGGTTTACTTAATATGTTCATTGAGTCAGTTAGGATCAGAGAATGTAATAATCAGAACTGCCCAGTCTGACCTATGAGCACAGATAGCCTTGCAATAGTGAAATATGAAATGGGATGTGGTTCACTATCAGGACATGCTACACAGACCAAGGCATGTCCTACCTTTCACATACAATGCACCCTATCATTGGAGGCTTACATGATGCCAAGGGAAGGTTCAGGGACTGGAAAGTGGGTGCACTTCACAGGTAAAACAGCAGATCTGGACTGCACCAGACAATGCAATGGCAAGTGTGAGATAGACTTTAAAATCTGCTTCTGTGGGTTGCGCAAACCAGCGCAGCAGGCCCACCAGCAGTATTTGGTCTCCCTGCCCTGGGCACACACAGGCCACTATACTAGGGACTAACATGTAAACCAAATGAGCCAATTATGGGTATCCCACCTATCAGGCAGGCAGACACATAGCACACAGAAATGTCAACTTCTAAAAGTGGCATTGCTCACATAGTCATAATACATCTGCACACCCCATTGCGCAGCATTTATTCTCACAATTTCCTACATACCAGACTTGACCAGACTGCTCCTCTCATAACAAAGATTACTACTGATACGCACTGAGCAGGGAATCCCCCATGCAATCCTAAGGGAGGGCAGGCCACTTCTCACTAACGTAAGATAAAGCGCTCGCACTTTACACTGGACCACAGTGCTTAAGTACCACAAGGCTTACAGCCCCTAGCACTACACAGAGAAAAAGGCTGGGAAGAATGCAAAAGGTTTCAGGGTGAACTTGCAAAAAGGGTCAGGTCCAACACTAATAGAACTGGGCATTGAAACCGGAGGGAGAGAGAAAACAATGTTTAAACCGAAATCTAAATTCTGCCCAATCCTAAATCCAGGCAATAAGATTGACCTATATAACCAATTGGTAATATCGGATCTGGAAAGCTCAAAAAACAAATCATACACCAATAAAAAAGAGAACCTAACCAAGGCAGAAAAACAAGCACTAAAAGACTAATGGAAAATGGCAATTTAGAGATCAAATCAGCCAACAAAGGCGGCAATATCACAACGGCCCCTCGCGGCGGGATGCCTGGCTTTCACCTTGCGGATACTCACAGGGGAATACCAGGAAGGGTTCCCTAAGCAAGCGCTTAGAAACCAGTGGTGATTTGCGCTATATAAATTCATGTACATTTACATTTACATGTACATTTACATTTTAATGATGCAGGCTACTGTTCACCTTCGTCTTCCGACTGTTTTATCATCAGCTCCCAGAAATCCTGCTAGGGGGACAGGCTCCATATACCACTGTTCCACCACTGAGTGCGTCATGAAGGGCGGAGGCTCAAACCAGTACACAGCATAGTGTGCCTGAACACTGTGATAGTAAAGTTCTAGATCAGGCGCTTCAAAGTCTGGATCAGGCGCTTCAAACACACCCTGGGCAAACAGCAGTATAAGGGTGCTCCACTTAATCCATGGCTGTTTCTCGTCCCATGGCAGATGGATGAGCTGCCTCTTAATTCTTGTGAAAAAAGGAAGCCTGAGGTGAAGGGGATGTTTGTGAACAAATATAAAAATGTGGGCATGATAACCATTTTCATTAAGGCTAATCGGGCCGCTAGGGAAAGCGGTAGGGCTTTCCAACTAGTGATCGAGTCCTCCACGTTGTTAATGACCTTCCCATGGTTTGACCTCATGAGTTCCTCCTTATCTTTGAATATGGTTATGCCAAGATACTGGACCTCGTCATCGTACCACTATAGTGGGTAGTCCATCATAAAAAAGGGAGTGGTGTACCGAGTGTGTGGCATTACCTGAGACTTGCCCCAGTTTATGGTGATGACCGAAAAGGTCCCATATTGTAATATTATGTGGATTATTGCATTCTATCCTTCTTCAGGATTATGCACATAAAGTGTGATGTCATCTGCGTACAGTGAAATTAAGACTGACCTTGTGGGGTATTCCATCACACACCTCTTTTGGTGCTGCTGAAGCATTGTGGCCAGCGGCTCCATTGCTATCACAAACAACAGGTGTGAGAGGGGACACCCCTGCTGTGTGCCTCTGGAAGTCTGGGGAGCACTCTCCATTTAGAAGCAGGGTGGCACAGGGGTGGTGGTACAGCAACTAGATCAACATGAGGAACCCGGGAGGGAACCCCATATATGTCAATACTGTGAATAAGTAGCCCCCTTCCAGGGATTTGAATGCTTTGGTGGCATCTAGAAAGACCGCCACCGCCTGGTCCTCCTGGTCAACCTCATGCGTAATAGAGAATAGGGTCCATAAATTGTGGCAGATGTACTGAATAGGTAAAAAACCCACTTGGTCAGGCCTGATTAGGTTGACCAGCAATAGCGTAAGTCGGTTGGCCAGCACTGGGGCCAATATCTTGACATTGCACTTAATTAAGGACAGCGACTTATATGAATCAGTAGAGTTAGGGGGTTTCCCCGGCTTCAACAGCGAAACCAACATCGTCTTACGCATGGTGGGCAGAAGTGTCCCTGTTTGGGCCGCATCTTCGTATACCGATTTCAGGAAGAGGCAAGCATGTCTATTTATGTCTTATTAAATTCAAAAGTGAGGCCATCAGGCCTTCCCATTCCCTATCTTCATGATGGCCCCTCGTAATTCTTCTTCTGCAATGTCAGTCGCTAGAAATTCCAGCTGCCCATTACTGAGCCAGACGAGTTCTATCTGCTGCAAATATTGTGTCAGAGCAGTAGTAGTGGTGCAAATATTGTGCTGTTTCATCTTGCCTTGTCGTGCAAGTCGAGTATAGTGCTTGGTAGTGAGCCATAAAAACTTCCATTATGGCCAAGGTATCTGGGTGAATCTCGCTCTCCCCATCACGGATGGCCAACACATGGTTCGCTGCTTTTGGCGGCCTGATAGTGCCTGCAAGCACTTTGCCTGGGCTTTCCCCTTCACCATCCTGATGTACTGTGTAGTATTTGTGGCAAAAAAGGCACTTTCTTTCTGCTTCAGCTTGATATTCCTTAAGTAACTTGTGTACCTTGGCCACTGCGGGACCCTCACATGCTGTGTGTGTTTGTTTCCTTCAGTTGAATCTGACATTCTAGTCTAGCGATAGTTGCTCGGATATCTTTAAGAATTCCCGCTGCTTTGTAAGCCACCCAGTAAGCCTTCACAACTTGGAATCCCCACGTCCACTGTGCTGATGCTCAGAGTCCGCAGCTGAGTCCGCAGCTGAGCAGAGTAACTCGAGTTTGGGCTTGCGCTCTACTCTCCACGGCCGCTGCTGCTACCACCTTGCTACCCGCTGCAGGCCTGCCTTCTGCCCACGGACATCACACCCCCGGCATCCCAGGAGCTTCAGCCTAAGTGACTATGGGACTACGGGCAGTGGGGGTTAGCGGAGCAGAAAGCAGTAAGCGGGATCTGCGGGTCTGCGGGACTGCTCCTGCTAACCCTGCCACGCGGCCGCTACAACCGACCGGGTTGACTTGTTCCTGCTTTTCCTGCTTGCAGCGTGGAGCTTCACTGCCACTGGCCCTCCCTGGGTCTCCCTGGCTCTTTCTGGCCCCGCTGCTGCCTCTTCCGCCTGCCTGTTGTGGCCCTTATCATCGCCATTGAAAAAATCCCCGGTCTGCCGCTTTCCTGCTAACCACACCAATCATCATCTACAGTGAGGGGGCAGTGCGGTGGGGGGGCGAGACATGGCAGCAGTGGTGGCTAACGTGACCTGCGGGTCTGTGGTTCTGCTGCGGTACCATCAGTGCTGAAAGGTGATGGCTTGACATGGCTAGCCTGTGCCCCACCATTTCTGCCAGAGAGGGGCAGAGATCCTCCAAAGAACAACAATCAACTAAGATTGCCAACTGCCCATGCCTCACCACACCTCACCCTCCGCCTTCAGGTCTCAGCCATCAGCCTCTGCCTCCCCAGACTCCTTGGGCTCTACCAGCCCTGTCATAAGCCCTTTTACCAGCCTCCAACTACCTTTCTGCCCCCCCTTCAGACTGGGGGAGCAGTGTAATGTGCTCACTGTGCGACATTAGGGGGGCTGCACAGAGCTGAGGCTGAGAGTAAGGCACGGCTGAGTTTCTCCCTGTCAGACTACTGGTTGGCCGCTCAGAGCAGCTGGGGTGTTGCCCAGAGAGCTGAGAGGGAAAGAGGAGAGGAGCGTGATCAGCAGCCGAAACCCCATCCCGTGGCAGGTTCCTCCCCGTGCAAGGAAGAACGCGAGGAGTGCCCGCCACATTAGTGTTCGGCAGCTCCAGCTGCAGCATTTAGGATATCGGCAGACACTCTCACGTCCATCGGCCCAGTTTCTGTCCGGTACTTCCACTAGACCTTCCATTAGCTTAGCACACTGGTTCTTATTATATATCACGTGTTAAACTAGACTCGGTCTGCGGAGCCAGGCTTGAGATCGGGCCGAGTAAGGAAGACTCCCCCGAAGTCAAAGTTAAACTTCAAGTCCAAACAAAAACAAGATAATGCAACAGCGAGTATAGAAGAGTCCAGTGGCCCTCGACTGGGGTCAGTACCTATTAAAAAAGGCACAGAAGGCACAGAGGGCACCCCAGTTATGGGGACCACTACTATCTGCTCTGACACAATTTTTTCTGCAAACACCACCACTAATGGTGATGTGGTCAGCGCATCAGCGCAAAGCTAAGAACGGGCAAATTAACCTCCAATTTACCAGCTAACCCAATGCAGTTACCGGGAACTCAAGGAAGACAAGGGGACTGCACCCACATCAACGGGGCCTCTCAAAGTAAAAAAGCCTTGCACTTTCCAACCCAAAATGTATATGAAATTTGTGTTTTTGAAAGATCCGGGGACAGCAATCTATTCAAAAAGTGCAAATGTAAAAGGGCTGCAATCGCCATAACAGCCTGAGCAGTTTGGCCTAACTTATCAGCCAACCAAACAGCCAACTGATCAGCTAGTCGATCAGACTTTTCTTAAACCATTTTTGACATCATTTGAGCCCCAATCCCAACCCTCACTTCACCAAATCAATAACCAAGTTGAAAACCAAGTTAAAACCGACCAAAGGATCACATCTACGACAGATGACCAAGTTTCACCAAAAACCACAGTTGATATTAGCCACCCAAATTGGCCAGCCTTATCAGCTAACCACTCAGCCACTCAGCCAGGCTTTCCCTATGTCGCCCAATATGCCACTTGAATCTCATCCTCAATTCTCACTTCATCAACTTAATAATCAGGTTGTAAATCAAGCCTAAACTAATCAAACCAACTCACCCACCACAGATGATCAGCCTCAACTAAAAAGCATTGTTGATACTAGGCCAGCTGGAAATGTCTCAGAAGAGGAAATAGGGGTAAGGGTTGGAATTGTTACATTAGGGGGCACGCCACGGAACCAGCACACAGATCGATCGGGAATAGCTCTCTTGCAAGCTCCCCACTCCACCGGAAAAATTTACAGCCAGGCGTACCTGGCGCGTCCGATCACTCCATAGACCCCCAAAGCTCTTTGGTTGCTAAACCACCAGAACGCCATACAATGTCTCCTTATGAAGACTTTTATATATCAAGCCCAGATCTGTCCGTTCTGGCTTCACAGGAGTGGGAGGAGCTTGTCGCTTCATATAATCTAAAATCTGCCCAAAACAATACACCTGCCATACCTCTTAATACATCTTTGCAGGAAAGAAGCAATCTCAGTAATATTACGCCCACTGATTCAATTTATTAGGCAATTTTAAATTCAATGCAATATTCAACTACAGCTTTACAATACCAATCTCATCAAATGGACTTACACCTCACAGTCTTTCAGACACTGGCCGACTTTACGTCAGGGATCGATAATATACTATCAGAGCTTAATAACTTAATCAAGCTGGGACAAAAAGCACTGCACGGAAGCCAGACCATCCATCTTGAATGCACTTGTGCACCAATAATTGATAAGCTAACAACACTACCAACTATGTTAGGGAACCGCCTATCAGAAATAAAAGGCTGTGCTCCACCGTCCTCTACTTCTCCAGATAGTCAGCACAAATTAGGGACCGCCTTGCTCGAACCCCAAAAAACTAAACCAACAGTATCTAGCTCTTCCAATAATTCTGAAGATAGCGATGCACCGCCAACATTGGCCCAACTAAAAACTGCTCCTTCAAATAAATACCTTACATCACGGAAAGCTCGTAACAAACAACAATGGAAGGGTCGCAATTAGAAGCCACTACCTCCTGTTCTATACACATTGAGCAAACCATCCGTCTTTGCGGAGGAACCAGTCCCCGTTCATGAAGAAATCAGGTCCAGCTATAGTTCCCCCTTGCTTGGCAGGTTGGATCATTCCATCGTAGTGCCCTTTTCAACTATGTCTGCCACCGAGGGGCCACCGTCAAGGCCTTGAAAGAAGGATGCCCCAATAGTGAATGAAAGGCAGGACCCAACACTAACAGTAAAAAATCTAGCAAGAAGGAACTTCTCAATAACGAATAAAAGGCAGGAGGGAACATTAATAACAAAAAAACCCAAAAAATCCAGCAACCCCAAAAATCATAAAGGAAAACCAACCCCAGGGGGGATCATCCACTGAAGTCCACTTGTCAAAAAATGAGGACCAACAAAACCAGCTGACAGGGGGCCCGGTAAAGGATTGCTATTCACCCTTTAAAACCAAGTCTCCATCTGCCCTCCTTTCAAGTTTACCTAAACCTGTTAACCAAGGAGTAGAACAGAACAATTCTCTGCAATTACATACTCTTTCACAGGTTGAACCCCCACTTATAGAATGAAGGAAAGGTTAACCGATGAAGTGGTCAGTATCACTCTCATTCAGGAATACATATCATGGGGAAGAGACGACATATTAAACAGAGGCAACGTTTTACGACTCTTAAACACTATCCCGAGCCATGGAATTATAAACTCAACAGATTTTACTTTCCATAGAATTCCTTCCAAATAATAACTCCCTGGGCCTGGAAGTGACAAGGACAAGATGGAGCTCAAGTGAAATCGCAAATAAAATCAAGGAAGAGGAAAGTACGTTCAAGCACTGGGGTATAAAAATGGCAATTGAATTGAAATCTCCTTATCCAACCCTGTTCTTAAAAGCTCCAACTATCGCTCCAGACCAAATTACCACTTAAGTACTAAGAAGGGAAAGAAGCAGAATCCCTGGCAAACTCACGGCCAGCATAGAAGGATTTAATTTAAGCAGAAGCCCAGGGCCACTAATTCCAATTGAGAAACCGGGTCCAGAATTTCGGCCGCAAAGAACACGCACAATATTAACAGATCGTCCAAAGTGGCAAGAGAGTGATACCCCACAGACAGCCCTACTTGCGCAAGGTCAAACTAAACTCTGTTAAGATTAACTGCCTGGCAGCCAAATTGGTCGATCACAAAGTAGTCAATTATTTGAAAACATTTGACTTAATACCTCTCCAGTAAACCTGGGAAGAGAACGCCAAGGAACTCCAAGGTTATTCCCCCGACTTCGTCCCGTCAACAAAGGGATCAAACTTTGGTCACTGTTCTGGGGGACTAACGATGCTTGCTTCAATTACCACAATGGGCTCAATAAAGTCCATAGAGGGGAAAATTACATCAGCCAACGCAGTTCATGCAATACAGATAAAGCTCAAATTTAACAACACGATACAAAATGTAATAATAATTAACACCTTCGTGCACCCCAAATGTAAACAACAAGCTGTAAAGGTGCTGTCAAATGAAATAAAACGGATTATGGATGAGCCAGAAACTGACCATATTATCGTTGCCGGCTATTTCAACCTACATCTCCTTGGAACAAGCCAAGATTGCAGAGGCCGCCGCACCCTCCCGTAAGGGTGGGGGAGGCTTGACGGCCGGCGCCATAACCCTCGTGGTGCCACTAGCGGGGGTAAACTGGTTCTGGGCGCTTTGATGCGCCCAGGAACCAGCGGAAGCGGGGTGCGCACCAGCCACCCGACCGGAATTGACCTGTTGACCTGAGCGCCCCCAAAGGGCGCCCATTGGTCAACCTGGCTTTGTTTGAACCCTCCAATCAGGGGGACTCACCTGAGGCCGGCATGGAGGGCTCCGGAGGATTTAAGCGACGCCGCCTCCCAGCAGAAGCACAACGCATTTGAGGAGCTGGGAGAACGGCGCGACAACAACAACGACTGAAGGAAAGAGGCGACGCGGCGAAGGACGAAGCTGAAGAAGGTGAGGCCACCGTTGGAAGATACAGGTCATCGTCTCCGAAGACGCCTCGTGGAGTACGGCGCGCCGTGCCAGCCCCTCCGAAGCAAATACCAGGTAAAGCGGCAACAAGCTCAGAGCCCGGGGTAAGCACACGCAGTTAGCTGTGCCCCAGCTGACGGCCTGACACAGACAAACCAAGAAGCCACACGGAAGTGCGCAGACGATCACGACATGTCGGAGGGCCAGCCAGACGAGAGGGCAGAGGTACTGATGAAGATCCGTGAATTAGCGGCCATCCACGGTGACGACTAGCTCCACCCTCACTTGGGTAAAGGGAAAGAAAACAGACCGGTGGAACAGGCAGACGAAGAACCAGGGCCTTCCGCACCCAAGAAGCTAAAAAACACGCCGATGAAGAGAACATCCAAGAGGAACCCTCCGAGGAAAGTACGGCAGAAACCTCTTCCGTCGACACCGGAGGACAGCGACCAGGGCGAGACGACCAGCAAAAAGAAAAAGGGTGAGCATATTAGCGACATCGTAAAGGAATGTTTAAAATCGCTGGCGCCGGGGCTACTTAGTGGCACAGGGCAAGGAGTGGCAGGGCCTAGGGAGCAGCGCGCAGAGGAAGCGGCAGGTCTCACGTGGCATATGGTCGATCCGGGGTGGGCCCGACAAACAAGAGTGCAGGAGCAGGTAAGCTTGTCCGCCCAAGGTGAACAGATTTCCCCGCTACCCGGGTGGGGTTACGGCCCGTTTCGGGAAGCCCACCTCCGAGCGGAGTAGTCAACGATCATTACATCAGGCCATCCCCTGGTCCAGCGTCCCTGACTACGAAGGCCACCGGCTTGGCATGTCTCATCCCTCTTGCAGTAAAAGAGAGGATATGGCGCAAGGAATTCATAGACATATTTTCGCTGCTAGAAATTCAGCTAGAGGGGCTCGATCTAACCACGTGCGAAAGGAAGGAGGAGGACAGGAGAGAAAGGCGCGGGGCCAGAAAGGAGCGCAATTTCGACAATTGGCTAGATGCGTTCAGAATCATGGCATGCATTATAGTGGAAAGGTTCCCACATTGCGCTGCTGACTTGTGGCTATACGAGGCCAACATCCACCTAGCACAGAGGCAGTTCCCTGGGGATGCCTGGTTAGAGTACGATAAAGGGTTTAGATTAAAAATGCAGAGGCACCCCGAAATGGAGTGGAATGAAGAGGATGTATCGGGGTTCATCCACAAGATGCTTACGGCTAAGGAGGTTAGGTCCTGGGCGGGCAAAAGCAACCAGCCCTTTCGGAGCTCATACCAAAAGGGGAAGAGTGGTACATACCAGAGGCGGTCAAACGGGAGATCGTACTCCCCAACCGTAGCTAAGGCGATCTGTTGGAGATACGAGGCAGGGGACTGCTCATGGGGCTCCGCTTGTAAGTTTCAACACACATGCGCCAGCTGCGGGGGCAAGCACGCTTCCGCTGCATGCAAAGGTTCCAAACACGAATCGAAAAGGGAAAAGAGAGAAAAGAGCAAGAAGCGTTAGCCCCAACGCAGGGAAAAGGGGGGGACTGGTGGACATTAGTAAGTGCCAGCTGGCCAGATCCCCCATTAGTACACAACGGCTGCGCAGATTGGCGAACAAATACCCGAACAAAACAGATGCCAGGATACTGGTAGAGGGCTTCGAGCAAGGCTTTGTTATCCCATTCCGGGGCCCGCTCCCCTCGGCGGGGGCGAGCAATTTGAAGTCGGCAAGGCAACACCCCGAGGTGGTTAGCGCCAAGATAGAGAAAGAATTGAACCTGGGTAGAGTTGAGGGCCCCCTCCCAAAGGAAGTACAAGAGGGCATAGTCGTCTCCCCACTAGGCGTGGTTCCCAAGAAAGAAGAGGGTCAATTCAGGCTGATACACCACCTTTCGTTTCCGGAAGGTTCCTCCGTGAACGACGGTATCGACCCCAAAGCTTGCTCAGTGGGCTACGCGTCAGTCGACGACGCAATTGAGCTGGTAAAGGCGGCAGGCATAGGAGCCCTCATGGCGAAAGCGGATATTGAATCAGCGTTCCGCCTATTGCCGGTCCACCCCTCCAGTTTCCACCTACTGGGTTTCCAATGGGGCGAGGAGGTGTTTATTGACAAAGCCATGCCCATGGGCTGCGCGATATCATGCGCATATTTCGAGCAGTTCGCCACTTTCTTAGAATGGGCGCTTCAGGACCAGCACCAGGAGGGTGGAAAACTGCACTACCTAGACGATTTCCTGTTCACAGGCCCGGCAGGTTCCTCAGTTTGCGCTAGCACATTGGCAGCCTTCGAGGATCTAGCCAGGTCCCTAGGGGTCCCCCTCGCAAAAGAAAAAACGACAAACCCGACCACGAGGCTTACGTTCCTGGGCATAGAATTGGATTCTATAGCAGGAACGGCCAGGCTGCCTCCAGACAAAGTAAAGGAATTTTGCGAGGAAGTATCGAAGCTACGGGGTCGGAAGAAAGCCACCCTGAGGGAGATCCAAGGAGTGATTGGTAGACTTAACTTCGAGGCTCGGGTAATCCCGCCCACCAGGGTATTTTTGAGGCGCCTAACAGGGCTAACGGCCGGCGTCACCCACAAACACCACCACATCAGATTGAGCGCAGGCGTGAAACAGGACCTGCAGGTGTGGGACGAGTTCCTACAAGATTTCAATGGGGTGCGGATGTGGAGAGAGGGGTGGGTAACGGCCGAACAGATAGCTCTTTACACGGATGCGGCCGGAAGCCTGGGTTTCGGCGCGGTCCTGGGAAACAGTTGGTGCGCCAGCCAGTGGCCGGAGGAGTGGCATGCGCAGGGGCTCACTAGGAACATCACGTTTCTCGAGCTGTTCCCGATAATTGTAGCACTGACCATCTGGAGAGAAGAAATAAAAAATCTGAAACTCACGCTGTGGTCAGATAACATGGGAGTAGTGCAGGCCATTAACAGAGGCGCAGCGAGATGCCCGGACATGCTGAGGCTAATGCGGCGGTTAATTAAATTACAGCTGGAAGGGAATCTGGAGCTGAAGGCACGCCACGTGCCAGGGTCAGAGAACTCGGCAGCAGATGCACTCTCCCGGTCCCAAATGAAGCGGTTCAGAGAACTGATGCCCGGGGCAGACAGGGAGATGACCCCCTTTCCACCGTCCCTCTGGGACCTGGGGGAGTAGACTTATCCTGGCTGATAGGGCAATCACTTACCGCGGAGGCAAACAGAAGATACAGGACTTACGCGAACACGGTAATGAGAGTTGGGGGTCTAAAATCGCTGGAAGACAGGGCGAAAACTCGCACGGCAGTGGAGAAATTCGTACAATGGGCATTTAAGTCGAAGAAAACGAGATCATGGGCACAGGCGCATTTGTCCGCCATCGCCCATTTCGCCAGGCTTTATACAGGCGAGGACCCAACCACCTCGGCCTATTTAAAGGCGGCCCTAAAAGGCTGGAGAAGGGTTGAAGGCAAAAAGAAGGACAACAGGCGTCCCATCGATTTCGCCAAGCTGGGGCAGCTCCTGGGAGCCCTCACGGGCTTAATATCAGACAAATATGAGCTACTACTATTTAGGGCGGCATTCACCACGGCTTTCTTCGGAGCATTCCGAATCAGCGAATTAGTAGCTCCCAGCAAGTCGGGCCCAGCGCAGCAATGCCTGCAGGCAAGAGACATTAAACCAATGGCGAAAGCAGTGGAATTAACGCTGAGACAGTCCAAAAAGGACAGGGCAAGAAGGGGGACGACGATACGTCTCCATTGCATCCCAGAGGCTGGGCTTTGCGCGGTATGCTGGCTATTTAGGTACATGGGGGCACGACCAGCCGGTGAGGGCCCCCTCTTTATACATAAGGATGGAAGGAACCTGAGTAAGTTCCAGTTTACAGCTATAATGCGCCAAGGCCTTGGTAAAGCCGGGTATCGCGCGGCATCGTTTGCCTCGCACTCATTCAGGATCGGCGCAGCGACCTCGGCAGCGCGGCATGGCATGCCTGAGGACAGGATCCAGGCGGTGGGCAGATGGCGCTCCAAGGCGTACAAGTCGTACATACGCCCCCACCTCGTAAAAAAAAAAAAAAAAAAAGGGAAAAAAAAAAAAATAGCCCCCAGGGGGGAGAGGGGGAGGTTGTCACTTTGGGATGCCGCACGGCAGGGTGATAGCCCCCTCGTAAGTACACACGGTGCGCAGAAGGCCACCTAACAGAATGCTTTCTCTCGACAGGGGGACGCCCGCGGCTGGTCTGGGTGGTGGGACGATCATTCGTGTCCCGAATGGAGTCTTGGTGGCGGCAAGGGGGCCACAGCATAAGCAGGCCCAAATCGACGTACATCCGCTGGATAGGGCAGCCGGGTATGAGATGGGAGCAGCTACTGCCGACGCTGGACGGCCTCATGGCAGATTCGGCCTGGCTGCCCGACGTCCTGATCATCCACCTTGGGGGCAACGACCTGACCCGGCTGGGGCGAAAAGCAGTCGGGCAGGCCATCCAAAAAGATCTCACCAAGACAGCAGCGTGGCTGGGTCCCACAACGATAGTCTGGTCCGAAATGATCAGCAGGAAGTATTGGAGAGGTGCCGATTCCAACAAGGCCGTCGATAACGCAAGGAGGAAATTAAATGTCGCGATGCACAAGTTTTGCCTCGCCAATGGCCTGGAATCAATCCGGCACGGCCTCATCCACCCAGGCCGCCCGGAACTCTACGGGCAAGACGGGGTGCACCTCTCCGAAAAGGGGATGGAGGTGTTCTGGGATAACTTGTGGGGTGCAATGACACTCGCAGGTTGCAATACAAAAAAAAAAAAAAAAAGATAAAGATATACACAAGTATGGGAAAAGGTGGGAGCCACGAACCAGGTGCAGGGGGGGAGCCGCAGTAAGACGTGAGCCTCCCTGCGGCGTGGCGGAAATCCTACACTGGTTGGCTAAGAAAACACACCGGCGGGCGGTGTGTAAGAGGATGGCCACTCACTTTTGAATGCCGCACGGCAGGGTGACGTGGCGGCATAAAGGAGGGGAGTAACAGGAGGAGACGGCACTCGCGGCCCAGACCCGGCCGGACGGCAGGGCGCAAATGGTAGCGAGCTGGGGACCTAACTCCCGACAGGAAAGCTCCCCTCCGCAACACGCAGAAAGCGTGGGCAACCAACCACTGGAGCACCAATAGACTGGCAACAAACTGGTTTGTGTACAAGCCCCATTTTCGAACTAAGGAGGGCATAAAAAAGACTGACACCAGACACAAGATGGTGTCATAATTTGTCATAATTTGTATATGGCAATTATGATTGATGTTTAATGTTCGTAAAATGGAAGATTGCTTGAAACCAGTTTGTGTTATTAATATGTCTTTGGTTATTAATAAACTGCGGCCAACAACGACCACTACTAATACCAGTTATTGTTGGCTGACATTATTTCCCACCATTGGCATCAGCAGAATGCGGGGGCCGGTAAGTATGTATGCTTGGGTCACCGCGGAATGGGCACATGCAAGGGTTATTGCAGAGGCCGCCGCACCCTCCCGTAAGGGTGGGGGAGGCTTGAAGGCCGGCGCCATAACCCTCGTGGTGCCACTAGCGGGGGTAAACTGGTTCTGGGCGCTTTGATGCGCCCAGGAACCAGCGGAAGCGGGGTGCGCACCAGCCACCCGACCGGAAGTGACCTGTTGACCTGAGCACCCCCAAAGGGCGCCCAATGGTCAACCTGGCTTTGTTTGAACCCCCCAATCAGGGGGACTCACCTGAGGCCGGCATGGAGGGCTCAGGAGGATTTAAGCGACGCCGCCTTCCAGCAGAAGCACAACGCCTTCGAGGAGCTGGGAGAACGGCGCGACAACAACAACGACTGAAGCCCACCCACCCACACCTAAGGAACAGCAAAGTCGCAGTGCTGGATAAGGGAAGGGGCGTTAGTGGAAATCCTACACTGGTTGGCTAAGAAAACACACCGGCGGGCGGTGTGTAAGAGGATGGCCACTCACTTTTGAATGCCGCACGGCAGGGTGACGTGGCGGCATAAAGGAGGGGAGTAACAGGAGGAGACGGCACTCGCGGCCCAGACCCGGCCGGACGGCAGGGCGCAAATGGTAGCGAGCTGGGGACCTAACTCCCGACAGGAAAGCTCCCCTCCGCAACACGCAGAAAGCGTGGGCAACCAACCACTGGAGCACCAATAGACTGGCAACAAACTGGTTTGTGTACAAGCCCCATTTTCGAACTAAGGAGGGCATAAAAAAGACTGACACCTGTTATCGCAAGATGGTGTCATAATTTGTATATGGCAATTATGATTGATGTTTAATGTTCGTAAAATGGAAGATTGCTTGAAACCAGTTTGTGTTATTAATATGTCTTTGGTTATTAATAAACTGCGGCCAACAACGACCACTACTAATACCAGTTATTGTTGGCTGACATTATTTCCCACCATTGGCAACAGCAGAATGCGGGGACCGGTAAGTATGTACTTGGGTCACCGCGGAATGGGCACATGCGAGGGTTATGACGGCCCTGTGCACGAACTTACATCACGTTGGGGGATTCCAACTCAGGGCAAAGCAAACAATAGCAAACCCTCAAGATGGGCTTAATATCTGCTACAAGAACTAGAACATCTAAATTTAAGAGCATTGAATTGCCGCTTTCCTGAGGATATTCCATCAGTTGCCACTTTTCACTTGTCAAAAACATCCTCCTATCTAGATTACACATTTGTAACACTAGCCATGTTTGATAAAATAGCAACCTTCAAAATAGGTGATATGGCCCAGATCGATCACCTTCCACAGGAAATGACGGTGAAAGCGAGGTCAGCTGCTACACTAGACATCTGGAACCCGATCGCTACTGAAGAAGTCTCTCATTTAATGCTTTTAAGGTGCAATGTTAACAATATTGAAGCTCTTTCAGCCTCTGCTAAAACTTTATTTGAGAGGGAAAAAGAAACTGGTATTACAATTGTAACAGCATGGGAAAACTTCATTAAGACCTTTAGTTATAACATTACAACTAGGACAGGGGCCAAATCAAGACATCCAGAAGACAAATTGACAAAAGTAAATTCCAGCCCGGAAACAAAGAGCCTCAAACGCACCATAAACCAAACCCTTTGACAATTGTGAAAAACACCAGGGAACCAGGAGCTGCAGTCGACCCTTAGACAAACGAAGGCACTACTTAGACAGCGGAAGTAGAGAAAAATAAGCCAAAAAAATGACGAAACATGGGCCAAATTATTGCACGATGCTAAGCAACACAATAGTGCCAAGTTCTGGCAAACAATTCATGAGATAGAGCGTCCGAACCACCAAAGAATCGGTTCTAATAAAGCAGAGGCCGACTCGGTTGATTACCTCTCCGCTCACTTTAATAATAAGGGAGCAGACATCGTGGCACTTGACATCGAATCCCCCAACAAGAGAAAAGCGATAAATTTGGTCAGCAGCACCAATATCCATAAGCAGCAGGGGATCCTGATGGCTGTGGATTCAGACCCCACAGACCCTACAGCGGAGGAAGGGTACGCCCCTACAGAAAAACAGATAAAAGGCCTAAATACCAAGGGTAGAGATATGGGAGCACCCGGCCCTAACGGGATCCCACCAAAAATGTATAAACATGATGCCTAATTTTGTCCACCATAAGCGTGGAAGGGTATACTCAGATGTGAGTTCCTTGCTCATTGCACCATCAGGATTCAAGCAAGCCGGGCCGAAGACGGCTGTAATGCCAGAAACCGGTCCCCGGAAGCTTGTTTCCTTCCCAGTATAAGAATTGGCTTGGTAGTTTGGTTTGCCCTGTTCCCATGATGCACTGGGACAGGGACAGACTAATTTGCATGTAGCCAGGTTCTGAGCTGGGATGGTGCAGTGAGCTAAAAAACGGTGATGGATCAAGCCCTGATCTGTTGACTGGGTAGGAGTATTCTGCTTAATTCAGAAACTCTGTCCATCACCACCCCCTTTTCTGAATCATTTTGTCCACCATAAGCGTGGAAGGGTATACTCAGATGTGAGTCCCTTGCTCATTGAACCATCAGGATTCAAGCAAGCCGGGCCGAAGACGGCTGTAATGCCAGAAACCGGTCCCCGGAAGCTTGTTTCCTTCCCAGTATAAGAATTGGCTTGGTAGTTTGGTTTACCCTGTTCCCATGATGCACTGGGACAGGGACAGACTAATTTGCATGTAGCCAGGTTCTGAGCTGGGATGGTGCAGTGAGCTAAAAAACGGTGATGGATCCAGCCCTGATCTGTTGACTGGGTAGGAGTATTATGCTTAATTCAGAAACTCTGTCCATCACCACCCCCTTTTCTGAATCATTACTTTTGGAGCAAGGCTCTACTACCAGTTTTCAAGAGCTTAAATACCACGGTCACCAATCCGGAATATTAGAAAAGATCTATTATTAGCCCAATTATCAAACAATGCAAAAGAAACGATCCAAATAACTACTGACTGATCACCCTCCTTGACGTAGACGCCAAATGCTACGCTGGTACAATCTTGGATGAGATAACATCCTGGGCTTCAGACTATTCCATCATCCCTATTAATCAAACCGGGTTCCGTAGTGGCCAAGGAACTAAAACAAACATACTGACTCTCACATTGCTAATGGATGCTGCCAAAACATCAAAAATGCCTCTCTTCCTGTGTTTTATTGACTATACAGCCGCTTTCGACCATGTCGACCGTTCCAAACTTTGGGAAAAACTTCATAATTGGGGTATACCAACCACTCTTTCGGATCGGCTAAAACAGCTGCACACAGACAAATGGATCAGTGTCAAACTAGGTGCAGGGTCACACATATCAAAACGTATCATGACCTAGAAGGTCTTCAAGCAGGGATGTGTCCTGGCCCGATCCTTTTTAATCTTTTTTGGCCGACCTGCCTGGGGAGTTGGATAGCTGCATATCCCATGCTCCTAAATTGGGAAACAAGCTAATGTCAAACTTGCTATATGCTGACGACCTGGTTTTAATCAGTAGAACACCAATTGGATTTCAGCATTTAATAAAGACGACAAGCAGTTTTTCTAAGCGGAACTCCCTCAAAATAAACCTCAAGAAGAGGAAAATTATGGCAGTCATCTATCACAAAAAGAAGACCAACAGCTGGTTCCTTGATGGCCAATGCTCGGACCAAGTACAAAGTTATAAATACTTGGGGATTCTAATGGATCTTAAAAGCACATTTAAACTCCAGCTTGAGTCCATCCAAAGAAAGGGGACCACCACGTATTTAGCCCTGAATTCACTGAAGAGACGACTCCCTGACCTCACGCTTGACCCTTTTTTACAGGTCTTGAGGGCCAAACTGATGCCAATATTGACATATTGGAGTGAGGCTCTAAAAGGTAAAGATGCAGCAGTTTTAGATGTCGTAATTGCTAACTATTATAGAGCAATTTTCCACCTCCCAAAATATGTCTCCCTGGCTCAAATCCGGTTAGAATTTGAGATTCAAAGACAAACGGTGGAAAGGAGGAGCGCCTACGTTAAAAGTTGGCATAAAATCCGAAGCGCTAAGGCAGGCTCTTTAAACTCCCACCTCTGGAAAGCCTTGGTCAACCAAGAAAAATGACCAGCCAGGGATTATCTGCTAAACTCAATTAAGTTACTGGGCCTCTCTGATCTCTGGGCTGTTCCAACGGATCATCTTTCTTTCAAAAAAGTAGTGCAAAAAACAACATCAATGCTATCTGTCCTAGAAGACAAAACAATCCTCACTAACAAGGTGCATGGCTGGATAGTGCTCAGTGACTATGTAAGGCTAAAACACCAAGCCAACTTGAGTGCCGGAATCAAGATAAGCAAGAAGGAAAACTTTTTAAGGTTGCGATTGGGGGTATTTGTGATTAAACCCCATCTTCCACCATGGGAAAGGAAAGGAGGGACTCGGACCTGTCGCCTATGTGGAAGTGGGAAGAAAGACATCATTCACGTCATGCGCAACTGACCCAATTTAAAGGACATAAGATGCACATTGTTGAGCCCTTTTTTCAGGTATTATGGCATCCGGTCCTGCAGGCAGGCAGTGAAGCTTTGCTTTAATCCCATTGACGTTCAACTCAACTTTCGGCTAACAAAAATATTTGAGACAGTAACAAAGAGACTTAAAACCTTGTTGTTATCCGAAATAGGGTCACATGCTTTACAAGTACAATATTGACTTAATACCTTGTTTTAGTTGTATCCGTATTTTAATCACAAAATCTTTAACTTGGACAGTGGACTTGACTAAGCAGGGCCATTCGATCTGAGAAGTTGTAGTCACTGACAGATAGCACTACATGAGATCCAAGAGTCTATGAGAATCTTTTTAAAACAGCCTTTTGTACAAATCAGGAATATGTAATTGATGATCATTTTACATTATGCGGCTTTTAACTGTTTTAATTGCATTTAATTGTGTACAATGTGAGTATTTTTTGTTATGCATTTGCAAAGATTTTAACTAATCAAGCAAAATAAATCTTATCTTATCTTATCTTATCTTATCTTATCTTATCTTATCCCTGCTTTAGCTATACAAAATCCTCAAACAGTAACCTTCAGCACCTCCCAAAAAGTGGCTAAGAAGGGAATGGAATCTGTGTTGAGCCTTAGGAATAATCCTAGCGACTCCCCCATTTCAGCCTTAAACAACATGTCCAAGAGCGTTGTGGGCTATCAATACCACACCTTGGGCTGGGGCGACATACCAGGGGTCAGCTGCATTAGCACTGGGAAGTGATCAGAGTAAGTGTGCGTTAGGTGATGTGTGGACAGGGCATGTATCGCTATGTCTTGAGAGGTGAGCCACAAGTCTACCTAGACCAATTGTTATGTACGGCCGAGTGGAACGTCCCTTCCTTTTTCATGGGGTGATGATGCTGCCAGAAATTTACCAGCAGGTTGTCGGCTATTGTTTGCTGGAGTTGGCGTTGTGCTTTGGTGTAGTGATGTGGCAAGGGGTGTGCGCGATCGCATGGTGGGTGGAGCATTAGGTTAAAATCTCCCTCCATATGAGGTGAGTCAAGCCTATGCTCACTATTTGTGCCCATAATTTAATTAAGTAATCCTCTTCATCCACATTGGGCCCATAGCTGCATATTAATGTGACTGATGCCGATGCCAGCCTGCTCCAAGTCATGCAGAACCTTCCCTGCAGGCCTAGAATGGAGCCCTCTTCTTTATAAGGCACAGTATTTTAATTAGACTACCTGTGTCTCTCGAGTAGACTGAGTACGATGAAAAGTATCTGTGGGAGGTCCACCTAGTTGCGAACTGAGGCTGCTTCGTAGGGAGGGTGTGTGTTTCCTGCAACATAGCTATGCTTACATAATGCCTGTTCAAGTAGGCCAATATGTGTTGTTTATTTCTGGGGTCACCAAGCCCTCTAACATTCCAAGTTAGGAGTCCCACTTGCACAGTAGGGTTAGCTCGTTGTCCATCACCTGCCATCTACTAGTGCTGAGGGAGTATATATGTCCTGCAGACATGCTTCTATGTCTAAGTGTTTTCTGTAGATTTGTAGACAAAAAGCTATTGAAATCCTAGCAATGCCCTCTTTGGTACCCCAAGATTCCCCCCACAGCGGCGACCCCAACTTGCCAAGTGCCGTCCCACCCAACGGCATCGGTGTATAGTGTTGTGTTAGCATGTAGGCGCTTACAATGTGAAGACCGGAGTGGGTCTGAGTCACTGGTTTGCTGGCGAACCACAAATTCAACATTTCCACATCAAAGTAAAACATTCCCCACTAACGGAGGAAAGTGGAACTCCCTTGAAGCTGTGTGTCCTAGGGGGCGTTGCAGCACCTCCTGCACGGATGTGACATACAGAACGGGGCCCTGGAATGCATGCCTAATGTTTAGTAAGTTTCTCACTGTCTTTAGTCAATCTGGTGATGGGTCGGAAGGCCATATAGTGAAGACCTAGAGTGTTACCTGCCAGTAGAGCTGGCACCTGTGCAGACAGGTCCGAGAGCAAGCCTGCTATGGGTGTCCATCTAGACCCTGTTGATTGCTCTCAGTCCTTATCATGGTGCTTAGGGTCTTCTCTACTGCCTGGAGAGAAGCGCTCTACTCCCTTGGCAGCCTGCACCATTGTTTTGAAGAGTTACGCTGCCTTTTGTGGTGTGTTGCAGATGTGGTGCTTGCCTTTGTAGGTGAGCCACAGACTAGCGGGGTTGAGCATGGCATACCCCACTCCCACTTGCTGTAACTTTTTCTTGATTGGCAAATATTTTTTCCACACTTCTTGGACATTGAGCTTTAAGTCAGGATATAATGATATGGCATTGTTCTCAAATAATACATCTTTCAGTTCACTTTGCTTTGCCGAGAGCCATATCGCGGTCTCTATAATTAAGAAATCTTGCGACTATCGGCCAGATTCATGAACCTCAATTTCGCTCGCAACGGGCCAGATTCTCAGAATCTGGCCCTTTGCGAGCGCAATTTTTGCATTTGGGATTCATCATCCCAAATGCAAAAATCGGTAAGAGCGAAGTCGCTAATTAGCGTGGAATTACATTTAAGGAATCTCTATTTGAGATTCCTTAAATGCAATTCATCATCCATTTTCAAATTGCGAAATCGCAATTTCGGGCCGCTATTTACCGCGAGGTCAAACCTCGTGGTAAATAACAAAAACTTTGAAAAATGCTTTTAAAAGCATTTTTCTAAGTTGCATGTTGCACACACACATGTCCTTTGGACATGTGTGTGCGCAACACCAATGTAGTTTACCTTTCAGGGGTGCTACAGGGTGTCCTTTGGACACCCCAAGCACCCTTGAAATCGCATCCTTATTTGCGATTAGCAAATTGCTAATCACAAATAAGGAATGAATCCCCATTCATTCCTATGGGCCTTTAGGAATGAATGGGGAATTATTCCTTATTTGCGATTAGCAATTAGCTAATCGCAAATAAGGAACCTGTAGGAATCGCAAAAAATATTGCGATTCCTACATGAATCCCGTTTTGCGAGTCTGGAATAGCGATTCCTTATTAATCGCTATTTCAGACTCGCAAAACTTCACTATGATGAATCAGGCTGTATGTGTCTGGGAGGCGCTTCTGGTGGAGGCATTAATGCCAGTGTTCGATGTGCCTATTCCACAATAAGCAGTCTGAAGCAGGCCTCCTGGCCAAAACAGGTGGTGAGCAGTCTCTTCTACATAGCCTTCCAGCCGTCCTGTGTTGGTTGTCTTGGGAATGCCGGTATTGTGGGTGTTATTCCGCCTCGAGCAGTCTTTGATGTCTTCATTCTTCGCCGGGATTACTTTGAGCAGTTTGTCCATGTCTGTAATTTGCCCTACTGCCTGCGTGTGGTCATCCTCGAAAGTAGAGATTCGCGTTTCCGCCTCTTTTATTCTGCCATCCTGTTTCTCAAGCTTTTGGGTGACCTGGTCCATTCTGGCACACATTGAGTCCTTTATCCCTTCGATGGACGCAAGGACGTTTTTCATTGTGAGAAGTGAACAGTAGCACCTTCAAGAGAACATCGTCAGGGCTCTGGCCCACCTGACCAGTTCTGCGGGTGTTGAACATAAGCATGCCTGTTTTCCATCCAGTTTTCCCATTGCCCCATCTGTTTAGGCAGGTGCACTGGTGAGTTTTTGACGTTTCATAGTTTGCTTCAGCTCGTGTCATATCGGATGTCTGACTGAGAGCATTCTCTTCCTAGGCTGGGCGTTGCGCCTCTGTTCTTAGCAGTGGGGGCCCCATGAAACAGCGCAGTCTGTTATTCAGGTGTACTTTGGCTCATTCCACCACCACGTCTTGCCCCCAGCCACCCGTCCCAGGTTGACTCCTCAGAGATACGGCAGTGGTGGCAAAGAGCCCTGTAATGTCCTTGATGTGAGCTTGGGCAGTCTGGCGAAGACTACATGCTCCTCACTGTGCAGGGCTGACTGTTGCAGGGTTGTGCATTTGTACCGTGTTGGAGTGGGGCGGGTGGCGTTGTCTAAAATGTGGGTTGTGAAGGCCCGCTCCTGTTCGGCACCACTTCACTGTGGGCAATATGGCGCTTCTATGCCTGGGACGCCTGATCTTTAGTTGGGTTTGGGCTGCAGCATGAGCTAGGTGGATGGTGCGGCACATGGAGGAGTCCCGGACCAGGGCCTGGGCTGCGTACTACTCCCTACCGCCACCATCCAGAAAGAGTGTCAGGGTGCTCAGGTTGGTATGTTGCGGCCGCCAGAAGAAATACCTGTACAAATGAGGCCACCTGCAGTCACCAGGTGAGTTGTGGTAGTAGATCGCGGGCTCGCAGCACTGTGTCGCAGGATGGAAGCTTATCCCTGCAGGGTGTCGCCGCGACCCTCTGCTCCGCAGGGTGTACTTGATGCCATTCGCCCTAGCAGGCCGCGGTTAGTGGCGCTCTGTCAATTAACAGCAAAGGTATTTACTATGGTGTAGTGGGCCGTGATCCCTCGCCTGGCTTGGAGTTCGCTCGCTCCCGTGCTATCACCCAGACCTGTGCAGCTTTCTTTGCAGTCTGTCGCCTGCTGTCCAGCAGAGAGCGTGTGTGTCTCCAGGCAACACCTAGCTTGCGCAGTACCTGGCTCCTTGGCAGATTTTGGGATTTGACCCCAGCTGGGGCTCAGCAGAATTGTGCACCACTCGTTGCAGGTCCAGACCCCTGGCCCCGTGCAGGGCTGCCCAGTGCATGGGTTCCCCCTGGGCGGCACGCAGTCCACAGGTGCAGGGGTGGCCCCCGGTTACACGGTCTCTGCAGTGGCACAGTCACCTCACTCGGATGTCTGCAGGTGTGCGTGGGGTTGTTACAGTTAAGTCCCGGCAGTCCCATGCTGGTGCCGTCTCACGGTCTCTGTCGGGGGGGGCGAGCCCTCACCTCCCTCGGCCTGTAGCACCGCGCCTCATAGGCTGCAAAATTGCACAGTGCCCAGCTGGTCCACCACTGTCTCTGACTCATTTCTAAAGGGTGGTGCACTCCCGCTCACCCTCCGCTGTATGTTGGGGCAGAGTACAGTTAGATTACCCCACAGGTTTAGGATGATTTATGGATGTTTCTCCAGGGCTGACGGAACCTCACTACAGTGCGGCCATCTTGTTAGCCTGCCCTCTAGTGCCCCCAAATTATCAAAAAATATATGAATAGGTTATAGTGTAAATACTTGCACGACTATACTTATACAAAACTAAAACAATAGGACAAATACAACACTTATTTTAAAAAAGAAGGTTAAAATAAATGTAGGCAAAATATTTGTAAAGACACTTTTAAAGTCTACATATAGATAATCCAAATACAGATCCCAAAAAAATGCTATTTGAAATAATTGTGGTTGAAATTGCAAAAAACAACCATTTAATTTAAGTGCAACAATATAAATTGTAGGTTTCTAGTGGGGATATGGTGTGGTGCAAGTTTTTGTAAATATGGTGAGCCTATAATTCAGTGATTGAAGAAAAGTGACTTAAATTTAAGCTAGCAAATACCCGTGAGCTAAACCACAATATGATGATAGACAAGTTACAGGCCATGAGCATGGGAATCTTAAAGATAGGAAATTGTTTGAGGTATTTGGTTGCGAGAACATTCAAGACAGTTTTGCAGTTCTTACACAATAACGTCAAAACATAGGTACATGGCCAAGAGGTTAAAATCTTGAAAGAAGATAGCAGGAGGTATAATTGGTTGAAGGAAGGGAAGATAGTGTTGGAAAAGAATTAAGATTCAAATGCTCCATAGTGCTGTAGCACTGCCCATGCACACTGCACTCTTTCCATAGCAAATCTCTACATGCCAAACGTATATATATATATATATATATATATATATATATATATATATATATATATATATATATATATATATACCTACTGGCGGTCGCCAGTAGGTATATATAGTTAGGATTTTTTCTCTATGGGATTTTTGAAAATTCTATGTCTAATAACTTTGGCGTTTGTTGACGGAATTGGCTGAAATTTTCAGGAAAATGGAACATTTTGTTTCTGAGCAGCCCCTGACAATTTGGGGCGGTTTCATCAAGGGGGGCCCGAGAAAAAAGGGGTGTCCCAAAACGCGTTTTTCCCATGTTAATTTCCATAGGGCGGTTGGCCTCACTTTTAGCTCGAACGGCTGAATGGATTTGCACGAAACTTGGCAAAATTGTAGGGACTGTTAGCTTGATGTGCCTTTGCTAGGTCTCAATATATGTGCTCCAGTGGATTTTGAGTAATTTAGGTTAAAAAAAAGATATATATCTGGGCGGAGCCTAACCACACATCTGATCTGATTGGCTGTCAGCACTTCATCCAAGAAGTGTTGGTAGCCATCTTGGGACCAATATACATGATAGCACCTCATTAAAAAGCATTGTAGTTAATAGAGGGTTTTAGGACTTTAGTTACATTATAAATCATTTGTTGATGGTACCATACTCGTTTTAGGAATTGTGGTGGGTTCTAAGGTGATTTTACCATGTGAAAAAACCTTCTGCTGTGATATCATGAATATTGTTTGAAAGAAAACTAATATCTTATGATTTTCCCACAGTGGTTTGGAAGGGGATCTATAAGCTAAACTGAAAGCATATTTTCTGTAAATTCACATTATCTTTCTCAGTCATGTGAAAATGAAGTCTGACATTCTCAGTAAAACATGTACATCCAACAAGGACAGAGACTGTCAGTTGATTCCTTTGTGTTCTACTGCAGCCTCCTAGAGTGTTCTAAAGAACAACTAGAGCGCTAACAGTCCTACTTATTACAAAGGTATGGCACACCTGAAGCCATCTTGATTGGAATAAAGTGGTAACTCCTAAAACATTTAATTTAAAAAGAAACAACATGAGGGGGTATATTTTGCCATAGAAAGTATGATTAGTGCTGCAGAATGAAAAATTAGGGCACATTTTGAGTGACTTCTCAAATCCTTTTCTATTTCATTAAAACATTCTGACATGCAGTCTCCCAAAATGGCCACCAGAGACAAAAGAGCCCAAATGTAGCCCAAATATCACCCAGATGTAGCCCAAGTATAGCCCAATGACAGAATGTCCCAGAGTGTTCTAAAGAACAACTAGAGCGCTAACAGTCCTACTTATTACAAAGGTATGGCACACCTGAAGCCATCTTGATTGGAATAAAGTGGTAACTCTTAAAACATTTAATTTAAAAAGAAACAACATGAGGGGGTATATTTTGCCATAGAAAGTATGATTAGTGCTGCAGAATGAAAAATTAGGGCACATTTTGAGTGACTTCTCAAATCCTTTTCTATTTCATTAAAACATTCTGACATGCAGTCTCCCAAAATGGCCACCAGAGACAAAAGAGCCCAAATGTAGCCCAAATATCACCCAGATGTAGCCCAAGTATAGCCCAATGACAGAATGTCCCAGAGTGTTCTAAAGAACAACTAGAGCGCTAACAGTCCTACTTATTACAAAGGTATAGCACACCTGGAGCCATCGTGATGGGAATAAAGTGGTAACTCTTAAAACATTTATGGGCAGATTTATGAAGGGCTTGCGCCACGTTTACGCCGCCGTTGCGTGACGCAACGGCGCGGAAACGTGGCGCATCCCTGCACCCTATTTACAACGTGATGCACCTAGGAGATGCGTCACGCTGTACAGCACTGCGCCATGAGGAGGCGTTCCTGCGCAGGGGGGGCGTTCCTGCGCAGGAACGCCTCCTGAAAGTGGCTGAGTGAAATCTATAAGATTTCACTCAGTCACTTTCAGGGCAATGCTGCGTCAAAACCCTGCGCCTGCTTGAAGCAGGCGTAAGGCTTGAGGCAGCATTGAAAGAATAGGCCCCCCCAGAGCATTGCTGGAGCTGCGTCACGCTTGCGACGCAACTCCAGCAATGCGTCACTTTTACGGCACAGATGCGTGACGCATCTGTGCCGTTTTTGCCCCATGGTGCGCCGCATCATAAATGCGGCGCACCATGGGTGGCGTAGCTGTGGCACACTATGGCGCATGTTAACTGGCGCATCCCTCGGGATGCGCCAGTTAACATAAATCTGCCCCTTAATTTAAAAAGGAACAAAATGAGGGGGTATAATATGCAATAGAAGGTATTATTAGTGCTGCAGAAAGAAAAATTAGGGCACATTTTGAGTGACTTTTCAAATCCTGTTCTATTTCATTAAAAAATTCTGACATGCAGTCTCCCAAAATGGCCACCAGAGACAAAAGAGCCCAAATGTAGCCCAAATATCACCCAGATGTAGCCCAAGTATCGCCCAATGACAGAATGTCCCAGAATGTTCTAAAGAACAACTAGAGCGCTAACAGTCCTACTTATTACAAAGGTATAGCACATCGGAAGCCATCTTGATTGGAATAAAGTGGTAACTCTTAAAACATTTAATTTAAAAAGGAACAAAATGAGGGGGTATAGTTTGCCATATGAATTATGATTAGTGCTGCAGAAAGAAAAATTAGGGCACATTTTGAGTGACTTCTCAAACCCTCTTCAATTTCATTAAAAAATTCTGACATACAGTCTCCCAAGATGGCCACCAGAGACAAAAGAGCCTAAATGTAGCCCAAATATCACCCAGATGTACCCCAAGTATAGCCCAATGACAGAATGTCCCAGAGTGTTCTAAAGAACAACTAGAGCGCTAACAGTCTTACTTATGACAAAAGTATGGCACACCAGAAGCCATCTTGATTGGAATGAAGTGGTAAGTTTGAAAACACTCAATTTAAAAAGGAACAACATGAGGGGGTTAATTTTGCCATAGAAAGTATGATTAGTGCTTCAGAAAGAAAAATTAGGGATCATTTTGAGTGACTTCTCAAATCCTCTTCTATTTCATTAAAAAAATTCTGACATGCAGACTGAAACATGCACTTTGAATACCAGCAGCAGACGTCCCTGGTGAGCAGTAGCTTTACTACAGTGATCTAATGTGCAACTAGAGTGCTAACATTCAGAATTTATGGCAAATGTGTGACACATCTGAATGCCTTCTTGATGGAACCAAAGTAAACAAGCATTGAAAATGCAATAGATCTCGCCCTCGTTTAAGTTAAAGCCATTCTGTTTGTAATGAGGTGGCTTTTTAGCTTTGCTTTTATTAGTGTTTTTTCAACTTTCATGTAAATAACATGCATCTGTATGCATATAAGTATATGTATGCATGCATTTATGCTTGTATTTATATAGATATACAGATGATATATGTTTATATATGTATGTATATATATATATATTCACTGAAAAAACCATAGGTTATAGACCATATATAGTTAGGAATTAGCATTTACAAAACCTTGAAAATTCACTGAAAAAACCATAGGTTATAGACCATATATAGTTAGGAATTAGCATTTACAAAACCTTGAAAATTCACTGAAAAAACCATAGGTTATAGACCATATATAGTTAGGAATTCGCATTTACAAAACCTTATTTTACTCACACAAAACCATTGAAATTCCATATATAGTTAGTTGCACTAACTATATATCGCGCACCCGCAATCCACTGCTGATGATGTCACATATTACATCATTCATGACATGGTCAGTGACATCACTGATGACATCACTGATGACATCTCAAATGACATCACTGATGACATCACTGATGACAACATCCAGTGACTGTATGTTTCTGTAAAGTTAAAATATGTCTTACATATTGAAGAATGAGTGGATGTATAAGTGTCTGGATGAAGGATTTAGTAGGTGCATGACTGACTGTATGAGTGAGTGATTAAATGTGTCTCACTGAGTGCATGGGTTAGTGACTAAACTGTCTTAATTTGTGCATCATTATGTCTGTTGTTCTGTAAACTGTTGCATGTGTTGATAAGTAGCTATATGAGTAACTATATGGGTTATTGATTGGTAGCCCAAGTATTTGTATGGGAGACTGAGTGTGTGTGGGTGGCTGGGAGGTGTATGACTCTGTGCATAGATGTGTGAGCAGTTGATTCACTAGATGTATGGTTTCAAAAGTGCATGTGGAAACAGCTGTATGGGCGGTTGACTGTGTGCATGAGTGTATTGGTGAGTGAATGGATATCTCAGTGCTACATGTCAAAGTAAGTACATATGTAAAACACAGTACATGTGAGAGTTGACATATATAAATAACTGTGCATAAAAGCCAGTGAATGTGTGAGTGGCTGTATGGATCATTGTGAACTTGTATCAGGGATTGTATAAGAGAGTAAATATGTGTTAGTATATGTTTGAATAAGTAAAGTTTGTATAACTGTATAGTTGAGGAAATGGAGGTGTGATTGATTCTTTGCATGACTGACTAGGTGTGTGAGTAACTCCATGGATGAGTGACAGTCTGTGAGTGTCTGTTTACACTGATTGTATCTAAGGTTATATTAGAGTCTGAAGAGGTTCATCGTATTATCACATGAATGATATCATCAGTGATGTGATCAGTAATGTCAAATGAGATGTCATCAGTGATGTCATCAGTGATGTCATTTGAGATGTCATCAGTGATGTCATTTGAGATGTCATCAGTGATGTCATCAGTGATATCACTGACCATGTCATGAATGATGTAATATGTGACATCATCAGCAGTGGATTGCGGGTGCGCGATATATAGTTAGTGCAACTAACTATATATGGAATTTCAATGGTTTTGTGTGAGTAAAATAAGGTTTTGTAAATGCGAATTCCTAACTATATATGGTCTATAACCTATGGTTTTTTCAGTAAATATATATATATATAAAACAATGACAACTTTGTTTACTTGGTAATCAAAGTGCCACTTTTAGAGCTAAAATATTCTTAATCTGATATGGTTTTTAAACAAGTTTGCTTTTAATCTTCCCTGTATCCCAATAAAAGTAAACATCGACAGTAGTTTTCTCTTTTGTATGCTTTGAAACCTCTTCCACCCGAAAGCTGTTATGCCTCACCAGAAAAGTGTTCAAAGTACTATTTTTTTATGTAACACCGAAGTCCACTGCATACATGAAAAACTGTGTTTGTATGACAAGCATTGGTGGTAAAAGTAGTCGACCTCACTAAAAACAGGGACAAAACATAGGACCGCAAATCCCCCTGGTGCTGTGGTTCAGGGGCCTCCATTTGCAGAAAAGGAACTCTTTCACAGGATGTATGACTCAACTGCTCAGCTCACAATCATAGCAGGGCTAGGTTAATTCCATGCTTCTATTTCTCAAAGGAATGTGGAGGGCCCCTCATAGTTGAGGTTTTCTGGAAGGTACCATTTTCGAGGTGAGGCCTTCTAACTATCTGCACTATGTCCTTGGGTGTAGTTCAGGATCCTCATACCACAGCATTTGTTTTACTTTCTCAGCCACTGCATTCACCTGAGAAGGAGAGGGCATGGAAGAACACAGAAATCTAAAGGCTGACTGAAGATTATAAAATATTTAAGGTTGATAGCAAAACAGCTCCGATTACAATACGCTTTGTAAAGCAAAAATGATGTTTAAATACACTATTTAATCCTGTGATCAATAGGAAGCTGTTAAGTGTGCACTACAAGATCTCAGTTGTGGAGCTCAAAACAGGCACTTTCAACATTAAAAGCCACATGCGCGTGATGGTACTTTGAAAATAATCAATGCTTGGTAATGCAGTTTAATTGTCAACATTAAGGATCAAGGATTGTCTGGCATATTTCATGGAGTAATTAAGTTCAGATATCTGCCAAATGACCCGATATCATATTTGGCATCTTCAACAAGTCCTAGTTTTTTAGCCAATATTATGCGAACATGAGCCTAATAATCTGTGTTTCCAGAGTGTTTTGCATTAAAAAGCAAGAATGGCTGAAGGTGTCAAATCTGGCATGGACAACTTAAGCAATCAATCAGGAGTTTATATAGCATGGCTACTCACCCCGGAGGGTCTCAAGGTGCTGAGGGAGGGGATTGCTGATCCATCTGGGCATGGAGGATCAGCAGTTGAAGAGCCAGGCCTTGAGTTTCTTCCTGAATTGGTTCAGTGACAGAGATTGCCTGAAGTGGAGGGGCAGGGTGTTGTAAGTCCTGGTGGTGAGGTAGGAGAAGGATCTTCCTCCATTTCTGGTCCTGTGAATAGGTGGGAACATGGCCAGGGCAAGTTGGGTGGAGCGAAGTTTTCTAGTGGGTATGTGGAATGAGCGGTTGTGGTTCATACATGCTGATCCTACATCATGTATATAAATAGACAATGGTTTAACAGCTGTCCAACAGGATCACAACAGAATAGTGAAAGCGTTTAGTAAATTCACGCTAAGGAGCAAAATACATCGGGGATTTAAACAGTATTCATTTATTTGTAATTTAAGTACTCGTAAAAAGGTTCCAGGTGCTCACAAAAGTGACAGTGTGCAGGACGTGACATAAGTGACCAAAGTGAAACAAGACATCACAAGATAACAAGGTAAATCCACATAAATATATACACTAAAACAAAGGAATTTTCTTGTACTGGTCGACGACGTTTCGATCTATATGAATCTAGATCATCATCAGGACGGAAAAGGAGCTTCCTGAAATCAGAATTCTTCTGACTCGTGGTCAGATTATGTACTGTTCTTCATCAATAATTTACATTAACTGTAGGGATTCAGCAAAAAGCATGGTGAAAAGAGCTATACTCAGTGGGTAAGCGACTTGATACCAGTTAAAAGGAGATTTAGCAGCCTACATAACGATTAAATCGTATTTGGATGCTTGATGCCACCTTATTTTTGCAACTTAAGAATCGAATCTAATTAGAGAGCTGAGTCTCTTCAAGTTTACACGTAGCACTACCCTAGTGGTAGGTGCTGGAGATCGATTATTGTCGACTTTGAGAGAGAGTGAGAGATGACGATTGAGGTTCCTCTTATAACAGGCGATGTGAGACAGCTTTTTGCTGAATCCCTACAGTTAATGTAAATTATTGATGAAGAACAGTACATATTCTGAGCACCTGGAACCTTTTTACGAGTACTTAAAATACAAATAAATGAATACTGTTTAAATCCCCTATGTATTTTACTCCTTAGCGTGAATTTACTAAACGCTTTCACTATTCTGTTGTGATCCTGTTGGACAGCTGTTGAACCATTGTCTATTTATATACATTTGCTCACCCCAGGTTCGATTTATGGGGTACCCTTGTTCTTAGAACTACTGATCCTACATCATGGACAGCTCTGTAGGCATGTGCGAGATGCTTGAAGGTGATCCTCTTGTTGACTAGGAGCCAGTGGAGTTGTTGAAGGTATACTGTTATGTGGCTATGGCAGGGATGTCTAGGACCAGTCTGACTGTGGCGTTTTGAACTTTTTGAAGTTTCCTGTGCTGTTTCTGGGTGACTCTGGTATTGAGTGAGTTACCGTAGTTGAGTCCGCTGGTGATGAGTGCTTGAGAGAATGTCTTTCTGGATTCTGTGGGGATCCATCTGAATGTCTTTTGAAGCATGCAGAGTGTGAGGAACCAAGAGGTGGATACAGCTTTGATCTTGAACTTCATTATGAGTGAGGAGTCCAGTATGATGCCAAGGTTATGTGCATGGTCCGTGGGGATCCCAGTGCAGCGGGTCAGCAGGAGTTGTCCCAGCATGAGGGTCCAGATCCCAGGATGAGTACTATGGTCTTGTCTGAGTTGAGCTTGTGGCAGATATCTTTTATCCAGGTGGCAACGGCCTTCATCCCACTGTGAAAGTTGATTATATCGGGTGTGGGTTTGTTGAAGGAGAGTATCAGCTGAGTGTTATCAGCATAAGAGACAATGTTAAGTCTGTGGTTTCTGACAATAGCCGTGAGGGTAATCATGTAGAGGTTGAAAAGGGGGGCTTAGGGAGGATCCCTGGGGCACTCTACAGATGATCCCTGTATGTTCTGAGAGGAACAGAGGTTTTCTGACTCACTGTGTTCGGTTGTAAGGACGGAGTAGATCCAGCCCAGGGCTTTGTCACGATTGCTGGCATTGTGGAGTCTCATAATTTTTGAGGCAGGGGGAGAAGGTATCAAAGATGGCCAAGAGGTCCAGTAGGATGAGGGCTGCTGTTTTGCCTCGGTCAAGGAGAGAGTGGATGTGGTCAGTGGCAGCAAGGAGTGCCTTTCCCTGAGTTGTGGTTGCTTCAGAAGCCAGATTGGGAGATGTCCATGATGTGGGTCTCTTCAATGAACTCATAGAGTTGGGTGTTGATTGTCTTCTTGGTGACGCTTAACAATGCACATCCTTCTAAAGAAAGGAATGGTGGGCTGCTTCTTGTGCTAAATTTGTTTTGTGTAAGACATTCTGTACAGCTGTTTTCTGTTCTATACCTGTTTTATGAGAACTAGGTGTAACTCAGGGTATGTGGTCGCTGGAAAGAAAAGCTGTTGAAATGTTACCCACAAGCTGGTAAAACATCCCTGCACAGCACAGTTATGAATTTGTTATTTCTGAAGATTAACCCAACATTGAGTGGGGTGCTATACCGGTATGGCAAACTGGGTCATATTTATCTCAGAGCATACTCTTCTATGTATTGGGGAACTACCTTGGCTGAAGAACTGTCTGCCAAGTACTTTTGTATTCATCATTTGATAGGGTGTTATGTACTGACCATGGTGGAAGTAAAAGATAAGTAAGATTAAGGGAAATAAGAGAAGAAAACTAAGATGGGGTCATAGATGAACAATAAAGTGTAGGTAAAGAAAAAACATTAGATGAAAAGAAAAGAAGGAAAATTTGAATGGCATGGTAAGGAAAAGATGAGAAAAAATAAAAGGCAGAGAATATAAAGAAGGAGTAGCACTATATGAGAAAGAAACAAAGCAGACCTTGTAAAAAAATGTGTAGCAACAAAATAAAAGAAAATTATTAAGAGGCTACAATATTAGCTTATGGGGAACAAAGAAATAAATACGCTAACAAGAGAAAAAGGTGAAAGAGACCAATAGAAATGAATGAAATTGAACAGAATGGAAGGAAAGTTAGAGGGAAAGACATAAATAAACAATCGTTAACAAAGAAAACAAAAGAAATGGTGGATATGTACGAAAAATGGAGAGGGACCTAGAGGATCAAGAGAATGGGTACGAGAAAGGTAGGAGAACCGGACAAAGAGCCAAGAGATGATGTCCAAGAAAGGTAAACAAATAAAGAGCAAGGGGCAGATAGTGAAGGAGCGAGTGAAATGCAGCTATTCTTTTTAAAGAGGACAAGACAGTGGGAGAGTGAACAGTAACACAACAAGATGAACTGAAAGATTGAATGAGAGATTGAAGAGTGATGGCACAGGAGTGACGCATGGAATGAAAAGATACCTGTGTGAATGAAGAGCCTGAAATAGTAGAAAGAAACTTGATTAAATAAAGAAAGAGTCAAAGGGAAAATATTAAAGTATCACATGATAGAGGAAAACATGAAAATGAATGAGTGTGTTTCGCGAGAGAGAACCGATAGATATAGTGGTCTTAGAGAATACGTAGATTTGGAAGTGAGTAGAAAAACTTGGAGAAAACTGGAGCGATAGAGTTGAGTAGATTAGAGTGGTGTAGATATTGAGAATGACAAAGAACTATAATGGTAGAGAATGTGAATAAGATTAACTGGAGAGGGATACTAAAGAGATTTAGAATATGCCAAAGATACAGAAGAATGTTCAAGATAGTATGGAAAAGAGTTTAAGATATGCAGGGTACTGGACAATGAGGCTGATTATAAGAGATGTAGAGGTGAGTAGAAGAGCTAGAAGTGAGTGAGTGAGTGCGTGACAGACAGCGATAGGTGTGAAAAAGTAAACTAAAAGTGGGAAAACTGGAGATAAGAGCAAATCTTAAGAGAAAGGAAAACACATCAAAGAGGTAGAGGTACAAGTTAAACCACAAGACAGAGGCAAGAGAGACCATCCGAGGTCAGAGAATGACAGAACATGGCATAGACGTGTTAGAGTGAGGGTTGTGTATTTGAAGATAAACAGAAGGAAACAGATGTAACTGTGCAAACACAGAGGTAAAAGACACAGCCTGAAAGTAAGACAGGATGGGGAAATAAAACTAGTACATTTTAAAATAGGTATGATAAAAGAAGATTTAGAGCTGGGACCAGGGCTAACATGTGAGGTGATGAGAAGATAGCAGTGAAGGTGAGAGATGTACTGTGGTAGAGTTGTTGGTGAGAAAATGAGTAGTATAGGAGTGAATGAACGGGAGATTGACCGGCAGGATTGTGAGATAGATATGAGGGCTACACAGTGTGGGATTGATATAAAGGAATAGTAGTGATAAAACCTTTACAAAGTGCATTAGTGCAGTGAAAATATATTTTGCACAGAGGAAGCACTACTGAACATTGGGATGTTTTAGGTGTGTATAGCTCTATCTGTGTCTGTTCCAGGGGCACTCAACACTTCACCTGAGATTGCTCCTCTATGTAGGTGTATATGTGTTATGTTATAAGTTCTCTTAAAGTGGTGGCTGCCCCAGCACCGGGGCGTCCCAGCACTAAAACTGACAGGAACATGCAGGAAAAGATTTCACCTAAAGGTCAGAGAAAAGCCACGTTTTGATCATTTTTATGAAAGCCCAGTGGTCTTGCATGCTCTGAGCAGCTAGAGGAATAGAATTCCATAGGATGGGTGCCATAGTCCTGAAAGAGCGCCCACCTGTTCTTACCCTGCACACCTGGGCGCACAGGCACGATGCAGATCCGAGGAGCAGAGGGATCGAGCCGGAACATACGGTGAGCACAGCCTGTTCAAAATTTGTGGACCTTGGTCATGCAAGATCTTGTGTGTGGTACAGAGTCTCAATATAGACTCTCTGTTCTATCTGAAGCCAGTGAAGTTGGTGAAGGTCTGAGGCATAGTAGTGCTTAGGTAGTGCAAAAAGCATACAGGCAGACGCATTCTGCGCCCTTTGTCAAATATTTCATGCTGACCAAAATTCTGAGCTTAGACTCACTGTTGTCCAGTAGAAGCAATAAACAAAGCACAGTTTGCTTTAAACAGCTCCTGCCGCAATCTGAGAAAACCCCCACTAAGTTAAACTTCTGTATGGTGTAAATAATGTAGTTGAAACTCTAATCTTCAGCGCTGTCCTCAGCTAAAAGCCATTCTAATGTACTCTTCCGACATTGCACTGAGCCATGTTAAGTACAATACATTCATTGGGGCAAAGTGTAAGACCATCTGTGGAATATTGGGGTGAAACTCAGATTCATGCTGTCATATGTGACAGAATGGACACAGAGGCTGCTGGTTCTTGTAAGATCTATAACACAAGAGTAATGTATAAATGTTCCTAGCCAGGATATTTCAACAGCACCTCCCACACAGTGGACATCTATTTTTCAACTGGGGAACATCTTAAGTTGCAAGGCTTTTGGGACATTGACTAATATGTTAATACCAACATCCCAGGATATTTGACCAGGACTGTAGAATATTCATGCAAGTCAGACGTATATTGGAAGTACTCTGACTTAGGATGGCAATATCTTATGTCATTCTGTTTTTAAGCAGCGAGATTTGCTCCTAATGCAGTATAGATGAACAACAACTGCCTCAAACTCGACACTGACAAGACAGAGGTACTCATCTTCAGGATAGGAAAGGACACACTCTGGAACAATGCATGGTTCCCACCTGAGCAGGGCCTAACCCCCTAAACCCACCGAACATGCCTGCAACCTCGGGTTTCTCCTCAGCTTTCCAGCATGTGCAGGGGACTGTTGTTGTGTTTTACCAGTGGATATCCACACATTGGGGAGGATGGTGCCTCTCCCTACCCTTATGCACAGCAATCCTCACTCAGTAACAGAGTATACTTACCTGCGTATTGCCCAGGAGCGCTAATACCCTATAGAACCACCTAGAAAGCAGTTTCATTATCCACGAAGAAGCAGGTAAGCGCTGACTATTCCGCTTGCTTCCTCACCTTCTGAATGCTAAGGAAGGTCTTCAGATGGCTCCCACCTAACACAAGGCAAACAGTCAGGCAAGCTATCATAACTAGCAAACTAGACAATGGTATTTCCCTCTTCATAGGAATAACAGCGCAACTCATGATGAGACTTCAGTCTATTCAAAACACAGCAGCCAGACTCATCCTGGACTTCACCAGATTGACCCACTTCACCCCACACCTCAGGTCACTCCACTGGCTACCAGTCGTAATGAGATGCCAGTTCAAGATGATAACCCATGCTTACATGACACTACGCAACAAAGGACCGGCATTCCTCAGCAAACAAATGTACTTCCACCAACCTACTAGGAAACTCCATTCGCAATCCCCCTTCCTATTAGCCACCAGAGGCATCCTCTGGAAGAACAGTGGAGGTCACTCTTTCTCCCACAAGTGGATAAGACCTGGAACAACCTCCCCCTACAACCTCTGAGCCTCGCCATTGCCCTAGCAGTTCAGGAAGGACCTCAAGACCTGAATGTTCAACCAATAGGAGAACATTCAACATGCACTCCCAGCACCTCAAGACCCTCACGGTAATGAAGCAGCGCTATATAAATCCTGATTGGTTGATTGATGTGATATCATAAATATGATTGTATTTGATTTTCTGATATAGGTATTGGCAAGATGGGCGAACAGGTTCAGCCACTGCTTCTATTGTGGTACAAATATATGTCATTTGTGCATCCAGTAATTTACACTGGCACATACATGTTCTGTGACTGCTACAAAGAAATAATGGTTCTGGGTATTAAGGCAGACTCTGAAGTAGTGGACTAAAATGGGAGTGCCATTTCAGAACTGTTTGTAAATCTTGAGATTACTCACTGTTTTTGAAAAACTGTGTTGCAAGAAAAAAACTGTTAGCTCAATTTATGTCCAAATTTTCTTGACAGTGGTTGCCACTAAAGATTCTTAACGGATCAATTGATCTTAGTTTCTGTGATGCGATGGAAACATACAATGAGACACTACACTCTTATTATGTAGAGCAGTAACTCAGAGATCTGTTGTTCCTTGGATGCTCAGTGTGCTGGTGAAAGTCCTTCTAACATCATGGGGTCACTGGCTGCATTAAGGTACTGTCACATAATAGGAGATGAGTGATTTGGTATGGGTCCTCGAAATACTTTGCAGAGGGAGACCAAACGTTTATTACTCTGCTGCTTACAAACTTAGGGGCAGATTTATGAGGCCCTTGTGCCACGTTTACGCCGCTGTTGCGTCACGCAAGGCTGCGTAAACGTGGCGCATCCCTACAAACGATTTACAACGTGACGCATCTAGGCAGATGCGTCACGTTGTAAAGCCCTGCGCCGCTTGTGGGCGTTCCGGCGCAGCGTGGGCGTTCCGGGGCAGGTGCGCCTCACAAAAGTGGCTGAGTGAAATCTATGAGATTTCACTCAGTCACTTTTAAGCCAATGCTGCGTCAAAAGCCTGCGCCTGCTTGAAGCAGGCGTAGGTCTTGACGCAGCATTGTTAAAATGGGGCACCCCCGAGCCTTGCTGGAGCTGCGTCGCGCTTGCGACGCAACTCCAGCAATGCGCCACATTTCCGGCACAGATGCGTCACGCATCTGTGCCGTTTTTGCACCATGGTGCGACGCATTATAAATGCGGCGCACCATGGCTGGCGGAGCTGTGGCGCACTGTGGCGCATGTTAACTGGCGCATCCCTGGGGATGCGCCAGTTAACATAAATCTGCCCCTTACTTTCTCTAACAATTACGAATTACAGACCTCGTTATTCAACTCTTACACCAGGCAAATGTGGATTGAAGGAGAAAAGACTTTGAAAAGAAAAAAGATGAAGAGTGCAGCCAACACGGCCTTCTTCCCTTGTTTTATCCGCTCGGGTCAAACCATGAGGTGATTCATGGCAGCTGAGACGGAACTTCATTCAGCCGGAAATGCAGGGATTTAGTAGCTAATTTTTAAAGTCAAAACTATTAATTCTGAATGAAATAAGTGGAAATATATTCAAATGTGTAAAAAAGCAACATCATAATCCCCTACATTTTCAAGGTAGCCAATGCCAGTATTTCTAAGACAAGCACATGACTTACGGGATTAGGGCAAAGCAGACCCGTTACTACGGAAAGAAGACCACCGACAACTGTTAATTGATCCTGTAACATAAACAAAGAAAAGTAAACGTTACAGGAATCCATCCTCTTAGGCAAAGCTTCATACATCAAAAAGATAATCCCTTAGCCTTTTCATATTTGTACATTTATTTTAGTACACATGATAATTGGATTTCAGAAGACCTCTAAGGAGAAGTGCTTGTTGCACATAATATTTCCATGCAAAGGAGCATCATTTCAAATTGAGCAAATAAATATACATTTTTGATATTACCTCCTGGCGTCTAATAGGCCAGGACAGATACAAGTCAAGTGACCTAACGTTTCAGGACAATTGCACATGAGCAACACTTTTGCTCTTTCTTATCTAACTAAGGGCCAGATGTGCGCCAGTTTTTTGTTGTCACAAACAGTTAATCGGCCCGTTTGCAACCGCAAAGTCGGTCTGCCCTATGTACAAACCCTATTTTGCAATTTAGTAACCTTGAGCGATTCCTGAAATTGGGTTTGCAACTGGCAGTTAGGAAGAGGCGTGCGTCCCTTCCTAATAGCAAGTCGCACATCAATGTAAGATTGTTTTGCGGCCGCAAAACACTCGCAGTTTTTCACCCGTATTAAATGGGTGGTAAGCCACAAAATGGGAAGGGTCCTAAGGGAACCCCTTCCCCTTTGGGACTGGCACTGAAAGTATTTTTTAAGAGCAGGCATTGGTCCCAGGGACTGCTGCCTACTCTTAACAAATTAAACAGAAACATATCATTTTTGTTTCTTAAATGCATCCCTTTTTCCTTTAAGGAAAACAGGTTGCATTTTTTTAAAAAGCTGCTTTATTTAAGAAAGCAGTAGCATACATGGAGATCTGCTGACCCCAGCAGGCCACCATCCCTGGGAGTGCTAGCCATTATCAATGGGGTCGCAAACGGCACCTGCCTCATGAATATTAATGAGGCAGGTGATTTGCGACCTCATTAGGAATCGCAAACAGTGTCTAGGTTTGAATTGGAAGGGTCGTACATCTGGCCCTTAGTGTTGGAAAGTATAACAGTCGAAAAGGAAGATAATCCTACTTCACTATTGTAGATAAAATTGGCACCATACTTTGGTGACTTGTACTAGAATATGTTTCAGTCAAGCATTTCTGTAAGTTCACTACAAATGAGACTTGTTTATTATTATTTTTCAAATTGATTTGATCGTTTGTTTGTGATAGACTTTCTAAAAAATTCCAGTGTGCCAAGCTTATAGTTTACAAATAAAGTATTAAAGTATGGCTTAAAGTTGAAACAAGTTAACTTGTCAACCCTTCACATGAGTGTGCTCCAAGCTTAACCTTGAGCATGTGGACTCTGCTCTCTCACAGGACTGCATTACTTGCAAGTGCATTTTATGGCCTAAACATAGACTGCCCCATACAGGATACCATATGTGACCTTAAACATGAAGGCTGTAGTAGCTTCTGCCACGTTTCTACTCCCTTATTAGTTACAACAAAAATTGGCACAGGTAATTGGTTGTGCCTTTCAATTGTGTTATCCTACCTTTTTTCTTTGGCAGTACTTTTTGCCAATTCTGTTGTGCATCCAGAACAAGAATAACACATGTCTGCTTGCCGATGCAAGACCGCATTAAGGGGCCGATTAGGATCGCGGACGGACTTGCGTCCTTCCGCGACCCCAGAGTAGGAGGGAACCTCCGCATGGCATGCGGAGTTCCCTCCTGTGCAATTAGGATGTGACCGCCACCCTGGCGGTCACATCCTCTATTTTTAACGTTGCAGCGGGTGCAGCTTCAAGCTGCACCCGCAGCAATGTTAAAAATGCACGCATTGCATTTGCATGTAGAAAGTGGCAGGCACCGCGCGGTGCCTGCCGCTTTCTTCATACAAATGCAGGGGGGTACCATAGGTACCCCCCATGTGCACCCCCACCCCCCCCCCCTTCACCTAGGGGGCCCGCAACGGGCCCCCGCAGTGAAGTTACACATGCTTTTCCATGGCGGAAAAGCCGCCGCGGAAAAGCATGTATCAGAGCACATCCTAATCTGGCTGACGGTGTCTGAGAGACACCGTCACCATATTAGTGCTTTTCCGCCGCGGTTGTAAGCCAACCGCGGCGGAAAAGCTGCGGACCGGAAACCAGGACCCACTAGTCATCCTAATGTGGCGGTGGGTCTTTGGTGGGTCCGCTGCGGATTTTCCACATCCTCTGGGCCGGCGGTGGCTTCCGCCGGCCCAGAGGATGCGGAAAATCCGCAATCCTAATAAGCCCCTAAATGTCTGTATCATGATGCATCATGGTTTTTTTTTCTTCATTTTTGGAACATTTAGTTTACTGTTCCAATGCAAAAAAGTAAACAAAGGACAGACAGGGCGGGAAGCAACATAATAGCTGGAGGGGGAGAGAGCAACACGGAGAGTGAGGTGGTGGGTTTTTTGAGGGAAAAGTAGCACACAACAGAGATAGCAAGAAAACAGAGGCACTACCATGGAGTGATGACAGAAATAGAAATAAGAAGTTCCCTACATGTGAGTAGGGGTAAAATGCAAGACATCCAATCAAAAGGATGATAAAAAGCTGTGCTCCATGAGATGGATAAACACAAGAAGTGATCAGAAAGTCGTCAAATGAGAAGCAAGCAAATGAGGTTAAGAAGAAAGCCAACCAATGGCTGAGCCACATGTACTATAGGTTCTGCTATTGTCCACCATAGGTTTCCGAAAACAGATTCCTAAAAGCTTCTTGTAGGTGGGAACTAGAGGTTGGAATTTGTTACTACATGTTACAATCTTGACTGCAAGGCCCTGCAGAGGGAACAGCGTGTTGAGCAGTTCTTGAGTGGATTAAGGAACTCTTTATGTAATTGAAAGAGGAGGCACTGTGAAATGTATTCACTATGAAATGTACTGTAAAGGCACTTTCCTCCTTAAATTTCAGGTATTTACAACTTGAGGTGTAGGGAGAAAAAGATGCTGTTCGTGCTCTTGTGCCAAAGCTAGGATTACAACCAGTGTTTAAGTTAATTCACCAGATCACATGTTTTTCTGTTGCTTAAAATAACTTATTTATCAACGCAGCCACAATTAATCACTTCCAACATGTCAACTACACTTTCTATAGAAAAAACAAGTGCTTGAACGTAAACTGTAACAGTTGTGTTGCGCCATCTTAAGATGAAGTGTGCTGTGCTTAGGGGAGGCAGGGCGGTGAGTACTATGTCTAGCTGCAGGTTGGCTCAACGACTTAATCCTCTGAATGCTCAACACTTACTATGAGGAGGGTTAGGAGTCAAGAGTTCAAATCTGCCAAGCTTTCCTCCGATGTTGCAAAAACCGAGTAGTGTGTGCTACTATCATGTTTTTTATAGTGCTCAGAAAAATGCAAAGTGCATTATAAAAAATAAATTATTAGTGTGCATTGGCAGAGGATCCCTGTCTCTATAATGGGTTACATACATGGCAGGTCTCAGTGGTGTGCCGTGTGAAGAGGTGAAAGGCAGTTTGTAGGGTACTAGTGTGCAACTAGACCAGGCCTGACATCAGATAAGTTGCTGAATCCCCTGTGAACTTTCCCAAATAGACCAGTGATAACTGTGTGAAATATTACTTTCTGCAGTGCCATGGTGACAAGAGACATAAAGTGCCCGAAGACAATAAATGTACCTAATTATGATCCCTGAATCTTTACTTCACATGATTTTAAAATGTGTTTATCTAAAGGTGACTTTATTGCATTTTAATTTCATTTATGTAGCACTTACTACTCCTGACAAGGCACTAAAAACGCCTCACAATGGGTATGAGTGGATAGGAAAGAGGAGATTACGTGTTCTGCAAGTATATGGATTCAAAGAAGCAGGTTTTTTTCCATGAGGTGAGGGTGGGTAATTGGCAGAAGTACAATAATAGGGAGTATGCAGAAAGCCATGTGGTGTAGAATAGGCCACACTTGGACCGAGAAAGGCGTACAGACAATGGAGAGTAAGAGAGGCTCATTCGCCAGAAAGGAAGACAACAGAAACAATAACCAGGGTTAATTCAAGGTCAATTTTTCCTACACAGTTTTAGGAATATAGAGGAGTCTTTTTCAGATATAGCATGCGATATGAAGATATGAAAATTATTTTCATGTGAGATACCATACTGCCCTGTAGCTTTTGTATAGCACTCACTACCCTCCAGTGGGATGTCCAAGTGCTTACTAACACAAATATTACTCTTCAGCGAAATATACACAATTATGCAGAACAAAACCTTCACAGCCATAACAATTTAAATTAAAACGTTCACAAAGCACTGGCTGATCAGGTTCTCCAGCGGAACTGGAAGGTGTGGCTCTCCCTTATTCATTTGAGAGTAGTACAGGGACATGTTTGTATACAGAGAGGCCAGAATGTGTGTTGACACTCCCTTTGCGAACAAAATCATACGGATTCTTAGATGGAGACAACTCTTAAACATCCTTCTGAATTCCATGTGATCCTCAGTGGCTCAAATCCCTACATGTAGGCCATTTTATAATTTGGTTGCATGAACGCAAATTGTGCTAGGCACTGTGTTCTTCCTGCAAGCTTGAACTTTTACAGGAATGTATTGAAGTATTTGGCTATTTTTGAGTAAAGGAATGTTGGTGCTTTGCCATTTACTAATCTGTGAGTGATGCCTAAGATATTGAAATAAAACCTTCTTGTGATTGGGAGCAAGTGGAAAGCATTCAGAAGAAGAGAGTAGACAAATGAGGGTTTGCATTTTTATATTTAGAAGTAGTCTTATTGCTGAAATCTGAATTATCTGCAGCATTCCCTTGCTTGAGAATGGGATTCTGTGGTATATTTTGCAAGCATATTCCAGTTTAGAGAGTATGAGTGCTGTTGTTGCTTGTACGTTTTGAGAACATCCGAGATGTGGAAAAATGTGTTAAAGTGTTTAAGCTATGCGGAAAGATGATTTAGTGTACTGTGTCAAAAGCTCCAGAAAACTCCTAGAGTACTAATGCAGCTATACCATTTCTGTTAATATGTTTCTAGGCCATGACAAATGGCTGATTCTTTCTTTCTTCTGGGGTGAAATCCTATTTGGCAAAGTGAGAATAGATGGTTTTCTTAGGTGAATTCAGAGATACACAGAAATTAAGCTCTTTCCATTAGTTTTCAAGAGAAAATCAACTGGAGGTTGGTCTATATTGTAGGGTCTTGGGGTCTAAATTGCTTCTCTTAAGCAATGGGGAAATTACTTTGTTTTCAAATCCTTCTATAGAAGATCCCTGTCTTAATGAGTGTTGGATAATATTTCTGACTGGGTTTGCTGCAGATGTTGATAGAAGCATAATTTTGAATGTTACTGGAGGGCAGGGGTCTATGGTGAAACACCTGGGCTCTTAGCTTTTACAAGATCCTCAAAGTGTAAGATAGTAGTTTCTTAGTAAAAAAAAATACCATTAATATAGACTATCAACCAATTGTGGGGACCATGGATGAGCATTGTTTTCAACTATCCAAGGAGTGAGAGGAAAAGGTCCAAGCTATCAGAGTAAGGATCATAGGTCTAATTTTCTGATCATGTAAAAAATGAGATTTACTCTTTGCATACAAGATCTCATGTACAGAAATTCCATGGCTGCACTTAATGAGACAATGTTAAATCTATTGCGATGGGTCATTTTTATTTACTGTTTTACCTAGAGTACATAATATGTACTCATTCAAATTCACCACCTTAGGGTGTTCATTTTCCAACCGCATGCACCTTACCAATTCAACAATGGTGTCAATTTAAACAAAATAAACCCTTGCAGCTGCACACATTGAAGATACCAGCCTATTCTGAATTAGAGGAGGTATTTACAAATAATGGAGGGCAATAATTTACATAAAGCTGTCCTTTGGCCAATATACCATACTAAGGTTTAGCATCCATTGGAGAATATTAAATGTAATTCCCATCCCCATTCTACTCTTCCCTTGTCTTTGGCTAGGCCATTTTAAAAGCAGTTATACAATTCCCTATTTACATCTTTTCAAAAGAGGGCTTTTTTTATATTTTTTAAATTATCCTCATAAGTATATATTTAAAACCAACCATTGATTAAACATAAGCAGGTCAGGAAACTTTATGTCTTTCATCAATAGTTCATATACTACAATACACAGGCCTCTAAATATCTCCACGCCCACTGTCAACTCCAGCTTTTATTAAGGAAGGACTCATTGACATCTTTATTAGACTCAAGTGGTGAGTAATTTTTTTGACAGTTGCAGTGATCCTTTAAAGGTGTAATAAATATTGCAACCCTGCGTGCTAGACAGTAAAGTCTGATTTTTTATCAAGATGGCATTTGGAGCACCTGAAAACCAATGACGTTCCCACTCGGTTGCAAGCACTGACTGCACAACTGGAGCTACAGATAATTTTTGCGTTGCGCCGGCAAGGTCACCAGCATTAAAGAAAGTCTCCATGAGGAGACGGAGGGGTTGAGATAATCATACTGCCATCTTGTTGACATCAGGTGTGACTCACCACCCCAAAGAACTACAGGACATAATCACAGTGTGGCAGAATGCTGGGCAGTTCTAGTAAGGAGGAAGGGGGAATTTGCTTCTACTCCCTGCTCCTGTCAACTTTGTCTAGACTCAGGTTCTTGACTTTATTTTTGTGATATAATTTCTGAAAAGAAAAAAACAAAGAGGAGTAATTATTTAAACTCAAACCTGTCTCTACTGGTGAGTCATAACTAAGAAAGGGAAAATAATGCAGCTACATGCTTTAAACATAATGCAATCAGCTGGCACTGAGAAATACATTGATACTGATGTGATGGAGGTAGCTAAGAAGGTTGAGGGATTATTATTCTCTAAGGTTGGCCACAGAAAGGATGATCTGAGAGATTCAACTGCTGGGATTCAGATGTTGGAGGGCAATGTTAAGATGGTCCATGAGGAGCTATGTGAGCTGAATTACTTCAGGAAGTACATCGGAAACCACATTGAACGTGACTTGAGGGCAGAAGCTCTTAAAATTAATCTGGGAATGCAAATGTGAGAATACTGGGTGTTGCATCACTAACACTGTGAAGTCCTTTCCATTTACAAAGGGTGGAATCATCTAAGATAGGCTTTGACTGTGAGAGCGAACAGATATGCATTTGATGAGTAAAGTCCACCACTTTCTCACAGGTGATACCCTTCTTCATGGTTATTCTACTGGGAGCACAGCACAGACATGGTTGTTCTCAGTAATCTAGAGTGGTGCAAGAAGACACTGCAGGCACTGTTCTGGAAGAAGAGGCTAGTGTGGGAGGACCAGTTCTCAGAAGTTGGGAGCATATTTATGGGAGCTTTGCGTAATGCTTATGGCACGCAACTTTGTACCTGTGTGACTCAAACCTCTATGTCATATATATATAAAGCCCATCTAAACCACTTTACATGGCTTTGAATGGCTTCAAAAATCTCTGAGCAAGAGAGGCATTCGATGGACATTGCAGTGGGTGTTCCCTTGCAACTCCCATGGTTTTTGATGCATTCCAAGATTTACAAGGATTTGTAGACCCAAGACAACACAGAACGGTAACACAGGAGAAGCATATTGAGAAGAAATATCTTTATTTCTCCTTGTTCTTTCCTCATTCTATGTGAGCTGCATTCTGCAGCACACATTAGAAAAACGAAAAAACACCTTCCTGAACAAAATCAATCCCACCTACAACACAGGCACCCTTGCACCATGGTGTGAGGGTGCCTGTGTTGGCACTAGGCTGACAAAATTGAGCTGGCTAAGTGAGAAAGGAGATTAATATGTATATTCGATAAAAACTGTGCATTCCTGTCCTTTACATGTGAAGCAGAGCAGCATTGTAAGGTGACTTGCACTGCTGCCCTAACCCACACATTTATTAAAAATGGCAAAAATGACTTTGGCACTAGAAGGCTACAAGGTTCCATTGGCTTCACAGTCAAGCTGAAAGTGAATTGTCAGGGCAAGACATGTGTTTTGAGCCTTTTTGAGGGGGCAAAGAACTCTCTTTGGTTGTTTTTCTAAATTCACCACTGGTTGGAAAAATACTGGTCTCAACTAGTGATCAGTTTTTAGCATTTTTTGACCAGTGCATTGTATACCGGACCCCTAATTCTTAGTACAATCACTTCTTTTCACTCTTAAACATAAAGGTTCAGCACTCATCTATTCAGTCAATTATGTTTGTGACACATTATTTTGCTCCATATAGTACAGATATGAAAGATTGGAACGGACGGAACCAGACGTCATGCTGAAACTCATTGGAGCTACCATACTCCAGACATTGCACACTTTATTCTTCTGATGTATGGCGTAACATGAAGAACATGCAGGAAGACCTCTCGCCTATTGAGCCCCGAAGAAGCCCCAGGAGGATGAAATGCTTTTGCTACCATTTTCACGCTGTGATTTTAAAGAAAAAATAAAGAATAAAGAATAAAAAAAAATTAAAGAAGAAGAAACAACTCCTACATTTGTTTTCTGAAAACAAATTGTCTGATCTTTCATATCTATACAATATGGACCAAAATAATGTGCCACAAACATAATTGACTAAATAGATGAGTGCTGAACCATTTTGAGGAATTTGCTTGTAAAATCATTGTTCTATTTTAGAGTTGTAGGGGGGTCACATCTCTGGATCTTTGCACCATTGCATGGCTCATAATTACTCCTAACACTTCGTGTTGACGAGTGCAGGACTAGCGTGCCTTGACCCTTCAGTGTGTGGTTTGCTTAATCATAAAGGTACTGCATACTTTTGCCCACATTATCAAACTCCACATCCCTCCCTGTCCAGAAAACAGAAGTTATACTTAACAGAAGCTCAATGATATTTACCCTGCTCTCCAGTTTTACTTCACAGCTAAGATGTTTTGAATAGTCTATAAGACCCCTGATCAAAATATAACCAAGTGAAGATTTCTTCTCTTAGTGTCTAAAAAGAGTGGGAAGCACCATTTGACCTGGGAATGGTTTTGCTACATCAAATGTTTTTAGTGTCATAAGACCTTGATGCATTCTAATAATTGCATTTGCTTATCTTTTCCATGTGGAGTGGGAGTGGAAGGATGTGTTTGAGCTATGAGTATGTGTTTATCCAAGAGAAACCCAGCACACACATTGCCAAATTAACCTCATAGCTCCCAGACCCAACCAGCAACTGGACAATGAGCTTATCAGAGGGGAAGAAAAAAAGAGAGGACAGATCAACTAAGAAACCGAAAAAACAGAGATAAGAAAGAAGAGAGGCACAATGGAGTAAAAGCAGAATAATTGATGAGGGAGAAAGACATGGGAAAACATTTAGAGAAAGGCTAAACAGAGAGCAAAAGGTGCACTGAGACAGCGGTTTTGGACATGAACTTCGTTAGCAGCTTCTGTTCTTGGACAATTTAGTGGGCTCATTGTGACACATGTAAGGGTCATTGTGGTCCCGCTGACACCATTGTTACACATGCACCTAGAGAGTCCCTTTATTTTAGCTCTCTACTCCCCTAAGGACCTGGGCCTTGTTCCACTTCAACAGCACCCTCTAGAACCTGGGTTATGTGCCACAGACTTTAGTACCTGTTTGTTTTGTTCTAGCAAAGAAAAAAGGAGAGTGTGTTATGTGGTGGGTATATTTGCATGTGTTCTATTATCTCATCTGCCTGAGTTCAATGCTAAAGGTTCTTGTATAGATTATAAGGTGGAAGAAATTCTATTTTGATCAGTTGATGCTGGCACCTTGGAGAGGTGACGCCATGTTGTGTCACCAATAAAGCTGATTGGAAAACCTACCCTAGTGTTCAGTGACATCTTTTCATCATAACATTTTGCCAATGAGGATGGGACGTGGAGAAAGGTGGTAGACACAACCTGGGTGGTCCTGTCGATGTTACTGTGGGAGGCAATGGAATGGTGCTGATTGGACTGACACTGGATTGGATTTGAAGTGCCGAGTGGACCGCTGTCAGTTTACGTTTTAAGTTGGATGAATATTTGGGAAATATTCAGCACAAGCCCAGGTACCGTGTTTTTTTAAATACCAAAACAAGGTTAATTTTTAAACTCATGGATGGGGTGAAGGCTTGAACACATCCGTGAGAGCACAGGCCTGGAACTTGCTGCTGTGATGTAGAGTGTGTTGCCTGCATTCTCTGCATCACTCAAGGAGTGCAATCTGAGTCCCAGATGCAGCGCGTCACTGCAACGCACCTTATTCTGCACAATACCACCTTTTGCCATCTAACAATGTAGTGGATCAGTGACAGTGGCAGAAGATGTGCATTCCCGGAAGTAGTGGGCCATGGCAGTGTTCTGCATACATCATTTGAAGTGATTTGCACACCATTTCAACATCATTTGAAGTCAAGGAGGTCTCCAAGATTTGTTCCAGCTGGCATGGCTGCTCACTATAACATTATAACTCCACTATTTCTGTAAATCAATCGGGGTCTCCACAAATACCTTGGAGGATTGGGTGAAAATGAAGGAAAATTCTATAATAGCATTGGATGGACATGATTTTTTGCCAGCAAGGAAGAAGGCATTATTTATAAGCGCACTAGGTAGATAGGAGCGAAGAATTTGTAAATATTTGTCGGTAGCCGTTGGACCCGATGGCCAACCCATTGGTAATATGTCCAAAGAGGCAATTAAACACCTTGAGGGCAGGTTAGCAAAGGAATTCAATTTGGTCCTGGTACGTTATACGTTGTTTACTCACCCTCAGGAAGAACATGAATCAATAGCTGAATTTGTAACATGACTCAGAGAGCTTTCGAATAAATGACATTTAAGCGCTATGACAGATGAGTTGATTCGTAACCAGCTCATTGTACAGTGCAAAGACAAGAAAATTCAGGAGAGGTTATGGGCAGCAAAGAACCCCTCTACTAAGGAGTTGATAGATGGAGGCAAGGAACAGTGATTATAGAGATAGAAGTTGTGAGTGAAGGCACTGTGAAAGAGAATGTGTGAGAAAGAGGTGGAGCTCATGGTGGAGTAGCGATCAATGTATACCACCATTCGCATGAAAATGTTCGAGGTGCAATGGAGTAACTTGACATTGTCGGCTAAGGATATCAATCATGGAGGATATCAAGGGGAACCCACTGATATTTTGGGATACATGGAGGGGAACATGCACTATAGGATGCGAACAATTTTAGGGTGGATGTATCATTTTGACCACAATATAATAAAAAATTCCAGAGCAATCAACCAAATAATGGTTATGGAGGATTGAAACTTGAGTGATACTTGAGAGAATATGTTTTGAAATACCTTAGGAGGCTGGAAAGAGTATGTCCACAAAATTATGATAATGTAAAATGCTGTGCCAATGCATCAAAAACGTCATATAGTACCTCTTTTTGTGAGAGGTGTCAAAGAGTTGCTGAGTGACATGCTTAAAGAGAGTATAATTGAACCTGTAGAGGTTTGACAATGGCCATCTCCAGTTGGTATTTCCTAAAAATCTGATGGCCATTTGAGAGTTTGTGTGGATTTGAGATCTCTCAACCAGGAGATAGTCATGGATAGATTTCCTCTCCCAAATATCAGCAAGCTACTGGTATTGGTGAAGGATGGCAAGTATTTTTCAACCGTGGATTTGAGGAATGCTTACCATTAAATCAGTTTGCATGAGGATTCTTAAATGTTTATATATTTTCTCACTACAGAGGGGATGAATGAATTCACTCCTGTGCGATTCGGTTTAGAGTCGGCTGCGAGTGTATTGCACCGGATGATGACGAAAATCTTTGAGGGGTGAAAAAAGTTATCTTTTTTCAAGATTACTTTCTAGTCTTGGGTGAAACTGTGGAGCAACATAACTCAACTTTGGTGTTGGTACTGAAGAACTTAGGGAGAATTTGGTTTGACACTTAAAAGAGATAAGAGTACATTTTTTACCAAAAAATAGATTCGCAAGGGTACACTATATCCCATGATGGCATCAAACCTACATTTTCTTTATTGAATGCAATGGTAAAGGTTCCTGCTCCAACCAAAAAATACAATTAATATTTTTCAGGACTCAGAGTACTATGCCAAATTTGTTGACAGATGTGCGGATAAGACGGAGTGTTTGAGAAAATGTCTGTGGAAGGGGTAGAGTTTTGTGTGGAGGGAGGACAGAATGCCTACTTTGACGATATCAAAACAGAGATTTACAATGCTGGAATTTTGTCTCTGTTTGACAACAATTTTATGTCATTTTGCATTATTTGTTTAACTGCTCTGGGTGGTGGGGGGTGTCTCTCAAATGATGAAGGATGTTACATTTCATATGGTGTTCTGTTTGTATTAACAATTATAAATGTTGTTTTATACCTGTTCAAAACACACTAAAGCATTAGCAAATTTATTTTAAATGTGCTACCATTTTATTACTCCTTACTGTATGCTGAAGATTGTGCCTAAGAGGGGCCTGGACGGTTTTGTTACAGCCTTGGGGTCAGTGACCTGTGGTGCAACCATAACCCTTCATACAGTCAATACACTTTATATTCAGCTCAACACAGGTCTTTCTCACAACTGAACTATCTATTCACCTGCACTGACCAGGTGGGAGACTTCGAAGCACCCCAGATTATGGCCTGTGGGATCTCCGACCACTACCCAGTCAGCACCACTTTGAGGGGCCCGGCGACCAATAGTCCATCCTTCCCACGGATAGATCTGTGGTGCCTGCAGAACCAGGCCCTCTGGGATGAGCTCTTGGAGGGTTTCCATTTCTATTTTGAGGAAAACAGGGGTTCGGCTGACTCTCACATAACATTGTGGGAAGCTTACAATACGGTGCTGCGAGGACAGGCTCAGGCACTGATTGGAGCACAGAAGAAGGAGGAATCCATACAGATTACTCAGTTGGAAAATGAAATCGAGCAGATAGAACACGTGGGTAGCATCGCCTCATCTGCTGACCTCCACCACAGATTGACTCTCATGCAGCGGAAGCTTCAAACCTCCCCCTGCATATCAGAGCCTCACCATCGCTCTAGCAATTCAGTAAGGACCTCAAGACATGGATTCTGAACCAATAGGAGAACAGGCAGGACTATCTGACAGCGCCTCAAGACCCTCACGGGTGAAGCAGCCACACTCTACAAATCCTGATTGATTGATAGATCTGTTTATTTTTCTAGCATCTAGCTGTTAAGCCTAACTTAAACCCCTATACTGAGCCACTACCATTGGCCAATCCAGATAACATTAATAATTCCTAACAAATGGGTGCAATCAGTCACCATAGCGTTAAGGTAATGCCTTCCGCCATATTGATTGGTAAGACACAGCATCCCCACAGAAGGGTATATAGGAAAATGTGCAGTATATTGAAAATTGACAATTTGCTTAATGTATTCTTGGTCAACCTTTCAAACATTTTGTAAATCAAACACTTGAGAAATAAACATGAACTATGCTGAAAAATCCCTAACAAGAAATAATTGTAAAGGACTTTTACCAGTTGCGCGACCAGGGTCCCGGCGGGGTCTGACACTTTATCTAAAAGGTTCCTCTGAAACAGAAAAATTCAAACAATGAATGCGTTTATAAAGTACTTTGAAAGCTAATCAGTTTAGAGGCAGTTTTCCCTTCAATCTGTAAAAAGTGCACTAATAAGCATAAAAACATGCCTTGCATTTGGCCACATTCATAACAGAGTATCAGATAATATGCACCTTAGGCCAAAACCCAGGCTGGGATATTGCTGACATGTCTGCTCCTCACAAAGATGCAGTTACCTTGCACCAATATCTGATGGCCCACATTGTCTATTTCTCCCATATGAGCACTTAGCACTACATTGAGACATGTCATACTCCAGAGCATGCAACCTATGCTATATATTCGCAGGCACTCAGCCCGAAGAGAATCTATAGCACTGTATACTCAGCCCATTAAGACACTATGGGACTATACTCAACATTGTATGGGCCACTATGTAAATGTTCAGCTACTGTGTGCATGATTAGGTATTTTGCCTCAGACACAGAGAATCTTTGTTTAATATGTATGTCACAATTAAGATTTTGCAGTATAGGCTATTTTGTCATACTAGTGTTAAACATTGATCGTTGAAACACAATATGTACATTTTGTATATAGGAAATACAACTCCCATAATGCCTCATTAAGGGCAACATGGGATATCAGTATAAAAAGAAGCAAACGTAATATATATATATATGACGAGTTTCGACAGACAAGGTCACATATATATTTATTGCCTACTGGTTGTTGCCAATAGGTAGTTATAGTTAGAACCTAGTTTCCATAGAAAAACATGTATTGATTTGCTAATAACTTTGGCGTCGTTTGACGAATCTTTGCGAAATTCTCCCCCAAAAAATCTATCCAGGTCAGGTCCTAAAATCAGGTCCCCAACAGAAAGGCCAGGCCCGGGGGGTCGGGTCCCCAGGGACATGAGTGGCATAGGAGGGGGGCCACGCAGCCCCCTCACTCAATTAGAGAAAACATAAATACATAAAAAACAGGCACAGCCCCTGGGGACTGGGTCCCCTTGAATCCTGAGGGTCCCTTAGGCCAACTAGCCCACCAGGTACCTCCAGTATGCACCAGGGAGCTGCGTTGCAGAGAGGTGTTAAGAGACCACGTCCCTTTTCACACCTCTCTGCAACGCAGCTCTGTGGTGCTTACTGGAGGTACCTGGTGGGCTAGTTGGCACTCAGGAACCCTGAGGACTCAAGGGGAATTAATCCCCCAATTTACAATGTGCCAGGGGGCGTGTTTGCACAGTGGTGCAGGGCTGAGGCGGACCTGACATAGCAAGTGTGCAAACACACCCCCTGGCACAGTGTAAATTGGGGGAATAAGTCCCTTTAAATCCTGAAAGTCCTTGGGGGTGAACTAGCCCCCCAGGTACCACCAGTATGCGCCAGGGAGCAACGTTGCAGAGAGGTGTTCAGAGGCCCTGCACCTTTTTACACCACTCTGCAACGCAGCTCTATGGTGCTTACTAGAGGTAGCTGGTGGGCTAGTTGGCCTCCTGGGACCCTCAGGACTCAAGGGGATGTAACCCCCCCAATTTACAACGCAGGGGGCGCGTTTGCACAGTGGTGCAGGGAAGGGGCATGGCCTGATGTGACAAGTGTGCAATCGCACCCTGTTGCGTGCTTTAAGTTGGGGGATTAAGTCCCCTTGAATCCTGAGGGTCCCTGGGGGTCAACTAGCCCACCCGGTACCTCCAGTAAGTACCAGGGAGCATCGTTGCAGAAAGGTGGTCTAAGGCCACGCCCCATTTTAACAGCACTATGCAATGCAGCTCTGTGGCGCTTACTGGTGGTAGCTGGTGGGTAAGTTGGTCCCCAGGGTATGGGTACTCAAATATCTATACAGTCACTCACACACTGCCACTAATACATGGAGTTACTCACACACCTAGTCCGTCATGCAATGAATCAATCACACTCCCATTTCCTCACGTATACAGTTATACATACACACCACCTCACTTATTCAAACATATACTAACACATACTTACTCTCTTATACAATCACTGATACAAGTATACACTCATCCATAAAGCCTCTCTCACAATCACTGACTCTAATGTATAGTCATTTATATACTCCAACTCTCACATACACTGCCTTTTATATATGTACGATTCAGAAAAGGGGGTGGTGATGAACAGAGTGTCTGAATTAAGCAGACCACTCTTACCCAGTCCAAAGATCAGGGCTTGATCCATCACCGTTATTTAGCTCACTGCACCATCCCAGCTCAGAACCTGGCTATATGCAAATTAGTCTGTCCCTGGCCCAGTGCATCATGGGAACAGGGCAGACCAAACCACCAAGCCAATTCTTCACTAGAAAGGAGACAAGCTTCCGGGGACCGGTTTCTGGCATTTCAGCCGTGGTCGGCCCGGCTTGCTTGAATCCTGATGGTGCAGTGAGCAAGGGACTCATGTCTGAGTATACCCTGCCACACCTATAGTGGCCAAAAACGATTCAGAAAAGGGGGTGGTGATGAACAGAGTGTCTGAATTAAGCAGACCACTCTTACCCAGTCCAAAGATCAGGGCTTGATCCATCACCGTTATTTATATATGTAGTTACTTGGAAATGTACCACTGAGGCATTCAATCTCTCACCACCACCCCCGTATACACACTCACCTGCCCATACAGCTGTTTCCGCATACACTCTTGAACCCATAGACACAGTGAATCAATCACTCACACATATATGCACTGAGTCACACACCTCCCACCCACCCATACACATATTCAGTCTCCCAATACAAATACTCCGAAAACCAATCAATAACCCATATAGACACTCGTGTAGCTACTGACCAACACATGCTGCAGCTTACACAACAACAGACATAATGATACACAACAACAGACATAATGATACACACATTTAGACAGTTTAGTCACTAACCCATTCGTTCAGTAGGACACATTTAATTACTGTTTATATATAACACGAACCGTTAGGGAAGGGTCCTAGGGATTTTTTAAAGATCTTGCACGGACACAGCCCCCAAATTCTGACTATACTTCACAAAAATGTCCACGGGTCTAGAAAAAAACAACAAATCTACCTCAAAGATATACTAATCAAAAGCCTAAAAGATTCTGTGCATATGTGAAAAAGAATCTCCTTAGTCGTCATCGGGGCCTCCTCTTGGCACTTTCATCGTGAAACATAAATGATGAGCTGAGAACCTGATGGTTATGTCCCACACCAAATTATGAGTCACTGGATAGCCCCTAGATGTCAACTAGAAAAGATTTGTGATGGGAGAGAAATTATATTGCAGTGCAGAAATCAATTTATCAAGAAGTGACTTAAAATTGGGTAAAAGAGAAATTCATGTTTATTAGTATCACTCAGTGCCCAAGATTAAAAACAGTGCATGCACGGCAGTTTTAACAAATACCTGCCAGAATGGTTAATAGTAGGATCTTCTATCTCTTTTCATAGGAGGGCAACCTCTCAAGAAAGGAGAGACAGCCAGTTGAGGTTTGAAGAAGCACAACTGGAGATAAGGAAACAAACTGTAGCCTTAGAAAAGAAGTTCCTAGAGCTTGAAAGGAAAGAGCAAGAAAAAGATGTGACTAGAGTCCCAAGGTGGCAGCACTGTCCCTAGAGGTAGGGATTGGTCTCATGACGATCACAACTTAAGCAAGATAGTCCCTCCCTACAAGAGTGGGGATGACATCCACAAATGGATAACTGCACTGGAGAGGGCCTGCAAAGTACAGTAGGTACCCCAGGAGCTGTGGGCAGCAATCTTGTGGGCCTCCTATACAGACAAAGGTAAAGACAAGCTCCTCACTCTCAGAGAAGAGGATGCTGATGATTACAAAGTCCTGAAGAGTGCACATATAGTTGGGTTTGGACTAACCACTGAGCAGTATAGGATACAGTTCTGAGACACCCATAAGGCACAGACACAGGACCGGGTTGACTTTGTTGATTGAGCTCCTAAGGTCCTGGAGGGCTGGTTACTGGGCAGTAAAGTGTGTGATTATACAGGATTGTATAATTTGATCATGAGGGAGCAAATCCTTAATAACGGTCAGAATCAGCTCTTGCATCAGCACCTGGTAGACTCTGATCTGACCTCTCCCCAAGAATTGGGAAAGAAGGCAGACAAATGGGTCAGAACCAGGGTGATACAGAAGGTACAGAACCAAGGTGGTGACCTGAAGAAGCAAGATCCTAATAAGGGTGGGGAGAAGGGTGAAGACCAGAAGTCTTCACACGGTTCCCAAAAATCTCCTACTGGTGGTGATTCCCAATCTTCAAAGAAAAATAAGGGCCAAAAGAAACCATGGTGTAAAATCTGTAAACAGAATAGCCATTGGACTAGTGATTGCACTAAGAAAGATGCAACTCCAGCCACCATTGCCCCTAAGGCAACTGTTCCCCCTAGTTCAGCTCCTGGTGGTGGTACTCAGCAAAAGGGTGTAGTAGGGTTAACCCTGGGTGCTGAGATGGGCTCTGGCCTAGTCAGAGTACCAACTCAGGCTGTGCTGATCTGTGATGGAGGTTCAAAAGGGGGTGGTGATGGACGGAGCATCTGAACCAATCGAACACTCACACCCAGTCAAAAGATCTGGGTTTGATCCATCACCGTTCTTTAGCCTATTCTGCCACCCCAGTTCAGACATGGCTATATGCAAATCAGTCTGACCCTGTGCCTCATGGGAACAGTCCAGCCCGAACTGCCAAGCCATGCCTTCCATGGACCGGAAACAAGCTTCCGAGGACCGGTTTCTGGCATTCCAGCCGTCTTCAGCCCGGCTTGCTTGAATCCAGTGGCAAAGTGAGCAAGGGACTCACGTCTGAGCATACCCTGCCACACTTATGGCGGCCAAAGCCGTTCAAAAGGGGGTGGTGATGGAAGGAGCATTTGAACCAATCGAACACTCACACCCAGTCAAAAGATCTGGGTTTGATCCATCACCGTTCTTTAGCCCACTCTGCCACCCCAGTTCAGACATGGCTATATGCAAATCAGTCTGACCCTGTGCCTCATGGGAACAGTCCAGCCCGAACTGCCAAGGCATGCCTTCCCCGGACCGGAAACAAGCTTCTGAGGACCGGTTTCTGGCATTCCAGCCGTCTTCAGCCCAGCTTGCTTAAATCCAGTGGCAAAATGAGCAAGGGACTCACGTCTGAGCATACCCTGCCACACTTATGGCGGCCAAAGCGGTTCAAAAGGGGGTGGTGATGGACAGAGCATCTGAACCAATCAAACCCTCACACCCAGTCAAAAGATCTGGGTTTGATCCATCACCGTTCTTTAGCCCACTCTGTGATTGAGGCATGGATATGTCCTCCTCTGTGAGTCCCAGTAACTTGGGCAAGTACAGACAACAGCCTTTAATAAATGAAAAAGAGGCTTTGGCCTACAGGGATACTGGGGCAAGTGTCACTATGGTGACACAAGACCTTGTGGACCCTGGACAAATCATACTTGGTGAACTTTAACAAGTGACCAATGTTAGCAATGTCAGGACCAACCATGCCCTGACAGTTGTTAATTTCTCCTAGGGAGGGGTGTGATCAAGGGACTCCCAGAAAAGCTTAGGTGGAGATGGGACATCCTACTACCCTGCCTTTCATTTGCATACAGGGAGGTTCCTCAGAAGGAGGTTGACTACAGCCCTTTTGAACTTCTATTTGGGGATCCTGTAAGAGGCCCATTGTGTCCGGTGAAGGAGGGATGGGAGTTACCTCTCAAACCACCTAAACAGGACATAGTGAACTATGTACTTGGTCTCCGCTCCAGGATGGCTGAGTATATGAAAAAGGCAACTAAAAACCTTGAGGCTAGCCAGGAATTACAGAAAGCCTGTAATGATCAAAAGGCTGTATTGACTGTTTACCAGCCAGCACAGAAAGTGTGGGTGTTGGAGCTTGTGCCCCAGCAGCTCTCCAAGACAAGTGGAGTGGACCCCACACTATTGTTGAACAGAAGAGAAAGGTTACCTATATGGTAGATCTTGGAACTCCCAGGAGCCCCCATAGGGTGCTTCATTTCAACAGGCTGAAACCATATGTTGACAGGGCAGACATGGGCTTGCTCCTGGCTACTGATGAGGGACAGGAGGAGGAGAGTGACCCTCTCGCTGACCTGCTCTCACAGAACCCTGATGATGGGTCGGTAGCTGGAGTAGCCTTGGCGGGCAGAGTCACTGACCAGCACCAAACTGATTGCAGACATGTTCTCAATCAGTTCAGACATATGTTTTTTCTGACTCCATGTCAGATGACCTGGTGCACTCATGATGTGGGCACTGGGGACAGTCTGCCTGTTAAAAATAAGATTTACAGGCAACCTGATCATGTCAGGGACTGTATCAGGACTGAAGTCCAGAAAATGTTGGATTTGGGAGTTATTGAACCCTCAGATAGCCCTTTGGCTAGTCCAGTGGTCTTGGTACCAAAACCTCACATCCAGGGTGGTAAGAGAGAGATGAGGTGGTGTGTTGACTACAGAGGTCTCAATGCAGTCACTAGGACTGATGCCCATCCAATTCCAAGAGCAGATGAGCTTATAGACATGTTGGCCTCAGTCAAATTTCTTAGCACATTTGATCTTACAGCTGGCTACTGGCAGATCAGATTAGCTGATGATGCAAAGCCAAAGACAGCATTTTCTACCCCTAGTGGGCACGATCAATTTGTGGTAAAGCCCTTTGGTTTGAAGAATGTACCTGCCACTTTTCAAAGGATGGTGAAAAAAGTTCTAACAGGCCTGGAAGACTATAGTGCAGCATATCTAGATGATATTGCTGTCTTTAGCTCCACCTGAGAGGATCACCTGGTCCACCTGAGAAATGTTTTGGAGGCCCTTCAAAAAGCAGGCCTAACTATCAAGGCTACTAAGTGCCAGATAGGGCAGAGCCAGGTTTTGTACTTGGGCCACCTTGTAGGTGGAGGCCAGGTTCAACCATTGCAGAGCAAAATCCAGACCATCATGTAATATGTTGTTCCCACTACCCATACTCAGGTCAGAGACTTCTTGGACCTTACTGGGTACTACAGGAGATTTGTCAAGGGGTATGGCTCCATTGTGACACCCCTGAAGGACTTAACTTCTAAGAAAATGCCCCAAAAAAGTTCAGTGGACGGTTAGCTGTCAGAAGGCATTTGATGATCGGAAGCAGGCCAAGTGCACTGCACAAATTCTGCAAAGTCGTAACTCCAGAGAATTCATTGTCCAAACAGATGCATCTGAGTTGGGTGCTGGGCTGTGCTATCACAATTGAATGATGAAGGTCAGGACCAGCCAGTATCTTTTATTAGCAGAAGGCTGGCCCCTAGAGAGAAATTTTGGTCAGCTATTGAGAGGGACGCCTTTGCTGTGCTTTCGGCTCTGAAGAAGCTAAGGCCATACATGTTTGGTACTCACTTCACTGTTCAGACTGACCATAAGCCCCTTTAATGGCTAAAACAGATGAAGGGTGAAAACCCCAAACTTTTAGGGTGGTCCATTTCCTTACAGGTGATGGACTATACAGTGGAACACTGACCTGGGAGTAACCATGCCAATGCAGATAGACTCTCCAGGTATTTCCACTTATAACATGAAGACTCAACTGGTCAAGGTTAGATTAATGTCCCTGTGTTGGGGGGGTGTAGGAGAGTAGGATCTGCTTACTATGGTTACCCTCCACTTTTTGCTGTTGTTTCACATTTTTTTTACTTTAGTCTGGCTGTGGCCCTGCTAACCAGGACCCCCGCCTAGCTGCTTCCTCTCTAAATTGATTGCAAGAACTTAGGTACACTCCAGATTGGTTACTGGGTTACCATTGTGAGTCCCTAGTATACCGTACACTAGGTACTAAGGGCATAGGTACCCCAGAGGCCTAACAGGGGCGGAAACATGTATTATGTCACCCCTGGGAAGCATTTCAAAATGGCACCACAGGTCTGCTACTGCAGCCTGGGTAAGGTGGTGCATGTACCCCTTACAAAGATATAGGCTACCTACATCTACCTTATATCACTGACACATATAAACGTATAAGTCACTACTATGGCAGGCCTTATCATTCCTAAAGGCAGAGTGCTTGGTTTTTGTGTGAGAGGGTGTCCATGAATGAGCAGAACCCCTCTGCAGCTTTTGGAATCACTTTGTTGTAGCTGTTCTGTGATACAGCCAGACCATATACTCTTAAGTGCATTATAACCTCACGGTAAATGCTAACTTTGGAATGACCGCATAGAAACATGTCGTGTTTGGTGGCAAACACTTTGGAATCCTAACCCCCACCAGTCCTGGCGGTGGGGGTAAAATTACACCTTTCTAGAGGGAGAAGACATGTACACACTTACTTAACTAGTAATAGTTTAAAAGAGCCCCAGTATCACAAAATGGATGCTGCAAACACAGACACGGGTCTGACCTCCTGCTGCTGGAAGAAACTCTGGCAGGGGAGGCCTGAACAATAGGTTTCCTGTCACAGGGAGGTGTAACCACCTCCCAGACAGGCTTTAGTGTATTGGGGCTGGGTGGGTGCATTCAGAGAATGCTTTTCAGACAGTGTTTGGGGGCTCACTTGGTGTCCCTGTGCATTCCCCATTTCAAACCGGTTGCAGGGGCACTTGACCCCTGCTCTGGCTCAAAACTGTACAAAGCGAAAGGGATGTAACCACCCCCACCCTGGGTCCTTCCATAGGTGGGACCCTGGAGTAAGGCCAACCCATAAACTTAGTATAAGTATAGGAACCTTGTCCTTAGGACTTTAGATTACCCTGAACGAAACTCTGCAACATATATCCTGGAACTTCGACACTGTATTTTGACTAGAAAACTGAATATTCTCCCTTGGGGTCAAGGAGTGACTCCTCTGTTCAAACATGCACCAAAGACGCATCTTGCCCGTTTGCATTTCCAAGGCTCCTGCCGGATCCCAACATATTTGTGACACAGGACCCAGACTTCCAGACTTTTCTAAGGCCGATACGATATCACAGCAAAGCTGAGACCCACAGCCATCATGAGAGACCTGGGACTGGAAGTCCTGGACACGGTGCTCATTTGCTAGTGCACCTACTTCCTGAGCTTTCCTGAAGTTGTGCATTGGGCTGCTTGTAGTCCAAGCCCTGAGCACCATCTGCACCGAAGATGGTGTTCCTACACTTTACGAGTGTTCTGTGGGCTTTCTTCTAGCAGTTCTGCTTGAGGCCCCTTTGCGATCCCTTGTCCATCAACTGGTGGGTCCCCACGGAGGTAACTCTTCTCTTTCTTGGGCTTTCCTGGTTGCTCAAGATGAGCCCTGGCTCCCTTTCGAAGGGTGAGTCCCTCGGACCTTGCTGGTCCGCACCTAGGCCAATCTTTGCTTTCTGCATGGGTTGCTGTTGCCAATGATTGTTGGGTTCCATCCAGAATACGACACCGCAGCACTTGACATCCTACATGTGACAGCTCGAATCCAACTCCTGGTCATCGTCGACGCCTCCTGGTGCTCATGGCTGAAGAGCCAAGCTTCACCTTCTTCACCTGAAATCACCTGACATTGGTTGGCATCTTCTCCTCGCCTTCCTAGTCACTAGCTATTGACCCAGACTCTGTACCCTCTGCTTTCAGGTTCTTCTCGACTTTGATCCAGGCTTGGATCCATCCAGACACTTTCCACTTGGTTGCCTGCAGGACTTCTCAGCAGCTCAGCATTGAAAACGACAACGAAACCTGACATCAAAGGACACCTATGCACCCGCCTTCCCTGGGTGAGGTAACTTGAGTACTCCGGTGCTCCCGTGGGTATTGAATCTAGAACTGCCTAGTTCTAAAGGGGTTTTCTCCAAGTCCTCTTCTAAGTGTCCTTCCTTTGTAATTTTCCAACCGCAACTTTCCCCATAGAAGTTAATGGTGATTTGTGGCTGTGTTTAGACACTGCACACGTCCCCCGTGGGTCCCCTGTGTCACTACCTTGGGTGGTTCCTGGTGGCCCCAGCGGTTCTAAAGGTTCTAGGCCTTGTATCTATGTCAGTTGTGGTTCTTATACCACTTTCTTAGTATATGGTTTGTGAGGCCCCTAGGGCTGACCTTATATTGTGCTACTTTACTGTGTGCTAAATAAGTTTAACTGATGTACTTTTGCCTCTAGCCTCATAAAGAGACGAGGGGGATGTGTTTAGAATAAATACATATATTTTATATATATACCTGGTGTGGTTCTCCTTTCATTCGGTCATTTATGAGATTATAGACTGGTAAAACAAACTGCTTTACATTCCTCAAAGACTTAGCCTGAAGGCTGCTTTCAACAGCTACCACTAGGATAGCTTCTATATAAGTTGTCTTTAAACCTACCATCATAAGGGTCGTTTGGACTGGTGCAAGGTGCCCACTAGAATAGTGGTCAGCATGCCAGGCCAACTTCTCACACAGGCTGTCACAGCCTTAGCCAACCCTTGGCCTGGCTCTCTCTGTTAATGAGGTGGTTTTCCCACCTCAAATTAAAGAATTACACTTCAATTAGAAGTTTGCCAACAGATGGAATCATTTGTGTAGGCTTTTCTTCCCTCCTTTGCTAACTGGTATGGAGGCAGTGCTCCTGCCTCCTGCATGTGTAAGGTGTTAGCAGATACCAACTTTAACCCACAGAGAAGAATCATTAAATCACCTTAACCACAGTAGTGTTTGTGCTATAATATGTTTGCCATTCCTTCACATCTCTTATTGTTGAGCGACTTGTACTGTTTACCTTTACTGCAGAACATGCACTCCATGGATATTCACTGCTGGAATCTAGGGGGCAATGCACAACAAGCCCAAGTGAAAATGGGTCTGTTCAAAGCCCAATAAGAATTTAGTATAGGAATGGGACTGACATTGCTTCAACCCATTCCAACCTGTCTTCTGATAGAGTGCTACCTAAAAAGCATCACCTCCTGAGCCGGTCTCTATCTTCAGGCATGCTGCACTGATTTCAACATGCATAGCATGTCAATGGCTTGTGAATGTTTGAGGGGAGCTCAAATGTAGCATGTTTCTCAAATCAGATTACTATATTGATATTTCTTTCCCTTTGCTGATGACCCTTAATACTGTCAGCACAGAGACAACAGAAATGAAAGAATTCAAAGTAACAGGTCTGTCTTAATGTTTTCCTTTTGCTGTGAGAGGCAACTTCACCGTTATTGTTTATATGAGTTGATGGGGCTGTGCTCCATATGCCAAAGCAGCCACTGTTTCACACTAGAGTTTTGTGAATATCTAAAAGTAGAAAAGTTTCTCAAAATTGTGCCAGTAAAATTACTCATATATCTTACTCACAAATGAAACTACCTTTGTGAATAGCCGATTCAGTCTATTATTCCAGCAGGAAAGAGAAAAGTAGAACTATAAAAAAGTATGTACTATTCAGCACCCTAAACACACTAACCAAAGGCTGACCATATAGTGCATGCCTATGAGGATATAATGCCCAGGAAGCATTTATAAAACCGAATATCTTAACTAAACAAGAGTCCAAATGAAACTACAAGTTCCTCCTATTGCTATTCGAATGTAAATCAAACTTACACTGGACTCCTTCCAACAAGAAAGGTTGGCATGTTTCAGCCAATACAATTAAATGTCTACTCAGGGCTAAGGAAGTCAAGGAAACTAATATCATAATGCTTAGCTTAAGGCTTAAGTACCTCAGGTTCTAAATCCGATAGGTGAAAGCGCTTTGCCTGCATGTTTGGTTTGGTCAGTAAGAAGCATAAGATTTAGTAGTGTATGAAGGGGAAAATAATGATAGGGATGAGTACTTTCCCACCTCGGTGTTTATCTGATTATTATTTTCCGTCATTGACTAGAGAAGACGTCTACTAGCAAGGGAAAGGTGGAAATATGTATATATGACCATGTGATTATTAGGTGGTCATCGGAACATGCAGGCAAAATGAATTACGGGAAAGAGACAATGTGGTACCTTGAAGATGTGGAATTACAGTGAAAAGAAAAAATACAGTTGTTGTTGGGTAGCTCTACATCTAGGTTAAAACGAATGGATACAGTAGACGGGACTGAAACTGGCTAATGAGATTAAATATGGGCTATTTGAGATATAGAACTTGTTAAATAGGTGCACCAATAATCTTGAAACAGCTAATACTGAGATTGTTTTGGAGAGTGACTGAGAAGACATTGGTTATCAATATTGCAAGAAAGGAAATGTACAGAGTGCGTGTTTTGGTCAGTGACAACAAATTGGTTAGTCCAAGCATGTTTTAAAGTGATGTATTTGTAAAAGATGAGCTCCATTTTCCCTTCGTGGAGACAGATATTGTCATAATTGAAGTGACGGAGATACTAGTTTAGTATGTGAAAATTCAAACAAAAAGAAGGGAGCCTGAGGTTGGGTTGAAAGAACACCACATGAGGAGGGCTTTCTGGGTATGAATTGTGCTAACAAAAAGAAGTACAAAATCTGCTTTTTAAAAGTTTATTCTAAAACTAAGACATTGATCTTGTTAATAAACATATACTGGGAGCACAGGTTGCAGCACTAGTCCAACGGGTGAGAGATCAGGGGTACAGGGAACAAAAAACTGAAGAATCGGAGATAATAGAGATACAGAAAGGGGCTCTTGGGCTTAACAGAGGCAAAGCAGGCATACTGCTAAATGTAATGGAGGGGGGGGGCTTTCTAACCAAAAGGAAAAGAGTTATTTGTCTGGGGAGTGGGAGGAGATATTCAAATGCATATGTTTTACTTTACTTGCTGATTAAGCTTGTATTCTCTTCAATGCCAAAAGCTGGGGGTGCTTGTAATTGTGAGCTCTGTCTTGCCTGAAATAAAGTAGAGTATTAATAAATTATTCTAATGGTATTCCTTCTCCATGCTTCCATACAGCCCTCTTCCGACATTGAGCAGAAACAGAGGGTGGCAGAGATTCATGCTTCCATGGTATCCAACAAGGCTGTGGAAATGAGTTGAACTCTATAAAGGTAGTCTTGCACTTTTCTACCATCTATCACTTACCTTAAGTCCTTAGAGACCACGGAGATATTTTCAAAATAGGGGAAGATTATAGATCACCATGAATGTACATCTCATAGCGTAATTTAATTTGCTGGTTAGTCAAAAAGATTGTCATGTTTTCAAGCACAAGGTGTTGACTTCACAGTGCAGTGCCGTTAGTCGTCTATGGGTAGCTAAGTGAGAAATGGTAACAGAGGAGAGCAGTTTTATAGCAGCCACACTTTCATTGATTCCCTCTGATCCTTGAAGACCCAGTGAGAGAGGGTGAAGTATATAATGCACAAATGCACTGCCAGGATAGAACACATCAGCTCCCTGTTCTGGCAGTGGCATTTGCAGATCAAGCAGGCCATACACAAACTACACTATTTATCGAAAAAATACCATGTGCATGAGAACAGACCAGGGTCTTAGATTAAATAGAGATGAATGACTACATTATGGATTTGACAAAGATACACTTACCAAAGTTTGAGTTATAGCTTTCGCAATAGGAGCCAGACAGTCAATATCTTTCTAAAAGACAATGTAAAATAAACAGTTAAAGAAAGAACAAAAATGGCAACTTCATTTGCATAAAATACCATTTCAGTTTTCAAAAACGGTATTAATCATTTTAGATAAATACCTCTTACCTCTAACTGAAAGGGGGCAAGCAACATTGTATGATAAATATTTGGCATGTAGATAACATAGCAACAAGCTTTGGGAAAGCCAATAGGTCCCGCCTTTGGGAACTATCTGCTTTGCAAGCTGTTTCAACAAATCTACAGAGCATCCCACATACTTTTCAACATGGCTAAGGAAGAATATTTTGAAAAGTCTGTAATTCTGTAGCTCAACTTATTTTGAAGGCAAGCAGAACACGAATGCGCCGACAAAATTACAATCGCCTTGTTTTTTTTTATTTACTAATCAAAGTTGAATCACAAAAAACAGAAATATATATGTGATAGTTTTCTTTTACTTTTAGAGCGAGTTGAGGAAGATAAATAGGGTGTAGTTGGGGGAAGCAACACAGAAACCATAGGTGGGGGGCAATGCAAAGCAAATGTGTGAGAGGGAGGGAGAGAGAGAGCAATGTGGAAAGCAGGGGGCAAAGGACTAAGGCAAGAAAGTAATGTGGGGAGAACCACACCACAAAGGGAATAAAGGGGACAAGTACATTGGAAAGTAAGAGTAACATGCAGCATGTAGGAGGAAGTCAAATATACTTAAGCATTCCACGCATTCTCATAGAGTGCGTGATACAAAAGTAGGGCCCTGAAAGTGAGTTCTGGAAGGGCACAAGTAAATTGACAATGATCCAGGGGATGCATTTCTGGCAGCATTGTTGCTGTTGCAGTGGGACTACATTACCCATCAGCCCACACACAGGAGGAGTGGTGCCAGCTAACTCTTGTCCTGTGAAGCGCTCTAGGACATCCGTAATGTGGAAAGCGTTTCTGGCCACATTGGTGTGGCTAGCGTGGTACTATTTCCCCATGCTCCGACAGACAGAAGGAGGGGTGCTAGCTAACATTCGGGGATACCAGCAGCCCAGAACTTGTTTCTGGCCACATTGTTACTGGTGAGTTGAGACTACATCCCCCAGCAGCCTACTGACAGGAGGAAGGGCGCCTGCTAACTGTTGTGCTCTGTCCCGCTCTGTGACACCCACAGCGAGGGACACATCTGCACCCGATGGAGCTTGGAAGAGACTGGGCCCCCTCTCTTGGCTGCGGTATCCAGCTTTGTCTACAGTCCCCCAAACACTTCAAAAAGGGCAAAAAGAAAATGAATGTGTACCATGCTAGCATCCTTGGCAAAGCATCAAAGTTTAGGAGTGCATACCTACAATGCAGAACTGAACAGAAGGAATGTTAGAAACGCCTTCAATAAACTCTATTCGAAATCTTACTAGCAGCAAGAAGGCTGAGACTGAGACGGTATAAACAAAACCAGGTGGTTAAAAACTCTGCTAGTAACTGTTTCACAGTGATCCAGGAAGTTAAGCCTATGCTGGGCTTTTAGGGTAAGGTTCACACAATTACACAAAAGAATGGACCAGTCATGACGTGCTTTCATTGATGAGCCACACCATGGAAAACAGGGTGGAGTGGTCTCCGGGGGAGAGGGTCCCTATATACAGCAAAAACGTTATGTGGTCAGGCATGTTTTTCCCTGTCTCAGAGGGGCATTACTGGTATATACAAGGATTAGTGCCTTACCTGCGGGCTTCATTCATAAAACTCCAGACATAAGTGATTTTGCTAACAAGCAGATGGTTGATCAGAGGCATGATTACTCCCTATACAATAAAACTATTATGAATCAATTTGTTGGTCTGGGGTAATTGACTCAATGATCCAACAAACTGACCTTGGTGTATTTGTTTTGAGCCTTAGGAACGAAGAAATAGAAAGGTTCCTGTGTAATATTTACAAGTGTATTAGCCACAATTAAGTCACATCAAGTCCTATAGAATAACAAAACAGCATCTGCCAGAACACTTTTACTTGTGATCGAAGCAATTTGAATCAGTTAGCATCAAGTATTACTGAATCAATTTCAATAGCATTGCGAAAGGTTATCTGTCAAAAATCTGTTTCCTGTGGTTTAAGCAATTTGAATCAGTTAGCTTCCAGAACCATTAAACCAATTTCTAACCAAGATACAAAATTGAGACTTTGGCTGGCGATGGAATAGAGCGCACCTCATTGTGTCTCGGTGTCCCTGCGGCCGGCCTACACTTATCCGATGGCATCGGGACCTGGGCGGGGATAGTGGCCCAAGTGTTCACCAGCTGCTAGTTGCCTGTGTTAAGTAATACCAGGATACATGAATTCTTAACTTCTTTATTTAGACCAACATGCATGCTCCGACAACATGGAGCGAAGCTGCAGTCAGCTCGGCGATCAGCTGGTAACTGTCACATCTGATAGTTATCAGCTGGTGACCTCACTGCTGGGACGGTGTCCTCGCAGGGACACTTGCCAGCCCACCAGGTATGGTGTCCTACAGGGGGCACACGTATAATAAACACAACACATCCCCCTCCTTCGGGGAGTAATGAAACCAATAAGAACGGGTAGGGAGCATAAGGCTCCGCTATCCACATATATAGTCTTTAAGTTTAGCTGGCGGTCCCAGCAGTCTCCCGGCCCTGCTTGTGTCCACCGGTCGTGCCAGGTCACAGACCGGAATGGCAGGAAGCCTGCGCCTTGCGCCTGCAGGTCTGGATGAAGAGACCGGCCGATGACTGCCCTGAAGCCTTCAGCTGCGGTCGCTCCCAACGCAGCTCCCCGCACTGCCTGTCGTGGTATCGTAGCGCTCACTCTCATTGCTCCTTCATCATTTTGTACTCTGCTTGCCTGCCTGCTTGTAATTAATTCACCGTAGCGCTTTTGCATTGGTGGTATCGTAGCACTTACTCGCACTGCTCCCACTTAACTGCTGCCTGTGTGCTTTTAAGGAAATCACCATAGCGCTATTTCTGTGGTAATATCGCAGCGCTCACTCACATTGCTCCCTCTTATTGTTGCCTGTCTGCTTTAATTGATCCATCGTAGCGCTTGAGCTCGTTAAGGCGCATTGGTGCCTGTCTGCTGTTTAGCTAAAATAATTATCGTCGCGCTATACTCAGAAAGCGCGCAGCCAGTGAAATTGTATTGTGCTTGACTACCTTTGGTTGTATAGCTTCAGCAGTGCATAGCGTCCATTTCAGGTTGTGCCCCCAATCCAGTTTCGATTTTGGCCTGCTGTCATTTTGTGCTTTGTTGTTGTGCCGCCCTGCCCGGACCTCTGCCCCGCTCCCGCCTCCCAGCTGCTCCTCCCTCGCCCCTCCCCCCTCCAGCACCTACATATGACAGATGCTTTTGCGCGCAGCATTCACGCGCAGCGGTCGCGCCCCATGCGCGCTGAAGGTGCCCCAAAGGTAAGCCCGTCTACGCCCGTCCGCGCCTGGACCGCGCCCAGCGCCAGACACCCTGGCCCCCGCAAAACCCATTCCACCCGCATACCACAATGCTACCAAGCTACCCCAGGTCACACCCACGGACCATTCACCTGCCACTCCTGCAAGTTCGCCTGCATCAGAACCCACACCAAATTCGCCTCCTCCAAACACAGCTCCGACTCTAACCACCTGAAGTGCATCCTGCTGAACACCCGCTCGGTCCACAAACACGCCACTGAACTCTGGGACCAACTCGACACTACATCGCCATACGTCGTCTTCCTTACAGAAACTTGGATGAACGCCTCATCAGCGCCCGACATCGCCATAGGCATCCCGGATGCCTACAAGATCATCCGAAAAGACCGCACCAACCAAATAGGAGGAGGCATCGCCATCGCCCATAAAAACACCATCCGAATCTTGACCAGCTCCGACGATAACCTCGCGTCAGCCGAACACCTTCACTTCCAGATCCACACCGACCCCAGGACCACACTTAGAGGCACCCTCATCTATAGACCACCAGGAACCCGCACACAATTCAAAGAAGACATCACTGACTTCATCAGCCCACATGCCCTCACCTCCGAGAACTACATTCTACTGGGAGACCTCAACTTCCACCTGGAAAAGAATAACGACAGCAACACCACCACCCTTCTGGACAACCTGGCCAATCTCGGATTCAAACAACTTGTTGACACCCCCACCCACTTAGCCGGACACACGCTCGACCCTATCTTCACCTCCAGCAAACACATCTCCTTCGATCACACCACCGCTCTCCATAGGACGACCACAGCTGCGTTCACTTCAGCTACAAAAAGTCCACGACCCACATCCCACCACAACCTATTCCTCGAAGAAACTGGAACAAAATCACCACCAACCAACTCACCACATCGCTTAACCAAAACCCTCCTGCCATTCCATTGGACCCAAACCAAGCTGCCACCAAACTCATACAATGGATCACCCACAGTGCTGATGAATTAGCACCCTTGAAAAACCACCAGATCAAACAAGGTAGCAAAAACGCCCCCTGGTTCAACGATGACCTTAAGAAATCCAAGAAGTTATGTTGTACCCTAGAGAAAACCTGGAGAAAAAACCCAACCACTAACATCCTGAACACCCTCAAAGATGCCACCCGCAAACACCACCAATTGATCCGATCCACCAAGAAATCAGCATTCAAGGATCGACTCAACAACAACGCCCACAACAGCAAGGAACTATTCAACATCGTCAAAGAATTTACCAACCCCACCACCGGCACCAACGACATTACTCCCTCCCAAGACCTCTGCGACTCTCTATCCTCTTTCTTCCACAACAAAATCGCCGATATTCATAACAGCTTTGAAAACCTGTCCGAAGAACAACCCACTCCACCCACCTCCGAACCAAACAGCACTCTCACAACCTTTGCGCCTGGAACCCAATCACTACTGAAGACACCATCCATCTGATGAACTCCATCCACTCAGGTTCACCAACTGACCCATGCCCCCACCACATCTTCAACAAAGCTGACTCCATCATCGCACCCCATCTCCGCGATGTCATCAACTGCTCCTTCAACTCCGCTACCTTCCCAGAAAGCTGGAAACATGCCGAACTGAGCGCTCTTCTAAAGAAACCCACAGCGGACCCCTCTGAACTTAAGAACTACCGCCCCATCTCACTCCTCCCCTTCCGGCCAAAGTCATCCAGAAAGCCATCAATAGTCAGCTCGCCGCCTTCCTTGAATCCAACAATTCACTCGACCCCTCACAGTCCGGCTTTCAAGCCAAACACAGCACCAAAACCGCCCTCATCGCTGCTACAGACGACATCCGAACGTTACTGGACAACGGTGAAACAGTTGCCCTCATCCTACTTGACCTCTCCGCCGCCTTCGACACAGTCTGTCATAACACCCTCATACAACGACTCAGCAGTGTCGGAATACAAGGAAAAGCGTTGGACTGGATCTTCTCGTTCCTCGCCGGAAGAACCCAGAGAGTCAGCCTCTCCCCATTCAAATCAGAGGCCACCGAAGTCATCTGTGGCGTACCACAAGGATCATCACTCAGTCCCACCCTCTTCAACGTGTACATGAGTCCCCTCGCATCCATCGCTCGACAACACAACCTCAACATCATCTCCTACGCTGACAACACCCAGCTAATCCTCTCCCTCACCAAAGACCCTAACACCTCCAAATCCAATCTACACGAAGGAATGAAAGAAGTAGCCGAATGGATGAAGAACAGCCGTTTAAAACTAAACTCGGACAAAACGGAAGTCCTCATCTTTGGATCGTCCCCCTCTGCATGGGACGACTCATGGTGGCCACCGGCTCTGGGCACAGCACCCATACCTACAGATCATGCACGGAACCTGGGATTCATCCTAGACTCCTCCCTCTCGATGACCGGACAAGTCAACGCCGTTTCATCATCATGCTTCAACATCCTACGCATGCTCAAAAAAATCTTCCACTGGATCCCCACCGAAACAAGAAAGACAGTCACCCACGCACTAGTCACTAGCCGACTAGATTATGGAAACACCCTTTACGCCGGAACCACAGCCAAACTACAGAAAAAACTCCAACGCATCCAAAACGCCTCAGCCAGACTCATACTGGACATCCCCGTTCAAGCTCAAATTTCCGGTCACCTGAAAGATCTCCACTGGCTCCCCGTCAACAAGAGAATAACCTTCTGTCTCCTCACACACACACACAAGGCCCTCTACGACCTAGGACCCGAATGCCTCAACAAACAACTGTCCTTCTACACACCTACCCGCCAACTACGTTCATCCAATCAAGCCCTCGCCGCAATTCCGCGCATCAACAGATCCACCATGGGAGGAAGATCTTTTTCCAACTTAGCGGCCAAAACCTGGAATTCTCTCCCCACTCACCTCTGCCTTACACAGAACCACCTCTCCTTCAGAAAGCTGCTAAAGACCTGGCTATTTGATAAGTAATGCACCCACCCCCCCCTCAAGCGCCTTGAGACCCTCTGGGTGAGTAGTGCGCTATACAAATTACTGAACTTGAACTTGAACTCCTCTGGTTGAGTGTCCACGTGCATACCATCATCACCTCTACACCCTGGTGTTGCAGGAAATTCAATGTCAGACTCAGTGTCAGAAAAATATAGTCTTGCCACACTTCCCCTCAGCGTACTGGATTGCTCCGCAGTGGCATCCAAAAGTGTGTTGTCCACTCTATCGTTCCCGGGATGTTTGTGGGCCGACAGTGCAGAGAAATGCCAGACCTTCCCATCACTCGGGAGTGCGGAATTGCAGTACACCTTATGAACGGTAAGAGGTTTAGTGTGTCTCTCTTGACCCTTGCCGACGTGTCCGCTCCTTCTTACCTTCACCACATCCCCTGCCTTGATTTCCACCTTATTGCACCCATGTTTTTTGTCGTAGTAATTCTTGCTTCTAGATTGTGCTTGAGCCAGTTTTTCTTCCACCAGCTCCGAAGACCAGTGTACTCTGCGGGCTGCCTTAACCCAACCCACATTGTCCTTTGTAAGTGGAGTCCGTCTGCGCATATGTTCGAATGGGCTGTGGCCAGTAGACTCACATGGCGTTATTCTGTATGCCCACACTGTTTTCATTATTTCTTTCTTCCAGTCCAGTTGATTTGAGGTGGAAATCTGTGTGATGCCTTTTAGTACTCTGTTAAATCTTTCTACTGCTCCGTTGCCGGCTGGGTGGTATATTGAGGTAGTCTTGTGTTCAATGTGGAGCCTTTCCATGTCATCCTTGAACAGGTCTGAGGTGAACTGTGCGCCATTATCGCTTACTACTTTTTTCGGTAAACCTTCGCGTGTGAAAGTGTCTTCCAAGAATTGGACCAAGTGCTGAGAGTCTGCCTTTCTGGTAATTCTCACTTCAGGCCATTTAGTGTAGTGGCCAATTATAACAATTATGTATTGCAGTTCATTCTCATCAGACACCGGTCCCATAATGTCTACTCCAATTCTTTCCCAAGGCATGGATGGGCTCTGTATTGGCTGCCGGGGAGGTCTGTAAGTTACTTGAGTTTTGTCAGCCTCCACGCATAACTTATAGTTCCTCACATATCTTTCAACGTCTCGGCTGATACCTGGCCACCAATACATGTTTTTCACCCTGTTCTTACTTTTCGCGATGCCCAGCTTTCCCTCATAGCATACTTCCAGTATTTTCTCCCGGATATTCATCGGCGGTACAAATCTTCCGCTTCTCATAAGTAGTCCATCTTCTATGGACAGTTCATCTTTCACTTCCCAGAAGGGTTTCATTTCATCTTTTAGTTTATTCTTGCTGGTCCAACCTTCTTTGACCATCTGGACTACCATACCTATGTCTTTGTCCTTCATTTGTCCCTCCAACCATTCTTTCTTCGTTATTCTTCTGGAATTTTCCCATACATTCGCTATGCATGAGTCATCTATTTAGTTTGTTCTTGTGACATCGTTGGTCTTGATAGGCATCCTACTTAGAAAATCAGCAACCACATTCCTTACGCCGGGGACATATTGTATGTCGTACATGTAATCAAACAGTCGCACAGAAATTCTCGCTAGGCGTGGTGAGGCTGTGTGTAGGCCTTTTGTAGTAAGCACTTTTGTTAAAGGTTTGTGGTCTGTGCACAGGTCTATCTTCCTACCCCACAAATACTGTCTAAAATGTTCAAGGGCCCAAACACAGGCCAGTGCTTTTCGTTCAATTACTGAATATTTGTCTTCGGCTGGAGTAAGGGAGCGTGAAGCAAATGCGATCGTATATTTTGTCCCTTTTGGCATCTTTCTGTGTTAGGAGTAGGACTGCTCCAATGCCCTTGTTGCTGGCGTCTGTCGTCACATAGTTATCCAGGGTAGGATAAAATCCCTGCAAAGGTAATGCTTTGCACATATTGCATTTCAAGTCTTGGAATGCTTGCTCACATTCGTCCATCCACTCTAATTTGTTTTTCATTTTCAGCTGTTGCCTTAAGGCGTATGTTTTCGTTGAGAAGTTCTTGATAAACTTTGAGTAGTACTCTACTAGTCCGAGGAATGACCTCACCTCATCCCTGTTGGTGGGTACAGGCGCCTCCTTGATAGCTTGAATTAGTTCATTTTTGGGACTGATGCCATCGCCTGTTATCTGATGTCCCAGATAGTTGACAGTTTTGCCCGCAAATTTGCATTTGGAATGCTCAGCCATTAGACCCTTTTTTGTTCAATAAGTCCAGGACTTGCTCAACTCGCCTGTCATGTTCCTCTCTTGGCTTACCCATTACCAGTATGTCGTCCTGGAATAACAGTATCCCAGTGACGCCCTCAAAAATGTTAGTCATCAGTCTTTGAAACATTGCAGCAGCTGAAGCTAACCCAAAAGGAACGCGAGTGAACCTGAAATAACCGAATGGTGTGACAAAGGTAGTTAAAGATTTGCCGTCCCGGTGTAGCTGGACCTGATGGTACGCAGATTTTAGGTCGATGGTGGTAAACCACTTTACTCCCTTGGTGGTGGACAACATCTCGTTTATTTTGGGGAGTGGGTATTGCTCTACAATGATGTTTTAATTATGATCGCGGAGATCAATGCAAAGTCTTAGTTTCCCATTGGGGCGTTTCGCTACGACAAGTGGTGCAACCCACTCTGAAGCCTCCACCCTTTCTATTATACCATCTAAATACCAGCATTTTCTCAAGTTGATTTTTAACTTCTTCCTTTATTGCAAAAGGTATGTTCCGCGCTTTATGCACTGTGGGAGTGCTGATAGGTTTCAATTGTATTGTATGCTGATATCCCTTAAGTACTCCAATATTCCCACTGAACACCGTAGGAAATTTCGCCAGTATCTGGCCTGCGTAGTCGTCGGTGTCTGACATGCTAAGCACAGGTTCATGGCTGTTAGGATCCAGCTTGATTCCCAGACTACCTTGGTCCATCCATCCAAGTACAGATGGTCCTACTTTTGATATATACAGTTTACACCGTGCCTCTCTGCTCTTGAATAGGAACCTGAGTCTCCTGTACCCCAATACTTCAATGGATTTCTCGTTGAATGATTTAATGATAATGTCTGGTTTATTAAGTCTGTGACCGATTACTTCCTTAAATTTTGTTTCCCAGACCTTTTCGTTCACAATAGTGTAAGGTGATCCGGAATCTGCTGTTATGTTTATTTCCTCACACCCAATGGTCATAGTACACATAGGTTTTTTAGTCTTAGCTCCTTTTCCAGTTTCTTTTACTTCCTCTTCTTCGTCGTCTATGTTGAGGATGTACATGTTGATGTCTTCATCCGTGTCTTCATCAAACTTGTCCTCATCTTCTACCACTGCCTTTACATGTCGTGGTTTTCTTCTATTACATGCCTTTTTAAAATGTCCAATCATGCCACGGAATGTGCATTTCGCTTCGCGGGCCGGGCATCTAAAATCATACGCCATGTGTGCAGTGCTTAGGCATCGGTAACAATACCCTTTTCCCCATTTCACTTGCCTTCTTTCGGGTTGGAAAGCATCTTTCTTTCTTACAGCTTGCTTGCTGTCCTTCCACCCCTTATGATCAGACACCTTGCTGACATGGTCACTTTCTTTTTTCATTTTATCATCCTTCAACACAGCTTCAGCACATCGTCCAGTGATTCCAGCCTTCCTAGCTATGTCTATTATGTTCTGCAATGGGTACTCACCCTTCGCCCAAAGGTTATCTTGGATGTTTTCATTTGACCCTTGCATTACTATTTGATCCCTTATTAGTTCATCGTACAGACCTCCGAAATGACAGTTAATTGCTAGGTCTTTCAGGGCAGATACATAGTCATCTATTGTCTCCTCCTTCCCTTGTTTCCTGTGGAAAAATTTGTATCTGTCTACCCCAACACAAACTGTTGGTTTATAGTATGTGCTTAGGTCATCTATTGGGTTGGAGAATACATCACCATCATTCACACCCTGTCAGGTCTCACGGCGGGGTCTAGTCTCGAACCCTGCCTTGAGACGCATTGCTGTAACCTAAAACTACACTTCCCATGTTTCCAGGGTCATCGCGCGCGACGCCCGTGGGGATGACGTCACACGCGCAAGTAACATTACCGGTGGAGGAACAACAGCGCTCGCCGTTGATTCTGGTTGTGTGACGGTAGGCTGTTCCGAGCGTTACCAGCGTATCCTTTTTGGTGTTTGTTCTATGATCCGGCTGGTGAGTACATTCGGAGCGTTCTGCTTCTGCAGGTGGGTTGCGCCTTGCGGCGCCTTCCATTCCTGGGGAGTCCTCGGCTGAGGCTCCTGTTTTCGAACATCCCTGAGGTCAGCCGTTTGCTTAGCGGCTTCTTCTGTTTATTTCATGTTGTGTGGATTACCGGGTGATCATCGGTGATCGGGGAACTTCCCTCCTATGCTCTGGTGAAAGACTGGCTTCCTGATTCACGGAGCAACTGTTCGTGTCACTCGTTATTCCTTTTGCCTAAGTTCACTTCGGAAAAAGGGACTTTTGGATTTACCTGCAGGTGACTCTGATTGCCAAGAAGTGCCTTATTTACGTTGGGAGTATTGTCAAACTAAAGACATATTCAGCTTTTTAAGGCTTCAGAATATATATTTACGTAAGGATCCAGAACTATTTGTGTTACTCTTTTCATGCAGTATCGTGTGTATGTCTGGTGAAGTAACCAGGCGTTACATTCCGGTGTATTAGACAATAACTATTGTCTTCATTTCTTTATTTTGTGCAACAGGGGCTTATGAGCTTCGCCTGGCTGGCTACCTACCATACTGACCCCTGTTGAAGCCATACTAGACATTTATGTTGGTATGTGAATTAATACTGTTGTGATTAGTGCACTAAAACACCACAGAGAAAAAACTGACCACAGGGTTCTTGTGTTTTAGATTGAGCTACAAGTTCAACTTTTCTGATTGTCAGGCAAAGCCATCCATTTATTCCTTTCCAGGTATACCGCCTTCACTTCACACTAGGGTGGGGGTAATGGGTTACGTAGCAGTGAGTTGTACTTATAGTCTGTGCTTGTCTCATGGTGCCTTGTTCTCGTTTCAGCTTCCCCTCCCAGCTGCTCCCTTACTTTCCCTCCTGAAAATCCCTCGCTCGATCATTCCTGTGTGTCTGTTCACATTCAGACCCAGGGGCTGTCGAGAGGTGGACCCCATAGAGCATCGTGAGATCCCGAGGACCATTGGACCTGACACACCCCTTGTTTTCTTGTTTATGGAATTATAAACCTTTATTCCTCCTGCACCTAAGTTTATTTATTTATTTATTTATTTATTTATTGGCATTTGTAAAGCGCAGCATATACCCTGGGGTGTCTTGGCGCTGAATAATTTGCCGGCTGGTTGAAACTGCCTTGCTCTGATGATTATTCTATACCTGGAGTCATTCAGTAATTTATTTATTAAACAGCCAAGTTTTTAATTTTTTGCGAAATTGGAGTAGCGTGGGACATGCCCTAATGTCATGGGGTAAAGTATTCCAAAGTTTGGAAGCCGCCACTACAAACCGTCGGTCTCCCCACATCACAGTTTTAGTTCGAGGTACCATAAGTTGGTTACTGTTGGTAGAGCGCAGTTGGCGTGTGGGTTGGTACGGTCGTAGGTGGTCTTTAAGGAACTGTGGACCCTGTTTGTTTAGGACTTTGTACACAATGCACTGGGATTTGAATCTGGCTCTATTCTGAATCGTCAACCAGTGTAGTTTGGGAATGGCGTTGGATAGAGGAGCAAATTTTGGAATTCCCAGAATGAGACGTGCTGCTGCGTTCTGTATAGTCTGCAGTTTTTTTAGGACTCTCACTTGGGCGTTGATAAAGAGCCCATTGCAATAGTCTAAGGATGTCAAGACTAAAGAACTCACCAGAGTTTTAATGGCGGTGGTAGGAAGATAGGGACTTATCTTTCGGATCATGCGCAGTTTATGGTGGGCCGCTGAGGCCACTTTGCTGGCATGGTCCATAAAATTAAGATGATTGTCAAAGATTATTCCTAAGTTCCTTACTTTGGTCACTGGATTAGGGGGGCACCAAAGGTTTGGGGCCACCACGAGGTAGGCCATTCTGGTGAGAGTTGCCCAAAAATCATAACTTCGGTTTTTTCCGAGTTTAGTTTTAGGCAATTTGCTGCCATCCATTCCCCTAGTTCTGTCAGTCCTCTCTGGAATGTTTTAGCTACTTCCTCGCCATCACCCCTTATAGCCAGCACTAATTGTGTGTCGTCCGCGTAGGAGGTTAGGCTCATCCCATGTGCCTTACCTCCTAAGTTGTGCATTAACATCTTGTACTTTTTTTCTGGTTTTAATTCTGCATCCTCTTCAATTGTGGAAATATAGTTGAGGAAATAGTCCCTCCACTCTTCCCACTTTAGAACTGGTACACTACCAGCACATAGAAATGACTCAGGGGGTGACAGATTCCAAATGCAACCGGTTGCTAAGTCACTCATTCTGGAGGTTTGGTATATTGACTTTTAAAAGTTATGACCTTTCAATGTGTTTCCACTACTGCACCTGTATGACCTTTTTTTCTGTTGCTAGGTTGGTCTGCTAAAGTCCCATGAGCGATTTCTAATTACCAATGTTATAGTCACTGTAATTATTATTTGCTGCAAGTGTCTATGTATTTATTATTTTCCTTTTTTAGTTATTATAATTGTACCGTTTTTCCTCTAGATCTAGTATTGCGCCGATCCACTGGTACACCTCTTCCTTCTTCAGAGATGAGCGTTTTTCGCCTCGCGTTAGCGCTCTGCGTTTACCTCCTCATTTTTTTCTTGTTAACTAGACCGCTTTTACCAATTTGTTTAGGTACACCCAAAATGGCCGCCGACATCAATTACGTGTTGACGCGATGAAGTGATAGCCGGCTCCGATTCCCTTCAGCTGCTCCTTGTCAGTTCACTGCATACGGCCATTTGTTTAGTCCGTTTGCTTGGCAGTTGAACGTTACTTCACTCACATTCGTTTTAGCGTTCAATTCTTTTCATTCACCATGTGAGGCTTAATTCTGCTTTTCATTCATTTTCGCCGCAGATAACCGCATAAACATTTATCTCCTGTGCCTCAGTTTTCACACACCAGCCGACGCGTCAGTTCACTCACAGTATTTTCGGCTCCTTTTACCTCAGTTTTGTCCGATTTTCAGCTTGACGCTCTACCATATAAGCGCTTGATCTTTTTCCTTGTTTTTTTATTTAGCCTGTTTCTTCTTTTTTCTTATCAGAATCGATTTTCTTCTTTTGACTGTTTTTATCTTCTCAGTGGGTTCGTACGTGTTGGCCCCTCATCGCCAGTATTGTTAAGTAATACCAGGATACATGAATTCTTAACTTCTTTATTTAGACCAACATGCATGCTCCGACAACATGGAGCGAAGCTGCAGTCAGCTCGGCGATCAGCTGGTAACTGTCACATCTGACAGTTATCAGCTGGTCACCTCACTGCTGGAACGGTGTCCTCGCAGGGACACTTGCGAGTACACCAGGTATGGTGTCCTACAGGGGACACACGTATAATAAACACAACAGCCTGCTGCCTCTTGTGAGTGCCCTGGGCCCCTGGGGGCGAATTGCAGACCAGAAACAGCGAGGCCTAGGAGCCAGAAAGGCCTGGGTTTGCCATCCTGAAACCAAGCACAGGCAGGGGCAAGGGGCTGTTGAGGGCCAGGGGACAATCTTGGAAGTGCATCAGGCCCTTTGCTTGAGCTTAGACACCTGCTGGGGCATGGCCGGAGACTGTCCTGCTGTGGCCACCCAGATGTAGCCTGCCCACTGGAGAGTGATGCCGCCATCTAGGGGGACTGTTGTTAGACAGCGACTTTTGGTGTTGACTCCACGGGGCTTGGAGCCCCGATCCCCTGGTCTGGGCAGGAAGTTGCAGGCCAGGTTGGGTGGAGGAGGTGTCCCTCCGGCCAGGATTAGGCGGTACATCGGAACCCCTGTTGCTCGCATACGAAAGCTCTGGGGATGCAGCCCATGCTTCGGCTTTCCCCAAGGTGTCTGGGCCTGACTGCAGGGTGTAGTGAGGAAGCAGTTGTGAGCCTGTGGGCCCCCTTGAGTGTGCTGGTGTCGGGTCTGCAGATGGCCTACCTGTTCCACCCCTGGGGCTGATATTGGGGCTGTATGTCCGCCATTAAGGTGAGAGACTTCCTTGACATATCATCTCTGCACCTGCTCATGGCATGGAACTTGCAGTGCCTGGCGGTGTGATTGGCTGCAATATTGGGTGGCAGCGCCTTAATCGGGACTGTTGCTGCAGCAGAGTTTGCCACATTGCTTTTTTCCGGCCACTACACCACGCCTCGCGGCCCCCGCTTTGCGGGCGCCGCTCGTCGATTGAGAACCTTGCTGGGGACACTGTTACTGGACCTCGCCTGGCCATTGGAGGACCCTTGATCTCGCTGGTGTCCATCTGCCCCACTCACACTGTCAGAGGCGGGACTGAGAGGACCAGCCTGCTCAGCGGCGGTGATCGGCCGCAGCTGGTCCTCTTCCCGCCCCCTCCAACTGATAAAACCTTCTGGAGCGTGTGCCGACTGGGAGCCTTCCAGCGCCTTAATCGGGACTGTTGCTGCAGCAGAGTTTGCCACATTGCTTTTTTCAGGCCACTACACCACGCCTCGTGGCCCCCGCTTCGCGGGCGCCGCTCGTGATTTGAGAACCTTGCTGGGGACACTGTTACTGGACCTCGCCTGGCCATTGGAGGACCCTTGATCTCGCTGGTGTCCATCTGCCCCACTCACACGGTCAGAGGCTGGTCCTCTTCCCGCCCCCTCCTGCTCCTCCCCTTGATAACGGGTAACAGCCACGCGCACGCGGGACGCGCGCGGGACTAAGGCCGGGGCAAAGACCGGGCAAAGAGCGGGCCGTTTGAGGCCGTTCGAGTACAGCAGAGACCGGCCCGGGCCCACCCACTCTAGCCATTTTGACTTACCTAAGGTAGGCGGTCTACCTCATTTTACAACCACTTGGTACTTGGTACTGCGGGGACGGACATAAGTAACATTAACTGATATTGTGGTTTTGTATTCAATCGACATTCCATCATGCCCTTAAGGTCAGGTAAAGAACGTACAGTCCAAATCCAAACCACCAAGGGAGTTGTATCAGGCCCGTTGGATGCTTTCATTACACGGGCCACGGGGATACTGGAGAAGGAAATTGCCATGGCGGAAAAAAAAGACTCTCGCTTGACCTTGTTAGCGGAAAGCGCTCGTCGCTGGGCGGACTAGCCACCACCACCAGCCCCGTAGCACATGCTGCATTCAATTGTGTACAATCGATTACCACTGAACCTATTGTTCATTTAGATAGCGTGGGGGAGAGCCCAACTGTTCGCATTTTGGAGGAAGATGCGTACAGTATGGATGACTCCCAAGCTAGTACGGGGGATGATTCACAGGTTAGTGTGGAACCTGAACCTAGTCAGATATCTGGTTATTTACCCCTAAATGTCTCCAACACCGTTGTTACCACAGACCCCCCAAGTATAGACATTACCTCTAGAAAGAGAAAACAAGACTCGAGTGTCTCGGAGGGGAGAGAATGTAAGATTCCAAAAACAAAAGACACAACACTCAATGGAAGCCAGGGCCCTGGGCATCCTTTACACACCCAAATTCCTTCTGTATTTCCTAATGTGTTGTGCCCCTCCCTTACCACCTTGGGCTCTTCGAACCCCTGTCCAATGTGCCTTAACAGTGACGAGATCTTGCTAGTTAAAATGGAGGCCATGTTTAAAACCCTACTACTACCCGTCCTGGAACGGACCAGGTTAATGACCTCTAAAATAGACAGTATGGAGGTTGTAGTGAACTCAAACCAGGCCATGTTACAAAAATTAACCGGCACCAGTTCCGTGGGAGTTATTAAAACGCAAACAGCCCCGAAGACCTCAAGTATAAATAATATTCCTACTGGCAACCCTGCCCACAACAAAACAACTGGGGTAGATACCAATATGACCACAGGGGGGGGGGGAGTCAAAAGTTACATCTTCTAAGCCATCTGTGAGTTCCCTAACACATGCCTCTAAGACGAAGGTCACTGAAAAACATAATTCTTGTAGACTCCAAAGCACTAGGCCATCCCCACAAGCAAAACCCAATCCCGCCCTCCCCCGTCTTCCACCCCAGGGAGATATAGCTAGCCAGCGCAGTAATACCAACCAAAGGGTGGAGAAGCACAAAAGGTTCACCACCCCACGCGCTGATCTACCCGCGGAGGCAACTCGCTACACAATAGTACTAACAGGTGTAGCTCCTTTAAAACCTGGTAGTAAGGAGTCGCACAGGGACCTTCGCAACAAAGTGATCTTTTGGTTAAATAAAAACCGACCTTTACCCCCCTCCTCACCTACTGAAATATTATTTATAAGGAGAGTGGACTGGGTGGGCCATGGTACTAAGGATTTGGAGGGAGATTGCATCCTAATCTCGTTCAAGGACCCATGGGTGGTAGATACCATTCGAAGAGAAGCTAGGTTTGCTAGACAGGGGGACGTCCAAACACTGGGCCTATCATATTTTTACCCACATAGACAAAGTCTTATTGAATCATATCCCAACTTTGGCCAACCTTTAGCTAGAAGATATCCCTCGGAAATGACACCCCTAGCCCAGCAACGTCCATTTCTCTTCAACCACTTTGGTCCCCTCTCTGACCTTGAGGCCATAGATTGACATCATATAACACCCTGTTTGACTACCCCTGCTGAATTTGTTGGTCACGAGCCGAAGATGCGGAATAGGGAAACCTCACACTCTATTAATAATTTAGATGCAGCTATGGGGGGCTTAGCCACAAGGGAGACTACTTCACCAGCATCCAAAGATGAAATAGAGGCCTCGATGTGTGGGGATTCTATGGATAATTTTACGATCATGGAGAACAGGAGGGTTAGTGGGAGCAACCAGGTATTCCCTGTAGTTCCAGCCCTGTCACCCCCCCCCTCTGGTCTCTGTCCTAGATAATCTGAAAATACTATCCTGGAACATCACAGGGATTAAGGCCCGTATGCTTTCTGAGGATTGGATGGAGTTTGTGGACAAATTCGACATCATCCCACTCCAAGAAACTTGGGCACCCTATCCAGCCTTCAGGTTGGGCTATGTCAATTTCTTTAAACCTGCGATCAGAGGGGGCAAAGGGCGTGCATCAGGTGGCTTATTGATATGGGTAAAGCAGACACTGGGACTCCACCCCAAAGAGCTACCTGTCCAGAACCCGGATCTCCTTATAATTAAGTTGAGCAAGGCCAGCCATCGGGACCTGATTATGTTCAACATATACGCCAGAGGCATACCTGGCGGCCGCAGCCCCCCGTTGTTGAATGTTTTAGACCACAAGCTTGCAGAAATGGGTAGTGGGAATGGTATCCTTTTAGCAGGTGATTTAAATTGTACCATTGAGCCTTTGTACGATCTAGGGGACAGATGGGGCTCGGGCGAGGATGTTGCTTGGGACATTCCTGATTTGATGGTCGATAAAACTGTTAATGCAACCGAGGCGGCAGTTAACTGGATGGCTCTTTGCCTAAATTGGGGATTCCGGGCTTGCAATGGCCGCAAAAGATCGGATAAAGGAGCTAACTGTACCTTTGACAACGGCCTAAGGCGGAGCCGTATTGACTATGTTCTGTTAAAACTGGAATATTGGCCCCTATTAGTGGACATGGAAGTAATACCGCGCCCAGAAAGTGACCATAACCCCTTGTCACTCCAACTAAAATTGGCAGGTATAAAGAGACTGGAGGAGCCCACCACCTCACGGACAGGGGATGTCTTGATAACTAACGATAGGAGGAGGCTGAAATGGTCCAGGGTCGTGGAGGATGAAACTTTATGGGTCAATGTTAATACAGTGGTTGAAAATGTGTGTAATGAAATGCTAAAAATTGATCTGTTGGGGGGTAGTCCGGATATGGCAAATAATGTTATTAATCTCCATATTAGTTGTTTCGACCAGTTAAAGTCCCTACTCTCTCTCCCTTGTCGGAGTGCTCCCACTAAAGCTAACTCCCACTACCAGAAATGGTATAACAAAAAATGTAGGGAGGCCCATACAGATCTTATCAAAACTATTAAATCTCGAGATATGGGCGCAGTTAAAATAGCTAGGTTACGATACAGAAAAATCCAGTGGGAAGCAAAACGGGAGTGGGAGGACAGGTTCTGGTCGGATCTCTTGGATGCCTCCACTTCGAACAATCCGAAAAAGTTCTGGGATTTAGTCAAGTGGGGGAAGGATCCTGATTCGTGTACCCCCGCAAATCATGTACCTCCAGAAGAGTGGGAAACTTTTTATTCTGCCCAATTTAGTGTTGAAAATCCCAATCCCCTACCAATCTTGGGAAAGGCACCCCCGTTACATATTTACGGGGAGAAACTCATCTTTTCAGAATTAGAGGCTGACCTAGCTTTGGGCTTGACCCTGCGAGGGAAAGCACCCGGTATGGACCTCATCCCCGCGGATCTGTTTAAAGCAAATTCCGCCTTGTGGCTGCCTTATATAACCAAGATTGCCAACTCATTAGCTAAAGGAGCCAGTATTCCAAAATCTTGGAAGGGGGCCGAGATAATACCAATATTTAAAAAAGGCGACAGGTCCAACCCAGGGAACTACCGCCCGATCAGTCTCATTGACTCTATACAAAAAATCATCGCACGTATGGTCTTGGGACGGGTTCAGGGCTGGATTGAATCTGAGGGCATATTATCTCCCATGCAGGCGGGCTTCAGATCGGGCACAAGTACCATCGACCAGGTGTTCAGACTTTGTCTGATCTACTGGAAAGTGGTCTTGCTCGGTGGCGGTACCATCTTCACAGCATTCATTGATCTGAAGTACGCCTTCGATCTTGTGCCAAGGGATAAACTGTGGGGAGTCATGAGAAATCTGGGATTGCCATCAGAACTACTTGACCTCATAATTAAACTCCATGAGGATAATTATGCGAGGGTGAGGTGGGGAGGCCAGGGACAAGTGACGGAAACATTTCCCGTAACTAGAGGTGTCCGTCAGGGGTGCGTCCTGGCACCAACACTCTTCCTCCTGTTCATTGATCAAGTGGTGAAATTTTTTTTGGACACTCCCACTGATGCCCCAATGTTGGCCGGGACAAGATTCCCATTGCTCATCTTCGCCGACGACACCCTACTCCTCTCCAGAACATGTAGCGGTCTACAGCGGGCGCTAGACCGCTTTGAGGAGTTCTGTGCCATTAACAATCTTGCGGTGAACGTGGGTAAAACAAAGTTTATGGTTTTTACGAGAAACCATCCCGTCCGGAGCTCTGTGAGCTTGAGCGGAGTCAACCTTGATCAAGTTGAGACTATGACTTATCTGGGGGTTACCTTAGACAGCGGCTTGAGATGGAAAGATCAAGTTGGCCTACAACATCTTAAGTTAGCACGGCTAACTGGCTGTTTAATAAAGGAGCAAAAGAGATCCATCACTAGGCGGGTCACCCCAGCTCTCAAGATCTATGACGCCAAAATCAGCACTGCAATCTTATATGGCGCAGATCTCTGGGGCTATATGGACCTCTTAAACCTCTTTAAAACCCAATGTAAGTTCCTACGGAACCTGGTAGGACTACCACAGTCGTCTCCATCCATTCCTCTCTGCTTGGTTCTGGGGTGCCCTCCGATCAACGAGATGGCCAGATTTATTTTGGTGGCCCTGTGGAGGCGAATATGGACCTCCCCTGACCTGTCCTTGTTTGCGAAAGAATTAGCAGAAGTCAGGTCAATTGGTGGTTCTGGAAAAATCCCATGGCTCCAAGCGGTAAAAAACATCTTGGTGGATATGGGTCTAGAACAACTTTGGATAGCTCCCTCCACTAGTGCCTTTCCCTCCAAACAAGAGTTTAAAGCATTGTATTGGGCATCTCTTCGTCTAAACCGAGTTTCGATTTCCAGCCTCACCAGCCTCACGGGCAGGTTCCTTACCTTAAAGTTAGACCTGTCCCGTGAGCCCTATTGGGATGTCATTAATAAACCGCTGGACAAGAAACTCTACCACCAGTTCCGGGTAGGCGCTCTGCCATTGTACACCTTTGTAAATAAATGGTCCACTGGTGTTTCAGATCTCTGTAAAGGTTGTTCGGGGCAGAAGGAATCAGAGGGCCACTTTTTATTTGCCTGCCCTAGCTACTTGGCGCCGCGAACCAAATGGTTAAAACCGCTGTTCCAGCGTCTACCATATAGAAAATCTGCTGAGGCAATTTGGGCACTAAAGACTAACACCTCTGAGGTGTTTGTAGTGAGTCTAGCCAAATATCTGGGGTGGGCCTGGATCATTAGGTCAAAACATATGTCAAAGTTGTTAGAGGCCTCTAATACCGACTCATAAGGTGGTATACTCTGTCTACTGTATAAACATACGATTGCACTGATCGCACTTATTGCACCTTTTTGTATGGAACGATGTCCCATTGATTGTCATGGTTTTTTTATGCAATTGTCAATCTTTATGATTTTATCAGGTTTCTTATTTAAGATGTTTAATATCCTTTTTAAACTTCCTTATAAACAACTTATCTTAGGTTCATTAGTATTGTATGGTTTACCTTGATTAGTTTACTTGAATGTCGTCCTTGTCTAGTAATGTATTGCTTTTATATTTGAACCTAGTTGTTGTGTAGCAAGATTTTAAATAACAGCAAACTCATCTGCACATGTTTTTCCTTTCGGAAAAAGTTTTCTAAGTTATAGCTTTTATAAATGTACTACAATGTGTCTTTTATGATTTATCAAATCGAAATAAAGACTTGAAACCTGAACCTGGGTGGCAGGTGTTCCCCCCACCTCCTCCTGAGTGACCGAAGGGGCTGAGGCCTGCTGCTTGGGCCAGATCTCTACGGTTTTTGCTGGAGCCTCAGCAACTGCTCTACCTCACGATGGTGACAGGGTGGCAGGGCTCTCTCTGGTTGGCCAACAATTTTCACACTACACTCTGTCACACCCCACACAAATACCAATGATATAGGGCAGATTTATCTCGCTTAATGTGAAAGGTCTCAATGCCACCAATAGGTGCAGGCAGGTTTGGTGATGACTCTTGCTGCAAGACCCGATGTTATTTTCTTGCAAGAAACACATCTCTTGCGCTCAGATACAAACCGCATGGCACATCCCAAACACCCAACTCAATACTGGACGTCTTTTACCTCCAGGATGGCAAGGGTTGCTATTCTGTTTAAAGTGGGTTTCAAATTATAGGGTGCTAAAGTGGTCCATGACAGGGGGGGACATTACCTTAAAATAAGAGCTCAGCTTAACACCATACCCCTTACATTGATTAATATCTATGCCCCAACCAATCTCAGGACACTCCTCAAGGATTTAGCTGCACAAGAAGATGTACAGCTGCTCTTAGGGGGGACTTCAATCTGGTTTGAGATCATGAGCTGGACCGTAGCGAGAACTCCTTTCAGGGCAGGAGGGCGATGTCGGCAGCTTTGAAGAAGGACATTATGACCCTAGGCCTGGTAGATACATGATGCTAAAATTCCCCTGACGCACAGGACTTCACTTTCTTCTCCTATGTCCACTACTCCTACTCACTCACCAACTATTTCTTCTCATCACATTCACTTGCCTGGCTCCTTGAAGGAGCGATCATCTCCTATATCTCTATCTCAGCCCATGCACACATTGAGATAACCCTGGTGGGTGCTGGGGCGGCACCCTGCTCTGCACAGCATTTGTGGATCCCCTCTCACATCTTATGTGACCTGGTCAATATTACAGAAATTTGGAGAGAGATCCAAGCTTCTTTTGAAAAAAATGCCCTCCACTACACTGATGAGCATACCTTAAGGTGACCGTCTGCGGCACTATCACCTCAATCATAATCGCCCATACCAGAGAGGCCCGGCTGTTAGAAACCAGGCTAGCTAAGAACATAAAGGCCCTGGAGCACTTGGACCATACTGCACCTTTGAGGCTGCACAAGAAGCAGCTGGTCTTGCTATGCGGTCAATTGTGGGCATTGAGGGTAAACAAAGCAGAGCTCTCACTTCTTACATTGAAACAAAAGTATTATGAAGGTGGGAACAAAGTTGACTCCCTTCTAGCCTGCTGGTTTCGTACCTGTATCTCCCGCTCCCACATCGCTAAGGTAAAAAATGAGATGGCACGTGGATCAACTCCAAAAAGGACAAACAGTGGTCATTCCACATAATCTTTTCTGTCCTATATAGTCAAGGGGAGAGGTTGGCCCCTTCCTTGCTTCGTGCCCATGGCCACCTCTAGAGTGGGTCCACACACGCAGACTAGAGGTCCAGTTTACACAGGATGAACTGTGTCCGGCGCTAAAAGACCTTCTGGTGGGCAGGGCCCCAGGCCTAGATGGGCTTACAGTGTATTTCCACCACTTATTTGTGCCTCAATTACAGAACCACCTCCTTAAACTTTACAGTTTTTTCTCTGACACCACTAGCCTGACGCCTACAATGACCATGGCTGAGATAGTTCGAATACCCAAGCCGGGGAAAGACCCGTAGCTCTACACATCGTACTGCCCTTTATCCCTCCTTAATACAGATGCCAAGATATACACCAAGCTCCTGGCAAACTGGTTGGAGCCCTATCTACTGGGTCTCTTTGACCCAAAACAGGTCAGGTTCATTTGACAGTGCCAGGGGGCAGACAACATCCAGCACCTGGCCCATCTTGAAGAAGGTCCAGAAACAAGACATTCTTGCATGCCTTCTCTTCCTGGATGCTAAGAAACATTTTGATAGGGTGGACAGTGCCTTTCTTAGAGCGGTACTCCTGAAAATTGGGATCAGACCTATCATGATATCCTGAATTATGGCAGCCTAGGTCGCTCTTACCGTGCAAATCTGGGCCGGCGGTCTTCTCTCTTCCCTAGTGCACATCCGTAGGGGGACCCGACAGAGATGCACACTCTCCCCCCTACTCTTCACCCTCGCAGTTGAACCTCTGAAGATAGCCATTCATTGTGCGTCCAACATTAAAGGTATCCCTTTAGGATTCAATGACCACAAAGTCTTGCTATTTGCGGATGATCTTTTGATTACTTTGACCAACCCCAATGATTCATTTCCCTCCCTGCTCTTGCTCCTTCATGCATTCAAATAAATCTTGTGCCTTAAGATCAACACAAACAAATTGCATACATTGAACTTAACACTTCCGCCGCAGAAGGCCCTGAGTTGCAGTCACTCACCCCATTCCAATAGGCAACCCATTCGGCCCGATAATTGGCCGGAGTGTCAGCGGTCTGTCTTGGAGTACCGGAGGCAATGGAGGACCCTCCCTATGTTGTGACTTGATCGCCTAAAAGCAGTAAAGATGTCATTACTGCCAAAAGTGCTCTATCTTTTTCAGACACTTCTATGTCCATTCCCCAAATGGCTATCACAGGCCTCCAGAGGAAGGGGAACTCCTTTATCTGGGGAAAAGGTCATCCATGGTTGTCCAACAAGATACTCATGCTAAACCGAGATCGGGCAAACTTGCATGCCCCATCCAATATATCTCAGAATGGGTGGTTCGTGAAAGCAAAACACATTGGTTTGATATGGGCAGGGAGGTGGCATGCAGACCACTTTGGGATCTTGCCTGGTTGCCTTAAAGGCTTAGACCACGCAGTGCCACCACTGCTACCCCCACAAAAACAGTTCTGGACATATGGCACAAACCTGCTGTCACCAGGGGCCTCACCATTTTCCCTTCTCCCAACACCACGCTGTCTCAGAATCCTGACTTCCCTCCAACACTGCAATTCCACTCCTTCTTTGACCAGGGGAAAGGGGAATGCCACATATTCAGCAATCTTTTTGAGGGAGGAACCTTCAAGTCTTTCAACCAATGCACAGAAGACTATTGCTTCCCTGCCACACATGGCTACAATACTTCCAGCTCAGGCATTGGCTGCACAGACTCTCCAGTACACATGGGGCCACATGCCAGCTTACCTCCTTTGAAACACTTGTGTGCTCCTATGATCGCTCGCAAGGGCTTATTTTGCATAGGTATCAGGTCCTAAAACACCCTGCGCCCCTCCATCCTTACCAGACACAGTGGCACTCAGACATTCCACACGCCATCCCCACAGAGCAGTGGGAACAGCTATGGCACAACATTCCTAGGACCTATTGAAGCATTTCTCAACGTGAAACTGCCTAGAAAGTTATGACCCACTGATACTATACTCCTGTCCAGCTGCAAACAATGTTTCCTACATCCTCACCCTTGTGTTGCCAATGCAACTCTACTACTGACTCTTTCTTCCATATTTGGGCGTCCTGTCCACTTGTTTCACTTTTTTGGAAGGAAGTTCTGAGTCACTTCAAGGACACAGTGAGGTTTCCCATAGCAAATGCGCCACAGGTAACCATCCTAGGGATCAGACGCCAATCTCTCAAAGCTGTGACGCACACTGACTGGCGCCTGATCTTTCATATGCTGGGGTCAGCAAAACAAACTATTGCCTTGCAGTGGAAACAGCCCACGACTCTACCTACCTCAGTATGGTTCACCCGTCTATGGAACACTAGGACAATGGAGCTCCTAGCCGGTCATATCACGCACTCTGAAACCAAATTAACACTTTTATGGCAACCACTGATTGACCACCTCTCCACACTAGAACAATGTTGCTGTCCCCCCAAGTCCGAGCTCTACAACTATTTGAAGATGTCCTCCTGCCGCAAAGTGTTGACCGCTCATAATGCACCGGCCCCCCTAACATAAATTAAGGATCCTTAGTCTTTAAACAATGACTTCCTTGGGCCTTACCCCTTTTCTCCCTTTCTCTCCCTCCTTCCCCCATCCCTTCCTTTTTTTTAAGTGGCATAATCGGATACCTGTCTCTAGATTGAAGGCCCCTCTTTAATCAAGATGGTGCGATCACAATACATGCTTATACTGTGTAAGGCTTTGATTTATATTCATAACTCTTTGTTACATGGAACATTTGTATGAGCCCAAGGGAAATAATTGTATGTGTAACAGCACTGCACTGTGTTAAGAACACTTGGGGGCATTGTGGGCAACTAGAATCATGCTGACTGGATCTGCTAAGTTATTAACTTACTGCACAATTGGTCATGTTGTATGTGTTATAAAAGTGTGTAAAGTCATTCAATAGTAATAAAATAGATTTCAACACAAAAAATTGAGAGTTTTATTTTAGGAATGTAGGTGGTATTAAGAACAAAATCCAGAACCATGGGGCATATTATCAAGGGGGTTTATCTCCGCTTTTTTGGCTTTAAAAGCCAAGAAAGCGGAGATAAAATTATCTCCCTATTACCAAGCTGTCGCTAACACCAGTTAGTGACAGCTAATAGGAGATAGCGACCGTCTTGGGCCCCGCTTTGCATGTCAGTGATATTTATCACTAATGACATGCAAAGTGGGCGTGCCAAGATGTTAGCGACTGGAAACAGTCCCTAACATCGCTATCTCCTATTACCAACTTTTGGAGATATTCGCGCTAAGCGCGAATATCTCCAAAAGCTAACACCTGCCCTGAGCAGTTCTTAGCCATGTTATCCAATGGGAGGTGGATAACATGGCTAAGAGCATTTGCTCGATAATGCATGAATATCGCTGACTTTTCAGCGATATTCATGCATTGCGGCCGTTTTTTATCGCATTTGCGATAAACCTTGCTAATAGCAAGGTTTATCTGCGATAAAAATCGCCGATGTGCGGCGATAATTTTTGTCTCTAAACAAGTTAGAGACAAAAATTATCGCTAGTTGTTGGTAATATGCCCCCAAGTTTTTCTTCCCTTCATTAAGCATTTTGGAATCCTGTGTTTTCAGGAAACATGGGCCAAGGGTGGTTACCATATTAATGGCTATACCACTTTTCATACACAAGAAGTTGCCTCCCTGGCAGGGACAGCAAAGGGAGGTCTCGATTGTGTATTACCATTATGCGATCAGCAAACGTGTTTTAAAGAAAAACTGGATTCATCTTATAATCAGGTTGTTGGTCTTAAAATTTGCTGCTGCATACCTGTTTATATATCTAATTATTATAATAAAAATGTTACTCCAGAGAAAGCTTTTGCAATTGATAGTATTGTGAGAGAATTAGAAACACTTTGCTATGTGAAAGGTAGGGATAATATGCTTGCTTGGGTGCTAGGGGGGGATATAAACACCTGCTTCTGTCCCAGCCCTGGCAGGGAAATATGTGACGATGTAGACTATCAGGGTCTATCTCAAGTTGGTCATGATGCAGATGGCGTGCAACTAAAAAGCGCATTTTTTAAAATTTTGATTGGCTGTTGCCAATAGGATCTCTGACTCGCATGCTCATCTTAGGTGCACTTTTAAGAGTGGAGACTGTAATTCAACTATTGATTTTATCTTAGCCACATGTGCTTTTAGGTTTTTAATTATGAATTTCAGGACAAATCAAATGATTTTAGTGATCCTAATCCAGAATGTATAGATATTAGTTGTCCAGATAACAAGGCAAAGACTAGCAGAGTAGTTTGCACCAATGATATCAAGGTGGCTACATGAAATCATATATGGATTAAATGGAGCAATGTCATCACTGAGGATTTGCTTTCAAATGTACTCTGTGCTCAAGTGAATATATGCCTTGATGATAATGTTGAGGACGGGATATTAAAAATGCTTTCCTCGCAAATGGCAGGCTTGTTATAGCCAGTCTGACACACTACCCACTGAGATCAAGTAGAAACCATAACGGATTTTTAGACTCAGAACGTACAAAAACTCTAAAAACTGAAGGAGGCGGTAAACAGATTACCTGGAATAAGTAATGATGGAATATCATGAAGGTCGGCAAAGAAGACTGCATTGGCACATAGGAATCAATACGTTTATTCTGAGGCCGGGAAAGCATTAATTATTGTCAGCAGTTGTCAAATTGTTAATAATCCATTATAAAGATTCTGATATCCCAACAATTGAAGTTGTCATACGCTAAGAAAACTGGCCATTACTGACTAATGATAGAAGAGAATAATATTCTAAGTCACTTTCAAGCTGGCTTCTGAATCAAGGTTTCAACTATTGATCAGGTTTTTCGGTTCATGTTAATATACTGGAGAACTTTAATGATCCTTGGTGACATCTTTTATGTCGCGTTTGTCGACCTAAAATCGGCATTTGATATGACTTCTAGAATGAAACTGTGGAGAATTTTGGCTGACTTCCACATGTCCCTCAAAATGTTATCCTTCTTAATTTGCTTACACAAAGGCTTACACAAAGGCAATTATGCAAGGAAGACGGGGAGGTAACCAGACTCAGTTGACAGAAAAAGTACCAGTCTGCAAAGTTGTTCGACAGGGATGTTTGCTGTTCTCACTTTTTATTAAGGACATAGCTTCCTTCTGGGATGAACTGGAGGCAGATGCCCCATTGTTGGCAGGTCTTAAAACTCATTGTCTTTTGTTTTCTAACAATACCTTGTTGGCTTCCTAGACTCCGTCAGGAATCCAGAAACCTTTGGATCAGTTTAATACATTTTGTAATGATCAAGCCTTGGAAATTAACACTTCAAAGACTAAAGTGATGTCTTTCAGGCAGCATAAATCTTTTAAGGGCTCCCTTATCCTGGGTGACTCTTATCTTGAACAAGTCAATACTTTTACATACCTAGGGGTTATCTTTGTCGACGGTATGCCTTGGAAACCACACATTAGCAAGGCCGAACTAGGCTAAAACAGATCTCTGGCATAATACTCAAAGAGTTTTCAACATCCTATTCCTAAACCATTACTCTTGAACTTAAAATGTATGATGCCAAGGGTCTGGGCACAACCCTGTATTGGGCTGAGCTGTGGGGATTCGCCAAAGACGATGAGATCACAAGATAGGAGAATAATGTTTTTAGGAACCTGACTTCTCTCCCAACTAGTTCCTGTTACTCCCATTGTTTAGTAACCTAGGTGTTACAAAGACCACATGCAAAATCAGTTTACAGACATTGTTGTATTGGAGGTGCTTGTTTCCCACTCCAGAGCTGGCACAATATACTAACAGCCGGAGGGATGTAATAAAAGCTGACCCATTCACTTCAATTCCATTGCTTTAAAATATGAAGTCAGCCTTGCATTAATTAGACTATCATGATTTGTGGTATCAACCTAATAATCTGTTTTCCAACCAAAGATGAGCTCAAAACAAAATACCAGTCGCTCGGAGATGACAAGGTCGTTCGGAAGTCAACTAGTGCCAAGCTGGCAAGCAACCACATACACATCAATGTACGGTGTGGGCGGGAATTATTCTGGGATATAACACTAGTCGCACTGCATAGGAAACTTTATTTCCAGTTTTGTATAGGCACACAGCCCCTTAGGTCATTCACTGCTGGTTGGAAGGGTGAAGGAGGTAGCTCCTGCCCTTCATTTGACCATCTGATAGAAAGTGTTTCACATGTTCTGTTTGCTTGTCCAGGTTATTCTCCGCCCAGAAAAAATTGGCTGACACTGATATGTAGGCTACTAGGCATATGGAACAACCAAGATGCCCTTTGCAGCCTCTGAGCACACCCTTCCTTATAACTGGTCATCGCAGTTGCAACATTTTTGGGTACAATGTGGGTCCTCAGTAAGAAAGCCCTAGGTCACTTATCTGTTTAACGAACTAACATTCAGTTTGTCTTATATGTGCTCCACTTGGGTTATCTTTTGCAATACCCCATTTTATTTTTTGATATGCCCTTTTTTATGCATGTCCATTTATAACTGTATATAGATACATATCCTACATGTTTTTAGGAAAATTAATTTTTTTAAATTATATTTTATCATGTACACAGCTATGTGATGAATTGTTCTTTTATGGCCCTGGTGGCCGTAATGAAGAGTTTTGAACTGAACTGACCTGACTAATGTTTACGAATGATCTGCAGAATAGGTCCTTCTGAAGCTTGTTCTTCCCCCATGATAGTTCCATTTTTCAAAAAAGGATATAGGGGAGCTCCAACGTGTTAACAGCAAATTTCCTTGTTGTATTTACTAATACATGTGGCTGGGAGAATAATTCTCAGAAGATTGAAGGATCGGGCAGAGCAAAACTTTTTCATGCAAATAAATTAACATGCGGCCAGATTCATCATTGTGAAGTTTTGCGAGTCTGAAATAGCGAATCATAAGGAATCGCTATTCCAGACTCGCAAAACGGGATTCATGTAGGAATCACAATATCTCTTGCGATTCCTACAGATTCCTTATTTGCGATTAGCTAATTACTAATCACAAATAAGGAATTCATTCCTAAAGGCCTAAAGGCCCATAGGAATGCATGGGGAGTCATTCCTTATTTGCGATTAGCAATTAGCTAATCGCAAATGAGATTGCGATTTCAAGGGTGCAGGGGTGTCCAAAGGACACCCTGTAACACCCCTGAAATGTCAAATTACACAGATGTTACACACACACATGTCCAAAAGACATGTGTGTGTGTGTGTAGCATGCAACTTAGAAAAATGCTTTTAAAAGCATTTTTCTAAGTTTTCGCTATTTACCACGAGGTTTGACCTTGCGGTAAATAGCGGCCCAAAATTGCGAAATCGCAATTTTTAAATGTTTCAAGAATAGCATTTAAGGAATCTCTAATAGAGATTCCTTAAATGCTATTCCTCGCAAATTTGCGAGTCCTTAAATAGCGATTTTTGCATTTGGGATGATGAATCCCAAATGCAAAAATTGCACTCGCAAAGGGCCAGATTCTCAGAATCTGGCCCTTTGCGAGCGCAATTACCCTTCATGAATCAGGCTGATGGTTTTAGAAAGGGGGTTGGTCCCATAGAACAGTCTCCTAATTTTAGTTTACTTATTGGTAAATATGCAATACCCAAGAGATCTGTTTTAGGTGTGGGTGGAACATTTGGAGTTTTATTCCAATCAATTCAGGGGAGTCTCCTAAAACCTTTATGAGGTGCTGTGGAGTTTTTCCATGTTGAGCTTCTCACACTTATTTTTAGTGAAGGGAACCAAACACCGCACCAGAGATTTTCTACTCGAACAGTAGCTTTCTCAACGTGATAGGTAGCGACCTGCCGTGACTGCCTACTTTAAGGAATCTTATGGGAGGCATTCTAGCCCTCGAAAATCAAGCTAGAGGATGTAAATCCTCGAGTGCACTTGCCAATTTAATGTTTGTGAGCCACATGTGAGGAAAAACTCTGTTGGTTAGTGGAGTGTTGCCGAAATTTCACACGCCAAGGGTAAACCTTTACAAACTCCGCCAGCGGAGCGGAATCTTTCTCCCACCCTAATCTATTTGCCACTTATGGACCTCTGCAGTACCTTTGATTGGGTAAATAATGATAAACTATAGACTTTAATGAACAAGATGGGTGTTCTCTTTACTGAATTTCAGTATGCATATCTATGCGAATGCTAAGGCCGGAATCAGGTTCGGAATCTATGGAGAATACATTGAAAAATGTATGTTAAACTGGGGATAAGGTAGGGCTATGGTCTGGCCCTTTTTTTATTCACCCTTTCATTAATAATCTAACCAGGTTCTTAGAGAGAAACCTCATGAAGTTCCACATATCAACCAAAGAGCCATACTCATATAATTGTATGCGGACAATGCAGTAATTATGGCGAGCACCCCAAACAAATCACTGAACATGATGAATCATTTTGTGGAATATGTGGCCGAGATAGATCTAAGAGTTAACTTGTCAAATTCTTTCAATATAAAAAATGGTTGTACGCCTGACAAATACTATCAATTTAGGATAGGGGAAGTTAAGCTTGCGGTATCTTCCACCTTCTGTTACCTTGGCTTATTGTTCGAGTCCCATGGCCATGGAAACAGCTTGTTACATCTAGAACCTTGCCGATGGATAGTTCTGTTGCAGGGCTCATAAATTTGCAGCCTGATTCAGGGGAGCACTCAAAGAGCTCTGCACTATTTATATGGGCCAGTTGTAATGTGCCAAGTCAACTCACAGAAAATGCATGCTTAAGGAAGTACCTTGCAGTTCCGAATTTTGTATTTGTGTATGTTTGCCATAAAGAGCTGGGACTCCCTTTTTTAAAAGATCTCATTAGGACTCGCCCCGATATTATTGTGTCAAAGAATCTGGTCACAACCTGAGGCACTTCTAAATAGTCTCAAAATTGCAGACTGCCTATAACAGGATTATGCCTTGAGAATACCATGGTTAAATATATCAAGGCTTTCTTTGATTGTTTGGGAAGACCCCCTCTTTTTACCGATCCATCCTCTCTGCTTGGTATTTCCAAGGCTGAGATTAAACAACTAGCACTGAACAATTTCGAGGAGGACAGGTCTGCCAAGGAATGTGCAAAGGCGAGTGTTGAACATTATAATTTGTTGTGTACAAATAAGAAAATCCAGTTTTAATTGAAACAAGTTTACAACCTGCTGCACAGATTGTGCTGACCCTCTTAGACTTGATATTATTCACTGTTTCATCTCTATCCCGCGAGTAAATGATTGGTCGTCCAAATTGATATATAACCTGTGTGATGGTATTTCGCTATTACAGAAATTTTATTTTAGAAAGTGCAGACCTGCAATGCTTTTTTTGCAACTGCATTCCCACAAAGTCCATTTTGCTTTCTCCAAATTTCTGCAGAGGTTTATTTTGATACACAAATAGTTGATTGGGTAAGCTGCTATGAATTAAATGTCTCTATTTAATACAACAATTATAGTGGTGTATATTTATTATGTTTTTAAAATATATATTCTTTTTATATATTTTCTTTTATGGAGATGTTATTACTATGGAATATTCTATGGAAAATTCAATTAAGAATATTTCTGATTCTGACAATCATCCAGGGAAGTGAGACATAAAATGAGCAAGGTAAGCCTCCGGATAAGAAGCAGGCAAATGAGGTTCACAGTAAAGCCACCCAATGGTATATAATGGGTGGTCTGCAAGCTCCTCTATGTTCTAATTAAGTCCACACTATTTTTGCTCAACCAGACATCTGCATTGTCTGGTAGGCTCAACCTAAAACTGAGGAACTGATACAAAGAAAAGGCTGAACATTGTTAAAGAGTATGGTTGTAACAATTAGCTTAACACAGCACATTGCGAGGAAAAGTCAATATAAACCTCGTTACAAAAAACACAATTTTAATTTAAAAAAGCAAACATCCAATATATGTTAATTAGTAGGATACTAGTAAAGAAAGACAGAAGACAAACCATCAGTGTGGAGTTCCGTTTGGCTAGGTGGGCAATGCCCTGCTGTGAGACAGTTAGAGTTAGAAAGGAGTGCCCTGGGTTAATTAAATTGTTAAAAAGTGAATGGGGTGATTATAATATATTACCAAGTGCTTTTCCTTGTGGATATACTTACTATGTATTGTAATATGTATCTTATTTCAGTCCCTTTATCAAACAAATTTTATTCTAAACATTACTTATAATTGTATTTCACATTGGTCATCTGTTATACACTATGATATGTGCTTTTAATGTATTACTATCTCACTTTTTAAGAACAGATTCTTTATCCATCTTTACATTGCTGATATTCTTTCTTAAATAATACTAATGTTTTTTCTTATAGTTATTTATACATTTTAAATTATCAAATGTTGTTTATTATGTCAATACTATGAGAATTGTATTTATGAATGATCATTTTCATAGTTTACTTTCACTTCTGAAATTCATTCAGATTCATGTATTGCTCTTAGGCCCGTTTAATGCTTATCTATGTTTCTTAATGAAATATGCTTATCCCCCTAACGCATACTATAATATGTATTTGGGTCACAGGAGTTTTCACTCTCTTTACAGCTTTTCTAATTTATTGTCCAGGCTGATATTCATATCAATTTTTTACCCTCCCTAAGGGGTTCCTTCTCGGAGTGGTGTTCCAGTGAACCCAGACCCACGGTTAAAAGTTAAAAGTTGTAGGTAACTGATCTGTACCAATTTTTCTTTTTTTTTTGTTTTGTTTTGATTCTCTTTTAAATTTTAACTGCCAGATATATACTGCTTACATAGAACAGTTTGATTTCTCTAATATATATCAATAGCAACTTTCTTTTACATTTTCTTATATCTTTCTCTATTGTTCTATACAACACTTTTCTATATTTTTTCTTTGCTTCTTTGTCACGTTTCTCCTCCACAAGTCTTTTCTTTTCTTCTCTATTTCTTTAAATATGATAAACTTTTTTAACCTGTAAAACTCTTATTTTCTTACTTTTATATTTCTTATCAACCAGAGTACTCTCCCTTCCCATACAACCCTATTCCCTCCCATTGTATTCCTACCTTTTATTTTTCCCATTGTGAATAATACATTGATTCCCAATTCCTTTTGATTGTATCCCATCATGGCTAATATCCATCCTTTATCTACCATTACTTGGAATGTCCATGGCCTCACTCATTACATTAAACGAAAGAAGGTACTTTCTTATTTACAGTCCAAACATGTAGACATAGCTTTATTACAAGAAACACACCTCGATGAGATTGAATCTGACAAACTTTGTAGAGATTGGATAGGGCAGGTCATTCACAGCAGCATTCACAAAAATGACCCTACAGATACTAACCCTGTCCGCAAATGTGGATTTGCAATTCTAATCCGCAGATGACTTCCAGTCACGATTTCCAAGACCTGGTCAGATGCTGATGGTCAATATGTATTTGCCAAATTACGTATCGGGAATTCTTACATTTGTCTTGGGTCCATTTATGCTTCGATTGGCACTAAAAAGACTTTTTTTCCTTCAATTGAATCACCTTCTTACAGAGAATAAAGCCTTGCATTACCTCATTGGCGGGGATTGGAATTTGGTACAAGATCCTATTCTAGATAAACCTGGTTCATTTGATAAGGCCAATGCAGCGGATAGAGCGGTATTAAATGACATATTTTCCAAAAATGGTTTGGTTGATCATTGGCGTCTCAGTCATCCACAAGACTAAGAATATACGTTCTTTTCACCCTTACATGGTACATTTTCCCGCTTAGACTATTTTATGATATCGCACAAAGCAGTTCAGTTAGTCACGGAATCTCGTATCCTAGAAGCAGCCTTGTCTGATCATTCTCCTGTCCTTTTATCTTTAGATTTAGGTCTATCCCGACCAGGGTGTAAACCATGGCGTATGAACATTCAAAGACACAGGACGCCCATGGTAAACTTCAGTTACAATCCCATCTACAGGATTATCTCTCTATTAACCAGGGTTCTGTCACTTCCAGCAGGACTGTTTGGGCAGCGGCTAAAGCCACTATTAGATGGCAACTAATGCGTGATGCAGCACTTGATAATAAGAATAATATTGCAAAGCGGACAGATTTAGAACGAGATATTCAACTCTATTCCCGTTTATATATCACAGATCCTACCTCACATAATCGCAAGTTATTGGAGCAAGCACGTATGTCTCTTAATAGTCTCTTTACATCCAAAGCTGAATTTGCTTTACAACGGATGAAAGGAATACATTACAAGCAAGGGGAGAAGGCTGGGAGGTTGTTAGTTGCACAATTACGTCAAAGAGAAGCAGCAATGGGTATTCCAGGTATTGGATCTACTCAAGGTGACATACTTACAAAGCCCCAAGAGATAGTTAATGACTTTGCCTCCTTTTATCAATCCTTATATGCCCCAGGTAGTCAAATAGACTACCTGGGGCATATATATCAATTTTCTCCTCCTTTATACATTTTTGTGCTCTGATATTATTCTACTTATCTTGTACAAAGTTATTCTCTTTTTATATTTAGATTTATTCATAGTTTATATATTATAATATGTATGGTATTGAATTCGATTTCATGTTCTTTATCCCATATATCTACTCACTTATTTATTCATTTTACTATTTATATAAAATATGATTCCTTATTTATTGTTATTTATTCATTCATATTTATCACCAACATATGTATTTAATATTATCAATAATTTATTGTTTTGTTATTTCTGTGCTACTCTGTATTTCATGATAAAATTCAATAAAAATTTTCAACACAAAAAAAAGTGAATGGGGCTTTTTCGGAAGGATGATTGCAGCTGGTTTATTGAGACCTTATCTTTTAACCCCCCAGATCCGTCTGTTGGCACTCTCTCCAACTCTCTTCACGTATCTACAAACAACATTTTGCTGGGTTGCTCACGAATCACTCTATGGGCCATTTCACACAAGGTGAGCACTGCAACTGCTTATTTAAGAACCAGGCTCTGCCATTGCTGTGGGCTCAGTTAGTTGAAGAGTTGTAGTAGCACCTTATTAAAGTGGTAAATGGTTGCTTGTCACAGGAAGTGTAAAGGCATGTGATGCTTTTTACCTGAAAATGCAGCAGCATTTATTGATATTTATAAAGTAATCTACAGAAGATAGCACTATAGCATTCACAAAACAACATAACAACACAATAAAATTATAACAGGTCAAAACAAAAAACAGTCAAACCAGAACGCTAATAGCACATACAAACACAGCACAAAATACAGCAGAATACATCATTATCACAATAAAATGCCACATAACAAATGTGCTGGTTTGCATTATGGTACTTATATAACACAACATTCACAAGTTCCTTTGAATCATAGCACATATACAGACTATGATCTGCATTTACGATTCATGCACCACAAGTTTCCTACTGCGTAGACCTTTTTTCTGAGTCAGCTTTGGTGTGTGTGCATGGTTTGGAGGGTGAAGGATATCATGTTTGCAGTGCTTCATAATGGGAGTTGGTCTTGCAACCTTCCAATGCATGGGTGTGTTGTGGTTTGTCAGCTTGGTGGTTTCTCAACGGGTGTTAAAGGTATTTGGCAATAAGCCCCAATACATCTTATGTGTTGTGAGATCTAGTGATTTGCGGGGTCATTTATTGAGTGACTAAAAGTAAAATGTAAAGATGTTAGGTTGTCCAGAAGACAAGACAACATCTGTGCACCTAGTGAATGCCAGTACAGTTCCAAATTGCACCTATCGCAACTTGCATGAGTTAGTTCGATATTGGGAAAAATAAATCTGATAATGCCATTATTTGGTTTGTGGTGAAGAGGAAAGGGGATTGTTGTAGAGTGTGTACTAAGTTGTTACAGCTTGTTGTGTACTGAAAAATGAGCGTAATGGTTTCCTTTCAAGTAAGTAGATAAGTGACATTGAGGCGTCTGGGACCAGATTTACTAAGGTGTTGTATCAGGCTCGAGTCACTATCATGGTGTAGAACAAATGCAAAATCCTTTTTGGCAATGACAAGGCCATGTAAAGTCACTTTGCCTGGCTTTGCTTGGTTTATGAAAAACAAAGTAAAGCAAGGCAGCGTATAGCACTGGATTGCATTAATTTGTGTCACGGAGGCATTCCATGGACGGAGCATGAGCACAGCCATGCATCCACCCAAAGTGTTTGACTCAATCCAAGATTTACTAAGATGAATAAAACTGGGATTGCAACAAAAATCTACAGCTCCCTGAAACATGTGTAACAAAGAAAAATATCTTTAGTTCTCCTCATTACTTCATCTTTCAATCTGAGCTGCACTCTGCAGCACACACAGAAAAAGGGATTTACACCACACAACCAATCTGCGAGCAAAAGCCACATTTATGTGAGCAGGAATCAGAGGCACTGCTGTTGACACCATGATGAAAAACAGGCAGTGTACCTGCCTGTTGACCGCCACGTTCCAAAGCGGCCTGTGTGAGAGCCATCAGAGACACTTGTGCAGCCATGTTGTGCGCAGTTACCTGATGCAGTGGTTTGGTTGTAAGCTATGTATACAGGAGAGGGGCAGCATTCAGCTAAGGCATCTCCATCAGATCACACACACAACGAGTTGATAGTCGTAGTGCTAAAACTTTTCAGACACTCACCTCCAGTCACTGATCTGGGTTGAATCCATCATTGTTTTTTAGCTCACTTTTTCACCTCAGTTCAGACCCAGCTATATCCAAATCACTCTTGGCCCTATGCCTCATGAAAACAGTCCAGCCTAAACTGTCAAGCTAGGTCTTCCTGAAGTGGAATCAAGCATCCTGGGACCAGTTTCAGGATACCACCCCTCATCAGCCAAGCTGATCTGAAAATGTTCAACACTCAGTCCATCAACTCCTTGTGTCTGCATCAGATTCCCATATGGAGGTAAGGGGACCTCGAGCATACATAGGAAGCACGCTGAGAAGGGGGAGAGAAGTAGAGAATGAACTCAAGGCAGAATCAGCCTGCAGCCATCTTTTTTCTCTCAGATCGGTTCCCCAGTGCTGAAGCATTTGCCAGCTAAGCTACCAGTCAACCTGCTACATGGCAGGTACTTTCTGGAGGCACACGCCTAAAACCTGAGGCGTTTCTTGGTATTCAAGTTCCTGTTGCACCTTCACCGTTCCTGATGCAGGTGATGGGCACACTTGGAGTCCCGCAGCTCTTCCAGGGCTCCTCTCGATGCAGATCTTCTTCTATGGTCTCGGGAAATTCCCTTGTGAAGATACCTCACTACTTTTGCAACACTAAGATGCACAAGGTAACTTTGGAGTGGTGTTGGAAGGGGCTCTGCATGATAAACTTATCTCTGTTGTGGGCGAGCCGGAGGTGGCATGCAATGGCTTGGTACAGGTTTTGTCATCATTATCTAGGAATAAAACCAATCAATCTGGCATCATTGCAACCACCAGGGTGACCTCAGGGAGTCAGACACATATAGCTATATCACTGGAAGATGTTTCCTCTGATAAAACTAGGGTAATGAGGATGGTTCAATAACGCAAAGTGGGAGCTTTGCTAGAGCTGTGAGACCTGAGCATGTCAGGGAAACTCCACAAGCAAGGTGAGCTGGGCAAGTGGACATCGTTATGATTTCAAGGCCCCAAGCCCCTTAATATTTAGAAATATGTCAGAGGCAAAGGCTACGGAAAAAAAAGATGAATTGCTTAAATTATGGTTAATTCAGTCCCCGAAAATGAAAGTCAGGCACACTTGGGGCGAGAGATGTGCTGGCCACCTTGAAGACAGTAGGGATTTTGGCTAACGGCACAAAGGAGGAAACTAAGACAGCCAGTAAGAAAATACCCTTACTGGCCGCTTAACCTCGTTGTATAGAGGCTTTGTAAGAAATTATATCTGCCGATCTATCTGCCTTGACGATTTCTGCTCACCTGACGTAGGATAATTCTGTGGGGAAGACCAGCACTGGTGAGGCAGGATATGCGATGGATGCTTCTGAACGATCTCTTTCACCAATTTTTTAACTGGTTCAAATTCATCACTCTAAAGCCATCAATCATTATTCCGAGGTGAATGATAATACCTGGTTTCACCGAACTATGATCGAGATAACTGAGAACTTGACTACCATGCTTCAATAAAGAGTTAAATGATGTAGATGAGACTGTGGCATCTGTTACATGACCAATCTGAGAACACTATTCTCTGAATCTGTCTGCGCAAACTAAACTGGAGGGTCTCAAAAATTGTTGGAATAATTTTAGAGGTTTAGGGATACAAGAAGAAAAAGACACACACTTCTTCATAGTTGTTTTACTTTAACAGGCCTCTCCTCACCTGGCGGACTTGGACTGCGATTGCCAGATGCAACATGCCCATAGAATTCCAATACCTAAACACTCTGGATCTTTATCTGGTGATACACCTTGCCTCAAAATGATTTTTGTGTGGAATTGTCTTCTGTGGCAGGCAATTTATCTAAAGGCTCACCCTATGTCCCCAATTTCGGTTGATTCTATCTCTATATTTGTACAACCATATTTTTGTACATAAACTGTGGATCATAGATGGAGGGTGAGAAAAATGATTGAACCTTCAAAAGCAACTGTCACTCATGTCTATTTATAGGAGCCTGCGAGCCACAAAATAATCTGTGGGGGGGAGACAATGTTGAGTTTTTCTGATAAGGAAGCTGCAAATACTTTGTATCAACAGCAACAACAGCAGTGAAGGTTTTGACTGGCCTGTTCATTCTAGGATTCCTGTTTTATTAAATATTTATTTTTATTTGTAGAGCACCAACATACATCCCCAGAGGGATATCATGGCACTTATGTGCTATGTGTCCTGCCATCTAATACACTGGTGATAGTCAAGAAATGGTCCTAAGAGTAGCTAGGGTTACTCTGTGAAAAGCCATATTTTAGGCTTCTTATGAACATAACATTGTTGATGGTGAGGCAGAGGTCCAAAGGTAGGGTGTTCCAGTGGGCCGCTGCTAGGTGGTTATATGAACATCCATCAGATCTTGCTTTTCCTGTGTTTGGTTTTGGCTAGTGCTAGATTTAGTGACTTCAGGTTTGTTGGTGGTTTATAGATTTCCAACTTGGATTGCAGGATCAATGGTACAGAACTGTAGAGTGCCTTCTGGGTGTGACAGAAGAGATTGAATTCTGGGGCATATTATCAAGGGGGTTTATCTCCGCTTTTTTGGCTTTAAAAGCCAAGAAAGCGGAGATTAAATTATCTCCCTATTACCAAGCTGTCGCTAACACCAGTTAGTGACAGCTAATAGGAGATAGCGACCATCTTGGGCCTTGCTTTGCATGTCAGTGATATTTATCACTAATGACATGCAAAGTGGGGGTGCCAAGATGTTAGCGACTGGAAACAGTCCCTAACATCGCTATCTCCTATTACCAACTTTTGGAGATATTCGCGCTAAGCGCGAATATCTCCAAAAGCTAACACCTGCCCTGAGCAGTTCTTAGCCATGTTATCCAATGGGAGGTGGATAACATGGCTAAGAGCATTTGCTTGATAATGCATGAATATCGCTGACTTTTCAGCGATATTCATGCATTTCGCCCGTTTTTTATCGCATTTGCGATAAACCTTGTTAATAGCAAGGTTTATCTGCGATAAAAATCGCCGATGTGCGGCGATAATTTTTGTCTCTAAACAAGTTAGAGACAAAAATTATCGCTAGTTGTTGGTAATATGCCCCTTAGTTCTCTTGCAAATTGGCAGCCAGTGTAGTTTGTTTAGGCAGGCCAATAAAGAACTGTGGGGCATATTATCAAGGGGGTTTATCTCCGCTTTTTTGGCTTTAAAAGCCAAGAAAGCGGAGATAAAATTATCTCCCTATTACCAAGCTGTCGCTAACACCAGTTAGTGACAGCTAATAGGAGATAGCGACCATCTTGGTCCCCGCTTTGCATGTCAGTGATATTTATCACTAATGACATGCAAAGTGGGGGTGCCAAGATGTTAGCGACTGGAAACAGTCCCTAACATCGCTATTTCCTATTACCAACTTTTGGAGATATTCGCGCTAAGCGCGAATATCTCCAAAAGCTAACACCTACCCTGAGCAGTTCTTAGCCATGTTATCCAATGGGAGGTGGATAACATGGCTAAGAGCATTTGCTCGATAATGCATGAATATCGCTGACTTTTCAGCGATATTCATGCATTGCGGCCGTTTTTTATCGCATTTGCGATAAACCTTGCTAATAGCAAGGTTTATCTGCGATAAAAATCGCCGATGTGCGGCGATAATTTTTGTCTCTAAACAAGTTAGAGACAAAAATTATCGCTAGTTGTTGGTAATATGCCCCTTTATACGTCTTTGCTTGTGATATGTTCGGCAGCTGTTTTATCATCACCTGCAAATGAGTAAAGAGAGCATAAGCCAAACCTACATATAGGACATTTCCCTAGTCAAGTCCACTAGTGATTAGAGCCTGAACTACTGTTCTGCACCAGTCAAATGGGATCTAGCGAAAAAGCCGCCCTAGATGTCTTAGAAGTACGGAATATTTTGCTACATGGGGCAGTGACATGATCCTGCATGGATAGTGAGTAGTTAATCAGTAACTTAGGTTTTTGGCTATGTTTTTAGGTTCTGGAACATAACCCAAAGAAGCTGGCCTCCAGAATGAATCTCAGATCTGTTTAGCCCCATTGAAAAGCAAGAGCTCAGTTTTCTTAGCGTTTAGTTTCAAACAGTGTGTCCTCATCTGGTGAGGTTTTTCCTTGTTTCTTTAAATTTCACCCTGATTAAAATGACCAGTTGGGTGTCATCGGCAGATGAGTAAAACTCAAATCCTAAGTTTCTGACCAGATAAGTGAGGGAAGAGTTAAGCACATTAAATCATGTTAGGGTCAGGCAAGAGCTGAGGGGGACCGGCATTTACATCCCTGAGAGGATGATTGAGAAGCTTTAAGCTGAACGGGCTGAGTTCTGTTACTTAAAAAGTAATCTAACAATCATAGGGCTTTGAGTGTAGTCCAGTTTCATGCAGTGTAGTAATCTCGACTATGTGAGACGATATTGAATGCAGCGGAAAGGTCGAGTTGAATCAGGGCAATGGCCTTGCCCTGATGTACTTCTAGCCTAATGTTGTCCAGAACTGCGAGGGGAGGAGACTCTGGGGCAAATTTACAATCCATATTGTCACCACAACATTACTTTCCACAGTATTGTGGTGGCGATATGAACTTAACCTTATTTGGAAGGCAGTATTAAGTCACTTAATTTGGCTTAACGCTGTCTTGTAAATAAGTCCCACTTTCACGCTATAATTGACCTGAAAGGGGAGGACAATGGGTGTTTCAGTGGGTGTTGCACCGCAACACCCATTGATGTGGATGCTGCCCCATATTTACACGGGGCGTAAATATCTGGCAGCGCCAAAATTAAGACCAGGGAAAACCTGGTTTTACCCTGGCACAATGAGGATACATGTTTAATACATTTTTCATCATTTTTGCTGTTTTCATGTGTGCTGCATTGTGCAGCATACATGGAAACAGCAAAACGCCAATGACTGTTTATGTGCAGAAAGGTGTCCCTTACTGCACATAAACAATCATTTAAAAAAGGATGTTTTACAACTTTGATGTGTGCTGCATTAAGCTACAAAATTCCATTTAAAGATTGTTTATGTGCAGGGAAATACATCTTCCTGTATATAAACAATCACTAATCTCAGACAATGCAGGCACTCTTGCACAATGGTGCAAGGGAACCTGGTTGGTGCTAGGACGCTAAATTTATCACCAGCACAGTGGGAAAGGCAGAGCTGCACCACATTCTTGTAACTATGTTGCAGCCCTGCGTTTCTAAAGTGATGGTGTATGTTGTTAGCCTTATAAGCTTTAAGGAACGCTTCACCACTTTCTTTGTAAATATGCCCCTCTGTGCTGTGCTGTTTTTAACTCTGAATCCTGTCTGGAATGGCTTCAGCAAGTTGTTATCTTCCAGAAAGGTGATGAGTTGTATATTGACAAGACTTTTCCAGGTTTTCGACATATAATGAAGCAGGGGTATAGGGAGGTAAATAGATAGTGTGAAAATATATAATCCCGCTTTTTAACGAGCTGGAGTATTACAGCTTGCTTCCAAAAGTCTGGGTACTGAGTCAGATAAGGACTTAATGTGGAAAGTAAGCTGAAAAAAATGAATTGGGGACATGGGTCAAGGGAGAACCTGATTTGGTCTCTGACATCAACTTTTCAATCGTGTCCACTGAAACAATTGTGAAACTTCCAAGCTGAGCAGTGGCTTCAGAGTGGGGTCCTAGCTGTTCCTAGGGAACCTATCCAAAGAAGTTTGTGTGTTAAATGGGAAGTACATTTTCTCTATTCTGTTCATGAAGTATATAGTTATTTCTTCACAGTGGGAGACTCACAATACACTGCTGCTCTAAACTGTGAAAGACTAGTATGCTGAGAGAGTTATTTCACAACTTGTAATAGTTCTCGGGAGGAACTATAATTTTCTTCTTGCCTTTTGATGAAGTCTTAAGTGCTTTATAATAGCTATTCAATTCTCATTTATAGGCTTGTTGGTACAATATACATTTGGAGTGCCTCCAAATTTGCTCTAGAGATTTGCATTGGCTTTTTTCAGTTTTTAGTTTAGAACAGTGCCATTTTTCTGATGGTGAACCTCTACGTGGTTTTTCATTTTCAAAGGTGAACAGTTATCCAAGGTGTGGAGATTGCAGAGTTGAGGTTCTTTAGGTCGCTACCAAGAGAAGCACTTTTGCCGAGATCCAGGGGGACAAAATGGTCAGAAAGTAGTCAGCATTAATTTTGCTACATGATTTTTTAGGCATAGTAGATGGAGTTGAGGATCTTGTGTGACATTTCTGGAATCCTGGCTACCCATGGTCACAGAAATAAAAATTGATCAAACCTTGGAACTCGACCAGGCGCATAGAGTTCCAACGTTTAACTCTTCAGCCAGAAAATAATTTTGCCGTATCATTTGCAAACCACTGAGGTACCAGAACGCAGAAGCCATCCTTAACTTTGCTCAAAAACATTTAAAAAACCACAGTGGACACGAGGAAGGGATTTCTTTTACCAAGAGAAAAACTGAGAGTCAAGAACATCTTTTGCAGGTCCCGCAAAAATTAGAATCTTTGAAATTTGTAGGCCACATTTCTTTACAAACCCAAATGACCTAGCAAAACACTTGGAAACATCACCAGTTCAAGACATGGACCTATCATTGACAGCCTCGAACAAGAGGAAGTCATGATATCCTTTAAGCTTTGCAAATGTTTCAAGATAAGATTCAAACTTATTACCATTCATTTGTGTTAACAGTCAATGTGTTTTACTAGAATATTTTCATGGTGTACAGCTACCACACAATGTCAGTATGATGCTACATATTCTTTTGAGACGGTTTTTACCCTGAGGTATTGATTTCAGCCATAATTGGCGGTCTCCATACACCTAGGTCATATGGAGGTTTTGTTATTCTGTTTTTATGCCGTTTTACACAGTTTTAGTCTAGGCTGGTTACAAGATCACATCTCTGTTTATCACAGAAGTGAGTTCAGGATTATTACAGCATATTAAGATAATCAGTTGTAATCTAGTTTCTTGTGTTGTTTAAGTAAGTACTGAGGGACCTAGATGCAACTACCAGTACACATAATGTGCGAATGTTGATCTAGCTTGACTATAGTCACTTCTAAAATTGGAGGGCAATTACTGTTTCTTTGCTACTCCAGATTGTTACTACCATGTTATAAGACTCTATACTGTCAGACTGACGCTCCTGTTGTTGCAGCTCCTACCCTCAAAATATTCGGGGAGTGAGGGACGTGAGGGGTAGAGGGACTGTGGGTAAGATTAATCTTGGTTGTTTTGGATTCTTTGCTTGTTCCTTCTTTTTCCAAATATTTTTCCTTTCTTTTCTTTTATGATCTTCTAGAGCTTACAGGTATGCATTGCATTACATATGATAGTAGGGCCAAAGATTTGCCACTGTTCATCAAGCAACTCCCCTATCGGACTAGCATCCATATGGAGCTAAATACACCAGTATACAGAATGACCATGGGTATGTACATATATTATATGGGAGTGTTTCTTATGACCAATACAGACTTTGATAATGACTCAGGATAGATGGAATAATATTGTGGAGGACATCAACATTGTTTCCTTAAATGTGAAGGGACTCAATCATCCAGTTAAATATAGGAAAATCTTTGATTACCTAGATTAAACAAAATGTGATATCATACTTTTACAAGAGACAAAACTATCAGACGCAGATGCAGCCATTATTAAATATAACTGGATCTCACATGTTTCATGCTCTCCGGAAGATCATTAAAAAAAGGCGTTATTACCCTAATAGCTAGGAAGTCTAACATATCCATTGAATCACAATCACATGATGATGAAGGAAGAGTAGTGGTTACTCTTCTGAAAAAGGGTGAAGATATAATACATGTAGTCAATGTATATGGCCCTAATTACCGATGAACCCAACTTCTGGGAAAACACATCAAACACTATCGAAAATTTCCCCCAAGATGATCTTATCATAGTTGGTGGTGTCTTTATTTTACCACTAGCTCCTATAATAGACCACCAATCCTAGTGTAATTACCAAGTCACTAGATCTCATGATATCGTTCAGAAAATTTGTTCTCAATTCAATCTAAAAGTTTCTTGGCGTCTCCAACACCCGGACTTTCGTGACTATACATTCTACTCTGCTTGACATAATTCTTATATCAGGATAGATTATATACTAATATCTGGCTCTTTCATGCATCTAATCGATCATACAGACAGCTCACCCAGGTTAGTTTCAGACCACTCATGTATTAATACCAAACTAGCTGGAAGCCAAACTACACCTTCTTCTAAAAGATGGCGTTCTAATGAAGATGTCTTCTCAGATCCTGAGGACAAAAAGAGAAGTGAATAAGCAATCCAACAATATCTTAAGCATAATGATCTTCCGGAGACTAAGGTTTTCACCCTTTGGGATGTTCTGAAAGCAACCATTAGGGTAGTCCTCCTTGGGGTTAAAACGAAAATCAATAAAAAGCTTGACTTTGAGTTAATTAATTTGGAACACGAAATTAAACTGCTGGAGACCTCAGACGCTAACACGCTGAACAACAATAAACTCCTTAACTAATTAGTATAAAAGAAATATAAATATAATAAAATACTAAGTAAACATGGATCAACATCTTTAAAGCCCTTAAATTCTGTGAAGGTATTAGAGAAGGCAAGCTTCTAGCTTCCTATCTCAAACATAATTAGAGACAACACACTATTTCATCAATAAAAGACAACAGTAACAAAACGCGCACTAAACAAAAATAAATTTTGAACACATTTAAGTCATATTATGAAAATCTATATAATAATGAACTAACCCTTAATTCAGAAGAATGCAGCAGATCCTTGGATACATTAAAACTCCATCTGCTGTCTGAGGCAGAGAACCTAGCACTGGGAAAAACTATTCCTGACATGGATTTATCCAACTCCATTAAATCATTGAAAAATAATAAGGCTACGGGCCCTGATGGATTCTCAGCATCTTTCATAAGTCATTCGGAGGGTCAATACAGCCAACCATGCTAAAAGTATTCAATACTATAGCTCAGAAAGGACACACAGCCAATTTGATGAAGGAAGCCAACATTGTGATTATTCCCAAGGAGGAGAAGGACCCTCTACAGCCCAAAAACTATAGGCCAATATCTCTAATTAATGTGGATTGCAAAATATATGCAACAATACTTGCCACAAGACTTAATGGAGTCCTTCAACATCTGATAAATAGGTCACAGGTTGGATTCCTTAAAAATCAAATGTCTAACTATAACATCCGCTTGCTGTGCCATGTCTTAGACCACACAAAGCTGCGGTCAGTACCGACTATATCAATCACCCTGGACGCTGAGAAAGCGTTTGACAAAGAATCATGGCCGTTTTTAAATCAGGGTATGCACTCCTTTAGTCTTGGGGGTCCTACATTAATATAGTAATGGCTGTGTATTCAACGACTACTGCCCGTTTTGCAATTAATGGGACATTCTCTGAAGCTTTTACTCTAGAAAAAGGTACTAGACAAGTCTGCCCTCTCTTTCCCTCACTTTTTCTATTAGCCCTTGAGCCCTTAATACAGGATATAAAACTTAATAGCAAGAAAAAAGGAATATGCTTCAATGACACCCCCGGTAAACTAGATGCCTACGCGGATGTTATACTTATAGTACGGAAGACCCGAGTCATTCAAGTAGTACATAGATGCTAACCATAGAGAAATACTCAATTTTCTCAGGATAAAAGCTAAACAGAGATAAATCAGAAGTAAAGCCCCTAAATGTACATAGTACCAGTGACATTTTAGGCAACTCAGGCCTTGCGTGGCAACCTGGCTGCATAAAATATCTTGGTATTGAGTTTGGTAGCAATATAATCCACACTCTACTTCGGAAAGAAACCTGCACACTGGGGAAATTAAAACTCTCTTAGACACCTGGTCGCCAAAATATATTGTATGGTGGGGTAGAATTGAAACTATTAAGATGATGATCACGCTCTGAGTGAATTATCTAATTACCATGCTCCCTCTTTTATTAACCGATAATTTTCAACGTAAACTAGATGTCCTTCGAACTACATTTTTATGGCAAGGTAAAAAGGCCAGAATTGATCTAAAAAAACTAACATTGGACAAATCCCTCGGCGGGGTCAACTTAGCTGACTTCAAAACATACCAGACAGCTTTCCTGGCAAAACAAGGCTCGTATTGGATTTGGCCCCCTGTTAATTACTCTCCAGTATGGTTAGAGGTTGAAAAATATTTATTTATTAACCTTGACCCGGTAGCCCTACTCACCTCTAAACACACAAGCCTTGTCTGTTCAAAATCCATATTTAAAAATACTAAAGCAGCTCCACTGAAATTAGATAAGAAACTGGACATCAGTATTAGACGCTCTAAATCAGAATCACTATGTGATAATCTTAATATTGTGTCACCAAGTCTCTGAGATCTATCAAATATAACGCCCAAATAATTCAACCCATAATAAGAAACTTATATCCTTTTGGGAATCACACTCCTCTAACCCGATCTTCGAATCAAGTTGGCCACAATTATGGAACTCTGTCACCAAAAATAAAATATTCCCAGTCCTACATAAGGCATATTGGACGCTGGCTTGCCTACATTCGCTAAATATAAGGGTTGATCCTGATTTCTGGGACTTCAAAGAGGAAACAGTAGACTTGGCCCATCTGATACTGCAATGTAAATGTGTTGCAGTATATTGGAACAAGATATTTAAATGTTTATCCAAATTGTTTTCTTGTAATCTTAAAAAGAATTTTCCACTATAATAACTGGCTACTTAGGTGAGGATACACTAAACGATGAGGATAAAGCACTACTATACTTTCTGCTTACGTCTGCAGTTAAGATTATCCTGAATAATTGGAAAGACACACAAAAGGCGACATTTAATTGTTGGTTGAACAGGATCACTCACCTTAGTGGTGCTGACAATATCGCTCTCCAAAACTCCCCATGGAAATCTCACACTATACACATGTGGGATAGATTAGACACATATTTCAATACGCATCAACCTCCATGAAGCACCAGTGAGAATGTGTTGACATGGCCCCTTTTCTTGACAATCCTATAAGTTACATGTCTTGTTTGTGATCTTTATTAATCTCTTGACTTAATGTACAGGGGTATTACATCACTACTATTATATAGTTTATTGCATATTCAGGTTTGCTTACATTATACGTGATATGTGTCATATGATATTTAAGGACCACTGAGTATCATATCAATGTGAATTACTGTGTATCTGTTTAAAGGATGGATAGAGTTAATGATACCATGCTGTTCGACATGTACCACTGTAATTCTTGGCTTCTATTTTTGTTTTCTTTTAATTTCAGTTTTTTCTTTCTGAAACAACTAATAAAAACATTTGAAATGAAAAAGAAAGAATGGAAGAGAAGTTTATTAAGGAGTGGTCCGACTATGTTAAAGGAGTGATATCACGGTTATTAATGTTTTTTATGTTGGAGAACAAGTCTAATGTATGGCCTGTTACATATGTAGGGGCACTAATCCATTGTTTTAGCTGGAGAATTCTCATATCACTCTCCAATTGTCTGCTAAAAGAGTTGTCAACATTCTCAAAGTGTATGTTAATGTCTCCGATAACTATGTATTGTTTATGTTTTAAGAATAGTGGGGAGAGCCAGGAGAGGAGATTGGCATTATAGCGAGAGTTCTGTAGAGGACAGCACCCCTGAGTAGCCTTTGCTCTTTATAAGACACCTGGGGGTGATATTCTCAAGGAAGTGGCGGAGAGAGGCGTTAGCCTTCTTGGCTTAAAGCCTCTCTCCACCACTTCGGAAACGCAAGGCTGCACCATATTTGCAAGGATATGGGTCAGCCTTGCGTTTCCCCTGCGATGGCGCTAAGTTGCACAACTTAGTGCCAACGCAGGGGGGTTTGTTTATGTACAGGAAGGTGTTCCTCCCTGCACATAAACAACCTTGAAAATAAAATGCCAGTTTATAAACGAAACACAATTTTAAAAATAGTATGTTTATGTACAGGAAGGGACACCTTCCTGTACATAAACAAACGTGACGTGGCTAAAGACGTGACTATTTTCCAAAGTCTGAAATCCCAGCGTCTATCATCCAGATTTCTAATCTGTTAATTCCATCTGACTAGTTTTCTCTTCCAAAGCGCCAGGATACCCGCAGTGTGACAGTTGCGCTATATAAGAACAACATACAATACAATACAATACAATACAACCCATGTCATTTTTGCATTTTCCATGTGTGCTGCACATGGCAGCACACATGGGAAAAGCAAAAACGAGGAGAAATAAAGTATTTCTCCTCGTTTCGCCAACTTAAGACCAGGGTTTTCCTGGTCTTCATTTTTGTTCTACCTCCTATTTACGCTGCCCTTGTGAATAGGGGGCAGCGTCAAAATCAATGGGTGTTGCGGTGTAAAACCCACCACAACACCCACTGCACACCCCTATCACGCTAAACACAGCGTGAAAGGGGGCCTCATTCACAAGGCAGTGTACATGGCTTAACACTGCCTTGTGAATAATGTGTGGCTCCTATTGCCACACCAACATCACTGAAAGTGACGTTGTGGTTGCGATAGGGGCTTGTGAATGTGCCCCCTGGAAGACTAGAATTTCACACTCAGTCATGGAGGAGCTATATTCTGTAGTGCAGGTAAATATGTCTTTAAAGATAATAGCAGTGCTGCCTCTCTGGTGCCCTGTTCCATCGCATTTCAACAAGTTAGAGCCTCAGGGCTTTGAGAATCTGATATCAGGTGGAGGTTGCTTATTGAGCTAAGTGTTGATGAAAAGTAGGCCCTGGTTGGTGCCGATAATTATGTCACAGATCACTTTACAATGTCGGGAAAGGAATCTGGCATTGAAATTTAGGCAACTTAGAGTGGGTTCTTCAGGGTTCTTTATTATACTCATCAGAGGCTCTTTATATGGGCAGCCTTCCCTTTTACAATTATGGTGTGGGAAAGGGCCTTCTAGCTGTCATAGGGACCCACATGCAGGACATTGGTTCATGTTTACTGGACCTGCCTAACGTCAGTAGAGTGTCTTTGAGTAAGACAATATTACCTGTTTCCTGGTTTGAAATTAGCAGAGATTCCGGTGTCTGACATTGACCTGGTGTGGATGCACAAATATAGGCTTGCCTTTGGCTCAAGGCCATGTACTGCCCTCATTTTTATATGTGCCTTGAATGAAAGCTACACCGCTAACCCTAAAATGGCAGCCGGAACAACACTTCTTGGCCGGCATGGTATAACTAACTACTGCTGACTGAAGTCTATAGAATTAACACACAGTTATGATTTGATGATAGCGATGCCCCCAATGTCCTCAAAAAGCCCCAGTGATCAGTTCCTTTTCCTAATGTGCTGATTTTAAATTAAGGATTTTTAGCAGGTCAATTTCATAAAACAGTGATATTAAAAGGTTGAAATAGATTTTTTCAGAGTTCTCAATGAGTTCTTAGCAGCAATCCATTAGACTGTTTAGCAGCAGTTACAGTTTCAAAAAAGTAGCTAGTTCCTTGGTGCAAGTGTTAGCAATGAATTTACTGAAATGCCCAGTGTCTTAGGGTCAAGCAAGAAGCAAACAAAGCAAGCCCTCATTTTTATGTGTAGCTTGCTTGAAGACTTGAGCGCTAACCTTAAAATAGCGTTAGGAGCAGCACTTCTTGTTCAGTGTGGTATAACTCACCACTGCTGACTGAATTCTTTAGAATTAACAAACAGTTATGATTTGATAGTCTTTCTGTGTGTTAATATTGCTCCTGGATTTTTGTTCACTTGTTATTGTTTTTGCATCCGCTATTTCTTACGCATAGAGGGGTGGTGGGGTGGAGTTGGACACAGGTATAGGGTGATGTTTCCCAGGTGGTTTTTCATGCAGTCCAGTTGGGGGTTTGGATATCTGGTAGGCATTCTCTTTGTAGCAATCTGTGAAGTATGATATGTTCATAGGTAGGGACTTGGATTACAAGAAAGAAAAGGAATTGGTGTGGACAGCTAGTGTATATTGTATTACAGATTTATACTATGTTACTAGGCCAGTTACTATTTGGGTGTAGGGTGGATCTTATGGCATGCAACATGGCGGAAGGAAAAAGGTAAGGAATTTTCTTCCTTATTACTCAAGTTTCAGTCTAAGGTTATAGACTGGAATGTTGTTGGCCTAAATCATCCACTTTTAACACTTAGTTAAAGAAGAGATATTTGCTTAGAGACCAGAGCTCCTATGTTTTACAGGAGGCATACTTTGCCTTTAAAGATAGGAAGCTTTTTCATCAATTGGTCATTACAATGTATTCTTGCACCACTCAGCATGTTTCAATTCATGGGGGAGCCATTCTAAAAAGTTATTCTTTTGAGTGTGAGATATTACAGGCTGAATCCTACCCACAGTGTAGGTGGGGAATCACCTGGATTGGGATAGCTGCGCGAGTCTATACTATCTGCGCTGTCTTTGGTCACAACAAAGATGACCCGGAGCTGTTCAATATGTTAAATATTGAATGAGCACAATGGTATAGTAATATACTTGTCCTTGGCAATTTTAATTGTATCATTAACTAAAAGTTGGATACAACTAATTGATCTGCCACACAACATATGTCTAACACCCAGAGGTCTACTAAGGAGCTAGCAAGGGTACATGGCCAAGGTGATCTTCAGTGGATTCTTTATCCATGTGCACCTGGGTATACAAATTAGTCGGTGCCTCATGGGCATTATTCAAGAATCAATATTTTATTATTCTCATACGGTCTAATAGGGAATTCCAGTATTGAACTGTTTCCTGAGATTACTTCCGATCATTACCTGTTATTAATGCTTCAGATCTCTGATTGTTGGAAAGGACTTTCCTAGATAATTATTATCAAATGCTGCTTACATAGATAAGCTGCGTATACAGCTTGCTGAATTTATATTGGTTATTGTGGGCTCCTCTTCTCCTAGTATTGCCTGGGTACTCTGAATGCCTATGCCCGGAAAGGGGGCATCCCTGCATAGTTTGCATCTGAGTATAATATACAACTTGTATACTGCACAATTTTTATATCATGAATTACTTTGGTGTGAGCAGAAACATGCTCAGGTTAATAGAGAGAAAGAGTTTAAAAAGCCAAGGATACAACTCAATAAGAATACGTGCGGCTGCAATGTCAATCATATGCAGTAGGAAAAGGCAGCTGCTGCTGATTTGTCTTATTTGGTGCCCATATTGAAATATGGGTAAAAAGTCGACAAGGTACTACCATATTGGATAGCAGACAAAAAGAGCTAGAACATTGTCAAATGTATTATGAATGAGATGGTTTGAAGCATGATGCCTCACAGGCTATTCTCAAACAATTAAGGAGCTTTTACCCCAGGCTCCAAAGCGAGATGCTTTGTATGGTTATATAGTAGCTTATATTATTTTCTAATATCCCTGGATTTCTCACAGGCAGGGGCACTTGATGATGCATTCACTTTAGCAGAGTTAAAGGATGCCATTGGATCACTCTCATCGAGTAAGGCAGAGGGAGAGGACGCCTTGCCTTTGGAATTTTATCAGATATTTGTGAGTGGGAGGAAATCAGTACATCTAGCTGCTCACACTGATTTTTAACGATGGAAGCTTGTTCCGAGCTGTAAAATCAGTACAGATGGCATTATGATGTGCACCAGAGGGCACTGCTTTTTTACTGCACTCAAGTATATTTTCTACATGACCACCAGCGACCACCTGTGTTGAGAACATCTTGCTGGATGCCATTCTAGCATTTGAATACTGCACTAGGTGATGCCAATTGTCACTTGCACTGGGTATTTTAACATTGGTGAAACAAGCAAGAGAAAAAACACGTGGATGGTGGACTTTTGTCGAAGATCTTCGTACAAGCATAATGCGAAAACTCTGCTGGTGGAGCAGAATTTTTTGCTTACCCTAATCATACTGCCCTATTTTATTAGTCAAAGCAGATGCTAAGATATATGCAAAATTATTGGCTAAACTCCTACCTCATGTAGTGAATATTTGGCATGTTTACATTGACATGGCTTTTATCCGAGGAAGAGACACTACCAATCAAATCAATGCTGCTATAGCATTACTTGATGCTACTAAAATCCTATGTAGCCACATTGGACTGATATGATTAGATACCCAGAAGGCGTATGACTAGGTCTCATGGTACTTTTTGGGGGGAATTCTGCAAATAACAAGCTTTGCAGATAGATATATCATCAGTGACCAGTGTTTATTCGAAAGCATTCACTTGTTCGTTTGTCTTTAGGATTACATGTGGTACAAGCCAGGGCTGCCCATTATATATGCTTGTGTTTGCTCTTATCTTGAACATATTTATGGTCTCTTGTTCGTAGTCCTCAGATAAAGCCTGTAGCTTTGAATGACATTAAAGTTGGTGAGGTTTGTAGACTTATATAGTGCAGCTTATCACCCATAAGGGTATCCAGGTGCTGTCCATAGGCCCCTGGAAGATTACGCAATATACCCAGAATCACAAGATGTTGGGCTGACACAGAGAGTCATACATGGATCCCAAGCTGTCAGCTGTCAGCTCTGGCCACTGCGACAAATCCTGAGATCAAGATTAGTTCCTATGTAGACTATATAGGGGTGCATTCTTCAGAACTAGTTCAGACAATTCAATCTATTGCTAAGGAGGGTGAGAGATATGTGCAGTTTCTGGGTAATGTTTAAATCATCAAAAGACTCTAAACCATTCTTAACTTTAAATCCGCTCCAAAATTGTTATGTCCAGTTTTACCTATTTAGGAGTCAAGAGCACTTCGTTATTACAAGGATGTTCAAACTGAATTATGATCAGTTACTTTCATAGGCTATAATCAAGATGCACTGATGGAATTAACAACCCATCAGACTTATTGGCCAATGCAACATTATGAAAATTAACATCTTTCCTAAGTTCTTATAGCTTTTCCATGCCATTCTGCTTTGTGTACCTAATAGATTTTTTAGTTGGCTCAAGGGAGGAATAAGTAGCTTCCTATGGGAGTATAAATGGGCCCAGTGAACTCTCAGGCTCTTGAAACTGCTCCCAATCGAGGGAGAGAGTTGTTACTGGACTTTAAGATTTGTTTTTGGGCAGTCCGTCTCTCTTCTTGCTGCTTACTAATTGTCAAACAGACCGCAACTTGTTTGTATATGAAAAGGGGGCTGGGTCTTACTGGAAAGTTTACCTGTGTCAACACTCCAACCCTAATTATTTAAAAAGTACTTTTTAAGGTGACAATTGATGGCCATTGGACATGGGGAGATATCTGTTCTTCTTTTCAAATCACTCCTTTACATTTCTTTGCACCTGTTTGGGGAAGCAATATCTACTGTCTATTAATTCGAATTATTTTGCTAGATCGTGGCACACCCATGGAATCAAAATCCCAGGGAAGGTATTTGAACATTCGGTTTTAACAATTTTACTTCCCTCTAGCAAGAATATAGCTTTGCTTATAATTATTATTTTAAATATCCTTGGGTTTGGGATTATTTCAAACATAATGTTGTAGGTAAAATCATTAATAATGATTTGGCCCTTCTCTCATGTTTATATGTAAGTGATAACAAACTCACTATAAGGATACTTTATCAGCTAATAGCTGTATATAAGGAAAAGGAACTTTATACTCTTGCGAAAAAATTGAGTTCCAACATTGGCTTGCCTATCCAAGTTTTGGATATTAAGGGCTCCTTTGAAAGTATCTAATTGTCTGTGGAGTTGGTCAACTTGAAGTTGCAACGATTTAGAACCCCCTGTATGTTGTACTATATGCTGAAAAGGGTAGATAAATAGGCTTCAAACAAGACTGACAGTAAATGCAGCTTCCTAAGTATTGGACTATGTGCTGCAGATATAGTTCATGTGTTTGTTGTCTTCTTGCGATTAGTTCAATATTAGAGTGATGTGGCTTTACAATTGTATCAGCTCTTTCAGGTTGAGGCACAGCTAACTGTTAGAGATGTTATGCCGGACAGAAAAAAAGATATAGGTCAACCTACTCCTGTAGCTATCTCTATTGCAAAAATCATAGCTCGCTTATGTATTGACAGCAAATGGAAGGCAGGTGTACCCCCCACAGTTTACCAAAGGTGGACACTATTGGGGCATATTAGACAGACAAAGGTTGGTATTATCCTTCTTAGGGGCAAAAAGGGCTTTTTGGGTTACCCTCTCCTGATGTACAGAATGTTTTGGGCTAGTGCGTATTCCCTTATTTCGCAAATCTGCAATCTGCATTATGAATGTAGTATTAATATGCAACTAGTTATGTGGAATATGATTTATTCTGACAGTTATAATATTATAATCCTGTGTTGTTCTTTTCTGTTCTGTTGAACTGGCTGCCCTTTCATGTATTTTTATGTATTTTGTTCCACATTCAATTATAACAAAAATGTTAAAAAAAATAAAAATAAAGCGGAAATCACTTCTAAGGAAACAATTATACCTGTAACGTAGACACCCCTGCACCATGATGCAAGTGTGGCTGTACTGGTGCTAGGCAGCACACAATGTGCTGTAGGTAAGAGAATGCAGAAATGCAACATATCTATGTCACATTTTTGCTATCTTCCTTTCATGCAATGCAGCCCAGCAATTTTGCTTGCTGCCCTGGGCTGTGTGAGGAGAAAAATATTGTGAAGGTACATTTTTATAGGTAATCAGGTAAGTATATTACTGCACATATATGTACCTTGAGTATGTACAAATTGATCTCCCCTTATGCTAACACCTGACTCTACTCTACTTCATGAACTGTTAGAAATGCAGGAAGAACCTGTTGCAACATTGCCAAATCCCGGACGGGATTTGGTAAACATGACTGTTCCTACCACTTTCAAGCCCAAGTCTAAGTTCTGTCCTCTCATGTTCAGGGACAATATCGGTATGTTTCATGATAGAGTGGCATTAGAGCTTAGGACACTATATCTGAAGCACAATAAGACTAACAAGAAGCATCTGTATCAGGACTTTGAGTACCATAGTTTGATCAAAAAGTTGAAAAACAACGACAACATTATTGTTCGACAGTGGGATAAGGGGGGCAATGTGGTACTATGGCCGAGAAAGATGTACATGGATGAAGCATTTGGCCAACTTAATGATCTGGACTGCTATAAAAGGATAAACTTGAATTATGCCCAGCAGTCTAAAAATGAGATCAACGCAAAACTGATGGCATGGAGGAGTATAAGTCTTATCACAATGGATGAATTTAAATATATGAAGAAGGAATTTCCAGTTACATCAGCCATATACTTTATTCCCAAGATCCATAAAAACAGCACCAGACCTCCAGGACGCCCCATCATTTCTGCATGCAACAGCATACTAGAAAATGTCAGTAAATATGTAGATTCTTTTCTACAAGACTGTGTTAGGATGTTGCCTTCTTTTGTCCTTGACAAAGGTGATTTACTTAGAAATTTGTCTGATTTTACATGGCAACCTAGTTATTTACTGATGTCGCTAGATGTCACCTCCTTATACACTAGTATCTATCATAAGGATCGCGTAAAAGCTGTGCAGCACTATTTGAGCACACGTCCCCCGTGTCTAAATGAACATACAAAAATGATTCTATCCATGATCAATCTATGCCTTGAGAATAACATCTTTTTGTTTGCTAATCAACTGTTTCACCAAGTCAGAGGTGTGGCTATGGGGGCCTGTTTTTCTCCCAGTTATGCCTGTTTGCATATGGGCTACTGGGAGAAACAGGTCCTCATACCTAACTTCTCTAATATCATGGCTACAAAAGTAAAAAAATGGTTACGCTACATAGATGACCTTTTTTTAGTCTGGGATGGTCCACAAGTTGAGGCAGAACATTTTATCGAAAGCCTCAACACTAACAATTTGAATCTCTCATTCACGAGTAACATCAGTGCCATTTCCATTTGCTTTCTGGTTGTGAAAATTTACATTCAGAACCGTAAAATGAAAACAAGATTATTTCGAAAACCTACTGCAGGCAATTCGGTGTTGCATGTGGACAGTCACCATCTGGCCCACCTTATACGCAGTATTCCATACGGAGAAATGCTTTGTATAAGGAGGATATGCAGCACCGAAAGTGAATGTAGAATAGCACAGTTGGCATGCAAAAATAGATTTCTGAGAAGAGGTTACAAAAAAGACATTGTAGATACAGCTATGAATAGAGCCAATGCGCAAGATAGACTACAGCTCTTGTCCAACAATACCACTACTAGGAGGAACATGGACAGTGGTGACAATAAGGAAACTAGGCTTATTTTCATCTATAGTAGTCAGCAGCAAACCATCCATCGCATAGTAAAACGCAATTGGGCTCTCATAACTAGTGATCCTGTCCTGGGAGAACATTTCACACGGGCTCCTATCATAACATATAAAAGAGCCAGAACTATGCAGAATTGTTTGGTGTCTAGCAGTCCGGAAGTTAGAACCACTGGATTGTGGTTAAACAGCAGCAAAAGCTTCCTCAGATGTTCATCCTGCAAGGCCTGTAAACATGGAGTCAGCAAAACAGAATATATGACCCCTTTCAGTAGCAGGCCAGTCCCTATTAAATACAAGCTGACGTGCAGGACGGAGTACGCAGTATATGTGTTGGAATGTCCCTGTGGCCTACGGTACGTGGGAAGTGCCCGACCACAGGTGTACAAACAAATACTCCAACACTTGAGGGCCATTTCTAATGGCTATGTTATGTTATGTTATGTTATGTTAATATTATTTATACAGCGCGCAGCTGCCCCAGCAAAGGGGCGTCCTGGCGCTTGAACAAGTACCAAAACATAACACACAAAAGGAAGGAAACAGACGGCTAAGCAAGTACTATAAGCTATACTACGTACCCTGTCGCCAGACACTTTGAAGAGCGACATAATAAAAATCCTGCTGAACTGAGATACTATGTCATAGACACTGTACCCCCGCAGAGAAGAGGTTGGGATCGTGAGTCTGTTTTACGTAAATTAGAGACCAGGCATGTCATTCTTTTAGACACCAAGACTCCTAACGGTCTCAACGCTAGTGAGGACTGTTATACATACTTATGAGCCTCACTAAGCACTATCCTGTATTCCAGATGTACATAAATATGACTTTTTAGCTGCTTCAATCAATATATTTTATATTTTTTATTATAATGCTAAAGCACTTAGTCATTTTCTAATTACCAGTGCGGGTTGCACCGATTTCCGTCCATGTTTACATGCGACTTTGCATAGTTAATTTTGCACATGAGTATTTGAATTGACCAATGCCCACTGGGGTGTTATTGCTTACCGTTAATCCCTTGTTTTATCTAGGAAAACAAGGGGGTCTGTGCAAATAAGGGATGAAACCGACTATCGTGTACTGTAAAATAATTTCTGGATACTATTTATCTATGAACTACAAGCAGGATTTTACAATTTGTTTATCCCAATTATGCACTTGTGCTGTAATTTATGGTCTTTTAAGGGTTTTTACAGCAATGAATTGAATATTAAAATTTTTAACATATTTAATGACGTTTTTATATGTTTTTATATTTATTCTCAATTGCTTTGATTAATGTGAATATCTGCATAACCCTTTATGCCTTGACTCACTGTGAATAGCATGATCAATGTAATGTTGAGGAGTCTAAGGTTTACCAATGTGCAAACTGAAGCATAGTATATCTTCTATGTTGTTTAACATGGCACGTTGCACTTTAAGTATAAATTTGCACTCCACCCTTTAATCGTTGTCATGCGATCAAGGCCTCTTCAGGCTGAAATGCGCAATGGTGGCATGGTGTTGAGCACAAATAAAAATTAATTGCACCAGTTTCGGGTCTCGCTTCGTCTTTGGAACTTCTGCCAAGAATATCTTCGAGATTGCTTCCTCGAATCTGGCGAGAACCCCTCCACGAGTTGGGCTACACGACAGGAAGCAGTGATCCTGGTTTCGGAATCCCCTTTGTGCTCCGAGTAGGAGAAGCCGTGAGTGCCCCGGGAGAACGGAAGTGACTGGCTGAGAGGGGGGGAAGTTCGACAGAGTTGTTCCAGGTCGGAGGTTGGCGCGCGCTGGCCGAGGACGGGAGTTACACTGCCAGTACCTGATTTCAATCGGAACTCCGCAGTAAGGCCCGTGTTGAGTGTGCATGGTCTTCGTTCCGAGATACTTATCTTAAAACGGAACCGACTGTTAATTATTGGCTCACTGCAACACCATGTCCGTGGGCACGTTAAAGGGTCACGTTGAAGCGGCAAAGGCATGTTTGTAGATTCTCCGGCTGGGGAATATGTACAGACAGTAACTGCAGGCATTTCACAAGAAGGCAATGGCAATTTAAAATAATTATTTAAGGCTTTGGAGAAAACAAGCAAATCCGAACAAGCCAAATGGTGGGAGCATTGTTCTCTCACTGGCTATTTGGAAGTTGGCAGGATACCTCGGGGGTTAAGAATCATGCTAGCCCCATCATACAAAACTCTTGACCCCCCTATGCTGCTGGAATGGGCGCAATGCAACCTAGAGTCATCCCGAAGGTTGCTTGAGATTCTAATTAAGTATGCATAGAGCGATCGGATTGCACTGCTTGCGGAGATAGACCGGCTCAATGATGAAATTGAAAAGATTCCTAGTACCCATCTGAGTGCTAAATACCGCAAAGAAATGATTGTACGCCTGAAGCGGGAGGAAGAGGTTATCAAGAGGCGTAAGGCTTTTCAATTTCAGCGGGACCGTTTAGATTATGAACACGGACAAATATTTACTTTCGCTAAAAAATGCGATAACCTAAAAGCCACACAGAAGTCCCCCGCGAGCTCCTCTACTACGCAACAAACAGCACCTACTGGGGCGTCAACAGCCTCATCGGTATCAGATGGCAGCTCAAATATTGACAGTGAATCAGACAATGACTTAAGGTGGTCACAGAGGTTGGGGTTTCGGAAGTTCACTCTTGCACAAGAGCTGGAAGTGGTGCAGCAGGACCACAAACAAACCCGGGCGCTCTGGTGTCAGAAATGTCAGCGCAAACAAACCGTAAATAGCAAACGCTCCGCAAGGAAGCGCTGTAACAAACAACTACGGCGCAAGCAACAAAGTGAAAAAACTGCTGAGACAGTGAAAGCGCAAATAAATCTAAGCCAGCAAGAAGCGCAAACGGTAGTTAATTTGATCGATTTGCCGCATACCACTAAGGAAACTTCTGTTCTGTCATTGGGTTTATCGTTTTGTGCAAGTAATAATTTTGATTATGCTGGGACTAAAATTGATCTCTTTAAATATATGCGCAAATGAAAATTATGCAAATATTACTGCCTACATACTAATGTCAATCCAGCAGCTCCAATACCAGTCTTGGATTGTCCCCCGATGCTAACACCTGACTCTACCCTACTTCATGTACTGTTAGAAATGCAGAAAGAACCAGTTGCAACACTGCCAAATCCTGGATGGGATTTGGTAAACATGACTGTTCCTACCACTTTCAAGCCCAAGTCTAAGTTCTGTCCTCTCATGCTCAGGCTGTAACAAAACAGAACTTAGAGGGAAAAATGGACAGGGCAGCCCCCCACTCAAAAAACTTATCAACAACAGAAACCCTGTCTTACGGACGTTGGTTATGTCAGTAATTTTTATACCGGATCAGTCAAAAAGTCCTGATCGCCGTTATACTCCCCTATGTCTTTTATTTTATTTGGGGAAGTTTTACTGCACTGCGTCCAGATTTTTGAATAGTAAAAAGGAAGAACTAATGGCCAAGAATTCTTTGACAGTCACATAGAGCAAACCCAGACATCTGTCTGGAACCTAAATGAATGCCGAGTGTGCACCACATAGGGAACAAAAAATGTGTGATGAGCCGAATGACACCTCACAGGAACACCACCAACGGGGCAACTGGTATGTAAACTCCAGACTGGGCCCCTTTCTCATCATTGGTCATCATTAAGTTCAAAAAAAGATGTGTCCAAAACCACATACCAAGGAGTGCAAGAAAACGTGGTATCAGAGAAACTCTGCTTGTGACAAACAAAAGTGCTAAAAATCAGCAGGTACACCCCTCCACAAATTTGTTGAAAAATGGGTGTGCTCTGTTGAATTAAAAAGGCTGGTAGATAAGATAGCAAACCATTACCTAACGCTGACATGTTTCTCTGCCTTAATATTTTGGCAGATTCTTCAGGGCCTCACAATTTGCTGCCACACTACTACTGGACACTTGCTCAATGTAAACTGTCAAAGGAAGGAAAGGCACATTAGGCGAATTAAAACCCCAAGCCACCCTTAGAAAATGCGTGTCTGGTGTTGTATCAACAATATTTACCCTCGCGCAGCTTGCTTTGCTCATACCAGCTGCCGGGGAGCTCAGGAATTAAAATTATTACTCCAAAGGTGAGTTTTTGTAATCACCAGGACTGTAAACATCAATCTAGGAGTACAATGACAAGCACACACTAATGCCAGTATTACTCAAGCAATTATGATGGTTAAAAAACAGTTAGAAAACACTCGCAGCTCTCCGAGTTAAGGTCAAACGAACAGGATCTGTCCGTCTAAGTCCCACTCATGTGTAACAACATGGCTTGTTGCTCAAACTTGTAACATACTCACAGAATCTACAGTATGCGGGGCACCATTATCCCACTTTCAATAAAAAAACAGCTACGAATAGCTGTATATGTTTCATGACAGAGGTGCATCAGAGCTTAGGACACTATATCTGAAGCAATCATTCATCTTTATTTCGACAAAGTTGTCATAAAAGAAATCACATTAAATTAAACAATTAAAAATTGATACATTGTGTCTAAACACAGTAAAAACTACAATCATCGCATATCCTAGGAGCTAATTCATCACCGCAAAGTTCACAATGGTAAACATGGGTAGATGCATGATCGACTAATAGCCCTGCCCATCTGGAGTTAAGGATCAAGCTCCCTGGCAACTATACAGATATATCTACTAAATCGTAATTTTCAAACGATATTCACCTATTTCCTTCTAATGTTTCACATTGGGGCTAAAAATGTAGTTACAACAAAAACAATTAGCGGAGAAACATCAGTTTTAAGTATTCTATAAGCTTGGGAACAATGCCTAATCCTCAAATTTTTACAAATGGGAATAACCCACTTCTTTCTAGGTTTCTGGTAGACAGGGCAAAAAAACACAACATGCAATTCATTTTCCAGCTCCGAGGTACACGCAGGACAATTTTTGGTAGTAGGTAGGCACCACTTGCTCGTAAGAGCTCTGATTGGCAAAGAGCCGTGTCTCCATTGGAGATACAACTTCCTAAAAACAGCTGGACTGTTATCGTCCAAGACAGACTCAAATTTGTAAAAAAACTTTGATCATTAAAAATGTGCCGGACAGAGTACCAGTTTAGGCATTCGTTAGGGAAGCAGTTAAATTACTTTCATGATATAAATTGACCAGGTACTTGCACGATAAATTTCTGCAGGCATGCTCCGGGTCAGACTACATGGGCGAGAGGCCTAGAGTCTCAAATTCCTCTCTTACGTATTTCAGCCAAGGGAGTGTCCGCGCCTTTGGAAGACTTAGGACCTCTGAAAGCTCTTGCCTATAATTCTTGAGCTCTGGGGTTACCCAGAGTTGCCTCCAGAATGTTAAGGGTTTGAGGCCCACTTCCTCATTTATAGGTCTAAAGCCCAGGTCAAGCCTGAGGGGCAGTAGTGGTGTGCTAGGGGGCAGTGATATCAACTGTCTTTGAAATTTGTTCTCTGTGACGGCGATCGTGGGTGCACACTTGTGCCCCCACAGTTCGCCACCATAGATTACTGCCCCACTTGCCTGCAATTTATAAATTTCCAGGGGTGGGCCACTTGGTTTTACAGAGGATTTATTTAGGAGCTTGAGAATGCCTCCCGCTTTTTGGGAGATCCTTAGTTGGGATTTTATTTGGGGTTGTACCCAGGTCATACTTTCATTAAGGGTGAGACCCAGATACTCGAACGTCTGGACTCTTTCAAGGCAGACTCCACCTATCCCTGGGCTCGTGCGTGTTGTTAGCGGGGGGTTAAAAATCATAAATTTTGTTTTCAGGGTATTTATTGCTAACCCCCGATCCCTACAGAAAGACACAAAGCCGTCCAGAAGTCGCTGGATCCCCATAGGGTTCTTAGAGAGTAATAGGGTATCGTCTGCGAACATGATTGCAGAGATTCCAGACCCAGCAAGATTTGGAGCGTCGCTATTGGGGACTGCATTCAGGTGGGCAATTACCCCGTTGACGTCGAGGCAAAACAGGTTCGGCGCCAAGACGCACCCCTGTTTTAACCCCCTGCCAAGGGGGAATCTAGCTGACAAAGAACCATCTTTCCCACACCTGACCTGTGCGAAATTCTCAGCGTGGAGTCGAATTATCATTTTCAGAAGAGGGGGAGGAATACCCATTTCCGAAAGGACACTCCACAATTTCCTGCGAGGGACAAAATCGAAGGTTGCACGAAGATCCACAAAGACAGTGTATAGTGAGCCTCCCTCTATCTTAACAGTTTTCCAGAAAAGCATGGTTAATCAGAAAATCTGGTCCGTGGTAGATACATTCTTTCTGAACCCGGCTTGATAAGGGCTTAAGATGTCGAATTCTCTATCCAATCTAAAAGGCGGTATAGAATCAACCTATTGAAGAGCTTTTGTGACACGTCAATGAGGCTGATTGGCCTGTAGTTGGCTGGGAGCAGAGGTGAGCCCTTCTTGAAGATAGGGACTATCTCTGCTCCCAGCCAAGTACTTTGGACCGCCAGGCCCCCAAGATTGCATTGAAAATGACCATTAAATAGGTGGCCCAGGCCCTGGGTTTGTGTTTGAAAAGTTCACCAGGCACTTTATCCAGGCCTGGGGCCTTACCAGAAGGAAGTTTGGAAATGGCAGCCATGACTCCTCCCTCAGTAAAGTCAAGCTCGGTCGTATCGGCCGTAAAACTAGGAGCTGATCCCTCTTGGACCTGGTCCTCAGTAGAGTTGTCCCCCTGATACAAGGTATGAAAGTGTTCTTCCCACACTTCTGGAGCGATGTTTGGTGCTACTGCCGAAACGGGGTCAGCCGACCCCGTGCTCACAATTAGCCAGAATTTCCGGGCGTCTCTTATTGACAATGCAGATGCTAAGTTTTACCAATTCTCATTCCCCCAATCAACCTTGGCATGGTGAATTAACTGCTGATATACTATCCTCCTTTGTTTTATAAGTTCCCTATTATTGTTTTGTTTCAGGGCTTCCAGGAGTTCGGTTTTCGCTAATCTGAAGGCCTTATTATACCATGTGGGTTTGATACCTGCACTTCTCCCTCTAGAACCTGGGGGATTTAGAATCTCTTCTAGAGAATTGACTAGTTCCTTGTTAAGATCACCTAGCCTTATATATGCTTCAGGCGGGGGGTACTGCAGCTTCAGGGCATCAGCGGCTTCCAATACTGGAATTACCCGAGCATAGGCCACAAGGTCTGGGTGAGTGACCAATTTATCCCATCTAACCCTACGTCTGTTATTTGATAAAAGCACCCTATTAACTGGTCTACACTCTGTGATGGGGCTATCTTTGGAGATATAATGGGATAGAAAGTCTAGGATCAGCGCATTGTGATCACTTTCTCCCCTAGTTACCACCCTAAAATCAAGGACCTTGTGCCAAGCGCAGCTCTCCACAAAGATATAATCCAGGCGTGACTCCTGCCCAGGTTTGTTAAAAGTGCACCTTGAGGGGATATCCAATTTTACACTGCCATTGCAGGCCCTGATTGAGTGGTTCAATGTCAGGGTCATCATTTGTAGGGCCAATGGTGCCCACGACCTTGCAGGAGGACCCACCACTTGAGGAATTTTCCAATGGTCATCCTCATCCTGGTTTGCACCATCCAACAGGCCCGCAAGTGGCTCAAAATGAGAATTGAGGTCTCCCCCTATCACAAATGTAATTCCCTTAGGGATCTCATTTAGAAAGGCGGAGAGCTCTTCGATGGTTTTGGACGCAGATGTAATGCTCACAGGTCTAGAGTAAATATTGACCATAGCGAGTCTAGAGCCCTTCTGCCACTCTGGGACCAGATATTGGACATCCTCCGTTGCAGTGTCCATAACCGTGGCACTACAGCCCAAGTGGACTCCCAGCCAGATTGTTAACCCCCCGACGGTCTGCCCTTTCCCCCCCACCTTGCAGGGACTGAATATGAGGCAAAACCAGATCAAAATTGTTCTTCCCTCGCCCAGGTTTCCTGGAAGAGACATACATCGTTCGTATCTATAAAGGAACCCCATTCAGGACAGACCATTTTGTTACATAGACCTGCCACATTCCAAGAGAGAATTTTTAGTGGTATAGGATCAGGTGGAGGACCTTGGATTCGCGAGATGGGTTCTACAACAATGGAAACGTAGGCCCATTGTGCAAGGTTGCTTGCCCCGTAGCCTGACTATCGATAATAGGGCCAGAAGAAGCAACCACCGGGATCTCTAGGTGGTTAATCCGCACACTACCTGCTTCCTGAGGTACACTGATTCGGGGCACCCGTCCCCCCATCTCGGCCCCCAGAACCAGCTTCATGATGTAGTCAGTCTACCTGGTCCAGGCAGCTGTATCTGTTGATATGAGAGTAGTCGATGGGCCCGGAGGGCTCATATAGATTTGTCCGGAACCCTCTGTTGTGTCCCCTAGGTCCCACCCTTGTCCAACCCTCTTCCAGCCCACATTCAGGTTGGATATTAGGAGGTGGGTAAAAGAATGACAATGGGAGTGCCTGAATTTCCTATCTGCCATGCTGCCCGGCGAGTTGCAGATATGCGAGACAATCCCAGGGTCCCTAAAGTTTACCAGGATACAATCGCCCTTGATTTTTTTGTTAGTGTATCCCACCCACGAAACCCTTCTAACCATTAACAATTCACTTGAGATATGGGGGGAAGGGGTCTATGAGTGTTCAGCCAGTTAGCTACTATGTTTTTCAAAGACACAAAAGGTTCTACTGCTGGGTTGCTAAGCTCGGGAACTCCGGTTAAAACCACTACGTAGGGAGTAGCCTCAGGGGGTAAATTGACTACCTTTTTCAACCTCACTCTATATTCATCAGCATTAGAACGCTCAACATTCACCGTACTCTTTCTGACCAACCTATTAGAATTAACCAATACAGCAGACTCGGTGTTCTGTACTGGGATCAGGGGGATTACTTGGGCAGGAATGGTTAGTGAAGTTGGATGAAAAATTGCCCCCCCCATTAGCATCATGGACCCTCTGTGTACTTTCCAAAGGTTTCAGATGGTCCATCATGCCCCCGGTGGCCGTTTCTATTGTTTGTAACCTAAGATCAATGCGATCAAGTCTAGCAACCAGGGGGCCAAGCAAAGTTTTCAAAATATTTCCAAGGACGTGAGTGAGCTGAGCACCCCCAGCATAAGCTAGATCCCCAAATCTAAATGTGGAGGGCTGCACCACAGGCAGGGTTTGGGGGGGTAGGTTGCTAATACCATTATTAGCTGAAGGGACCACCTTAAGTGCTGTGGGACCAATGGTCTGAGAGTTAGTGGGACCTTTGTCTAGTTTAGCCTTTTTAACACCACTAACCTGCACCCCATATTTCCTTTTTGGGGCAGCCCCTTCCCTAATTCCTCGTGACTGGGGAGTATAAGAATCTTGCCCACCACCATATGAGACACTGTTTTCTATTGGTGGCACAGGAATGGCCTCAGGAATAACCGGAAGGGATTCTCTATGCATTACGGGCTTCACCTAAGTTCTTGGAGTACAGTTGTTATTGTTTGATCAATACTGTCTAGGAGGGCAGTAGGGGAATCCCCAACCTTTTCAGGGGTTTTATCATTAGCTATTAAGCCCAGAGAGGATCTTCTAACACTTTCAATTCCCTGGGAGAGCCGTCTTTCTAGGATAGTTAGTTCATTAGTCACAATTGATTTTGCTCTGAGCAGAAAGTTGTCCAAAGTACCTGCCACCATGGTGCTCGAAGCCCTGGCTTTACTTCTGGTTTCCCGGGTTGTCATAGTCCTTACTCCACAATGGTCCACCGCTCAGGAAAGAGTAAATGCCTGTTGGGCACTGGCGCAAAACACCATGAGGGGTGGCCCGGTCCGGTCTTACTCGGTCTGTAACGGGCTAGAACGGGCCCGCCGTTGGCAAGGTGAATGGGGGAGGGGCAGGAAGAGCACGCAGCATCGCCACGCGGGCTGCCGGTCCTCGCAGTCCCGCCGATCTTTGCCCCAGAGTCTCCTTGCTGCCAAAAACGTCCAAACACCAATGCCTTACTCGAGTGGCTCCCGCGAAGCAGGGGCCACGAGGAGCTATTTAGCACACCTGTGTGGGGAGGGTGGAAGGAGCACACAGCATTGCTGCGCTGGCTGACAGTCCTCGCAGTCCCGCCGGTCTTTGCCCCAGAATCTCCTTGCTGCCAAAAACTTCCAAACACCAACACCTTACACGAGCGGCTCCCGCGAAGCGGGGGCCGCGAGGCGCTGTTTAGCACACCTGTGTGGGGAGGGCTGGAAGAGCACGCAGAGTTGCCACGCGGGCTGCCGGTCCTCGCAGTCCCGCCGGTCTTTGCCCCAGAGTCTCCTTGCTGCCAAAAATGGCCAAACACCAACGCCTTACTCGAGCGGCTCCCGCGAAGCGGGGGCCGCGAGGCGCTATTTAGCACACCTGTGTGGGGAGGGCTGGAAGAGCATGCAGCATCGCCGCGCAGGCTTCCAGTCCTAGCAGTCCCGCAGGTCTTTACCCCAGATTCTCCTTGCTGCCAAAAACGTCCAAACACCAACGCCTTACTCGAGCGGCACCCCTGAAGCACAATAAGACTAACAAGAAGCATCACTCTCGGGACTTTGAGTACCATAGTTTGATCAAAAAGTGGAAAAACAACGACAACATTATTGTTCGACAGTCAGATAAGAAGGCCAATGTGTTCCTATGGCTGAGAAAGATGTACATGGATGAAGCATTGAGCCAACTTAATGATCGGGACTGCTAAAAAAGGATACATTTGAATGATGCCCAGCAGTCTAAATATGAGATCAACTCAAAACTGATGGCATGGAGGAGTATGGGTCTTATCACAATGGATGAATTTAAGTATATGAAGAAGGAATTTCCAGTTACACCAGCCATATTCTTTATTCCCAAGATCCATAAAATCAGCACCAGACCTCCAGGACACCCCATCATTTCTGCATGTAACAGCATACTAGAAAATGTCAGTAAATATGTAGATTATTTTCTACAAGACTGTGTTAGGATGTTGCCTTCTTTTGTCCTTGATACAGGTGATTTACTTAGAAAATTGTCTGATTTTACCTGGCAATCTAGTTATTTACTGATATCGCTAGATGTCACCTCCTTATATACTAGTATCTATCATAAGGATGGCGTAAAAGCTGTGCAGCACTATTTGAGCACACGTCCCCCGTGTCTAAATGAACATACAAAAATGATTCTATCCATGATAAATATATGCCTTGAGAATAACATCTTTTTGTTTGCTAATCAACTGTTCCAGCAAGTCAGAGGTGTGGCTATGGGGGCCTGTTTTTCTCCCAGTTATGCCTGTTTGCATATGGGCTACTGGGAGGAACAGGTCCTTATACCTAACTTCTCTAATATCATGGATACAAAAGTTAAAAAATGGTTACGCTACATAGATGACCTTTTTTTAGTCTGGGATGGTCCACAAGTTGAGGCAGAACAGTTTATCGAAAGCCTCAACACTAACAATTTGAATCTCTCATTCACCAGTAACATCAGTGCCATTTCCATTTGCTTTCTAGATGTGGAAATTTACATTCAGAACGGTAAATTGGAAACAAGATTATTTCGAAAACCTACGGCAGGCAATTCGGTGTTGCATGCAGACAGTCACCATCCAGCCCACCTTATACGCAGTATTCCATACGGAGAAATGCTTCGTATAAGGAGGATATGCAGCACCGAAAGTGAATGTGGAATAGCACAATTAGATTTCTGAGAAGAGGTTACAAAAAAGACATTGTAGATACGGCTATGAATAGAGCCAATGTGCAAGATAGACTACAGCTCTTGTCCAACAATACCACTACTAGGAGGAACATGAACAGTGATGACAATAAGGAAACTAGGCTTATTTTCACCTATAGTAGTCAGCAGCAAACCATCCATCGCATTGAGGAAATATAAATTTTATGGTCAAGAAATGTTCCCTAACGTGTACCCCACCGTCTCCATGTACCAGCCTAAAGTGCATGTAACTTCCCTCCTGTGCCAGCTATGAAGACGCAAATACATTTGCGTCCAACGTTAACATGTCCTCTTTCAGATCCGCCATGAATGGATCGATAATTCAGTTCCTAAGTATGCCATGCCAACGTCTTTATATGGTGCATGTATGGTCAAATTGCACCCGTTTCTAAGGCTCCACAAGGCCCAGATGCAAGTCCAGGCCCCAAGCCTCCTGAAACGCTCCGAAGTTGCAGCCCCCACCTGCATCTCTGAACTCTGCCTTACTCCCTGCGCGGCTAACGGCGCGTAGCTCAGCCTGCTGCTTGCCAAGACTGTATTCAACCTTCGAATTATCTGTTCCGCTCCTTAACATACATTCCTGCCTACTAGTTCAAGTAAACATCTTTCCAGCTGCAGAGCAAAGGGCCTGGCCTCACTGTCTCCGTGCAAGTAATTCATAGCCTCTGTTACCATGGTAGGCCCATGCCTCCTCGCATCTCATGCAGACACGTAGACGTCTATACACGCACTCACAGTCAGTATAGAGTGGCCTCTGCCCAAGAGACCTTTCCCTCTAGATAATATGGTTCCCAAACATCAGATATCAGATATGATCTAGGTACGAGTTGATCTGACATGCCAGACTTCTGTCTCTTTCCGCTAGTGTAAATGTCAAGTCCCCTGCACCTTCCAGTTCCACGGCAATCACACGTCATGCAGCTGCGCGCGCATCCAGGCCTCAGATTTCTGCTGACATTGCCTAATTCTGCCAAGTACCCACCTACCTGTGACGTTTCTATGTTCACGCCCAGTTCACGCCTCATGATTACGTATTGCTAACACGTATATGTTCTTATCTTGTTTCTCTCAGCTGTTACGCCTACTGTATTGGTTTCCAGTATACGCTTTAAGTATAAAAGTTATGTCTTGTCAATAAAGTATGCTCTATCCCTTCCTGCACCCCAGGGGTGGCAGGAACAAGATATCCGATCTGGTACCATGACCATTCCTTTGTAAGGAATAAAACCCCTAAGAACTCTAACACCACGGACTCTGCCTCTTTCTTTCCGATTGAGTTATTTTTGTTTAAGTACTTACCTGCATAGAAATTAAGACGGTAAATCAAATATTTACCACATTATTTTGGCGCCCGAACAGGGACCCCTTCCCCACCCCACGCGCCGGTTGGTGAGTTGCAAGCTCTGTCCCCTGCCATCAGTTAGACGGAACTACGCGTACTGGCAGGATTTCCTGTATCTCCCTCTGGCCCACGGAGGTGACGAAGACTGCGATCAGCACCCAGACGAGGCGGTGAGGAGTGCGGAGGATCCCGACCAGAGCCTAGCCGAAAGAAGCAAGGTCCGAGGTGTCAAGAGGCCCACCAGTTTTCCGAAGTATCCACGTGTCGAGTCCAGTCCAGTCCGGTCCAGTCCAGTCGAGTTTTCCGAGGCCTTCCGTTCCGTGCTTCCCGGTGAGTACCATTGCTGGGTCGTATCTAGACGGGTGCATTATTATGTATCCGGTAAAGACGTGTTTGGGTACACAAATGCGGTCTGCACTGTTTTAGACAGTGTATCTGTGCTGTTTAGCAGTACATCAGTTATTCAAGTTCTTGCACTGTCTTCGACAGTGTATCTGTGCTGTTTAGCAGTACATCAGTTATTCAAGTTCTTGCACTGTCTTCGACAGTGTATCTGTGCTGTTTAGCAGTACATCAGTTTCTAGGGTAGAGATATATGTTCCAAATGTTTTTATGTGATTAATGTTGTGGTATGAGTGATTGTTTAATGTACATTATTGTGTTTTTGTGCAACTAGCTGTGTTCCGTATCGAGTATCCAGTACTAAGTAACAAGATGCCGTTCTTAAATAAGTTAAGACAGATAGGAACTAGGAAAGGGATACTAGAGGAAGAAATTCCTATCCCCCCTAGGGACACTCCTGGAAATTTTATGTACCATAAGCATGGCTTAGATGCCATATTGTATCTAGATTTATGGGCTGACTATACCAAGCACTTAGACGAGAGACACAGATGGCCAGTTACAGGAACATGGGATGCCGAGTGCATCATGAAGGTAGAAGAAGCACTATGGAAAAAGAAATCCAGACAATCTCAGAAAGACGCCATAGAATTTTGGCGTAAAGAATCACATAAACGTGCTGAAAAAGCACTCCGTAGAGAAGACAGACATAGAGAAGAGTCAGATAGAGCCCGAGAGAATGAATTAGTTAATGAAGGAATCCGAGTAAAAGCAGAACAAGTAGACCGCGCGCGAAACAATCTTGTAAATGGCATGTATCTTGTGGCCGAGGGTTCGCCTAAAGCCACTTCAGAAATACCGAAAAACCTGCCGCCACCATTAGTTCCGACTAAAGTAAATCACAAGACCACCAAAGATATATTCCTAGCCGCCTATCTAGACGATGTAGCACCCGCTTACACCAATCCACGTGCCCGCGTCCCGCCTACTAATGGTAACGGAGGTGGCAACCCGCCTCCAGACCATATCCTGCCATTACCACAAAGTTCCCCCGTTCGACTGCCTGTTCCACCTGTTCCCCCACCTCCACCACTTCCCGCACTCAAGATTAATATACCGAATCCGTTTGTGCCCGATCCTAGTAAGAGACAAGTTCAGACACAGATACAGACTCCACAGAGAAGTAATACTCAAGCCTCCGCCTCAGGAGGTGCGACAGGGGGTCTCCAGACCCCGCCGACAACACACAGATTGCACCTTGGGGACCTGCTGAAGCACCATACACTGCAATCACCCCGTCTCGACATACTAAAAGAACGTCTCCCAGTTTGCAGATACGATCCCGTACCCGGTAAAGAAGATAGAATGTTGATAGCATCATTACGCTTGCGACAAGCCGCAGATTATCTAGTATTATTCCCAGGGATGTCTGATCACCTAGACAGTATATATCATTTTGTCCAGACTGGGGAAAATCCCGAAAGTATTAAGGAGGCCCTGGCACACCAGAAGGTTGACACTCAAGCATATATATTGCGTTTTTTTATAAATTGCTTAATAAGAGACCGAGACAGGCCTGGGGTAGACCAGGATGAAATGGAAGCACTAAACAAGTGGGGTCAAAATATAGCCGATGGAAAGCATGACAAAATGAATTGTATATCGAGCATGTACAAGAAAATCAGAAAGGCAGTAATAGAAATACACGAAACAGAAAAAGAAAGTGCCCGGAATGATTCTTCCGAGGAAGAAGGACCTGAAGAGCCAGAAACAATTACAGATACGATAGCATATGTGGGTAAGGGAAATTACCTTAGGAAAGGCATTCGTCCAGAAAGTAAGAGAGTTTTCCTCTCTGGCATATCAAAACCGAGTTCTCCTGAACATCTGTTCCAAGTTACCGATAAAATGCTTCAAGAACAAATGGGGTACCATGTACTCAATTCTATGGATGAACAAGAACTAGCCCGGTCAGCAGTGCTGTGGGCTGACAATATTAACACATATAATGATGATACAGTAGCACAGACTTTTCTGAACCTTTCCCCAGACGAGCAGAAATTAGCTGGTATATACATGATTCAGCATCTCATCACGTTATACAGACAGCAACATTCTGATCCAGGGCCCTTACCTAATACATTAGAAGCACTACTTATGAATAGATGGAGAGGCCTAAGTGCCAAGTTAATTCAAATAATTCTAGAACAACGACACAGATATAACGCTTTCTTAGGCCCACAATATGTTCCTGCTCCGCCCCCAGAAAAGAAAATGTATCATATGGAACGTTTAGAAAGACAGAACCCTTTACGAGAAGTACACCCAGTTATGGGCACTAATAATACCTTGGAACGTGTGTATGTTTACACACCTTTAACAAAGTTAGAATTGTTAGAAATGAAGAAACTAGTACCCTGTCATGATAAAGACCCTACAGGTTTTCACAGAGAACTTAAAGATATGTTACTCATGGGAGATTACACATATACAGATATTATGAAGTTGTTAAAGGTACTGCTGCCCACCGGCATCTACGATAAACTCAAGGAAAAAGAATGGGAAGTGGGAGATAAAAAGATTATATGGACTGAAATAGAAGACGAGGAAAAAGGTCGTACCCCAGGGGTAGGCCTTGGGGAAAAAGCAAAAGCATTACCAGGTCTAATAGTACAGGTCTTACCAAGAATATTAACAACTAAAAAGGAAGACTGGGACGCAATCTCAGCCTGTAAACAGAAACACGATGAAGATACCAGTGACTTCTATTCAAGATTTGAGAAATGTTTTATTATTAATAGTGGCCTAAAACCAGGTAGCGAGTCGTACCCGCATCTTTTTGTATCAAAGTTAGTCGAGAATTCCTTGACCGCAGTCAAGAATCGTGTATATAAAGTTGAAAGTACATGGCAAGCAAATACGCCATCACAGATGTTACAAATGTTACAATACCACCAGAACAGAATTAGAGAAGAACAGGATCATGAACAGAGACGTATGAAAGACACAAAAATGAAAATGTTAGTGGCACAGTCGGTTCCAGCCGACGGCCAGAGAAAGGGTACGACCCAGACAGGAAATTCAGCAGCTCCCGTTAAAGGGACATGCAACTATTGCAAGAAGCCAGGTCACTACGTACATGAATGTCCAGTCCTGCAACACAATATAGCAACAGGTAAAACTAAGGAAAGACCGCATCCGCCTAGACAAGACCAGGTTCAGCAACAGACTTCACAGAACTCCCAACCTATGCATGCTCCACATACAGCACAGACAGCAGCGGTATCACAATCACAGCCACAGCCCATAGCCGCAACGCAGCAAGTTTCACGGCAAATGTGCCAGTATGCCCAATCTGATTATCCCGATTATCAGCGATACACATGAAACAGCCTAGAGAGGGAGGTTGGCTTGCCTCTTATTGAGATTCCTGTAGATCAAGAGGGTCCTTATGTACACAGTCAAGTATTGGGAAAAGACAGAAAATTTTTAATTGACACAGGGGCAAGTCGCACAACAATCAGTCATAATGAAGTCCCAGGGGCACCCCTCTCAGGCTCACAGAACGTTTCCCTTGGTTTTTCAGGACAGCCTATTGTAAATGAGGTATCGAAACCAGTCCCCCTGGCTGTGGGTCCATTATCACGTGTTACAGACTTGTTACTGACGAAATCATGTCCAGAAAATCTGTTAGGTATCAAAACATTGAAGGCTCTAGGAGCTGTGATATGTTGTTCTCCGGAAGGAGTTAGACTCTTTTTGCGTGACTTTAAGGGTCACTATGTATTACGAGAGTTCGGTGTCAGATTGAAAAATGTACCGAAACACTTGTGGGCACAAGGCCCAACAGATGTAGGTTGCATGCACATTACACCATACCGTGTTACACTCAGACCAGGAGTTGTTTTGCCACGTATCAGACAATACACGTTACCACCCGATGCTGTAGTGGCTTTACTGGAAATCATTGAAGAGCTCATTGCCCAAGGAGTGGTCGTAGAGACCGACTCAAATATCTGTAATTCCCCTATCATTCCGATTCTTAAACGTACTGACCCCAATGCACCGCCAGTATATCGGCTGGTGATTGATTTACGAGAACTGAATAAATGCATCGTTCCACAGTTCCCTGTGGTTCCCGACATCTCATCCCTATTGACTGCTATCAATTCAGAAGCAACGTTCTTTACTGTAATTGACCTCAAGAACGCCTTCTTCAGTGTCCCTATTGACCCAGAGAGCCAATACCTCTTCGGATTCAGTTTAAATGGACGAAGTTCCAAATTTTCACGCGCACCTCAAGGATTCACAGAAAGCCCCAGCATCTATAGTCAAGCACTGAAAAGACAACTCGATTGTATTCAAATGCCAGTTAACACCGCTTTACTGCAATATGTCGATGATCTGCTGATCACCGCACGAAGTGAACCCGAATGTGAACTAGCATCACTGACAGTTCTACATTTTCTGGCCGACAAGGGGCACAAGGTGTCTCCTTCGAAGCTACAATTCTGTGTTCAGCAAGTTGTGTACTTGGGTCACTTGCTGTCCAAAGTGGGGAGACAGCTCACTCCTGATCGCATTCAGTTAATTGTAAATATGCCACAACCCCAGACACAAAAGGAAGTGCGGGCCTTTATAGGCCTCACCTCGTACTGCAGACAATGGATTCCCCAGTATGCATTTCTAGCTAAACCACTCATTCAGTTGACAACACAGGAGGCAGCGACTTCGACTGCCCTTCCTTGGACTCAGGAACATACACAGGCTTTTGAGGAATTAAAGAAAGCTTTATGCCAAGCACCAGTTTTAGCAACACCATGTTACAGCAAACCTTTTACGCTTTTTGTTACAGAACGTGATGGTACAGCGTTGTCTGTCCTCACTCAAGATCAAGCAGGTTCACATAAGCCTTGCGCTTATTTTTCAAGTACATTGGATTCAGTAGCCCAGGCGCTTCCTGCGTGTTTAAAGTCAGTCGCAGCGACAGCCCTAGCAATCAGACAGAGCGATTCAATTGTTTTAGGACATCAATTAACAGTACAAGTTCCACATTCTGTAGAGGTTCTTTTAAATCGAACCCAGACTCAACACTTGACTATAGCACGACTGACAGGTTATGAACTGACACTATTCCAGCCACACATAGAAATCAGACGCTGTAACATCCTGAATCCTGCAACATTGTTACCTTCGATTATGACTAATTCAGCCCGCACGATTGTATAGAGATCATTAATGCAGTAACAAAGCCCCGACGAGACTTAACCGATGTTCCATTGACAAATCCAGACCTGACACTTTATGTGGATGGTTCATGTATGAGAACAAACACAGGAGAATTAGTGGCCGCCTATGCAGTGACCACTGAAACTGAAGTAAAAGAAACATATCGTATTGATACACTGTCCGCTCAAGCAGAAGAGCTCATCGCTCTGACCCGAGCCTGTATACTAGCCAAGAACAGAAATGTTAATATATACACAGATTCACGTTATGCTTTCGGAGTCGTACACGACTTCGGAGTGTTATGGCAAGAACGAGGTTTCCTGACCTCTCACGGTGCCAAGATCCAACATGGTCCTCTCATTCAAGCACTGTTAGAAGCAATACATCTGCCTTCAGGCATATCCATCATGAAATGTAAAGCACATACTAAAGTTACAGATTCCGTTTCCCAGGGTAACGACCTGGCAGACCAAACAGCAAAACATACAGCATTGACTCACACCCAGACAACTGATATGACAAAGACAATAGTACCGACACATTGTATGACAGTTAAGGATCCCACACTAGATGTAATCGATATTCAGACACATGCTACTCCAGACGAAATCAAGAAATGGACTGAACTAGGAGGGATCCAGATAGATCAAGGTTGGATGACAAAGGGAAAATCTACATGGTTTCTCCCCGACTCTATGGTTCAAGTCATAATAAATACAGCACATAGTCCAGCACATCTAGGAGAAAAAGCTATGTTAGACAGTTTACAGAATCTCTGGTACAACAAACACTTACGAGCAGCAGCAAAACAGAAAGTGCGTACTTGCATGATCTGTTGTCAGTTCAACCCAGGTAAAAGCGTCCCTGTAGAGCAAGGTGGATTCCATCCTCCTGATCACCCTTTTGAAGTCCTCCAGATGGATTATATCCAGATGGACCGTTGTCGAGGTTTTAAGTACGTCCTCGTAGTTGTTTGTGCACTTTCCCGTTGGACCGAAGCATATCCAGTCTCAGATTACACTGCCCCGACCACTGCCAGGCAGCTGGTTCGTGAATTCTTCCCACGGTACGGCTTGCCCCATGTCCTGTACTCAGATAACGGACAGCCATTCTCATCCGAGCTCATGAAACAGGTTTCCCTTCTGCTGGGATATCAGTGGAAATTCCACTGCGTCCGACATCCCGAAGCCGCTGGCCTTGTAGAGAGGCATAACCAGACACTGAAAACACGCCTTGCTAAAATATGTAAAGAGAAAGGGGTCGACTGGATAGTCGCCCTGCCAGTTGCACTGTTCTACATGAGAATGGTCCCCCATTCGAGATCAGGACTATCCCCGTATGAAGTGGTCTTTGGACGACCACCAAATATGTGGGGGACGCCCATGCCTAAGAAAATAACCGATGTTGATTGTAATATGCTGACAGATTACCTTGCCTCCTTGATGTCTGCACTCCAATCATGTCGTTCACAGGTTGCTGCAGCCTTCCCCGACAACACTGATGTAAAGCCCCAAGATGTCCGTCCCGGGGACACAGTCCTAATTCGGAACTTCGACAGGAAAAGCCCGCTGGAGCCCCGCTGGAAGGAGCCGAAGATCGTCCTTCTCACCACGAGGACCGCCATTAAAGTGGAAGGCCGAAAGGGGTGGATCCACACGAGTCATATTAAAAAATGTAATGAACTGTTGCCAGAGACTGACTCGTCCACCCCCTCCAAGGACTGCCTCGATACTAAAGACTTTAAAGTTCCAAAAAGAGAGAAAACTCCCCAAGAGGAGTACCGATTAAAGCTTTGATCTAGCAAGTCAGACAGTTTAATTGTTTAAGTCCTCCCCTAGGTGAATCGGTTAAATAGTTTCTGACATGTATCCCCTAAATCGAGATAGAGAGAGAGAGAGACAACTCAAGAAACGTACATATTGTAAATCACTCCATAGTCACTGTATAGTGACATTATTGATTATGTTTTTTCTAAGTCTTCTGATTATTGTTGCTAGTATATTGCTTCCTATATACTACCCTATCTTCAAGCGTGAACAATCTGCTTACAATGTCACTGCTGAACATTCTTTTAGTGAGTTACCCCCCCATGAATTATCTTACAGACTTGCGCTGCGCAACAATACATTCATTAGTATGTTACATCACTCCCATCAGACTAATAATGCTACAAACTGTTGGATATGTGGCCGACTCCCTCCCTATCAGAAATACAAGGGAGTTCTGCCCCTCTTTCCGTACCCGTTCACTCACAATGGCTCCTGTGGAGCATGGTTTAGAATAATTAATTCCCTAGATTCTGATATTGCTGTTTTCAAAGGAAATTGGGTTTGGGGAAACCTGAACTTAGTTCTGCTTAACGCCTGTTATCCTGACAAAAAGGGACTTCCCATAAGAATAGGAACTGATCTAGAAAATGAAGTATATGGATTAGGTAATTATACAATTAACCTTATGATTCTTACTGTTGAATCTGAAGCTGCACCAGTTCTCCCTGCTATGTCAGTATTATCAGTCACGGGTGATTTATGTGTCAGAAAGAAGGGTTCAGTACACTTAGGTCATAGTAAATGTACTACTGTGGTCGAATTCAGTGATCAAGGCAAATCTTCCTTTAGAGCCAATCGTCATTCCTACTTTGTTTGCGGCTATACCGCATACATACGTTTACCTCCAGATTGGGATGGTACCTGTTACATTGCATTCCTTCTGCCACCTGTTTTTCTAGCCCCTCCTGATTATCACAGAAATACAAATCTAGTAAAGGATAGACTCCGAAGAAATCTCCCGATTGTCGACTATACTGAAACGGCATGGGAGCAATACACAGATTTCAATAAAGGATTCTTTTTCTTCACAGGTCCCGTCCAAAATAGTAAGCTAATACGCAGATTAACTAGAACACTCGAAGCAGTAGTGAATGAAACGGCCTCCGCTCTAGGTAACTTAACAGAGGAGCAATCTGCCATGCGGGTTGTTGTTCTCCAGAATCGTCTTGTTATTGACGTCATCCTAGCAGATAGGGGCGGAGCCTGTAAGGTCATTGGGTCAAGCTGCTGTGTTTTCATTCCAGAAAACGCGCCAACAGTATATAAAGCTATTACACGTCTTCATAAAATTGCAAGTTTGATACATCAGAATCCAGGCACCTGGACTTGGTCCGGTTGGTTCTGGACAACGTTGACCGCTTGGGGATGGAAGCTCCTATCCTTCCTGGGCATTGCCCTTGTCATAGTATTCAGTTGCTGCCTGTGCCTACAGTGTGGGCCAGCGATTTGTGGCCTGTGCGTCACTTCATGTATTGAACATTCCAGTTTTCACTTAAAACGCAAAAAGAAGAAAGAAGAGCAAATAATGTTACAAGAACAGACTGATCGGTTTATGAGAATCGATATATCATGAAGGGTCCGTAGGGAACAAGGAGGGAATGAGGAAATATAAATTTTATGGTCAAGAAATGTTCCCTAACGTGTACCCCACCGTCTCCATGTACCAGCCTAAAGTGCATGTAACTTCCCTCCTGTGCCAGCTATGAAGACGCAAATACATTTGCGTCCAACGTTAACATGTCCTCTTTCAGATCCGCCATGAATGGATCGATAATTCAGTTCCTAAGTATGCCATGCCAACGTCTTTATATGGTGTATGTATGGTCAAATTGCACCCGTTTCTAAGGCTCCACAAGGCCCAGATGCAAGTCCAGGCCCCAAGCCTCCTGAAACGCTCCAAAGTTGCAGCCCCCACCTGCATCTCTGAACTCTGCCTTACTCCCTGCGCGGCTAACGGCGCGTAGCTCAGCCTGCTGCTTGCCAAGACTGTATTCAACCTTCGAATTATCTGTTCCGCTCCTTAACATACATTCCTGCCTACTAGTTCAAGTAAACATCTTTCCAGCTGCAGAGCAAAGGGCCTGGCCTCACTGTCTCCGTGCAAGTAATTCATAGCCTCTGTTACCATGGTAGGCCCATGCCCCCTCGCATCTCATGCAGACACGTAGACGCCTATACACGCACTCACAGTCAGTATAGAGTGGCCTCTGCCCAAGAGACCTTTCCCTCTAGATAATATGGTTCCCAAACATCAGATATCAGATATGATCTAGGTACGAGTTGATCTGACATGCCAGACTTCTGTCTCTTTCCGCTAGTGTAAATGTCAAGTCCCCTGCACCTTCCAGTTCCACGTCAATCACACGTCATGCAGCTGCGCGCGCATCCAGGCCTCAGATTTCTGCTGACATTGCATAATTCTGCCAAGTACCCACCTACCTGTGACGTTTCTATGTTCACGCCCAGTTCACGCCTCATGATTACGTATTGCTAACACGTATATGTTCTTATCTTGTTTCTCTCAGCTGTTACGCCTACTGTATTGGTTTCCAGTATACGCTTTAAGTATAAAAGTTATGTCTTGTCAATAAAGTATGCTCTATCCCTTCCTGCACCCCAGGGGTGGCAGGAACAAGATATCCGATCTGGTACCATGACCATTCCTTTGTAAGGAATAAAACCCCTAAGAACTCTAACACCACGGACTCTGCCTCTTTCTTTCCGATTGAGTTATTTTTGTTTAAGTACTTACCTGCATAGAAATTAAGACGGTAAATCAAATATTTACCACAGCATAGTTAAACGCAATTGGGCTCTCATAACTAGCGATGCTGTCCTTGGAGAACATGTCACACAGGCTCCTAGTATAACATATAAAAGAGCCAGAACTATGCAGAATTGTTGGGAGTCTAGCAGTCCGGAAGTTAGAACCACGGGATTGTGGTTAAACAGCAGCAAAGGCTTCCTCAGATGTTCATCCTGCAAGGCCTGTAAAAATGGAGTCAGCAAAACAGAATAGATGACCCCTTTCAGTAGCAGGCCAGTCCCTATTAAATACATGCTGACGTGCAGGACGGAGTGCGCGGTATATGTGTTGGAATGTCCCTGTGGCCTATGATACGTGGGAAGTACACTACCACAGGTGTACAAACAAATACTCCAACAATTGAGGGCCATTTATAATGGCAATACTACGTACCCTGTCGCAAGACACTTTGAAGAGCAACATAATAAAAATCCTGCTCAACTGAGATACTATGTCATAGACACCGTACCCCTGCAGAGAAGAGGTGGGGATCGTGAGTCTGTTTTACGTAAATTAGAGACCAGGCATATAATTCTTTTAGACACCAAGGGGTCCATTATGATATCAGGCTGATTGCCTCCGCCAAAAATAGGGTCACCAGCCGCTACATGGAACCCCCTTTGCGTGGCAAATCTCGGCAACTATGCGATCCAGCTGCCAGACAGACAGTATCCCGTGCATGCAGGGAGCTGTAGTTGTCTACCACACTGCAGCATTCCCAGGCTCCAGGATCAGCTGAGCTCCCTCCAATGGGAATGCCCTGGAAATTACAAAGGAGGGAGGAGGTGACACCCGCAGATGATTCAGCATCTGAAGAAGGCGTAATGGCTGAAATGCATCATGCTGTTTGGTTTGATGATTAAAGGCTTCCTATCAGTACCCCGCTGTGTCCCTGGGTTTCCTTGTGTGAAGATGATTGTGTGGTATATATATATATATATATATATATATATATATATATATATATATATATATATATATATATATATATATATATATATATATATATATATATATATATATATATATATATATTCCACAAAGCCGTTCCACCGCACTTCCCTTCCTCTGGTAACAAAACAGACTGTAAGAAGCCGTTCCACCGCACTTCCCTTCCTCTGGTAACAAAACAGACTGCAAGAACTCGATTTCGTACTGAAATTCGTTTTTATTTAGCCACCATTTTTGCCATAACTCGTTTTGGCCTCACTTGGCCTTGATCACATAATGCGCTAGGGAGTTACCAAGGTATTTTTAAAGTGCAAGTGTATACACATGTGATGTTTGAGTCACATAGACATAAACAACATACTTTCAAAACTCATTAATTTCTGAGCAGTGCATAATTTCAATGTGCAAAATTCTATATAATATATATATATAAAGAACTGAGCGCACTCTGGAGCAAATATTACTTACAATAGTTTATTCCACTACAACCTGAATGACAGACGTGTTTCAGCATGGTTGCCTTCCTCAGTGTCAACAATATATTAATTTCAGTCCTCATTTAAATAAAGTTTGTAAATTCAATAAAAGAGAAATCAGTGACAGTGAAAGTGAAGAAGTTGAAAGTCGGAGTCATAGAAGGGATACAATGGCGGCCATCTTGTAACATATAATGTTTAGGCTTGTCTGAAACCAAATAGAGGGTATGTATCTTAAGCATGATTCGTAGCACCTAGTTTAGAGATAGAAAGGATTATATATATATATATATATATATATATATATATATATATATATATATATATGATGTTTGGAGTGTTTTTAAGGGGATATTTTTGGATTGAGTACCAATGTATGTATCAACACAGTAGGGAAACAACACAGTAAGGAAAGTAGAGGTGTGCAGAAGTAAAAATCAAAAGGTGATGGGATGGGAGATACAGAAATACGGGTATGAGAAGACAGAGGCAGAAGAAGATGAGAGACAGAAAATAGACATGGGGAGAGTATAAGAAAGAGGAAGGGAAAAGAAAGAGGAGGCAGAATAAGAAGACTGCTGAGTGGAAATAAAATAAAAAACAAAATATGAGAACAAAGGAGAGATACAAGAGGAGGTGAGAGTCAAAGAGAGGATGAAGATGAGTAGAAAAGAAGACTACAGAAGTGTTGGGGTGAGACAATGAGAGGGAAAGATGAGGGGAGAGGGAGAAAGCTGGAGAACATAAAAGGCAAAAATAGCTCCCTAAAAGTGAGCAGAGAAAGGCTAGAAGCCAGACAATATATACAGCAAGGTAGATGCAGCCCTGATCTGGGTTGATACTGGCTACCTCCAGCTGATATGCTGATGTACGTAGACTTCCACAGTTCTCTACAGGAACTACAGAGAGAAACTAGGAGACCCTCTACAACACAGGCCACTCCTGGCTTGGTTTTCTCAGGCAGTCTACCTTCTAAGGGGTTTGCCCGTCCAGCAACATGCTGGACTAGTCCAACTGGGCAGTATCTCTTGCAAGGCCATGTACATCCTTTCTCCCTCTCAATAGTCAACCAAGTTCCTAGGCTTTAGGCAGATGCCTAGATCAACCAAAATAAAGAGCAGACATCAAACTATGACCCTCACTTCTCAGATACTTGCTAGTAGTCAAACAGCAACCCTGATCCCACAACAGACTTTCGAGTACTCTGCAGCGCCCTTCTTTTCTTGATCATGGAGTATATGGAACTAGAACAAAGTGCAGTGGTCTGGGTTCATTTTTCATATGCGTTTTCTTGAGCACAATTTAGATCCACTATATCAAACTTCAGAACCGTTTTGAGGTGGTTCACTTCCAAATGTTCTACTAAGTCTACTCTCCAAACACAACCCTCATGTAAAGTAATGTTTTTCACAGCAGGTTGTAATGGGGTGGTCTTCAATCCGAAAACATGCACACAGCATTATAAGGCTTCTGCATCTTGCTTCAATCAACCCCTCTGAGCAGCAATCAGGAACAGACAAAAAGGGACACCTGATCTAAAGACTTCCTTGCTTTTAACAGCAGAAACTTCTGTCCACTCTTCATTCATACCATCTACCAAATTGCATTCCTCAGGAAGAAATAATGAGCAGCTCTTTGATAATAAAGTCTTCATTTAATTTTTGAAAGGTAGAGCTGTTTCATTCTTCCTTATTTTGATGTCTGGATATCCATTCAGAGCCACAGGAAACCACGCAACACACTTCCACTGTCTGAGAATGTTGTACTGTTCTGTCATTTAAGCTATGTTAAACCATGCTGCACACATGCTATTTATTCACAAACACAGTGACATACACATAGGATGTCAATGCAAGGCTGTTTGTTTTAACATGTCAGTAGCACTTTGTATTAGAGGGATCGGATCGGGTTTCTCACTCAGATATATAGATCTGGTCAAGCACAAATGAAGCCACCACCTTCGTACATGCTAAAATCCAATCAGGCACAGAATTCCATTGTTCACTTTGAGGGTACTGGCAGTGTGGCTCATTAGGCCACAGCACAGTAGCTCACTTTGTCAATGTCTCGACTAGGCCACTGCACACCCACTAGATTAGCATAATGCCAGGGTCAAAAGTACAAGTGAGGGTGCTAGGTAGAGATGCAAGAGGCCTTCATGTCATAATATTCACTCATATACTCATATATCATGTAGGGACATTACTATCCCAACAGGATACTTCAGAACAAACTAAATCAACATCAGCGTTATCTTGAAATGCATCAGGAACCTTAATTCTACTTCTCCTGATTCTCCCATTCTCTCTGACACTGAAAAGCTTGATACCTTAAGGCTGTTGAGCTAACTTCAAACAAAATGCACAGACAAGCAGTCCATGTATCAAAGTTTGTAATGATCACCAGAAGTGAATAGGACGTTTTATCTGTGTCACTGGAGTGAGTCCTCCATGCGCTCCCATGTAAATTTCTTCTGCCATGTGCTTAACTTATTCTTATCCTATTTACATTTAGTGTGTAGTGCTACATGGTTTCATGGAGATGCTCATTTGTATGTATGCTTGTGAATGGTAAAACACATTGTAGACACTGGATTACAAATTAAATCAAAGCACGCTTTTGATGGTTCTTTGCAGAAATCCATAAAAGCTTAAATCAACAGAAGATCCATAAAAATGTACAAACATTAAAATACTTTAAATAAATAAATAAAATACATGTTTATACAAACAAATAAATAACCAAGCTCATAAAAATCCATAGATGATAATATCAATCACAAGTTTTCCTCAATCACATAGTGCCGCTCAGAAAACTTATCACAATAAAATATAATTCTTCGGGTAACAATTGTATATATAAGCAAGCGGCACACACTTGTCGGAGGCTCCATTTTTTTAACAATGGTATGATTAACGCCTTCCATGGAACCTCATAAAATTTACAAAATATTGAAAAATGCAGGGTATCCTGTGTAGGCATGGGCGGAAAATCCGTTCCGCTCGCGGATTTTGCGGATTTTCGGGAAATCCGCAATCCGCGAGATTCGCGAATCTCCCGCAAAATCCGCATATCCGCGAGCAGCGGATTTTGCTCACACTGCTCGCACTGTTCGCGTGAGTTCGCGTGAGTTCGCGCCCCGCGAATAAGTGCAAAATTGCAGAAATACGATCTTAGCAAAACTGAAAGTAACTACTTACCAGGTTCAAAAGTTCAGGCTCATCATTAGTAGCCATTTCCTGTAGTGCTTCCTGAGGGGCCCCTCCAGAGTTCAGTTGCCAGTTGAAACTATTATGTGACCCTGCTCTGAACCTCAGAATAGTTACACATATGCCACAAAGGTCCTGAATTACAGCTAAGGGAGACAAGCAGGAGCCAGGCTGGAAGTTAAAATCCATTAATCAGCCCCTAATTCATTATTGTCAGTTGGGGCAGGGCAGGTGTTGTAACTAATTTTGCAACAATGAAAGCACTTAGCAAGTGCAAAAGATCACTAATCAGGGCGCACTAAGGAAGCAGGTGCCAGCTAAAAAAATATTCTGTGACACATTAATCAGCCCCAAATTAATTCAGGTCACTTGAGGCAGGGAAGGTGTGCTTTGCTTTGCCGAAAATAATGTACACTGGACAACCAGAGGGTGTGGTGATGAAACAGAGGGTGGCATGGGTGGGCCAGAGGGTGGCATGAGTAGTCAGAGAGTGGCAGTGGTGACAGAGAGTGGCAGTGATGAAGAAGAGTGTCCCAAACAGGCTGGACACGTAGAAACAACAAGTTCGCAAAACTTGCGACCCGACAGGTAAGTTCGCAAATTGCGAAATTGTGAAAAACCCTCGCGAACTGGCAGAAACACGGGCGAACACAAAAAAAAAAAAATCCGCAAATTCGCGGGAATTCGCGGATTTTGCGGATTGCGAATCCGCAAATCCGCAAAATTCGCGAACGCGAGATCCGCAAAATTCGCTCATGCTTAATCCTGTGGAGACAACAAGTCACAGTCACAGAGCTCAAGGGGGTGACCCTAATTCCTCACCTGGGGACATGTCAACACAAAAATGTAAAAGACCAAACTTAAATCTAGTCAATAAAAATTGCTTGTATGTGCTCATAACAAGATAAGGATTAACAAAAAGGGTAGACTTAAATAAATTATTGTTGCATTTACAAGGTTTCATAAGAGCGCACTCTTCTGTAGCTGAAGACGTATGAAAAAAACAAATGCTTTGGCCCACTTGCGATCTAACTTTATGATTCCCTACAGTGAGCTATACAGCTCACACTTTCCTAAACTCTGAGAAAGATCCTTAATATATGTGAGCCAAGGAATTTGAAAAGACCTATCAAGGGACATGGAATCTTTTAAAATCTCCTTGTTTAGTTTTGCCATGGGTCTAACCACAACGAAAGTGGGCAAAACGTCTGTTATATAGCCCACCACTAATTCTTCATGAACTGAAAATGTCAGAGCACTGTGCTGAACACATAGGAGACATCTTTTAAAAGAATATCTCAGAGACTGCAAGTCAGCCTGATCGACAAACTCCCACACCTCACTTCTCTAAACTACGTTAGAGATACTCTTAGCCCAATACACTTGTAATAGGACCTGAATTAGTCTCCTCCCAAGTAAAGAGGCAATATTACATACTGCTGAGTTTGCCCTTATGAAATCCTCCTTTTTTCTGTTCACCAATGGGTGCCAACTCATTTGGGAGTCAAAGAGCAATCCCAAATAGGAAAGAACTCCAGTCTTTGGGATAGCACTGGACCCCAAAATAAAGTTGCATGTCTTAGTCTTACGTGGACCTACCACCATCATATAGGATTTTTGAACGTTCACTGTCAAATCCATGTCTTCCATGTAGTTTGCAAATGAATCCAACAAGGGCTATAACCCCTTAGCAGTTTTTAACATGAGTATAGTATCGTCTGAATTATAAGAGCACCTGCAAACACTGGGAACCCACATGAGGGGAATCTACACCAGTGCCGATCAAAGCCTATTCCAAACTATTGAAATATAAATTAAAACAAAATAAGGCCACAATGCAGCCCTGGCAAACCCCCTTTTGATAGAACATCTATGGGAACATTTGAAATCACTAGCATAATGACCCGAAGCAGTGGTATTCATATGTAAATTTCTTAAGAAAAGGACAATATCGTGGTCCACCCCCATGGACAATATAAGCCACCATAATTTCCCTCAATTAACTCAATCAAATGTGGAGAAGTGGGCCATGAATTCTAAATGGATAGAACCTGGGTGAATCATAGTGTATTTAGTTAAGATCATAAAAAGATTCAAATACTGGTTATCTATTGACCTCCCAGTGCCAAAACCAAACTGCACATCTGGTAGGACATCATTGTCCTCAGCCCACTACCCCAATCTGTCCAAGAGCATACGCCCAACTATCTTTACAGCAGGAAACTGCCGCTAAAGCGGGGATAATGGGCTTGATAATATGCCCTTGTGAATTCCCATAGAAGCCCAGGTTCACACCAGAACTTGGGCTTCTATGAGAATTCACAAGAGCATATTAGAAAGCCCATTATCGCCCCTTAAGCTGCAGTTTCCTGCCGCTAAAGTGGCAATAATTTTAACACAGTTGATAATATGCCCCTTAGTCTGTAACATGCCTAGTTGTCCCTATCTCCCTTTTTAAAGATAGGGATAATAATAGAACAAGCCCATGATTGTGGTGGTCTCTCCCTCACTGCCACATTAACCAGTGAGGTTAAAACCTGGTCCCATACGAATGATACTCCTCGACACCAATCTGGGACATGGAATTGGCCAAAACATGGGAATCTACCACTAGACACAAGATAAGCCCTACTCTCTCCCCGACTAAGTTTTGGCTCCTCCACAAAGCCTTTTGGACTCCAGCACGTCTCTTCTTACATAACATTAGAGACAACAACACCTGCTGGAACTGTAATGAGGAAAGGGGCGACCTTGAACACTTATTGCTAAAATGCGTATGCGTTAAAACCTTTTGGGATAAAATCCTAGAGTTTATTACTAAAGTATTCTCCCTCTCCTTCACAAGGGAATTTTCTTCCCTAGTACTGGGTTTTACTAAAGCTACTTCGTTATCTGAAGACGACAAGGCCTTAGTTGACCTTCTTTTCACGGCGGCTGTGAAAATAATCTTGAACAACTGGAAAGATACAAGAAAAGCATCCTTTAAACACTGGCTAAACTGGATCTCCAACCTAAGAGGAGCTGACAATATTTCACTCCTAAACACCCCTTGGCGTCCCCCCCCATCGAAAAATGTGGTCTTCTCTAGACAACTATTTCAGTGTACACAAACCCCCATGACTTTCCCCTCCACACTCCCAGATGCCTGTGCCCAGTTCTCCATTGGTACACTTTCCTCTGGGCTTACCCTGTAGATGTTTTTCCCTGAGAGGTTGTCACTTATACACCAATACTCACCACCTGTGTGTAGATACTATATGTGCTGTTTATGAATAATGACATGTCATCGCCACGCATCTTTTTTATTTCAGTTCAAGTCTTATTTTGTTTTGACCTTATTTTGTTCTGACCCTATAATACTGTTAACACCATTGTATCTGTTCTCTCAGTATGGACTGATTGATATATTCACCAACATATTGGGTACTCAAACCATGGTCAATTGTATTTTGTTTTATCATCCTTGTATGTATGTTTTTAATTTTGTTGGAAACTCCTAATAAAAATTGGTGAAATCATAAAACCTGGTCCCATACCTCAGCATCCCCAATGTACATATCATGCGGGATGTCATTGCGACCCAGGGACTTCCCCCTAGTTAACCCTGCTATTCCCGTCTTCTCTTAATAAAGGGAGAATACCATTTTGGAAGTCCCAACTAGCACCCCTTCCTCCATTCCTTCAGACACATCTTAGGTTTCAAAACACTACTCAAAAAAGGACACACAACTGTCCTCTGTGATATGTGACCCCAGAGATACTGTGGATTGAGAGGCCATGAATGCACCATCTCCACATGTTCCAGAATTTGGAAATGTTTCTTAGGGTACTGGCAATAAGCAGTTTTTGGCATCCAAAATACTTTAAGACATTCTTCCTCTGCACAAGCTCTTTTTCATATTGGAAATGACTATACTTCACAAGGGTGGGATCTCTAGGGTTGGTACTCAAATCATTTATAAGCCACGTTTGTGCCAGGATAGACCCTTTATCAAACCATCTGGCCCCTTACTTGGTGCCACAAGATAACTGGGCCTCCAGAAAACTGGACGTCACTTTGGAAATAAAGTGAAATGCTCCAAAACATCCCCAGTCACACTGCTATCCTCTAGAAATACCTGAGTTCATTTTCACAGCGAGTATAATATGCCCTATAGAATATATCAGGTTCCAACTGAGACCACCTCAATCTCCTCCCCTGCAACATAATGGCAGTAATACCACTTGATCCCACTGGGCACTTTTGAATCAAGGTGGACTGACCAAAACAAATGCACACTGGGTTATGGTCACTGAAGGGGCTATTGGAATCTCTGGTAATTATGTAAATGTACATGTATGTAATGTACATGTATTTATATAGCGCAAATCGCCCACATCGCAGGCATCTATGAGCTTGCTTAGGGAACCCGTCCTGGTATTCCCCTGTGAGATACCCCGGCAGGGTATCCACAGGTGAAAGCCAGGCATCCCGCCGCGAGGGAGATTAAGCAAGCTATTGCCCAGAGTCGCAGATTGTGAAACCGTGAGTCGAGTAGGCACCAGAGCGAGAATTATCGAGTCCGTGGAATTATTGAGCCCAACCACCGTCGGGGCGGGGAATTGAACCCTGGTCCAGGGCCGATCTCAGCTTCCGGGTCTGCCGCCTCTAACCCCTGAGCCACACTTCTCCTTAGTTAGTGGGGAGAGCAAAGTACAAACACAAATAAAGCCAATATATGTCTCACAGCCCTTCCCTATAAAAGTTGGATGTAAGGCTCTCACAGTAGGGGAAATCTTCTCCAGGATAAATACTAGAATAAACTCATTCAACAACATGTTCAGCAAAAAATCTTGAAGTGTATTTTCAAGTCAAGTCAGGAGTACCTTTATTTCGGTTCAAAGAACCCTAAAAGTTTCACAATCTAAACAAATATTTACAATTTATAGGGTGTATGTTCATTTTGATTGCTCGATAGTAACATACAGGCTGCTGCCCCCTCACCCTGGGATGCCCACACAAAAGAACATTAATGAATCTATCCACCACAATGTCCACTGATAGTATGTTAGTACCCTAAACTTTTCTTAGTAGCAACCCCATGACCTAAATGTGTTAGATTGTTTGGGTGGTATTGAGCATTGTAAAAATGTAACAATATCAAATAGGAGTGACCAACGGTGGTACATTTTATACCCTGAGTAGTGGGAGCCCCAGTGTTTGTCACATTCAGCTTTCCCTTTATTGCCAAGGTTACATACTGGATTTAATTTTGCGAGACCCAAGACTGAGTGGCGGAGCATGTGGAGATAGAAGTATTTTCCCAGACAGATTTGTATATTGCTGCATTCCTGAGAGCTGGGAGAGACACACTCTGGAAGAAGAAGAGCTGGGCTCTTTAGTACACTTCAAACAGCTTTTGCTTCAGGGATAGGTGACTGGAAAGCGGCCTGGGCACATCTGAGGGAGGAGATGGTGCAGATAAAAGAATCATAAAAAGTAAAGCTGTGGCGCAACTTAGCATTTTGATGCACATACAACTATGGCCGACATCCAGATATGACCCTCTAATAACTCCAATGGCCTGTATTGTGCATTTAATAGATTTGGAGTCACTCCTGCTGTGATAGATTCCTCTCTGGCAAAAAAAGCAGGGCAGATATTGGGGAAGCACGCTTCAAATACTAACTTCAAAGCCTCCAAATCACATTTTGTGTTTGTAAATTAACCATAAGAATGGGAGCTTGAGGCCTCCATAACTGTCAACTGTCAAACAGTCAGTTGGGCTGTGGAAGAGGGAAGTTCTGTCAGACTTCTGCCTGTGATGAGGATTGGAGGCTAAGGCCTGTCAGCCTCACAACTAGTGACTGGGACATCACTAAAAGAATCGAAGACCACTTACCCCTAGAGCCTGGAGCACCCATCCCTGTCTGTTTTGCAAGATCAAAGTACCCAATTAAGATCAGGAGAGTGCTTGGAGGGAGAGTGTTTCAGACAGGGATCCTGGGAAGTCGATCCCCACAGTGAGAACTGAGTAAATAGCTGCTGCAATGATTGTTCCGTATATGTCCTAGGGGTCCGCTGTGAACATTAATGTATGCCTATCGCTGTTGTAGCCCATGTGCAGAGTGAAGTCAGTGACCCTGTTTGCCATAGGGGGCTATCATGATGATTACTGTCAAGCAGATGGTGCCATAGTCCATGTGCTAAGTGAAGCCAGGGACCGTGTTTGCTATAGTGACTGCTGTGAAGATAAATTTACAGCCATGCTGATGGGGCTGTTGCCAGTGTGTGGATTAAGGTCATTGACACATTACACCAGATGGGGAAACTGCGAAAAACAAGGGACATTGCCTAGTTAAGTGATTGTCGAGGTGAGAGGGCGCCATGCTGACCTGTGCAGGCCTGAGCTCCACCAGAGGATCAAAAGCCAAGTGTCTGTCTCCCTCACTTGTTAGGAGGATCAGAGAAACTTACTGCCTCACCGTTGGAAGCGTCATGGAAGCCTTTCCTCTGTCCCTGCAGAGCTGAGTGCTACTCACCATCAGCATCTGCTCCAGCTCTCTGCAACGTATGATGCAGAAATACTCCCAGGGACTCCGGTAGAGCAACCCCTGTAGGAGCTTAGAAGACTGATCACAGGTCTGGAAGGCCCCAGAGAACTTTGGTCAGCCACATAGTGCTTTAGGTGCTGGAACATGTATGACTTTTGGAAAAGTCGGAGTGGGCCTCCTGAGACTCTGATTACTAGGGGGCTTCACTTGAATGTCACCTATAGCGAATGGAGAATAGCAACTACCAGTAGTGAGAGGGAAGTGGGACTCAAGGACCCATCTTTTGAACACTAGAGCCCCAACCTCATGGGACTGTGTGTATTATTTGTGTATGCCATGTTATACTTTGTGATTGTATATGAACGCAAGGATTTGATTGGACAATCAGTTATTGCTGCTATTGAACATATTTTGAGTTGTGAGACTGTGTTCACCCGATGCATCTAACTACCCCATGAGAAGCCTTGGGCTGCTTGACCTGCACTACTACTGAGAGACAAGTGCTGAAGGGGTACTAGGCTTAGCTGATCAGGATCAAAAGAAATCTGAGCTCCAGGATATCAGGAGTAAAAGGCCTTAACCCATATGGATGGGCCCAGTAGCTCCTGCTTGCCCCGTCCCTCTGAAAGAAGGTATGACACCCATGTACTATGTGTTTTCAGAAAATTACTGAAATCATACACAAATCACCCACCCATCAGGTGGTTGTCAATCTATGTATTTAATAACTCACCCTTTCATTCAGCATTTGTGTGAATACATGTATTCATGTGTAAAAGTGCATGCTTGAATATGTGTGGCTGTGCTTGCTTGTGTCTGGGTAGAATATATGACATTACTACACAAACATTTACAAAGCACGCCTTTACAACACAGTTTTTAGTTAGCAACTACCATTGCATTCCATGGTTTTACAACACATACCATTACAATGCATAATACTTTTAGGGTAAGAGAAGGGTAAGTGTTGGATAGTGTAGGGGTAAAAATTACTATAACCACTACAGTGAATGCAACAGTAGGTTAAGTGTTGGATAGTGTAGGGGTAAAAATTACTATTCCCACTCCAGATAGTGCAACAGTAGGGTAAGCGTTGGATAGTGTAGGGGTAAAAATTACTATTCCCATGTACCCCAAACCCATACCCACCCTAAAACTAAAACAATCTCCATTACTTACCTTGTAAAGCGTTGTAATGGCATGTCTTGTAATGGTATGCGTTGTAATGGCATGTGTTGTAATGGTATGCATTGTAATGGCATGCGTTGTAGTGACTTGCGTTGTAATGCCTGCGTTGTAATGGCATGCAATGTAAATGCAGTAATGTTCTAACAGCTGTGTTGTAAAAGTAGTGCATTAGGATGACTGCGTTGTAATGGTTGTTTCCCATCTGAGTATTGTTAGATTCGGGGGTTTCTGGTTTCTGGTTGGCACAGATATGCACTTGTGGCAAACAGGGACCTCTCCTCTAGTCAGGGCAAGGGACTTGCTCCTAAAAATAACCCCTGCTCACCCTCTAGGTAGTGTGGTGCGAGCAGACAAGGCTAAACTTCAGGGCATTTAGTAGTTAAGCATTTATGACCACATACAGTAAAATAGAATTACACCACAAATGGAATCCAGGTGTAGTTATGCATAAAAATAAGTACTTTATATCAATTCTTTAAGTAGACTTACGACAAGACCAAATAACATTTCTAAAAAAAAGGAGCCACAAGATTGTTTAGGCAAAAGCGTTTCTCAAAAATCAGTGCGTAGCTCTTTTAGTCGTGCACGTAGCACACTCTTGGCCTGACTCCTTACACTGGGCTCACAATGTCAAATGATCCTCTCCGGTCGTTGGGGACCTCAGGGTCCGCGGCGGGCTCACCGGGGGCACGAACGGGGGCACAGTACCTTGTGAGGAGTGGAGTCCGGTTCGCAGGCGGCGTTCACTTGGGCAGGCACCCTTAAGTTGCTGGTGGCTCCTCCTGAGGTCGAGCCGGGCTCTGGCGGCATCTCGGTACACGGCAGAGAGCAGGCGAACCTCGTGGAGCGAGTGAGGCGGCCTGTGGCGGGTGCTGTGGGGAAATGCGGGCAGGCACTGCACGAGGCCACCAGTACGTGACTTACAGTAGGATCGGGGTGTGCGGCGCGGCCCACAGGAATCCAGAGTGCAGAGCGGGGCGGCCTGGTACGCTTCGTACGGGCCATTCAGGGCTTCAGGCAGCACGTCTGGTGCGATTCCGACAGGAGGGGCGATATGAGCTCAGTGCGATGCGAACAGGGGAGAGTGAGGTGTGTGAGGGCGGGTGGCCCAGTGGGAAGTAGGATGAGCGGCTCAAACTCGAGCGGGGCTCACACACGGCGGGGGCAGCCAGGCACAAGCGTCATGGCCCAAGGAGGGGACAGGGGGTCAATACTCCAGCGGGGGAAAAGGCATAAAGGTCCACAGCAGGCTGGGGGAGAGCCCAATGGTCATGGGGCACAGTTCAGGGGGCAAGCTCGCTTCCAAGCCCTCGGAGATCGTTTTTTTATTAAATGCACAAGTAGATTTCAAAGAGTCTTTCTCAGTCCTTCTCCTCTCCTTCTTGCAGCAAGGCACCCACCACAGGCCAGTCTCCCAGGTCAGAGACAGTAGTCCTCCATGCAGCTTTCCCAGGTCCTTCTCTTCGGGCAGAGGTTCTTCTTGGCGCAAACAGGATCTGATTTCTTAGGAGCCCGACTCCTACTTTTATACACAAAATCCTTTGTTCTTGCAGGCCAGGGGGGCCTTTGCCTAATCCAGTCCAGTTCCTGAGCACTTTGTTTTGGGAAGCTCTGGCTTTTCTTTCAGCGAGCAGGGCAGGGACCTCAGACGCTCTGCAGGAGGTGGAGCCAGCATTGTGGTGACAAGTACAGTCCAGGAGTTGACAGTCTTCCCCTCTCTCATCACAAGGTACAGGGCAGAGACATCAGCCGCTCCCCAGGGGGTGGAGACAGCATTGAGGTGGCAGAGCACAGCCCTATTCAGAGTCAAGGGGCACTCCCCCCACCCATCCTTGTGTAATCCCTCCATTCACCACCTGTCAGCCCCAGCCTGTCTCTTGGAATTCCCCAGCCATGTCACACACAGAAACCGGACAGCAGATACACATCCTGGCAGAGGCTGGCTGAAATGGTTAGGCAAGCAAAGACTAACTTTATAAAAGTAGTATTTGCAAACAGAGGATATTAAAATAAACTTTACTAAAATATGTATTTTATTATTCTGAATTCAGGCATGCTCTCTGAGTCTGTCGGATTATAGAGTGTAATAATTCCAGCAGCCCATTCAGGCCTATGGAGAACAGATAGCCTTACAATACTGAAAACACAAATGGCTGTAATTCACTATTAAGACATGCCACAAACATCAGGGCTTGTCCTACCTTATGCTTACAATGCACCCTGCCCTTGGGCCTACCATAGGGGTGACTAATATGAAGCTAAGGGAAGGTTTAGGGACTGGCAAGTGGGTGCACTTGCCCAGTCAGCATGACAGTGCCAGACTGCACGCAGGTTCTGCAATGGCAGACCCTAGACACATTTTACAAGGCTGCTTCTGTGGGTGGCACAACCAGTGCTGCAGGCCCACTGGCAGCTTTTGGAGTTACAACCCCTGGCACTCATGGTGCACTTTACTGGGGTCTGACAGTAAACCAAATCAGCCATACATGGAAACCAATCACATATAGCAATTTTACAGTAGGGGGAGCATATGCACTTTAGCACTGATCTGCAGTGGTAAAGTGTCCAGAGTCATTATACCAACAAAAACAGGTCAGAGAGAATATAGGGGGAAGGCAAAATGTTTAGGGATGACCCTGCACAGAGGGCAAAGTCCAACAGGTATATTGCTGCAATACACAGACAAATGGGACATCATGAAAGTAGAAAGACATATGCTACAATAATGACATCTAGTGGGAGTATTTACAGGGGATGGCATTAAAAACCATACGAATGGCTAATTCACAATATTGTACTTTTCCATTTAATAGGGCTAACATTGAGAATTCCAAGATTTCAATGATATAAAAGTCATAATAGGGTGTGAGTATTGTCTGGATGAGAATCCTGACTCTTAGGGTCATTCCTTCAATTTACATATATGCACACTGAATCTTTCAGAACGGATATTAAAATATTGATGACTTACAGTCAGGAGCTCCGCTTTTTGCAGAAGCGCTATTGTCTCTTGCTTTACTGCTTTCGGATCCTTAAAGAGAAAAAAAAGAGAGTTCACTATCCAAAAAATAAAGAATAAAATTACATTTGCAATGCATAGCTATACTTATACATAATATTAGCTGGCCCAAAGTTCCTGGTTATCTAAGAAAAAATCTACCAGGACTCCATCAGGGCCCGGTGCTTTTAGCCTATTGCACTGTGTCAAGGCATGAATTATTACTTCAAGGTTAAATGATAAGTGGCTTTGTAAGGGGTGTACTGGTAGGACTATAGACAAAGTGGGTACCTCCTCATCATTCCCAAATACTGTTTTAAAGGGTAATATCTGTATCTGCTTTTAAAAAATGGTCATTTATTACAATCCAGAACCCTTTACCACCACGCATTATGGCTGTTTTTTGTAATTTCTCTCATGCCTACTCTTTCAAATGCTCGCAATCTTGCTGAGTCGTATTTACAAAGCAGGGATCTCACCAGGGTGATGTCTCGTGGGATCGTTCCCAAGCCGGATGGAGTAATCTTAGGGCTTTTGAACAAACACCAATAAACTACCTTGCCTACCATTGTGGGTTGTGTGTTTTTGGACAAAAAAAACTTTCTTTTGATTCCCACTAAAATGTGATCAAAGGCTAAAAGTGTTGTTATAACAAATGGATTTAAATCTAAGCACTAATCAATGTCTTCTCTCATTTTAAAAAGAACACCTCCAATAAACTTTTGGGTATTAAACTTTTTCCCATTTTAGAGTGACTCCATTTTTCTTCCCAGTAAGGGGTCTAGGAAAAGGATTCTGAGTGGATTTTGGTCATTGGGCACATTGCATATACGTAGTGATCCCTGCATGGTCACTAAAAGCAAAAAAAGTTATTTGTGAATGTAAGAAACATGCACCACTAGTCTCAGCTGCTCTGTGGTATTGTTGCGAAGGTTAATAATCTCAAGATTGAGGGTTATTAATAGTCTATTAAGACTATCTCCATACTCATTAAGATTAAAATGAAGAGGGCACTCTCCACTATCCGGACCCGGCAGCCAAGGGTAGGCACAACGGGCTCTGACTGAGGCAGATGAAACCTTAAACCACTATGGTTTCCCCCTTGATGTCAGACCTACTGGGTACTGTTGACACCTACACACTCTAACCATTAGGCAAGAGCAGTGCCAATCAGGTAGTACAACCAATGAACTTTATTGTAAACTGATACTTTGATAGGTCATGTTTTTGTGATAGTAGTTATTTATTAGGTCCTGAAGAACCGCAGTCAATGTACTAAGGCGAGAAACATGTTGACCACACTTGTTGCACGCTAGTTCTGTATCGTGACTTGGAAACCTAAGTTCCAGCGATTACAGACTACGTTCTGTTTTTACTTGTGGCAGAGGACCACCAGAATAAACTGTTCTCAGGTATCTTGTGCCACATTTTATCCTCACCCACACTATCCACTCTCTCCTGGCCCCTCACCAACACTTCACCCATAGGCAGTTGGATAAAAGATCTCCGCTAAAGAGCCCCTCTTTGAGGTGAGCCCGTTGGACATTGCACCGCCTGCCCAACTAGGAGCACTGCAGATGATGAAGCATGACACTTGCAAGGGTGTGTGAGGCCACTATATCCAACAAATTGGATACCCAGGGTAGTCCTCCACTGAGCACTATCCCCTCCATCCCCGTGACCGTTCTCTTTCCTTAAGGAACAGCTCAGTCGTTTTGTTATTCACTCCCCATAATTATCAATCATATTTCAGGATGTTGTGGCCATTTGCATCCACTTATGTGAGTTAAAATCACCCATCCAGTTTATATCTAGGTTTTATGGATGGGAATTAATGAGCAGGTTAATATCCCTTTGCATGGGGGGAAATACTGTTGGCATATTAATACCGAAGTTGTTGTTGTAGAAATTGATAATAATCCAATTCCACCCTTCCTGCTCTTTAGATACTTCACATATTAGTAGTTGATAGTAAGGTGAAGTGGCTACAATCATCTTTATCTTAGGTCCCACTGCATTAGACACAAGGGTTAATAGTCCCCCACTATGTCGACCAGCAGCAGAGGGTGCTGCAAGTGTCTGGTAGGAGGAATAGCTATTCATATGGATGTGACCAATTTCCCATGTTTCTTGAAAGCATGTGATATCATGCTGTATTACCAATGCTAGCCAATCAGGGTCAGCTCTTTTCTGATTATAGCCCACTATATTCCAGGACATCATTTTTAGGTAGTTTAAATCATTAACTATATTCGCTATGTTGTTGGTATTCTCTGGATCAGGTGGTGTTTTTAAGGTATTATTTAGTCAGTCGCATGCTTCCAGATTTAGCAGTGTTGCAAACCTGTTATAAAGGGGCATCACAGGATTCATATGGACAAAAGAGTGATTTGAAAGGGCACTGGTGCTTGATATCGCACACCTTTCTATCTTATTTCTGCCAAAATATCTTACAATGCACAACCAAATGTTGAAATTAGCATTTACACAACATCTTCATAGTACTGAAAACCATACTTTTCACTCACATTTATACTTACACATTTATACTTATACACTACATTTCAGGTAATATCACTCAAGCACTTCCGTTCACAGTCTTGTCACCTCACTCACCACACTACATTAACTATAAACTTTCTCTATGCACTACCTACACCCTTGGATATTACCTAAGGTATAGCCTGTGAAGTTATTGGAAAACATAAAACACTTATGACATGATAAATAATTTTTCTAGTCAGAACACAGTGCATGGTAGAGAGGCGAGGAATAGTTAATGTAGTGTGGCAAATAGCGGTAGCTGTACTCTGTAGTTATATTTAGGGTGACCAGAGATAGGGGTTTTAAAAAAAATCCCTGTAATACCTTTGCACCCATTTGATGAATGTCTGTTAAACTTTGCCAACCTCCTGCCCCTGTTCTATGCTCCTCTATTTTACGCAATTAAACTTTCCAACAATGCATTGTACCACACTCCACTTTACTTAAGGGCACTGTACACCACTAACCTTTACACTAATCTACTCTATAGCATTCCAATATACCCTACTTTAGTGTACACAATTTCAGTTTATGATATATATACATATAAATATATCTGTAGTTATATTAAGGATCTAGTATCTAGTATCCAAAGAAAAAGTATTTTTTGACTTGCCTATAACTTAGGAGTCGTTTGACTAATCTTAAAACTTTTCAAAAAAAGTTTCAAAGTCAGTTCTACGTGTCATGGAAACAAAAAGGGTCAGTGTGGAGGTACTCTGACCCCATGTTTGAGAAATAGGGGTGTTGGTGACACAAGTTATGTGTCTGAAATTCTTTTTTTTTATTGTCGGTCACTGTTACAGACTCAACGCGAAACTTACACTCCCATTCACATACCCAGTCAGACACTAATGCACCCACTCTCAGACTCAGTCAGAGACCCATGTGTGTACTCACATAAGCATTCAGAGGTTCATGAAGCCACTCCAATTTGCACTCAAAGACTCATGCACTCACTCAGAGACCCACTCTGACACTCATGCAACAACTCACAGAACCACTCATACACTCACGCACTGAATAACAGACCCACTGATACACTTATGTTTACACTCACACACCCACTGAGACACTTATGCAGCCACACGCAGACTCACTGAAGGCTCATAATCCTACTGACATACCCACTCACAGAATTATCCGCCCGATTCATCAAAGAAAATAGCGCTCGCAAAGGGCCAGATTCTGAGAATCTGGCCCTTTGCGAGAGCGATTTTTGCATTTGGGATTCAGCATCCCAAATGTAAAAATCGCTAATTGCGATCTCGCATTTTTGCGAGGAATTACATTTAAGGAATCTCTATTTGAGATTCCTTAAATGCAATTCATCATCCAATTTTATTTTGCGAATTCGCAATTTCTAGCCGCAATTTACCGCGAGGTCAGACCCCGTGGTAAATTGCGAAAACTCAGAAAAATGCATTTAAATGCATTTTTCTGAGTTGCATGTTACACACACACATGTCCTTTGGACATGTGTGTGTGCAACACCTGTGTGAAATTTCATTTGAGGGGTGCTGCAGGGTGTCCTTTGGACACCCCTGGCACCCTTCAAATTGCTATCTTATTTGCGATTAGCAAATTGCTAATCGCAAATAAGGAATACTCCCCATTCATTCCTATGGGCCTTTTGGCCCATAGGAATGAAAGGCGAGTTATTCCTTATTTGCGATTAGCAATTTGCTAATCGCAAATAAGGAATATGTAGGAATCGCATAACTTCATGCAATTTCTACATGAATCCCGTTTTGCGAGTCCTTAATAGCGAGTCGCTATGAATCGCTATTAGGGCCTCGCAAAACGGGAGAATGATGAATCAGGCTGTATATTCCCAGTCACAGACCCACTTGAAGAATTTTGCACCAAGTGACATATCCAGTGAATTATAAATACACACTGTTATAGAGATATTGAGACACTGATAAATGTTTATAGAGTTACTTAAATAGTTATTTATCTTGTGTAATGGTTAGAATTAATTATATAGTTATAATTTTTGCGTCTGGTGGTGACTTGTGAATTCCTGCTTTTGCTTTGTATTTTTGCAACATATTTTTGATGGTCAGTATTACCAACGTCATCCCGACTCCCGGTGTTACAGCAAAAATGGAAAATAGGTGTGAGAGATGGTTTCCATAGAAACTCTCTAGAAAAACTTGGCTCTAGAGAATACAGTAATAAACCCCTAGTGTGTAAAATACTGTAATATGTGTAAATAGATGTGTGTTACACTTTATGGGAAAGCCACGATCATCGCGGCTAATGACGTCATCTTGAAGCCCTAAATAACCACGAAAACTGAAAAGTTATTTCCAAGATTTTCTTTAAAGAAAGTCAGTACAAAAACATGAGTTTAAACATGTTTTTTTAAGAACCATGAGGCTGCATTTTTAAAGGGACTGTGAATGCATTCTGTCCTGGAGGCGCATTTTTAGCAATAAAATGCTGGTAATGCCAATTGACGGAGGCCCATCTGAGTGCTTGGAACTTTGCTGGCAACATGGAAGACAATTATTGGACACACTACAAAGACCATAATTCATTGCCCATCCAGGGCGTGGTATTAATTTAATTTAAAGGGTGTGTCTTTTGCCTTACGGGACAGCCGACGCTTTGAGAAAGAAGCATGCGTCAGCAACAGTGTCTGCATTTGTAAAGTGACTGTGAAGGCATTCTGTCCTGAAGGCGCAAGTTTACCAATAAAATGCTGTTAATGCCAATTGTCTGAGTGCGTGTTTGCCCTAGGGGCTCTCTGGAACTTGATGTAACACGCGGCTGCACTTGCCGTAAGGACATGCACCAACCCTGGATTTATAGGTGCCACGAGGCTTCGCATTGGCTTTGACTCTAGGTGGGACAATTGTTACTGGATCGTAAATTCAACTTTTGGACGGAGGTCCATCTGAGGGCTTGGAACTTTGCTTGCAACAGGGTAGAGAATGATTGGACACACTACAAAGACTATAATTCACTGCCCATCCAGGGCGTGGTATTATTTTAATTGAAAGGGTGTGTCTGACGCCGTACGTGAAAAGCCGAGGCTTTGAGAAAGAAGCATGGAAGCTTCGAAATGTGTCAGCAACAGCAGCTGCATTTTTAAAGGGACTGTGAAGGCATTCTGTCCTGGAGGAGCATTTTTACCAATAAAATGCTGAAATGCTGTTAATGACAATTGTCAGAGTGCGTGTTTGCCCTAGGGGCACTCTGGAGATATATACATATATATATATATATATATATATATATATATATATATATATATATATATATATATATATATATACAGAACTTTTTTGACTGCTGAAAGGGGTTCTGTTCCGACCGCTGGTTGGTGGAGACATTTTGACTATATTCTGGACCTGCGTTGTCGCCTAATGCGTCATATGACGCACCGCGTTAGCGCACCCGGAAGTGCTCCGGTGCGCGAGGCGCAGCTTCCCGGAAGCGATCAGGGGCGCGGGGCGCAGCACGTAACGTAAGCATAACAGGTCATGTGACTTGTTAATAAAACTTTTCTTTGGTTCATTTTACTTTTGTTTTTCTAATGATGGAAGGCTTGGTCATATGACCTAAAAATAACACTTTTCATTGGTTTAGAACATTTTTTTTTCCCAAATGATGAAAGCCCCACCTTTTTTTTTCTCACTCTGACTTGTAAAGCAAAGGACCCAGATGCATTTACAGTTTATCACTAACAATGTTCCAGGCTAATGTATTTTCCCAGGAAATTTACAACTGTCCTACAAGGAAAATATTCCTATTTCGAGAAAAAGGGCGTTTCTTCGTCCCATGAGGGAGCAGTTGAACAAAAGAGGCTCGACCTGCTGTCTTAGTCGCTGATAGGCATGAATATCGGATTCTTATCGATCACTTTATGTTGCAGGAGTGGAAAACACAACAGCCCTTGACCATTTATCTTTTCTGCTTTCCTGCGTATTATACCTTTTAACTGTCATGTAATCGAGCTGCTTTATTTCACTTGCCTTTCACTGATTCGAAAACAGTGGCTATTATTCAAAACTTTGCAAATCTAGGTACTACTACCATGTTTTGTTTTCAAAACCTTTATTGTGAAAATGTCAGTATACAAATACGGGCCTATAACCACGTGGGCCGGTCACGGAGCAAACTGTAATCGTATATGATGAGGGGACATTTACACTGTAGAAGAACGTAACGGGCGGGCCATTAGGTTGCAAGAACTAAGGTGTCTAACAGTTGCGGAATCGGTGGACGTACATTTTATAATTAAAGTACGACACGGCCAGTTACAATAAAATTATCTAGATATACATTTGCGGGCAAGTACCATGGATGACGTTAATTCAAAATTTCAATAGTACAGTAATCAATAACACATCAGAACTTAATATCAATAGGAATGTCCAAATATTCAATCAGTACTCGTCCCCACCCGCCATGTGCTTCAAAACTGCATACGTATCTCGTGATATCAAGGCTGGGCAACCAGTACACAACAAGTAGTTACAAGTCCCATTTATACAGGCGCCATTTTGGGCGAGGCCGGGCAGGTCCAGGATATAGTCAAAATGTCTCCACCAACCAGCGGTCGGACCAGAACCCCTTTCTGCAGTCAAAAAAGGTTCCGTTAAATGACAACAGAAGAGATAGGCAACAAGAACCATCAGTCAAAAGAGGGGACGCTTTCGGGAATGGGGCCCATGCCCAGCAGGCAAGCGTCCAAGTTCCAAGGTGTCCCAGGACCATTTTAGTGGACCAGGCCCAAATCCAAAGAGCCGGCCACCATTTTGAGAGTCCTTTTGCAGCCGCCTATCGCTGCACCGCAAGAGTGGCCGCAACTCAGCTGGATGGTGGGTGAGACGCTGTAGCCGCTAGAGCGGGTGAAACTCAGCTGGATGGCGGGTGAGGCACTGTGCCGCAAGAGCGGACGCAATTCAGCTGGATGAGGGGTGAGGCACTGTGCCGCAAGAGCGGGCGGAACTCAGCTGGATGGCGGGTGAGGCACTGTGCTGCAAGAGCGGGCGGAACTCAGCTGGATGGCGGGTGAGGCACTGTGCCGCAAGAGCAGACGGAACTCTGCTGGATGGCGTGTGAGGCACTGTAGCCGCAAGTGCGGGCGCAACTCAGCTGGATAGCGAGTGAAACACCAAGGGGCGCCCCACTGCACCTGAGGAGCCTTCACCTGGGGAGGCGGGAGAGGCCTGTTCGCGTCGCCTCTCCCCTCCCCGGGGCACCTCACGCCGTCTTTCGGCCAGCATTGTAGGATGGCCACACCAGTGCAGCAACTTGCTGGACACCACCTCGGTGCCATCCGGATCTCGGCGCGTTGTGCTGCCTTCGGCCTACTGTAGCCGCAAGTGCGGAGGCAACTCAGCTGGATAGAGAGTGAAACACCAAGGGGCGCCCCACTGCAGCTGAGGAGCCTCCACCTGGGGAGGCGGGAGAGGCCCGTTCGCGTCGCCTCTCCCCCCCCCCCCCGGGGCACCCCACGCCGTCTTTCGGCGCAGCATTGTAGGATGGCCACACCAGTGCAGCAACTTGCTGGACACCACCTCGGTGCCATTCGGATCTCGGCGCGTTCTGCTGCCTTCGGCCGATTCGCACATCGGTCCGCTACTGACGCCACCTCACAGGCCAACGGATTTTGTAGGCTTTTAATAGCCCAAAGCCGCATAACAGGTCATGTGACTTGCTTATAAAACTTTTCATTGGTTCATTTTACTTTTGGTTTCCTAATGATGGAAGGCTTGGTCATATGACCTAAAAAAAAAACTTCTCATTGGTTTAGAACATTTTTTTTTCCCAAATGATGAAAGCCCCACCTTTTTTTTTCTCACTCGTCAGTCCAAAAAGGTTCCGTTAGATGACAACAGAGGGGACAGGCAACAAGAACCATCAGTCAAAAGAGGGGAGGGCAAGTTCTTCCCTACCGGGTCACGTTGGGGCTCCACCGGAAGTCATCGAATTGGTAGTCTACAGTGTTTCTGGATGTTTCAGACTGAAGCTGGCGTCAGCATGAGAGCACTACCATCTCGTGGCTCCGTCGTGGCCATTCCGCAAGCAATCATGGCAGCCGCTCCCCACCGGAAGCCTGCGGGAGTCGGGCCCGATGACTTTTGTAGAATATTCAAGGCTGAGGGGACGCTTTCGGGAATGGGGCCCATGCCCTAGCAGGCAAACGTCCGAGTTCAAATGTGTCCCAGGGCCATTTTAGTGGACCAGGCCCAAATCCGAAGAACCGGCCGCCATTTTGAGAGTCCTGTGGCAACCGCCTATCGCTGCACCGCAAGAGTGGGCGCAACTCAGCTGGATGGCGGGTGAGGCGCTGTAATAGCAAGAGCAGGCGCAATTCAGCTGGCCGAGCGAGGCACTGTGTTGCAAGAGCGGGTGCAAGTCAGCTGGTCTAGTGAAGCGGTGGGGTGTAGCTAAGAAACCTCCACCTGGGGAGGTGGGGGAGGCTCGTTCGCGCCGCCTCTCCCTTCTAGTGCACCCCACGCCGTCTCCTGGCGCAGGTATATGTGATGGTCGGACCAGGGCACCGCAGGACGTGTCTTCAGGTCAAACGGACTGTGGGACAAGGTGTGGAGCAGGCGCAATTCAGCTGGCCGAGGGAGGCACTGTTCCGGAAGAGCGGGCGCAACTCAGTTGGATGCCAAGGGGCGCCCCACTGCAGATGAGGAGCCTCCACCTGGGGAGGCGGGGGAGGCCCGTTCGCGCCGCCTCCCCCCCCGGGGCGCCCCACGCCATTTTTCAGCGCAGCATTGTAGGATGGCCAGACAGTTGCTGGACACCACATCGGTGCCGTCCTGATCTCGACGCGTTGTGCTTTCTTCGGCCTATTCGCACAACGGTCCGCTACTGACACCACCTCACAGGCCGACGGATTTTGCCGACTAAAAGACAGACCAAAGCAGCCCATTGTTGCTTTGAGATGGATGTTGCAGCAGGCTGCCATGTAAATAGTTGTTTAAAATGTTTTTTTTAACGTGTTTACTTTGTTGAAGCGTTGTATATATTTATAAGTTATTAAAGTGTTATAATCCTACTACTTTGTTGGAGTGCTAGATATTTTTAATGTGATACATAATTGTGAAGACTTTGATGTACAAAAAGGCATCCCTGGAATCTTCCGCTTCAGGCTCGGTCCCACACACCCTTACAGTGAGAATCCCCTCCCCAATCACAATACAGGATCATTATCAGATAGTAGGAACGCATGTGGTGTGACGGATCTCATGGGGTTGGGGCCTTGATCTACTGTAACTCCTTTGAAGAGGAGTGATTCTTTACAGTTGGGGCCATAAACTACATCCGCAGGGCTAGGTGATAGCCTGCAACCGGCCTGGACAATCGGACACAGAGGAAGAGGAGTGTCAGAGGGTGCGGTAGTGAATAGGGTGAAAGGGAGGTGTTGGGCGGGCACAGGGTGTGATTCTCAGGGAAGAGCAGCGCAGATGGGAGGAGGTTTATGGCCCATGCTTGAGAGAGAGAGCGTGGGTGACCAGTGCGTGGGGGAGATGCTTGCGAGGGTGGGGGGCCATGCTGAGGATCGGCGGCGTGCAGAGAGTGGGTCTGGTCAAGGCATCTAAAATGGCTGCCGTGCACGACAAAACTGTGGCATTGGAAAAAAGGCAAGATGGCGCAGACAATGTTTATCAATACGGATTAATTTATAACAATTATTTTTAACAATATATTTACTCGCAGTGACAAAATGCGGGTCAACACTTCCTGATTTCCTTCGAATCGAACGTTAACAGACGTCACGCAGCAAAAAAAAAAAAATCCGCTCACGCGCAGCCGCTGGAAGACATGTATCAACATATATGAGCCGCCTCAGCCACCCTCAGAAAACATAGGGGTTCAGGATACGTCTCCTGTACCCCCTTATACCCATTTCACACATTGTTTTTCCTCCATCTTGTAATTTAATTAAATCAAAACACAAAATGGCGAATTCCCGTTTCGCTACCGGTTCGCGAACCGGGAAGCGCTTCTACCGTGAAAAATCAAATTTTTTTTATTTTTCCCACGGGACCCTTTTATAACCCCAACATCATTCCTAGGGGGTCAAGAGGGGTCTACCTTGCCCCCTTTCATTAAATTCCCCCTTCGTTTTTCTCTTCCTCTTGTCTCTCGATCCTACCGAGAGACAAGACGGCGGCCGCTCCGGTCTGTTTAGAATGTTGACAGACATCGGAGAGCCAATCAGCTTCGCTTCGCAAAGTTCCGTTACGCGAAAAGTACGCGAACCGGAGCGCTACCCGGGACGCTGTCACAGATATATCTGTTTTTTAAAACGTTAATTTCTCAAAATCCACTGGAGCACATACTTTGAGACCTAGCAAAGGCACATCGGGCTAACAGTCCCTACAATTTTGCCAAGTTTCGTGCAAATCCATTCAGCCGTTCGAGCTAAAAGTGAGGCCAACCGCCCTATGGAAAACTCAATGTTAAAAACGCGTTTTGGGACCCCCCTTTTTTCTCGGCCTCCCTTGACGAAACCCCCCCAAATTTTTAGGGGCTGCTCAGAAACAAACTGTGCCAGTTTCCTGAAAATTTCAGCCAATTCCGTCTATCAACGCCAAAGTTATTTGACATAGAATTTTCAAAAGTCCCATAGAGAAAAAATCCTAACTATATATACCTACTGGCGACCGCCAGTAGGTAATATATATATATATATATATATATATATATATATATATATATATATATATATATATATATATATATATATATATATATATATTGAGTTATCATTTTTGAATGTGCTGGTGGCCATTGACTGTCTGCTTTTTTTGTGATTTTGTGACATATCCGCAATATGGTCAGTCAGATTGTTTTTGTAGACAATTGCAATGGCTACTCCTGGGCGCTCGGGGTGGTCCATGCAGGTGAATTTGTAGCCATCGTGGATAATGATGATGGCGTTGTCCATTCCAGAGCAGAGGTTGGTCCAGGTTTCTGTGAAGAAGGAGATGCCTGAAGAGGTGGCATCAAGTTGGTCCCAGATTTCTGTGGCGTGTTTTTGGGGGACAACACCTAAAGAAGAATGCAGTTGAGCCACTCAGCTGTGTTGTTGGATGGATGGGTGGCAATAGGCTATGGTGTACTGATGTGGCAGAAGGTGCATTTGCAATTTTGAAAGGAGCAGGGTGCAAGAGAATTCAACAGTGTTGCTAGATGGCAGGTGGTGTGGTGTCCAGGGGTGTTAGCGTCGTAGCAGTGGAATGTCCGAGAGGAAGGGTTCTTGGTGCTGGGTGCAGTCCAGGGGCGGATGAACGCAAACGGGCCTGCCTTTGGCGCACCCATGGAACACCTGCTGACCATGGTGGCACAACGGCCGCCTTTACGTAGTGCTACGGGGGACTGGACAGCTGGGAGGTGGGAAACACGAGAGAGGACAGTGGAGGAGGTGGGGTTGTGGGTGGGAGCGGGCATTGTAGATATATATTTAAATATTTAATACTCCGAGGCCGGGTCCTGCATCTTCAGTGCTTCTGAGTCTGCTTCCAGGAACAGGGAGCAGGCAGCCAGTCTCCCTCTCCTAAGCCAACAACAATGCTGCAATACAGCATTGCGTTTGTTGTTGAGCGCTGTGACAAAGGGCGTTTAGCCAGGGGCTGGATGGGTGGGCATGTACTCCATGCAGGCAGTAATGCAGCCTGCATTGCAAACAGTGAAGTGTGCATGACTGCTTTGGGTGGCCTGAGAGGGCCAACCAAACAGGCATTGGGCACTTGAGTGGGCATACCACTCCACCCTTGCCCTGCTCCATGAGTAGAGCAGCCCCAACCACCCTCCCGCATGCAAAGGAAATATAGCATGAGTACATCAGAAAGTTGCCATCATGTTATGTTTCCTCTTCTTGTACTGCTTTAAAGCAGTGGGGTGGTGCTCTTCTGCCACAGTGGAGGATCCACCACAGGGGGTGCGTCACTGACAGGTGCTAGGCCCGGGCCCGATTTGACCCGGGCATCCTCAGCTACATGTCCCACCTTCTCCTCATCTGGACTTTGACACTGTGGCACAATCTTCTGTACTCTCTCCAACAGCCAGAAGGAGCCTCAGCCAGGTAGGATTTCACATGCCTGTGTATAGCAGTCACCTCCTAGTCCATAGGGAAACCTCCTGGTGCAGATGATGCAAGAGGGCCCCATTAGGTGAAATGTTGCAGCGCTCGTGCCACACAATTTCTAGGCAGCTCAGTGGCCTCACCCTCCACAGCGTCCGGCAAGTGCAACATACTCTGGCCTGTGTTGCAGAGAGGCACGGGCCACCATTGGTAATCTCTTATGTGCACCCCAGTATAGAGTGTGGTATGAGATGCAGTCCTCCCTATGTTGGTGCATAGAAGCACCCTATCAATCACAGCTCCAAGGGGCACCAGGCAGTCTTCTCCCACAGGTCAGCAATGTGTCTCCATCGGAACTGGCAGATTTCACCACCAGGTAAGGGTGATTGCTGATGCCTCAATGTTTACCGCCATGGCCCAGCAACTCCAAAGCTCCTCTGCAGCCTACTCCAGGTCCATGCGCAGGCCCAGCGAGGCCTCCGGGCCCCGGGGACTGTATGGCCTTTCAAAGTTTTAGATGGTATGGTGTTGCAAGGAGAGCACAATAATATGTGATTCATCACTGGTGATTAACCTTTTTCCATGATTGTAGCCCTGAATTTTCTCTTCCCCTGGGACTCAGGCTGGTGATCCCGGTCTTCAGGGGGTTGTTGATCTGTGCTGCACTTGGTCCTGGTTGGTCCATTCTGCATTCCTTAGTATTGTTTCCTACTTTTCATTGGAGGTGGACTTATGGCTATTTTTGCCTCTAGAGGCAAAAATGTCACATTGGGCTGAGTACTGTGTGATTTGTTGCCGCTAATGGGCCTTTCGTCAGTTTTCACCTGCTAACATCAGAATTTTTTTTTGCCTTCACACTAGTGATAGCAGCAGTTTTTACCTCAGCTACCTGAAACTATCTCCATGTAGCAACGTGTTGTAAATACATCGCTAACAGTGTGATAGTTTTTGTTGATAGGCAGTGTTATGAAAACTGCTGCTAACTATCTTTAGCATTAGTTAGTGGCTGTTCTTGTACATTGACCCCTACATTTTTGTGTTTTGGTTGGTGTTTGCTATATTGAAGTAAGTATATTTGAGTTATATAGCTAGGTTAACTGCATATTTAAAACTGCAGGATAACATAAAAACTGTTTTTGTATTATGTGTAAGTCAGAAGTAAAGTAGTTGGTTTGTTGGCTAGAATAAAAATATAAATACACTTTTTTTACAGAACAATATCTACATACCTACAACAGTTAGAATGCCTACAAAAGCTTGGAGGAAAAAGCAACACAAGCAACCACAGTATCTATGCAGAACCGAGACACAAAAGGGGCAAAATGTAGAAGAAGTGGTGAAAGAAAAAAGATCTACTAGTCGGAGAACAAAGTAATTTCTTTAAAATGTACATAGCCATTTAGAAAGATTACAAAATAATGAAAATAAAAACCAAACTATGAGAAAGAATAAGAGTGGAAAAATTGTATGGTGCAAGAACAGGAAATCATGTAACAAAGGTGGACACACTTTAACCAGGAGACTAAATCAGTTTAAGGACATAAGAACCAGGATGTTTTGTATTAGTGTGGTTGTAAATCTACTGAGAAATATGAAGAAGTTCAGAAGAAGGAGAGAGGCATTGAAGCAGAAAGAAAGATTTGAGGGAGTAGTTGATAAGGTCTTTGCTTTGAAGAGGAAGCTTTTCATTTGGATTATAAATTGAATGAAGACTTGTCAAAATTGTGTTGTGCATGAGAAGACACAACCAGAAGAAAAGATTAGTGAAGGGAAGTAACTTTTGTACAGTTTTTAGTGGAGAATGGATACATACTTCTAGTATACAGTATTTCTTTGATGGAGAAAGCTACCTCCAGGATAGCACATTATTTCATGATATTGATAAAGGAGGACAATGTTATGAAATGAAGAATGGCACTCCTATAGGAAAAGAGGTGATAGTACCTAGAAATGCAACACAAGTTATTGCAGAAGAGTTACAGGGATGGCACAATCATAACCCTATATTCAAATGGAATTGTAGTACTGTTTGTAGTATTTTACAGCAATCCATTGATATATTAAGAATACTTCTATGTCTTTCCAAGGTCAAGTTTCAAACACAAAATAAGTACTTTACAAGGATTGTATCCTTGCAAGGTTATAAAATCATACAAATTTACAGGGACATTCTCTAGCTTGTTTATCAAAGAAAATGTGCCAAAGCACCTTTTATCATTTCAGGATGATAGCTGTACACCACTCAACAATGCAAACGTTTGTTAGGATGCTGTACTGCATGAAAACTCCTGCTTTAGATTTACGAGAATTGAATAGGGCACTTTTGCATGGTAATGTGGCAGAGGTGGAAAAAGTTTGTGACAATGTCCAGTTTTGTTTCTTTGGTCCTAGGTCACAGGACGCAAGGGAAAATGAAGAGTTGATAACAGGAGGAGCTGCAGAACAGGACACAGGTACTACAGTTCATAGTTTTGAAGATGTGATTACAAGATTTAAGACAGAGTGCTCAGAAAAAACAGAGTATGTTTTTGTATGTTGTCAACGCACTCACTACAAGATTCAAAGACGGACTGTTGACTTGTATTTTAAAAGTGAAAAAAGGAAATAATGATAACTGGCAAAAGTTTGGACAGTGGGGGAAAGCAGGGAAAGTAAAAGGGTGCAGAGCACTTCAAGCAGAATGTCATGGCAAAAAACTGCTGTACAAGGAGCTGCTTCAGATTTAACAGGACAAGTCCTGCCATTAGCATGAATTAGAGTGATTGCTATGGCCTGGCTAAGTATAGTTGATGTGGGCACAGAACTCAACTATAACAATCTAATAGCGAGACAGTCCTTTGTACATCAGGCCCATTGTTTTGTTATTTTGCAGAAATAAACGCATGTGCTGGGTTTACTTCTGCAGAAACAAAATTCTGGGAATTTGGCAAAATATGGCAGCCGCCCAGATTCAGCCTTGCAAAATTACTTCCATCACATTAGCAGAAGCAATTTATTTGAAGAGATCTCCAGCAACATGGTGGCATGAAGGGCACTCCTCTACCGGGGGAGAGGAGGTGGGTGGGTCAGCTACCTGTGCAATCCCAAATCATCCCCTTCTTTTGTTGAAAGTATAAATAGCATACATATGTGTACAGGCCATTCATTAATTTTATTATCCCTCTCGTGCTTGATTTCTAATCACTAGGATCTGAGGCACCATTTCAAATCAGGTAAGAGGTTAAGTAAATAGAATCAAATAAAAATCAATCTTACTTGAATCTTTAGTGCGCAGAGAAGCAGTTGGAGCACTTCCAGTAGTTCTTTGAGAGTGGTGCCTAACTACAAAAGAGATGAAGAAACAAAGTGGTCAGAAGAATTGTCCAAACATTATATGAAACAGATTTTTTTTAAATAACTTTAGCTTGCAACATTATTGGTACTTTTATTCTTCATGTTTTGATAACTCTCTTTGCATATATTTTCTTTTTAATTTCAGAATCAGCTACTTAAAGTGTTTTTTGCTTTTGATGAGCACAGATTTTGCTGCCTGCATGTTCGGTTTGCTCCTAGTATTTGATGACCAAGACCACCATGGATTCCTAATTTGTGTGTGAAATGTGTCTAAAGTATTGCAGATTAGCTCTATAAAGCTACTTTCTGTTAAGGTCATTCAAATGGATGGTACATATACATTCCCAATTAACCAGCCAATACCTATCTACTTACAGTGGTAGACTATGTTTTGAGATAGAAATGTATGCCTCTTAAGGTAGGTGTGAGGTATGGGAAAAGTTTACTTTTCTCGATAATTTTCAAACTTTGCTTGTGTGCTGTAAAGTACAGCACAAATACAAAGAGGGAAAAGTATTAAAGCATGATTTTCTTCTGCAACAATCCCCTTCCAGTACAAAACAAATGCTTCAAGAAACACACACACATTTTCACTATGGTGCTGGAAAGATATAGCACTGTTTTTGCCTTTCCCATTGCCGCAACAAAGGTCAGCAGCTTTAGGTGCTGCTCTGTATTTTGTCAAAATTCAGTAAATCTGCCTTGAAATGAGGATCTATGTCTGAAACTGCCAGAACACTCTCATACCTTTCTCAAAATTCATGATGTAAGAGAAGATCCTGAATGATTTAGACTGCAGAAAAAGTTTACCACGAGCAGGAAATAAAACTACATCTTAATAATAGGAAGGTACTTAACCAACAAACCACTTTGTATGCATTTTTCTCCAAATAATAATCCTGAAAGAGCATTTCTGTTCCCACCTATAAACAATGCTGTAATAGATCTAGAGGCTTCTATCCCTTATAGTTGCATGAAGTTCTGTACAGTTGGGAATTAGATGGGACCCATTCAGATACATCTCTTTGTTCTACAGTATGATGAACTGTGACCATGAAAAATAAATCTGCAATGCAAGAATGTTCCTGAGATTTACTCTGGGGGGGGGGGGGATTAGTGCAAGCCAAACCTACCTGGACTCCCCTGGGTATTTAGTTTTCAGACATTTCTGGGTTTGGTAGATTTCTCTAAATGGTCCCCGAACCGAGGGACAGAAACCCAGGTGATCCCCCTTGCAAAACCAGGTCGTTTTGTGATAGGTTACTTTGATGTCTCCACAATAAGCTTTGGGCCCTTCCCTGCCACAGGCACTTAGCCCACTTACACAAGTGAGGTACCATTTTTATTTGGAGACTTTGGGGAATGACGGATGTGTGAATGTTTGTGAATGCACGCAGATCCAGAACTTTCCATACCTTAAATGTGAAGAAAATTTGATTTCTTTCAGCTAAATTTGAGGTTTGCAGTAGATTCTGGGTAAGAAAATGTTGGGAGATCTATACAAGCCATACCTCCGAGGACTCCTCCAGGTATCTAGTTTTCAGACATGTCTGAGTTTGGTAAGTTTCCATAAATAGCCACCAAGCCTGTGGAAAAAGACTCTGGTGGCTGTGGCCCCCTTGTAAAACCAGGGCGTTTTGTGAGAGGTCATTTTTTGATGTCTCCACAATATGTTTTGGCCCTTCCCTGCCGTGGGCACTTAGCCCTCCCACAAAAGTGAGGTACCATTTTTTTTAGATACTTTGGGGAATGCAGGTGGGTGAAAATTTGAGGATGCACGCAGATTACAGAACGTTACATCATAGTAATGTGAGGAAAATGTGTTATTTTGTGACATAGTTTGAGATTTGCAAAGGTTTCAGGGTAATATAATCTGGTGAGAGTCACACAAGTCAGCCCATCATAGATTCCCCTGGGTGTCTATTTTGCAAAAATATATAGGTTTGCTAGGTTTCCCCCAGGTGCCGCAGCACTAGGGTACAAAGACCACTGCAAGGCACATTTAAAAAAAGGTTCCATTTTAACTGGAAAAATGCGATGTGTCCATGTAGTTTTTGGGCCATTTCCTGCCACGGGCACTAGGTCTATCTACACAAGTGAGGTACCATTTTTATTGAGAGAATGTGGGGAATAAGGAGGGGTATAGAAGTTTGTGGATCCATGCAGATTCTAGAACTCTCCATCACAGAAATATGAGGAAAATGTGTTATTTTTGACAAAGTTTGAGGTTTGCACAAGATTCTGGGTAACAGAACCTGGTGAGAGTCACACAAGTCGAGCCATCCTGGATTCCCATGTGGGTCTAGTCTTAAAAAATGTATTGGATTGATTGGTTTACCTAGGTGCCAGCAGTGCTAGGGTACAAAATCCACAGCCAGGCACATTGCAAAAAATGAGTCAGTTTTCACTGGAAAAATGTGATGTGTCCACATTGCCTTTTGGGGCGTTTCCTGTTGCGGGCACTAGGCCTACCCATTCAAGTGAGGTATCACTATTATTGAGAGACATTCGGAAATGCTGGGTGAGTGTACGTTTGTGGATTCATGCAGATTCTAGAACTTTCTATCACAGAAATGTGAGGAAAATGTGTTTTTTTCAAAAAGTTTTAGGTTTGTAAGGAATTTTGAGTAACAGAACCTGCTGAAAGCCACGTATGTCACCCCAACCGTGATTCTCCTGGGTGTCAAGATTTTAAAATTGTAAAGGTTTGCTAGTTTTCTCTAGGTGCCGGCTGAGCTATGGTTCATATTCCACAGCTAGGCACATTGCAAAAAAGGGTTGGTTTTCAGTGGAAAAATCTGATACGTATATGTTGCATTTTGGCCCGTTTCCTGCAAGGGTCTCTAGACCTACCCACACCAGTGAGGTACCAATTTTATCGGGAGACTTTCAGAAATGTGGGGTGTGTGGAAGTTTGAGGATCCATGCCGATTCCATAACTTTCTATCACAGAAATGCGAGAAAAGACTGTTTCTTCTTTCAAAGTTCGAGGTTTGCAAGGGATTCTGGGTAACAGAACCTGGTGAGAGTCACACAAGTCACCCCAGATTGGATTTCCCTGGGTGGCTAGTTTTCAAAAATATAAAGGTTTGCTCAGTTTCCCTAGGTGCTGGCTGAGTTAGGCTTAAAAATTCATAGCTAGGCACATAGCAAAAAAAGGGTCAGTATTCACTGGAAATATGTGATGTATTCACGTTGCATTTTGGGCGGTATCCTGCTGTGACCACCATGCCTACCCACTCAAGTGAGGTCCAATTTTTATTGAGAGACTTTGGGGAATGTGGGGTGCATGGAATGTTGTGGATCAACACGGATTGCAGAACTTTCCATCACAGAAATGTGAAGAAAATGTGTTATATTTGTCAATGTTTGAGGTTTGCAAGGGATTCTGGGTATTAGAACCTGATGAGAGCCACAAAAGTCAACACATCCTGAGTTCCTCCTAGTGTCTAGTTTTAAAAAAATGTACAGGTTTGATAGGTGTCCCTAGATCCCGACAGCGCTAGGGTACACTTTCCACAGAAAACAGAGCATGAGAAATTCTAATACATTTTGGAATTTCAGTTTTTCTGCAATTTGTGAAGAGACATGTCTTGTTTCCGTTGCTTAGCTGTTAAAGCTGAAATGCTCAATTTGGCTCCTAAAACCAGCTCTCAGGAAAAGAAACAGATTTCATAAAAAGAAAAAGTAGAATTCATAGGCAACTTAAAGTGATGCTGGTACACTGCACATGACCACCGAGGGTATCATAGCGCTTTACAGATTATGCATCACGAGGTAATAAGCAAACGAAACAGGATAAACAAGGCAACAAAATCAAAGTCTTATCGACAAACATTATTCTAAGGGAAAAAAACAGACACAACAGAATCGGCATTGTAACAGGTCACAATCTAGAATTGTCCAAGAAATTCGTGAACCAGGTGGTTGGGCCAGACTCAACGGGTATGGACCCAGAACCAAATGAAGGAGCCATGCTAAGGAAGATATTTCTTCATTGAGAGCCCTTTGACTTCTTTTTTGAAGAAGACATTGGAGGGGTTCACCATGACTTCCGGTGGAAGGGAGTTCCAGCTCCTCGGAGCCATCCCTGAGAAGGTTCGGTTATAGGTCTTTTATTTCTTAAATTTTTGCGGTTTTACCTAAAGGGTGCTGGCACTTCTGGAGGCTTTAGAACCACAGGAGAGCTCCAGTGTTCAAGCAAGGTGCAGTGGGGTCTTGAAGTGGATGGCTTATGAGCCATGCATGCAATTTTTAACTGTATCCGACCTTCGTATGGAAGCCGATTCAGGACTCGCAAGTCCGGAGAGATGTGGTGGCATTTTTTTTTGCCAGTTAAGAGCCTAGCCACAGAGTTTAGGGAAGCCCTAAGAGGAGCCGTCGTCACTCTAGGCAGGCCGCAAAGTGTTGCGCTACCATAGTCCAGCTTTGAGATCACTAATGCTTGTACTGCAACCTTCAGGTCATGAGCAGAGAGAAAGGGTTTGAGTTTTCTGAGTAGGCTGAGATGGAAGTTAGCTCCTTTGGTGAGGGAACTGATGTGCTTCTGCATGTTCAGTCTTTTGTCCAGAATGATACCCAGAGAAGATGCTGAGTCTACAAGGTGCGGTCTACCATTAGGAACAGTCAGCTGATTCAGCCATTTCTCCATGACGGGGATTGGTTATGGGGAGAAATTAGTAAGAATTCTGTTTTAAGAACGTTTAACTTCAGGTGATTACTTGTCAACCAGCTTTCTGTTTCCAGCAGGACTAAATTGAGGGACTGGATATCTTCAGGGGAGGCGATCTTCAGGTATAGTTGGGTATCATCCGAGTACATATGATAATGAATGCAGGATGATTTTAGAATTTCTGTCAGATGGTCCATGAAGAGGTTAAAGAGCGTGGGGGACAGTGCTAAACTTGGGGAACCCCCAAGGTGAACGGTGCAGGATGTGAAAAGGAGTGGTTCACCTTTAAGCTTTGGGATCTGTTGTGAAGAAACAAAGAGAACCAGTTAAAAACTGGCCCAGATAGCCCCATCCTATGTTCCAGGAGGTCAATTAGGTGATTGTGTTTGACAGTATCAAATGCTTACAAGAGGTCAAGAAGGATCAATAGGCACGCTTCATTGTGATCCAGCTTTCTAAGCGTGTCATCCATGATGTGTGTTAGCTCTGACTCCATACTATGACCTGGGCAAAAACCAGATTGGCATTGGTCCAGGAGCTGGAAGTGGTCGATGTGATGACAAAGTTGGGCAAGCACACATTCCTCCAGGAGTTTTGCTAAGGTGGGGATGTTGGTGATAGGGCAAAAGTTAAGAAGGTCCGAGGGATCAGCATTTGGTTTCTTTATGATCGGGGTAACTTGACCTGATTTAAGGCAATCAGGAATAGCACCTTGCATCGTCCAGAGTGTCAGTAAGGAGGATCTCACTTATGGGAACAGGTTGGATGGCAAAGGGTTGTTGTAGTGATTAGAAGGTTTCAACGTCAACAACATTTTGCGTGTAGTGGGTTCATCCAAGGTTTGGAACAGACTCCAAGATGCATTGTTTTTTGGGTGGAAGGGCTATGAAGGGTCAGTGTTAGTCAACTCTGAAGGGTTAAAAGTGTCCAGAGGACCACTCGGGAGGAGATAATGGGCCAAGCTTAATTCCCTCTCAATCTTAGTAGACTTATCAGTGAAGAAAACAGTGAATTCTTCGCAGTTCAGGAAGGTTACTTGACCGGGAGAGGAGAGGTTAGGATTATTGTTAGCTTGGGATTTGATGAGTTAGAACAGTTTTTGGACTTTCTTTTGCTTGATCTAGTTGAGTTCTGAAGAAGGTAGCCTTTGAGCATCTGATGCGTTTAATATATGTGCATCGTAAGGATCTCAAGTGACAGAGATGTTCAACGGAGGGATGGGATCGCTATTTCCTTTCTGCAAATCCTAGATTATTTTTTTCAGCATTAAGACTATCATTGAATCACGGTTTGGAGCATTTGGAGGACACTCGTTTAAGCTGAAGTGGTGCTACTGAGTCAAGTACATTAAGCATTGGGTGGTGATAGTGGGCCATCAGCTCATCGACATCCGACATGTTCAAAGGGGGTGGCAAGATGCTATCCCAGAGCGCCATAAGGTCTTGTGAGTGGATGTTCCTTAAACATATTTTTAACGGTTTTCGGTTCTTAGGTTGGGATCTGCTTGCCTCAAAGATTCAAGGACGAGGAAGGTGATGCAGTAGTGGTCTGTCCAGTCACATGGAAGGATCAACTCCAGGAGGAGAGAATTGGGCTTACCAATGACCAGATCTAGCGTGGCTCCTTTGTTATGTGTAGGACTGTCAAATAATTGTGTACGGTTAGGTCAAGTAGGAAGGATTTGAGGCTGTTGACAATCACTTCGTTCATATCATTCCAGTGGCGATTGAAGTCTACCAGGAAGATCTGAGTGCCCTGGAAATCCACGTTAAATGAAATAATATCCATGATCTGTTCTGTGAAGGGAAGGTTATGGCGAGCGGGGTGATATAACTTATGCAGTTTGCATGTGTAATTGCTGCCCCCAGTCACTTCAATGCATAGATATTCACAAGACTGCAGGAGGTCAGCATTAGTGATTTTCACTGTTAGATTATTACGATGTAGGCATGCAATGCCTCCCCCATGACCACTAGTTCTATCCAACCTAATGATATCAAAGTTGGGAGACATTGAAAGGTCCAGGATATGAGCGGCTAAGTCATTTAGCCAAGTTTCCGTCAGCATTAAAAGGTCAAGATCTTGGACAAGGATGAGATCGGCAATATCTGCAGGGTGTTTAACAGCCAATCTGCAGTTTAGGAGCGCACATTTGAGACTAACGGGGATGTCAGTAGTTGTGGTAGCATGGTGGTGACTATTGTGAGATTGTTCATGTTTAAAGTTCTTGTATTTGGCTTAGGTTCCCTGAAGGAATCAGTGGGGATTGATTCAATTAGATGTGAGTTAGAAGGGGTGGAAGGAAGTGGCTGATCATAAGACAGTAGTAGAGATTAAATATCACTCTCAGACAGGGAGGATCTACATCTGGAGGCCAGGAAGGGTTATAAGGGTGCGGAGCGGAGGCCCAACTATGGGATGTGGTTCGGCTAGGATAGGGGGGGTACAGCGCCAGGTACAACTACAGTGAGTGTGCAAGCGTAATTTTGTCAAAAAGAAAGCGGCTTGATCTGGAATCAACTGATAGATCCTCAGTGATGTGTGAAAGGCTACGAATATAAGCCTTAAGTTGTTGAAGGCAGAGTGCAATCTTGTTAAGTCGGTCTTCTAATGAGGTGTGTATATGGGGATGTGAGGCTAGGTCCTGAGGACCCAGCGGCTGAGTATAGCTAGTGGAGGAAGGCACAAAAAGGGCCGGTGGCGAGTGAGTAGGCCCCGGGTCAAGGAAATCTGGGAAATGGAGCTGCGTGCTTGGAGGGATGAGCGGGATAGGGGAGAAGGGCACAGACAACAGGTGACCCTTTCCAGCCGGTTTGGCCAGGATGGGATTGCGGGTAGAGCTGGGGACAGGATCATGGGTAGAATCCGTGCAGCATTGTGAGCAGTGGAACTAGGGGAGTTAGGGAATTTAGAGCCAGCTAACCTTGTGGGGGGGCATGTAGATTCTCGTGATGGCTGTGCATTCGTGGCTCATTAGCAGCGGGCAGTGCATTGGAATTGTTATTCAGAATAGAGATAGCTAGAGGAGGGCCTATCGGAACAGATGTCAGATTGGCAGATAGTTGAGAACAGGTGGGAGATAGAATTTGCACAGTTTGGGGAACCCTAGCATTCACAACGTGCAGTGTTGTAGAATTGTCATCCTGAAAAGAGGCAGCTAGAGGAAGGCCATTCAGAATAGATGTCAGGTTGGCCGCAGGTGGTGAAGAGGCGGGAGATAGAATTTGCACAGTATGGGGAACCCTAGCGTTCACAACATGCAGTGCGAAGGCATCAATGAGTTGGTGCTATCATCAGGATGCCTACCAGAAATGAATTCCAGCTGGTTTCCACTGTGTTCTAGCAATGAAACAGTTTCCATGTGTGTATGTAGGTAAGATAAGAAATGCAAACTATGCTCCTCTTTATTGTTATCCAGGTTGCATCTTGTTCCTGTATTTCCAAGGTAAACAGGCATTGATTGTCATTGTCAGGTGAACTGCATTTTTGTTAAGTTGCAATAGCCCCAGAGAACTTGATTGACTGCCTTGAAGACAACACACTGGATTTCCTTCAAGGAAATTCATTTCAGCCTGCAGCACATATAGACAAGCAGTGGGAAGGTTTCCAGGGGCCCTAATGCACTCCTCATCCCCTGGCTTTGTTGTAAGAATTGAGAGGCCCCTGTCATTAATTGGGGTGGGTCTAACCCATCAAATCTAAAGGCCCAGGTTCAACTGCACCACCTGCACTATTGACACCAGCGGACAAGGGTATTCACCATAGAACATCTCTTCCTACTTCTCTTATTAAATAACTATTTCACATAGCCACTGCTTAACTTTGTAAAGAATACAAGGCCTGATTCAGAAAGTTAAACTTACACTTTTGTATAAGTTTAACTTTGTTTCAAATTCCCAAAACTGTATTTTAGTCACACGTTTATGAGTGCGGAGACTCCACATTCGGAGTGGAGAACTCCTCACATAAAAAAGATAAGACATAACTATCTTCTTATGTGCTGAGTTCTCTGCCCTGACCGTGGAGCCCTACCACGTGTAAAATTATGAACAAAATGCATTTTTGTGAACTTCAAATAAGCGTAAACTTACACAAGATGTGCTTGTTTACCTTTTTGAAACAGGGCCAAGTTATATAAACCCTTACATACTACAGTTTATAAGGTATTGTAAATACATTACATCCAAAGTAAAAACAGGAAGCAACTGTGGACCAAAAGCTGTGATGAGGAAGCCAAGTGGGAAGCAGCAAAGCCCTTGAAGAAGGATCCCATAGTAAAACAGATGCAAATGGCTCAAAAGAAAACTGTCAATAACATTGTGCTGATGATTTATTAAAGAAGAACATACAAGGTATCCGTATGACATCCATGGTTTCAGCTGTGAGGAAACTGGTGTGTGGGAAGGGTAGTGGGAATCACTAATTTCGGCCAGTGTGCTTGCATCTGTGTCCTGTGCACATGAGATATTTCTCTGCAATAGGGAACATCGTGCAGGCTCAGGAATACAGAATATAAATCCATGTTTTACCCCCTAACAGTTTGTATACCAAGCACAAATCTGCATATATTTGCCAACTGTGGGCAGGTGGTATATAGGTGCATAGCTTTGGGGGAATATCTTGGTCAGTGGTGGCAGGTGGGTGGCTGGATGGGAGAATGGAGAGCAGGATATGAGTCATCTTGTGGGAGATGTGTCTGCACTGCCCAACCTGTCCTGCCTTCAAATGGGAGCCTTGTTAGCATGAGGATTCTGTTCTCAGCCCTCGGCTGTTCCTTCAGACTGGGAAGGGTGGCATAGGCACAGCATGCAGGGTGTAGATAGTCTTGTGTCAGCCGTGGGCTCTACCACTGCACCTGACTGTTTCCAGCTTGTTTCAGGAAGTGGGCTCATGGGAGGGAAGACATTGCTCATCCCTGGGCTTTGGCAGTACCTGGGAATGTTGCTGCAGGGGATGGAGGGTGAGGTGCGGGGATATCTGGGAGAAAGGAGCATGGGTGTTGATTCATCAAAATGCCAGGGACAGCAGAAGTTACACCACATACCCTTTGCTCTTAATGAAACCACAGGAAGTGACATTATATGACACTTGACCCTGATTACTTCCAGGAAGGCATGCCATGTGATGCTAACATCACAACACATGACATTGTGGGAGTGCCATTATAAGCGGATTATTAGTTCAACAGAATAACAAAGATAAATGTCTATTTTAGATACCACCTATATTCATGGTGCTGATGGCTTGATCTATCTTTGAAAGTCCTGGGGCGTGATACTTGCCCAACCTTAGAGCGAGCGAGGAAAGTGAGTAATGCAGACCGGTTCCAGCAGGATTCTCCCTCTGAGAACATTTTGAAAAGTATAGGGGAAACCAATCTTTTTAAAGAACAATTTTCACATAAGTTTACTAAAATGCCGTTGGTGCAGAAAGAGCCCATACAATTATTCAAAATATTTCATGGTGGGCAAATCCAAAATATGGTATGGGTGCCCTCTATAAGTAAAAAATTACCTCCATTGTGCTCAGGCCAGCATTTTGTCATAGATGCCCCATATTCAATGAGTGCCCCTTATATCAAAAATAACATAAAATATGCCAGTGTTAAAATTATGTAATGTATGCCGTCCATATACCATAGATAAGCCTTATGTAAAACATGTCCTCAGTATGTCAGAACCAGCTTTTGTCACCCTTCCATATGTCAGGTTGTCCACCATTATGCCAAATGTCCCCTCAGTGTGCTAGTACCAGCATTATGCAACTGATGTACATATGCCAAGCATTTCCTCAAGTATGCTAGTGCTTTTCAATGGATGCCCCATGTGCCATTAATTATTTCTATTACAAGCAATTTTGCCATTGATGCCCTTTATACCAATAAATACCCAGCAGTGTGCCAGTGGAAGCATTTTGTCATGGGTGTCTGCCACACTACCGATTGCTGCAAGTGTGCCAGGAACAGTATTTTGCCTTGGGGGTCTCTATAGGATAATGGAAGTACCTTCTTTATGCATTGTCTCCCACACTTATTCACACGTTCATACTCATTTTCTCACTTACATTCATTCATTCTCACTCACCCTCTCTTACGTTCCTTTACACTCATTTTTATTCATGCTCACTCACTTGTACTACATTTTAATCTCACTCTTTCTCTCTCATCCATACAGTCAGGGGCAGGATCATGATATTTTGTGTCAGGATTGTGACACAAATATAGAACAAATTGTTGGGGAGGATTTATTATCCAAAAGAAATCAGGATTTGTGATGGGTAATATCACAAAGTAGCACAATGTTACGCTTCTTGCGTTATTTCGCACCAAGAGGGCATTGAAATAGGTTTGACACAAACCCTCATCTATAAACAGACAGGAACTTGCACCAAAAACGTATTGCTCCTTGAGGCAGGTTTAATAAGGAGAAATATTATAATTTCTCCCCGTTTCTCCAACCTTGCATGTGTGCTACACTGCAGAGCATACATACAAAATGTGACAAGCCTTGAAGCATGGTTTTGTGCTGGAAGGGACACCTTTCAGTATGAAACCTATGTTTCAGAGAACCCTCACCCATGCACTTTGGCACAAGGGTGTGTGTGTTGGAGAGTAAAAAGGCACCAGATCTTAATAGATAGGGCACCATTTTTCTCTCACCCTTTGACGCAAGGCAACGAGCAACTTTGGTGCAGAGTTGCCTTTTGTCAAAGAATAGTAAATCTGGGCCTCAGCCTCACCTAATCTAACTTTACCTGTCAATGACTTTCACTCATTTTCACTCACACTCACATGCTTACACATACAGATGCACTCTCACACACACTCTCCATTGAGAATACTCTCACTCGCAAGCACTCACGCAACATACATTTAAAACCATTTTGCACTTCCCGCAGCTACCACCAAGGGTTCAGAGTCTGCACCATTTTTTATTAAACTAATAGAGAATAATAGAATATTATTAACTAATAATGGGCAGAAAATAAGGAATGTAGGAATTCTTGCCACTGACTTTGTCATGTCTGAGGCCAGGGGTCACACAGACAGTGCCAGGAGTCGCAAGTGGCAAGCCAGGAGTCGCAGCGGCTACCCATGGCGACCCATTAATGACATCTATTGAGAGGGGGCAGGAGGGAGCATGACTAGTTCCGTACTGTTGCAGTAGATGTGTGGACTTGTTTTGCTATTGCTAGCAGGCAGAGACCTGCCACGTCTCTCTTCTCCAGGTGTCTCCGGTCTTATTTTTAACTCACTCTGAGTTTGCAAATCGAGGATTGCTTAGTCCCGTATTTGTGGCCCCAGTAATTTCTCACTCCAACCTACTAGAATACTCGTACGGCCCAGAGCAGTGTAGCCCCCCCTCCCCTAGCCCCCCCCAAGTATAGTCCTCCAGTGCACCTGTTGTGAAGGATAGTCAGGTACTTATCCCCGCACCCATCCCCAAACACTTGGTTGGCAAAAAAGTATTAAATATGTATTTTCCAAAAATGTAGGTCTTCAGTTAAAAAGTAGAAGAATGTTCTTAAAATAAAATTTTAATTTAAAATGTCATACCAGAGTTTTCACACAACCAAGGAGATTATCGAGATTGAGGACGCCATCGATGAGGCCACCGCCACCGCCACCGCCAGCACCACCGAGGAGGCCACCGCCACCAAGTAGATCATCAAGTAACAGAGAAGACACATCTAGAATAGCAGAGATGGAACACATAATTAGCGCAATCACAAACAGAAATCCGTTTTAAAAATAACAATGAAGAATGTGTTTCCTTCTGCGGTTTCTTCTTTCTCACCTGTAATTACCACGTCTTATTTGAGGTGCCAAAATGACTCAAATGTATCATGCGTGAGAATGTGTTTTACATTTGGGGTCTGTGTGGAAGGGGTGTGTCTCCTTCATAAGTGGCTGCTCCGTGGGGTGCTGTACATGGGTCTGGCTGTTCTGTGTGCCTGGGGCCTGAAGATGTGTCCGTCCACCTTGCATGTGATGCTTCTAAAGGGTGGCCAACGCATGAAAGGTTTTAGGAAGATTTTAGGGCAGGGATTACGAAGGTGGGGGGTACAATTGTATTTGTCACATTGGGCACCGTCATTCCATGTAAGATTATTTTTAATGTAAAGGGGGCTTGAAATTATAATCTGCGTTTCACTAAATTTGCTGTTTATTATGCAGCCCACACCATTGGATTATTTTGAAATAATCAAAAATGGAGCATTAAAATGATTAATACTTAGATGGGGCAACTCACAATTGCGTAAAAACAGATAATGAACCATGGGAGAATAAATTAGGAAAACTATCAGGCTTGCCGTTTAGTCTGACTCACGGCTCTTTGGGCGATTGGATTTGTCCTTGAGGAGACGGGCGCCACCTGCTGGGGCTGCTTTGCTTGAGTTATTAATGATAAAGGTGAGGACAAGGAGGAGGAGCCTTGGCAAAGAAGTGTCCCGAAGGTCTCCAATAGGAGAGCGACAGTACACAGTTATCATGGAAGGACATGCCTCAAGGAAGGTCAAACATTCTCGGATCAATAAAATACCTATAGTAGTAATTGCATGCCCTGGGACCCCAAACCAAACGTGGTTTGTGATGCGTCCCAGAAATGTATAGCACATCCTACATAGGCTAAGGACCAGGGGGCAGATTTACAATAACTGGCGCATCCCCAGGGATGCCCCAGTTATTGTGCACCGCAGCTCCGCCACCCATGGTGCGCCGCATTTACAATGCAGCGCACCATGGGGCAAAAACGAGGTGGCGCATTGCTGGAGTTGCGTCGCAAGCGCGACGTAGCTCCAGCAAGGCTCGGGGGTGCCCTATCTGTCCAATGCTGCGTCAAGCCTTACGCATGCTTCAGGCAGGCTCAGGGTTTTGACGCAGCATTGGCCTAAAAGTGACTTAGTGAAATCTTGAAGATTTCACTCAGCCACTTTTAGGAACGCCTCCTTATGGTGCAGGGCTTTACAACGTGACGCATCTCCCAGATGCGTCACGTTGTAAATACCCCGCACCATGGCGCATCTTTTGCGGGACCGCTGCGTCACAAAAGTGACACAACAGCAGAGTAAAAGAGGCGCAAGGGGCTTGTAAATCTGCCCCTAGTTTTGCTAGTGGCAAACCCGGGAAACAGAGGGGCAGATTTACAATAACTGGCGCATCCCCAGGGATGCGCCAGTTATTGTGCGCCGCAGCTCCGCTACCCATGGTGCGCCGCATTTACAATGCGGCGCACCATGGGGCAAAAACAGTACAGATGCGTGATGCATCTGTGCCGTAAAGGCGTCGCATTGCTGGAGTTGCGTCGCAAGCAGGATGCAGCTCCAGCAAGTCTCGGGGTGCCCTATCTCCCCAATGCTACGTCAAGCCTTGCGCCTGCTTCAAGCAGGCCCAGGGTTTTGACGCAGCATTGGCCTAAAAGTGACTGAGAGAAATCTTGTAGATTTCACTCAGCCACTTTTAGGAGGCGTTCCTGCGCAGGAACGCCCCCCACTGCGCCGTAAAGCCACCTTATGGTGCAGGGCTTTACAACGTGACGCATCTCCCAGATGCCTCACGTTGTAAATACCCCGCAGAAATGGCGCATCTTTTGCGCCGCCGCTGCGTCACAAAAGTGATGCAACAGCGGCGTAATAGAGGCGCAAGGTGCTTGTAAATCTGCCCCGGAGTTTTCCTGTTTATGTTACATTGTGCTTGACGCTGACATATTGGCATTTGCTCTTCAACTCTAGCGGCCTAATATACTTTAACCACACCTGAGGAAGTTGTAACGAAAATGTTTTCTGTTTGTTACTATGCAGACTCCGCATCAACTATCTTAAGGCTGTCGAAAGAAGATGAACTTGCAATGTATCTACGTGTTTTTATGGGAGCAATCACATTTGCTCCTGTGTCTTTTTATCAGTCAATGACAGCTCCGGCTTAATAATGTAACTGGTTGCACGTTCTGCCATATGATTTGCTTTTTTGTCTTCTAATATTTGACTTCCCATTCAATGCACACCTATTGTTACTAATTTGCACATTCACTTGTATACCATTACATTTTGCATCAGGCCCCATACTGTCCTCTCCAGCATTTTAACCATCTGTAAAGGTACCTCAAAAAACTCTTCCTATCGGCTCAACCAGTACCTCATTTTTGGCCTCCATGAGAACCTGGGATGTAGCTACCGAGACACCTCCTCTACAGCAAACCCCCCCAGCTATTCACTGTCTTTTATCTTAAACCTGTTAGCTGGCCTCAAACATATTTTTGGTAACTGCAAGGAACAGACTGCCAACATGCATCGTGATGTGTATTTGCTTGGGTTTGTTGGAAGCCATCTTGCTTAAATATTTGCTTATTTGTTAAATGAAGCCTATTGTATGTTGTCTTGGCGACTCTTGAGTACAATCGGTTTGCTGGAAAGTCCTGAAGCAATCAATGTATTTGTTGATCATAAAAAGACTAATCGTTTAAGTGTGTACTCGGCAAACGCCTAAATGAGTGATAGAGAAGGAATGAACCCAGAGTGTATTTTGAAACGAGATTTAGAATACTATCATCAATTTTGTTGACCAAATTGTTAAAAAAACAACACTTGAGAATGTTCAGCAAACGTATACAGTAAAAGAGGGTTTAATTGACAATGCACTTTCACAGTCCCCATCCTAACCTCACACCCTCCTGCCACACTCCCCTCTCCGTTATGATGCTGTAAAGTCCAGAGGGTATGGAGCATTAAACCCCAAAACTCCAACAGGAATAGAAACATATAAGACAAGACACTAAAGAACTTCCTATTTACTTTTAAAAATAAAGCCATCAAGCAAACATGGTAAATCTTTATATGTTTGATGGGAAAAACTAAAGAAAGAAGGATTGAATGTATTGATCATAACAATAAGAATATACGAAGCAGTGGCTTAATATGAAACGAAGGAGAAGTAGAAGTACATCTTAGATGACTCGATGTAATCATTACACTGAATCTACTGGAATAACCCCGTGTGAGGCAGCTGAAGGCTGTTGCTACAACACGGGACACCAGCTCCTCACAGAGTCTAACTTTAAGGCGAAAAGCGCCAGAGTCAGTACAAGGTGCTTCAAGGCTCTTGTAGCACTAATACTCTGTGTGTCACAGACGCGACATTTAGTGGCGCTGGAGGCTATAAGGAAAGTAATGTGCACAAGAAAACTTTAAACAAAACTTGTGTAATGAGGTTAAGCAGGAGGACCGGCTGGCCCTCCAGAAATGGAGACTTTCTCTCAGGAGCGGCCTCAGCACATGAGACCTGCAACCTGGTTTGGTGCCCGCAGCAGAGGTGTAGCAGCCCCCCAGACAAAAGGTGCCTCAAACAGTGTCCGTGAAGAGTGTGATGTGGATCTAAGGCTTCAAATGATGGGAATGGAATGGTGTGATTGTCCTTCTTGAAATACTCGGTGTACTTCCAACAGTGAGTGGATTCTAAGCTGAAGTTGGACCCCTGCAGTTGGTATTCAGTTATAGTGGTGCGCAGACTGCTCCAAGCAGACATTGTATATATTATTCGAACTGGGGGGCTTCCTATGACTCACGCTTTCACAGATATTATTGAGTCCTGGAGGGGCGCTGAAGAATGTTATAGGGGTTGTTATTTATTAAAAAAAGCAGGTCTATTCAAAACCCCATTCTCTCCCCCACTCCCTGGACATAGAAAGGACTCTTACCACGGGTGCAGCTGACTGCCACCAGCAGGAAAGCGAGGGCGATCTTCATGGTGAGAGGTGGCTGGGGATCGAGATGCGATGTGAGTACACAAGGTTCAATCTCAGGGTGTCTCTGTCAGCCCAGAGCTCCTACCTTTATACTGGAAGCGACCAGTCAGTCTCCTCCCAGCAGATCTGATGTCAGGTCACGTGACAATTGGACCAGTTTGATTCTTGGCTGTGGGATCAATCAATGTTGACTCAACAGGTGCCAGATTCTCTCCACCTTCATTCTCATGTTCCATCCAAAGGGAGGAGCTAAAAACGTTAACTGGCAGCTCTCTGTTTTTGTTTTAAAGAACAGGACACGTAAGCCTAGGCAGACATTTACATGTACACTAACAAACGATCTCCTTTGCATGTTGTTTCATTTTCTTTATATCATCATTTTAGTGGGAAGGATGCATAGCCATGGTTAACAGGGCTAAACGCTGTCAGTGATTGCAAAGTGTTTGCATTTTATGAAGTGCAGACCCCTGGGGTTTGCAATCTAAATGCAGATCTTCAAAAGAGGAGGCAGTCCAGCGAGTGAAGGCCAGGCTTGGCCATACCAAATCCACAAATACATATTTAGGCGTCAGTTCCTAGAATGGTGTAAGTAAGCCCTCATGCAAAAGGACTTTCAATCACCTTCAGGAGCCAAGTAAAAACCATTCTAATCGTTGAGTTTCTCTCTCGAATATTTGCCAGTAAAGTAAACCTACTAGTGTTTGTTGCATTCTTTGGGAAGTTGTGTGGTTCGGTTGATTCATTCCCTTCCACCCTATGTGCCGCAAATGTCTAAATTGATCTTCCTGGATATTTAACGTCTTCTCCTTTGCCTATTTGATTGCAGTCCATGCCAAAGTTTAAAATTCTAGAAAGCAATATCGGGAATGGAAAAGAGAGAGAAAGAGAGGCGGAAGAGGAGGATGAGTTTCGGAGGGCGTCTGTTCCCTTCCAATGTTCTGTTCTCATATAGACCCGGCTTTAGGATCTGACACAGAAGATTAAGCTCACCTTCTAGTTTTGGCTTCAGAGGGAAGGAGCCTTTTCACTGGACTTTTAGCTTGATATTACAACTATCGAACCGGAACTCTAAACAAAGTTTTAATATTCCAAAATGAACAGTGTCATGTCTTTTAACTTCTTGGCAGTGCAGAATACTAAGTCTGCGACTATAGGGAAGGTGTGACGCGCAAGGACAATGGTATCACTTTTTTCCTGTGCTTTAGCTAACAGCTCTATTACCAAGTCTTGGAAAAGGCCATACGTATTCTTGGAGGTCAGCAGTTTCTCGGTGCTTTCAGTGGTGCTCGGTGCACAGTGCAATGAGGTAATGCAGAAATGGCAATTCATCATCTCCCATTCATCTCTCTCTACCAAATAAGTGACCACTCTCTCTCTTCTAGTCCAGGGTCAAGCCTCTCAGACCTCTCTGGATCCCAGCTCTGCAGAGGTTTGTGCACCTAGATCTAGTTTCCCAATCTGCATGCCTCTTCATGCCAGTCTGAAATCTCCCCTCATGGTAAGTCACTGTTCACAATATCTTTGAGCTAAGTAGCTCTGCCCTCTACTGTACCACAGTCTTTCCCAGAGTGTCATCTATCTTTTCATTGGTGAGATTCAAACTTGGAAGAAGGCCGCGCCTACATTGATTTTATCAAGATTACTTATCTTAGCATTGCTCCTAATAGTCTCTGTGCATAGGAATTTCCCCGGAGTTTATCCAGATAACCTATTTTTTCCTCATGACTGCATCTCCTTTTGAGTTTCCCTTCATGTCCTCTTTGTTTGGCATATGTAGCCAGATAATCTGTTATCGAAGCTTGAGCCTCCTAGTTTGCTCATTCCCAGGGAGTCCACGGACCGGTACAGCAGTCTAAATGTTGAGTTTTCTTCCCGAACACATGTGCCCCAGCTCCTTGGTGTGTCTTTGTGCTGCAGCTTTTGTAGGTGCGATTTCTTTCATGCTTGTAAGTTGTGTGGCCTTCTTGGCTCTAGCAATGGGGTCTAGTCATTCTAGTTTTGATGGCTAGCCTGTTTTTCGTATTTAAAGGGGTAGAAGTAGTAATCTTCTTGGCACTGTTTTTATTGAAAACTTTAAAGTATCATATCTTTGGCTCCCTTTTTGGAATTCTGTTATTTTGGTCATTAAAATATACTTTTTAAACTGTTTTGGTACTAGTGAATGCTTTACACATTTTCTTAAGTTACACATTTTCTTATGTTATGCCTGTATGCTCTAGCTATCCAGGGTTGATTGAGGATTAACTTACGGAAACCTTTACTTAACCTAGCAAGAATAAGGACATTGTTACTTGTGGTGGACTATCATCCACCCCAACTAATTATCCACTTTTTCATAGTGCTCTTTATGCACACTTTCTTATATTTGGGACCAAAAAATCTAGAGAAATGTTATACATAATAACAAATGTCCTCCCATTATGCATTCCTATACTGCTCACAATAACATGTGTGCAACAATGATATGCCTAGCCTTCTGTCTGCAGCAGGAAAGAACTAAAAATGCAAAGAGGGATCATCAAGATTGTTCCTCTAAAATCCAATGATCTAGAATGTGGGTTGCCATGGTGTTTGGGCGTCAGGGCCACCGTCGCCAAGGGACACATACTTAAGGCTTCAGCTCCTTTATTTTTTACAGGAAATGATCTTAGCATGAATGACATGTGCTTCACGTTACTGTATTTCTTTTTTTTATCATCTTGGATGATATAAAATCATATAAAAATCAAGCTCTTCCGGTATAGCCCGAGTTTTGAGCCATAAAACAGAATTCCTCTGGTGCAAGCAACAAAGGAGTTTCCTGCCATTATGGGCTTATGTGATGATCACGTCTTTCGCTCTGGGGAGGTAATGCGTAGGAACAACGCGTTCTCTGCACTTGAGTTTAATCTGACGCTAAATGCATACATAAATGTGTACATTGTATTAGTGATTTGTCTCTGTTCACCTTTTTGTCTGTGATTGCTATGGCTGTGCCCTGCTAGTTTCATTGTTCCCCACACATTCTGTGTCACACAGTAAGGTACACAGTAACACTGCACATATATCCTGTGTTTGCATGCATTAGTCCATTACCACCAAATATATTGATTTTGTCAATGCAAGTTTCTCTAAGATTTCAAATCTTTTGTGCAAGACCAACTTCTTTATTAACTCTGCCACCATTTCCTAATCTCGGTCTATATGTTGTGGAGTCACATCTGAATTCTCTTGATACAGGCACACAATTGTACACAAATGATTTTCTTTAAGCTCCTCATCTCTCCAGTAAGGCTTCTAGGGGTTGCTTTCTGGCTGCTCTCTTGCACATTAACAAGGCCTAGGCCAACATGTGGTCAAAGTCCATCATTGAGCAGGTGTGAGACATGGAAGGAGATGAGGAGGAACAGGACTCTTAGGACTGGAACATGAATGCTAGGTGTTTTGCAGCATGTGCACTATCATAATGCCTGTGGTGTGTGGTTATGGGTTCAGATTTTGTACTGGAGGATGAAAAATTCAGAAGCCACATTTTAAAATCTATCCTGTACCTCCGGAACCGATAATAACCAAACCCACTCCTGAAACAATGGATTCAGCATGATCACCTCTCATATCAGTAGCTCATATGGAGATGTATAGGTTTGGGAGAGGTGCCTGGGAATGCTTTAAATATATCAACAAGAGGGACACCTTTATCCTCAGCCCAAGAGCCCCCGCCCTTTCACATGAACCAACTCCAAACAACGTGAGGAGCGGTAACGATATTCATCCCGGAGCCGAGGAAAATCCCCTTCAGCAATCATTAGCCAACCAAAGTGACATGGTCCTCTTGGCATCCAATGAGTGACATGAATGTGCTCCTGATTAGCCGATGCACCTGCGACTTATCAACCCTGGATAAAAGTAAGAGACCTATGGTTTCACTCCGCCAATGTCCCCAACTAGCAAATTAAATGCGCCAAAGAATGATATCAGGTTCCCATCTTCTCTTGACATAATCTACATCCTGAAAGTTGCTGACTCTCACTAGAATCATCAGACGGTAATGTACACATGGAGGCTAAACTCCATCTGTTCTAAATTTTTGTGGAACAATAAGCGACCCCGAATTTCCTTACCAAAACTTATACGTCCTAAATCTGAAGGGGGGGTTCGCTTCCCTGATTTCCAATCATACCATTCGGCCTTTTTACTAAAACAAGCCTTTTCATTGGCGTTTGATTTTACTGATACCCCATTACCCAGATGGATTGCAGTTGAGAGATCTCTATTAAAGGATTTCACTTTTCAACAATCCCTTTTTATGTCCAACTGTTCATTTTTGTTGCATCACCCTGTGCTGAAATATTCTCATACCCTGTTACACAGTATTTTTTCAAAAGATTTATCACCCTTACAAATTTTCCTTTCCTCCAGTATTTGGTACAACAAATATCTTAAATACAAGGGTAAATCTTTCTACTTCAAATATTGGAAGGAAAAGGATATTATGTTTGTTTATCAATTCTTCTCAGAATCATCTATTATTTCATTCGAGGACATGCTAATTAAGTTTGATTTATCTGCACAACACCGTAATGAATTTGATATTATTGCTAATGCCATTATGTCTCACTTATCTACCTTTCCTACGTTTGCCATCCTTCCCTCTTTTACTCCTTCCACCCCTCTTTACCCGTTGTTCACCCAACAAATCCCCAAAGCTGCTCTAATTTATAAATTGTTATTGGAGAATGTTGGTCCTAGACCTAAAACTGTTATAGAAGTTGCATGGGAGACTGATTTCTCTACTCCGTTCTCTATTGATACTTGGGATCGATTATGGTCCAAACTATTTAAGACTTCAGTTTCGGCTCGTATTACTCAGTCTCTTTTTTTCATTTACCATAGAGTTCTGTTCACCCCTATAAGCATTTCCAAGTTCTCCCCTTCATCTTCTCCTCTTTGTTGGTCCTGTTCCTCTCTCCCAGGTACACTTAAACATCTATTATTTGAATGCCCAAGAGTTATCACTTTTTGGAAATCAGTTTGGAAATACTGTATGCGTATTTTTCATTTTTCTGAACCATTTTCATCATTGCATATTTTTCTAGGTTCTTTATCTGATGTTTTGGACTTACATTCTTATAATGCAAAATTGTTTGACCTTTTTATTGCTACTGCATACAAAGTAATCCTATCCTGCTGGAAGGATAATTCTAAACTATCTGTGCAGACATGGTGGAATTTTGTGTGTGATGAGCACAGAATTGCTATTGCTTCTTCTTCATCTGTCACCTTAAAAATTAAGTCTGATCTTATCTGGCTACCTTTCTCCAACTTCTTATCCTCTCCTCCCCCCCCTTAACCCCCCTTCCTCCCTTTCTCGCTCTCTCCTCCTCTTTCTCTCTTTTCTTCTTTCTTCTTTTCCTTCTTTCCTCTCTATATGGTTTCCTTACATTACATGATTTTAATTTAACGTTTCTTCTTCTTTGTATCTCAAAAAATGTCTTTCATGATTATATCCTATTGACTTTGCGATATCTTATGTTGTGACATTATGATGTATCATTTTTTTTTTCTCTTCTGCTCAATAAAAATTTATTAAACTGAAAAAAAAGAATGATATCAGGTTCCCATCTTCTCTTGACATAATCTACATCCTGAACGTTGTTGTCTCTCACTAGAATCATCACACGGTAATGTACACATGGAGTGTGGTTCTGGAATCTGGATCACAGGCACTTCAGTTCCCTCATATTTGTTTTTCATAGCAATTAATAAATAGCTCTTTGACAGTTCTTAGTACAGTAATTAACAGTGATTCAAATTGCCCAGTTTACACGTACTCAATGCATGATTAGGCTTGAGAGAAATGTTGTTTGAGCGCGTGTAATTTCGCATCATTTCACGTTATGAATATTACGCAAAATGTCATATTATGAAAAGTCACATAAGTGGAATTTTGTTTTGGAATCATACTATTGCAGGGAGCAACACGAACGAATCAATGTGAGCAGCTGACTTCACATACATTGTTATTTAAATGAATTGTGTTACTTTCGCCCAGACTCATTGATGATCTGGCTGGGCTGAACATGTCTAGATTCCGAGAGGTTTCAATGTGACTCCATGTGTCACCTATGGCCCTTTGACCTGCTGACCTCATACATCGGATGACGCACAGTGGCCTTCCATGGAGATTGGCTGATGGGGTGGCACGCAGAGTTGGCCTCGTTTCCGTGTGTCCTCAACCACGGACTTACCGAGGAGGAATGACCCTGGAGAAGAGACTAGGATCGCCTGGTATGCCAGTACCCTTGTAAAATTCGATGATGGGAACTTTCTAGATGTAGGTATAGGACAGAAACCCGGCAGTATGCCCATTGCGCCTTGAATCCGCAGGTTATTCGGAGGAGATGGGCGCATTGGACATGAAGGTATAAATCCTGCAGGCCCATCTTTCACAGGAATCAGACAGCAAGAGCACAGGGTCTCAGGCTCTGAACAGAGGCCTTTTAATTGATGGACCCCATGGACCGGATGACTCTCTTTTGATTTGCGACTTGCTCTTTTCCCCTTAAATAGAACGGGCTGTTAGTGACAGACCTCCTTTGACACCGGTTTCTGTATCTCCGACTTTGCCCTGCATCCTCATTTTTCATCTGGTCTGAGAAAGGATGCTATAAACTGATTCTACAGGAATCCGGGAACTTTTGATCACGTTGTTTGCCGTATTTTCAAGGAGTGCCAATTTTGATCGATAACTTACACTCGGGAAGAATTCAAAATGACAACTCTTTGCCATGAATCCACTAGATGGCGCTGGCATCGTGAGGATCGCTACTGCAGCATTAAGGCGGCTGCTGCCCAAGGCAACTCAGAAATGAATACACGCAAAAGAATAGTTTCCCATTTCTTTATGAGACACTTGAAAAGAATGATGCGAACCATAACAAAACTGTAGAAGACAACACAAGTGGCAAAGTATCCCGGTTTCTCTCATACTGTCAACATGTTTTCCATTATCTGCTTCAACTGTATTCAACACGAAGGGTGGCTTCAGTCCAGTGCTATGGTTTTGTACTGCACCAACACGCCAGAAGTGTCCCCGCGTTACGATCAAAAGGTAGTGAAGGGCGCGAGCATGGAATGCGCTTCTTAGTCTACATACAGCACAGCCCTCCATCTCGCATTCATCTCTGGACAGATGTCCCGTTCTTATGGACTGCCCTCCAGCAATCTGGCAATGCCTGAAGGGCTTGTCTGTCCGGTCAGGGTGTGCGCCCGTTTTCTGACTCTTTCGGGCATGTTTTGTGGTATTGTGAGACAGTTTTTACTTTTGATCTCGCTGAAATCGCACAAACGTTGCTGACAGCAAATACAAATGCATACCGTTCACCATACCTTGCAAAACACTTAACTAGCGTGTCTCGCGCAATAAAACAGACCACGCAGTGTCAGCGTAAAAGGCCATTTTATTAGACCAGAACTGCGAATCTGTACATAACAATAAATCAACAATAACAGTAACAGCAAACCCAACTCACACTTCCCCCCCCATTCGTTTCATTCACCCCGCGTCATCACCAAGCCCTAGAGGCTCCAAACACCTTTCTCTTGCCCGTCAATCACCGTCTTCCAGCCCCCAGTCATTGCAACCTTCCATTCACGCTTCTATCCGTCCTATGCAAACTCCCCCCCCCCAAGGGATGGGTGTGCCCGCTCTTGACCCCCTGTCCCTTCGAATCCTGCCTACAGCAGCTCTGGCCTAAACTGGCAACCCTATGGACCGACCCAACAAACCACCTCCAGCTACCGGGTGGGTGGGCGGCCTTTCGAGCTCCCTCCCGATGGTGCCAGGCGCAGAAAAGAGGAAGTTCCCTTCCTCCCCCGCGCTTAAATACCCACCCCCTAACTCCTCCCCTTCCCCTACCTGGCCTATCCCCTGCGCGAAAGCCCCCGGGGGAAGACTAGTCTGCGACTCTGCTTTCCCCGGGGCCCGCCATCGCGCAATAAAACAGACCACGCAGTGTCAGCGTAAAAGGCCATTTTATTAGACCAGAACTGCGAATCTGTGGATAACAATAAATCAACAATAACAGTAACAGCAAACCCTCACTCACACTTCCCCCCCATTCGTTTCATTCACCCCGCGTCATCACCAAGCCCTGGAGGCTCCAAACACGTTTCTCTTGCCCGTCAATCACCGTCTTCCAGCCCCCAGTCATTGCAACCTACCATTCACGCTTCTATCCGTCCTATGCAAACTCCCCCCCCAAGGGATGGGTGTGCCCGCTCTTGACCCCCTGTCCCTTCGAATCCTGTCAATCAGTGAACCCCCTGTAGGGCGGTTCACTGCCCCCCCCCCCACAGGGCTGCCCGTCCGACCCCGTACCAATCACTCCCGTCGACACCAGATAGACTCGTTCCACAACTTGCTCACCACATCCCGCAACTCCATCATGTACCACGCATTGCCCAGCCGAGACAAGTGCACTCCGTCCTCCCTAAAAGCTAAAGGCTCCTCCAGTCGAATTCCAGGATGTGCAATGACCTTAACGTCCCTGTCCGCACAGTAGAGTCTCATCGCCCTATTAAGCTTCCTCCGGGCCTTCTCGATGGCCCCATGTTTCAAAGCCCCTCTCCACACTTTCCGGGGGATCAGCTCCGTCCAGGCAATGCAGGCCCCCGCCATCCTTGATTTCAAAACATCCAAATCCCTTTGCATGAGTTGCAGCAATGCCAAACCAGACAGTTGCACAAGGTCATTTTCCCCCAAATGAATGATCAGCAAATCCGGGCATCCCCTCTGTGGGACCATCTTCGTGAGCCAGTAGTGCCCCCCATCGCATTCCACTCTTTCCCCACCATTTCACCTCGTGCAATTGTCCCTTCAGTCCCAGGTTACGGCCGTAAACCTGTTGGTCCGCATATTTGGAAGCCCAGTGCACGAATGAGTGCCCAACGATCCAAGTCACCGTCCTACCGCCCGGGCCACCCACGCAACCTACGAAGAAAAAGATGTTAGAACAGGCAACAAAACAGTGCAACAACCAACAACCTGTCTGGGACCAAACTACTTCCTCACATACCTCTCACAACAGCGCGACTTCCAACGCCCAATCCTCCTAATCCTGTCCCAGGACCAACCCAGGCGGGCCGCCGCAGTCGCAGCCCCAATGCCAAAAGAATGAGTGCCGAAACCAGCTCCATCCATCCCCAAGCGTCCCAAAGCCATACGCAACACCGCCAACAGCTGGCCAGCCGTCACTCTCGCACCAGACGCATGGCAGAAAATCTCGCCACCTCGGTCCTCAGGCGTCCCCAAGAAAGACCTCCACTCCAGAACCGGGCAAACCACCCCTCCAGACTCATTCAACCATACCCATTTGCCCCTGCCCACTTGATCCGTCTTCGAGCGTCCCAGCCAAATCCCCAAACGCCCCGCATCCACACGCACCTCCTCAAACAACCTACCCGCCCCCCGTCTCGTGCCCAACAGCTCAGATACCCGGAACGCCCCAAAAAACATCCATACCATGCAGAAACGAAACAGGCCCACCTCAATCGGGTCATAACAGCATTCCGGCAACACCCCAACCAGCCGAACCAACAAATCAAACGTCACTGCCTCCCGCAGCCGACTCCCCCCAGCCCCCCTCTCCCGACCCCACCCCCGCAACATGTGAGTCAACACCACATCTTTGGTGGGGTCAAAACCCAAGAACAAAACACAGTAAAAAGAAATTCCAGCCAACTTCCCAGAGATCGTAGCCGCAGTCAACCCCCGGTCCATACAAGCCAACACGTAACCCCTCAGACCTTCCACCACAGCCGACTCCCCGCTCACGACACCATCCACCGTCCAGCCCATGAAAGTACTAAATTCAGACCATGCAAGACGATACCTCCTCCTCGTGGTCGGAGCCAACGAACCCTCCACCAGACCAATCATCCTAATTCCCCCAAGGCCCAGATGCGGGCCGGCAGCTCGGTCTTGCAGGCGTCCGCTCCCGGCACCAGGTGTCGGAACCGCTGCCACTGCGAACGAGACAAAGCATCCGCAATGTCATTATTCGCCCCAGGGACATGCTTAGCCCGAAACACCACATTCAGCTGCAGGCACGCCAACATGAACCTGCGCAACAGCCGCAGCACTCGCAGGTCCCTCGCCCTCTGATGATTGACCAGCTCCACCACCGTCATGTTGTCAACGTGAAAGAGCACAGACCTGTTCCGAAAGTCCTCCCCCCACACCACCAATGCCACCAGCAATGGGAAGAACTCCAAAAAGGCAATGCTCCTGCCCTGCTTGATCCAGGAGGCCGGCCAGCTCTCCGCACACCACTTTCCATCCCAGAAAACACCAAACCCCGCTGACCTAGCCGCGTCAGAGTAAATTTGGCATTGCCAGACCGCCCTTTCTTCGTCAAAATCCAAGGACACCCCATTGAAATCCTGCAGGAAAGTAATCCATGTCCTCAAGTCCGTCCTCACCCCCAAATAAATCCTCACTCTGTGATGCGGCAGCACCGCCCCCGACATGGCCATGCCGAGCCGCCTGCAGAACGACCGCCCTGCCCGTACCACCCTGCACGCAAAGTTAAGGAATCACAGAAGCTTCTGCACCGCCCGTAAAGGGATCCGCCGTTCCCCCACAGCCCACTCCAGACCTGCCAGAATCTCCCTCACCTTGGTCGCAGGCAGGCGCGCCATACACTGTACCGAGTCCAGTTCCCCAGGAAAGTGAGGCAACAGCTGGGACCAGCCGTCTTCTCGGGCGCCAAAGGCACCCCAAACTGCAAGGCCAAAGCCTGGAAACGCGACAGGGTCCTGCCGTAATCCCCGGACCCCGACCTCCCCAGGAAGAGGAAATCGTCCAAGTAGTGAGTGACTTCACGGCACCCACTGACCCGCACCATGACCCACTGCAAGAAAGTGCTGAAAAGCTCAAACAGCGCACAGGAGATGGCACACCCCATGGGCAAAACCTTGTCCACGTAGATGGCACCCCCAAACTGCATGCCCAAAAGCGCAAAATCCGCAGGGTGAATAGGCAGGAGACGGAAAGCTGACTTAATGTCACACTTTGCCAATTCCGTACCCGGCCCACACGACCTCACCAGGCGGACCGCATTGTCCACCGACGCATACAGCACCCTTGAGTCCTCCTCCGCAATGAAGTCATTCACCGATCGACCCTCCGGCCACGACAAATGGTGAATCATTCTGAACTCCCCTTCCTCCTTCTTTGGCACCACCCCCAACGGAGAAATGATCAGGTCCAGCAATGGCCAGTCAGTAAACGGGCCAGCCACTCTCCCTTCCGCCACCTCCTTCTCCAACTTCGCAGCAACTACCCCCGGCAACTCTTTCGCAGACCTCAAATTCTCAGCCCAACGACGTTCCCTGGGACCCTGGTAGCCCACCCGAAAACCCTCGGTGAACCCCCAGAAGAGCCGCACTGTGGCGTCGCGATCAGGATAGCACGCGAGCCACGGGGCCATGGCCTCCACCCTAACCGGAGTAGGCGCCTTTCGGACCAGGCTGGCCCGCCCCATTGCGTTCCTCCATTGTTCGGAGGGGGTGGTGAGTGTGAGGCACTGCGTAAGGGCGTGTTTGCCGCCGCACTTCGAGCACTCGTGTTTGAACTTACATGGGTACCTAGAGCAGAACCCCCGATTGTAGCTCCAACATGCCCCCGTGGAGGAACCCCTGGGCTTAGACGGCTGACCTGACACAATGGTGCTGGGCACTGTTCCACCCCCCACCCCGCCCTGGGCGGGACGCGGCGGAAAAGACCGATACAACACCGGCAAACCACTGGCAGTGTGTGTAGACGCCGACGAGTGCGAAGAGGACAACCACTGCATCCAAAGCTCCTGGTCTACCTCACCCCAACTCTTCTCCGGATCCGCGCTAACCTGGCCCGAAACTCCTCGTCGTAGCTCAACCACGCAAACCCCCCAAACTGCATCTGGGCCTTGCGAATGATGTCCATGTATTTAAACAGCGCAATCGCCCGGTCCAGATACTTCTGGCAATAAACACTGGCATAGATCAGGAAAGCCGACGTCCAATTCTCCATAGTCACCGGCACCCTAGGCCGCCTCGTCAATTCCCACTCCTCCTCCTTAGAGCCCTCCTTGGCCTGAACCTCCTGATGAAGCAACTTAAAAACGTCCACAAACTCATGTTTCCATATCCTCTCTTTCAGTTTCTCCGACAAGTGCGACCCAAGAGGCATCGCCAACCCCATATAAGGCATCTTCTTAGGCACCTACACCCCTTTCTCCTCTTTGCCATCTCCCTTGTCCGTCTGCACCCCCAAAGTTACCGACTTACCATCCACCTTCTTACCATCCGCAGGTGGACCGCCAGATGGCGACTCCCCCTCCCTCACAGAACCGTCCCCCACACCCACCGACCGGCAGGTGCGTTTCCGGCCTCCCCCCCCCCTAGGAGCGTCATCCCAAGCTGCCCACCAGGCTCCCTCACCTGTGAGTGCCGGCGTCCGCTCCCGGGGCCTTCCTCTGGACTCCGTCCCCCGGACCGCCACCGATCCGGCCATCTTCGTTCCAGTCTCGACCTGCAACACACCAAGGTCGTTGTCTCCCGCCGCGCCGCCTACGCCTTCCAGGTCATCCCGCACCTCCCCGTCTTCCAACTCCTCACTCTCAGCACTGTAATCCAGCTCAAGCACCGGTTCCAGATCCACACCCTCGCAGACCACCTCCTTCACTGCACGCTTCACACCTTTCTGCACACTCCCTCGTCCATGCATACCAGAAGCGCCACGTGCCGAAGTCGCCCGATCATGCGGTGGAGGGACAGCCGCCGCAGACTGCCCTACTGCTTCCGGCCTGCGTCTCGGACAACCGCCGACTTGGATCCCCTCCCGCCCCTCAGGTCGCTCGAACCTGAGCGGGCACCCGGCACCATCGGGCCTCAAAGCCGTCCCAGCCGTCCCTACTTCGGCCGCACCCCCCGGAGGGGGGCGGCCTGCCCTGCCTTCTTCGCTTTAGCCCTCCTGGCCTCTTCTTCCTGCCTCTCCGCCTCCAGTTCCTCCTCAGAGGTGGGGGTGGGTGGACCCTCAATCTCATGGCCCCAGACCGCACCCTCCCTGGCACGCGTCGCCTCTGCCCACCTGACCTCCTGAATCTGCTCCAAAATCCGCTCCCCGCGGGACCTCTCCTCCCAAGAAACGGTACCCCAAATCTGTGGGGGAGGGGGCAGGCAGTAGCCAAAGAAATCACCCCCTTGGGGAAAGAAACCCACCTGCTGGAAACCTTGCACCCATCCAGGCCCGCCAATGGGGACCAGAGTGGGAGACCCGCTCTGGCCCGCCACACCCCCGGGCGCCACCGGCCTCAAAACGGCCGGGGTGCCCGCCCTGGAGCCCCTGGACAAGTCAATGGGGGCCTCCCCCACCAGCTCCCCCGCCTCCTGCAACACAACCCCAGGTCCTTCCCCTTGAAAAGCACCACCGGCACGTTGGTCGACAGGCCCATGGGCCCCACTGCCACCCGGGGACCCAACCATGACCATAGCAGGCCCAGCCGGGGCACCCGCCTGCCCCTCCCCCTGCAGCGCGCCGGCCGGCACCAGCAGGGGCCCTGGGGGCGGAAGCGCGTAAGGCGCGGCCTTCACAGCCGATCCCGAGGCCCAAGGCAAAAACTCAAGCGGAGGGAAAGCCCGCGCGGAGGTGCTCCTGCGCTTCCCGCCCCTCGCCGGATCCTTGGGAACACCGCCCCCCCTCCTGACCTCAGACCCCCCCCTCAGGGTCCAGCTCGTCCTCCTGGCAGGCGAACACCGCCGCCTTGACCCCGGCCGAGGCAGCACGCGTGCGCCTCGTGGCCCCCACCCACGCCTGTTCCATGACCCCGGGCCTAATAAGGTCATCCCGGCCGGCCCTCGCAAGCAACAGCAAGGCCTCACGGACCTGCTCCGCAGACACACCAGACATCTTACCCAATCAAAATTGCCTACAAAGCGAAAAGATGAAACCCAGCTGCCGTGAAACAGCTCCGAACGAAATCCAACCAAAATTAGCACTAGGCCTCACAGAAACTAGTCCTAACTAACTCCTTTCGAGCTCCCTCCCGATGGTGCCATGCGCAGAAAAGAGGAAGTTCCCTTCCTCCCCCGCGCTTAAATGCCCACCCCCTAACTCCTCCCCTTCCCCTACCTGGCCTATCCCCTGCGCGAAAGACCCCGGGGGAAGACTAGTCTGCGACTCTGCTTTCCCCGGGGCCCGGCATTTACAACTTCAGAACTGGCCTGATCTTCAAATGTCGGCTTCTCTTTAACTCTATGATCGCTAAAGAGGGCACTTTTATTTTGGTGCCCGGGGCCCGTTTTCAGTCCCCGGGCACCTGCGTTTAGTGACACAACCTATGTCCGGACAGATGGCTGACCCCAGAGGTTCAACAACAAATAAACCAGGGGCACCCTCGGGCCAGAGAGAGTCCATGCTCTCAGATGTGGCGTACAATAGCGGGGGATTGGCACCCAGCCGCCACTGTCTGCACACCCTCTCTCACCCAAAGGAAGAGGAAATCTCTGAAATGAACTGAGTGTGAGAGGGAAAGAAACAGGCAACCTGCCCTCGCGTTGCAGCCACCCGAGGAGTGGGCACTTGTAAACAGCTCCAACAGTCGAGTTACAACCAGAGAGGCCCTAGCACTTGTGCCTCGCAGTCACAGGGCATTCACGACTTCTATGACATTGGTTGGGATGTGACTGTTAAACCTTCAAATGTCACATAAAGGCTCCCATAAAGGGCCCCTTTCATTTATTCATAGAAAACTGTCCAATATAAATCATATTTTGACAGAGGAGATACAACAGTATCCTCCTGGTGAGTTGATGTAAGAACAGCAGGTGGCCCTATGTAGGTGGGGCACAGAAACTTTTAATAGATGTATGAAGCCTCTTTGTTACTATCCTTTGGCATGTGCCTGCCTTGTGAGGGTGTAAGTGCACTCATAACACACCCTTGAAGCCAACGGGTTTCAACCTTCTAGGTGTGCCTAACATTTACTTGATGAAGGTCTTCCTCAGGGCTTACTGGCTTTTATGGAGGACACTACATATAAAACAGAAAGCCAGAAATGTGTGATACATTTTGAAAATGAGGGGAAAACCATTAATTGTGTGCATCTCAGCATTCAGACAGGTGGTCCTAGAAGTTCACATACCGTTTGGTCTGGGATCATATAGGCCAAGACTCAATGGCTATCTCCCCAGTGGAGATAGTTCAGCGGTAGAAGTGGGCGGGGACGGAAGGGCACGGCGTGCCCCTACTTCTAAAAATAATTTCAGCCCGTTCCCCTACTTCTTTCTTTGAAAAAAGCATCCCGGGACGGAGAGAATAGTCCTACTAAAAACAATAACTTTTTTTTCAGCTTCCAGGGGCTGCTCGCACTTCTCTGTTGAACTCCAGAGGCTGCAGCAGCCCCTCCCTGAGCTCGCACAGACCGAGGGCGGGCCCATTGTCATTCCGATTGAGGCTGATTATCCCCTTTGGAATGACAATGCGCCCGCCCGCTGCCTGCCTTTAGCATATTCCAGTGAGATCTGTCTGCATGAGGTGTCTCTGGTATCTGGGTGCAGGCCATGGCTCTTTGTGCAACAAATATACGAGATGGGTCTGCAAATGTGTAATCAAAACTTTAAAACAATCCCGCTGGGGCGTGAGAGGTGCGCTGTGGGCAGTGTAATCTGCTGTTTGGAAAACACAACCCTGACGTCCACGACGCTGAGGAGGCGAGGAAAAGTATTACATTCGATCAAGCCATTTTTATAGACAGTATACGTGTAAAAACACTTGTGGCTGTCAAAGGCATGAGGGAAGGTGCTTGCTTCTTCTAATGCGCTTTATGGAATATATATTTTGCCTAGTGCTCTAAGCTGTGTTTTTATAAGTGTGTTTTGCTGCTCGGTACATGATGTATTAAAGGGGAAATCCAGCGAATATTACATTAGTCTCAACACCCAGCAGACGTAATTGAACAAGGGAACATCGTGGGATGCCTATTGTTGGGGATTGTTCAAAATACAGGTCTTGATAAAGAGAACGGGGTTTTCCTTTAAACTGCCAGACCCCTTTAACTGGAGGACAACGTGATCTTAAGCCCTCCTCTGCGATCCTGTGGCCTTTAAGGTGTGAGGCTCTGCTCAGGGGAGCAGCTAAAAAATCAAAATCACCCGAACTTTGAACTACACTTATAATGGCAAGCACCACGTGATAAGTGTCCTTTGCACTCCCTAAAAGAGCGGCCTTCACTGCTCCATCCAACCAAGGGAGTAGTCAGAAAATTAGAATGCCCCCCATTTTGCAGTAAACCTCTGATGCACACCAAGCAAAATAAGTAAATGTGCCCATCCTCCACTCGAAGAAGTGACGCGGACAGGAGAAGTGACGGGACAGGAGAAGGAGAAGTGAAGTGAAGGGACAGGAGAAGGAGAAATGAAGTGAAGGGATGGTAGAAGGAGAAGTGAAGTGAAGGGACAGGAGAAGGAGAAGTGACGGGGGCAGGAGCAGGGAACGGGGCAGAACTGAAGGGACAGGAGAAGTGAAGGGACAGAAGAAGTGAAGGGACAGTAAAAGTGAAGGGACAGGAGAAGGAGAAGTGACTGGACAGGAGACGGAGAAGTGACAGGACAGGAGAAGTGACGGGACAGGAGAAGTGACGGGGGCAGGAGAAGTGACGGGGGCAGGAGAATTGAAGGGGGCAGGAGAAGTGACGGGGACAGAAGAAGTGAAGGGACAGGAGAAGTGAGGGGACAGGAGAAGTGAAGGGACAGGAGAAGGAGAAGTGACGGGACAGGAGAAGGAGAAGTGACGGGACAGGAGAAGGAGAAGTGAAGGGACCAGGAGAAGGAGAAGTGACGGGACAGGAGAAGTGACAGAACAGGAGAAGTGACGGGACAGGAGAAGTGACGGGACAGGAGAAGTGACAGGACAGGAGAAGTGACGGGACAGGAGAAGGAGAAGTGATGGGACAGGAGAAGTGACGGGACAGGAGAAGTGACGGGACAGGAGAAGTGACAGGACAGGGGCAGGAGAAGTGACGGGGCAGGAGAAGTGAAGGGACAGGAGAAGTGAAGGGACAGGAGAAGTGAAGGGACAGGAGAAGTGACGGGGACAGGAGAAGTGACGGGGACAGGAGAAGTGACGGGGACAGGAGAAGTGACGGGACAGGAGAAGTGAAGGGACAGGAGAAGTGAAGGGACAGGAGGAGTGAAGGGACAGGAGAAGTGAAGGGACAGGAGAAGTGACGGGGACAGGAGAAGTGACAGGGGCAGAAGAAGTGACAGGGGCAGGAGAAGTGACGGGGCAGGAGCAGTGACGGGGGCAGGAGAAGGGAGGGGGCAGGACTGTTCCCATTGGGCGCAGAATCTAGACTGATTTGCATATGACTCGGTCCAAACTGGAATGGCATTGTGAGCAAAGAATCAATGGATTTAGGCCCAGATCTCTGTACTGGGGTGAATCTATGATATGTTTTGCATTCAGTTGTTGTTTTTGCTATATTATGATTGAGCAGCTAGCTGGCGACATGAATATGAAGGAGCCTTTGTGGCTTTCGGGGAGTCTAGATTCTCCTGAAGAGTCCCTTTCTCTTCTGAGCCCTGCTTAACACATGTGTACAGGAGGAGCCCTGTATTCATGACCTCACTGTTTGAGACAAAAATTAATCATGGATTTCTGAACAATGAGAGTGAAAGCATTAAGGTAACATGTTGTTCCTGCTTATATTTCACACGCTTTACATACACCTGTATTCCCTATGACTGTTTGCTTTTTCCTGAATTAAACCTTAAACATGTTTATCCATTGTTTTAATTAAATAACGTTATAAGCTGTAACAGGTCAGTGAAATGCTAAACGAACTAAAAATTGGTATGTTTTGCTATTTCTAGCCACGCCCCTGACTCCGCCAACTGATTCAATCTTCGGTTATTCCCGCCCCCTGATTCTCCACCCACAGTTCCCCTACTTTTTTATCCCCACTTCGACCACTGAGATAGTTACATTCAGAGTTGTTTGGTTGGTTGATAGGGTACTCTGCCTTTAAAGAACAGCTTCTGGAGAGGCGAGAAAGGAGAAAGGAACAGGTGGGCACATAGTTAATTTGTGACCTTTGTTCTAGTGTGGCGAACAAACCCTAGAGGTGGTCAAGTGTATCTTACTTCTTGGACAAACTGGCTTATTTTCTTCTTAAAAACAGCTTTTATATGGAGTCCTGGTGTAGAGGCTTACCTTTCAAATGTTCTCTGTTTACAGCCTCTACAATGATATTATGCATATAATGTCATGCTAGTGGGGGTCAGGGGAGTTGCCACACATAAATATATGTAAATCTTTCCTGTTCTACCATATTCTATCACCCGAGGCTATTGCTGTGCATGCTGATGGTTATTTAATTGCAGCGCTCTGAACTCAGCCTTTGCACATGACGGGGAGGCAAAAACAATCAAATGGGAACATTATCAGCTAATTGATCTACTTGTAAAGAGAGGGCACTTGAGTGCGCTGGTTTTTCAGGATCAAACCTCGGACAGAACGTTTTTGTCGTATCTGTGTTGCCAGATGATTGCTGGTTCTCATGCACTCTGGTAATCGAGTCCCTGCTGCATTTGAACCCCTCGTAGCTGGACACGATACAGCGGTCACGCTGGCTACTTAGGAGAAGTAGTTCTCCATGTCCCTGGTGACTGTAACCCCCGTGTTCGCTAAGCTTTGTGTTTTGAAAATGTTTGAGGTTGTAGTTTTTAACTGGTGGGGTGTAGGAATCTGGACCCATATGCAGATGTCCCACCACTTATTGCCCCTATGTGAACTGCTAACCAGGCTCCAGTGCCAGTGTTCTTGCCATTAAAAATAAATGTCTAATTGTAACCCAAATTGGCAAGAACTCGAGCACCCTTGTAAGTGCCTGGCAAATGGTACATGTGGTAGGCAGAGGCTCCCTATGGGCTTCAGCATGTCTTATGCCTCCCAAAGGGACCCTCACAAAACCGACATGAAAACTACCATTGCAAGATGCATGGAAGGGTGTGACCACTTCTGAAAATAAAACATTGCACACTGCCTGTGTATAATGCCTGTACATTGCATGTACTATATGTAAGTCACCCCAACATCAGGACCTATCAGCCCTAAGGCAGGGTGCATACAGGTTATGTGAAGTCATATCTCCATGAGCAGTTATGCCCCTGTAATGTCTAGTTATATTACTAGATGTTGCTAGTGAACAGGAAAGCCAGATTAAGGTGTGTACCAGGCACTGGTAATTATGAGTTTCCCAGATACCTGCTGGCTTCACTGAAACCTATGGTGTTTGTTATTAACCACATTGTATTAATACATTCATACTGATGCCAATAGAGGATTTATCAAAACATGTATGAGGGGGCACATTAGAGGTGCCCCCTAAAACCTTCCAATCTCTTAGTTTGCTGGCTGACTGGTTACTTCCAGCTTGCCACAACACACGTGTTTCTGACCCCCTGGAAGTGAGAGCTGTTCTCTCAGAAGCCAGAAACGATGCCTGCTCTGGCAGGAGGTGTTTAGACTTCCTCCATCTTGATGGCTAGTAAATCTGCTTATCAAGGCAAGAGGTTTCAAAGCCTCTGCTACCTTTTAAATGCAGTCACGGATCCCCCCTCAGACCTGAGTGATGCCACTTCCTGCCCTGAGACCCATTTTCACCACAACAGTTAGCTATGCTGGGAGGTGTGATGCACTATCAGGCAAATCCCACCCTTATGGTGAGCTGCCTGATGTGCCCCATGAAATAAGTATTCCACCATCTTGATGTTGGTGGAATATGATTCTCTGGGGCAGGACTATGTCCACTTCCCACAGGAAGTGGTCCTATAGGTGGCATAATGACTCCAGGGGCAAGTACCCTTCACTCCTCTTATTGACCCTAAATACAGTACTTAGGGGGCCCCTTGACACCAGGACCTTGGATTCATCTGACTGAAGAAATAGTAGGACAAAGAAGAGCTACTGAAGTGAGAACTACAGACTACTGGTGGAGTGGAGAAGTGTGGCTCACCGGTTAGAGGAGGCAGACCTGGACGCAGAGGTCAGACCCGGGACCAGGGTTCAATTCCCGACGCGGCAAGGTCTTGAGCTCAAAATGTCCACGGACTTGATAATTCTCGCCTCGGTGCCTACTCGAATCATGGGTTCACACTCTGCAACTCTGGGCAATAGCTTGGTTAAGTAGTGTAGGGAGTCATGCTGAATGGAGAGTTTTAGGCTTTAGGGTAGTGCAGTGGTGCTTGGGTAGTGGAGGGGGTTGTGCTGTGGTAGTGGTTTATGATTTAGGGTAGTGCAGTGGTGTTTGGGTAGTGTAAGGGGTTGTGCTGGAGGTAGTGGTTTAGGGTTTAGTGTAGTGCATTGGTGTTTGGGTAATGTAGGGTATACTGCAGGGGGTAGTGTTTTAGGCTTTGGGGTAGTGCAGTGATCATTGGTAAGTGTATAGGGCACCGCTGAGTATAGTGTTTTAGGTTTTAAGGTAGTACAGTGTTGTTTGTGTAGTGTAGGGTGTCGTGTTGGGGTAGTGTTTTAGGATTTAGGGCAGTGCAGTGGTGTTTGTGCAGAGTAGGGAGTCATGTTGGGGGTAGTGTTACAGGGTTTAGGGTAGTACAGTGATGTTTGTGTAGTGTAGGGTGTCATGCTGGGGGTAGTGTTTTAGGGTTTAGGGCAGTGCAGTGGTGTTCGCTCAGTGTAGGGGGTCATGCTGGGGTAGTGATTTAGGATTTAGGGTAGTTCAGCGGTCTTTGTGTAGTGTAGGGGGTCGTGTTTAAGGGTTTAGGGTAATGCAGTGATCTTTGGGTAGAGTAGGGGGTGGTGCGGGGGTAGTGTTTTAGGGTTTATGGTAGTGCAGTGGTGTTTGGGTAGTGTAGGGGGTTGTGCTGGGGGTAGTGTTTTAGGGTTTAGGGTAGTGTAGTGGCATTTGGGTATTGTAGGCGATTGTGCTGGGGTAGCGTTTCAGGGTTTATGGTAGTGCAGTTGGGGTTGGGTAGTGTAGGTGGTCGTGCTGGGGTAGTGTTTTAGGGTTTAGGGTAGTGCAGTGGTGTAAGGGTAGTGAAGGGGTTTATGCTGGAGGTAGTGTTTTAGGGTTTAGGGCCATGCAGTGGTTTTTGCGTAGTGTAGAGGGTCGTGCTGGGGGTGGTGTTTTAGAGTTTAGGACAGAGCAGTGGTGTTTGGGTAGTGTAGGGGTGGTGCTGGGGCTAGTGTTTCAGGGTTAAGGGCAGTGCAGTGGTGTTTGGGCAGTGTAGGGGTCGTGCTGGGGGTAGTGTTTCAGTGTTTAGGGCAGTGCAGTGATGTTCGGGTATTTAAAGGGTCCTGCTGCGGATAGTGTTTCATTGTTTAGTGCAGTGCAGTGGTGTTTGGGCAGCGTAGGGAGTCTTACCGGGAGTAGTGTTGCAGGTTTTTTTTAGAGCTGTGCAGTTGTGTTCGGGCATTGTAGGGGATCAGGCTGCAGGTAGTGTTTCAGGGTTTTGGGCAGTGCAGTGGTGTTCAGGCAGCGTAGGGGTCATGCTGGGGTATTTTTTTAGGGTTTAGGGAAGAACAGTGGTGTTTGGGCAGTGTAGGCGTTCATGCTGGCTGTGGTGTTTTAAGATTTATGGTAGAGCAGTGGTGTTTTGGCAGAGTAGGGGTTCGTGCTGGGGTGGTGTTTAGGATTTAGGGCAGTGCAGTTGTGTTTGTATAGTATAGGGGTCGTGCTGGGGGTAGAGTTTTAGGGTTTAGGGCAGTGCAGTGGTGTTCTGTTAGTGTAGGGGGTTGTGTGGGTTAGTGTTTTAGGGTAGTGCAGTGGTGATTGGGTATTGCAGGGCATCATGCTCGGTTAGTGTTTTAGTGTTTAGGGTATTGCAGTGGTGTTGGAGTAGTGTAGGGGGTCATACTGGGGGTAGGGTTTTAGGGTTTAGGGTAGTGCAGTTTAAGTTTAAGTTTAAAATATTTATCAAGCGCAACGTACACCTGGGCGGTTTCTAGGAGCTAAAGTAGCAGGCAGCCAGCTGGGCAAGAGCAGTTGCTAAGGCGTCGACTGGAAAGGCAGGCAGGGCTTACGGTAGAACAGCCTGAGAAAATAAAAAGGTCTTCAGAGCTTTGCGGAAACTAGAATTCTGGGTGAGGGACCTAAGATGGAAGGGGAGAGAGTTCCAGAACATGGGGGCAAGAGTGGAAAATTTCGAGCCACCCTGTTTTTTTTCCGGTAGCGAGGGACTGCTAAAAGAAAATGTGCCGAGGAGCGGAGGTCTCTGCCAGGGACATAGGCCTTGATGGCGGAGGATATAAAAAGGGGGGCCAGGCCAGTCCTGGCCTGAAACGCCATGCAGCCTAATTTGAACAAGGCGCGTTCCCGCACAGGGAGCCAGTGGAGGGTTTTCAAGAGGGGGGAGGTATGATGGAATTTGGGAAGACCGAAGGCAAGGCGGGCAGCCTGGTTCTGCACTAGTTGCAGTTTACGCAGGCTGTACTGAGGGATGCCATTGAACAAGATGTTCCCGTAGTCCAGGCGGGACAGGACCAGTGCGGACATAATTAGTTTAAGTGCAGAGAAAGAAAAGAAGCGAGAGATAGAGCGGATAGTACGGAGAGTAAGAAAGCAGGAAGAAACCACCGAACCAATCTGGGAGTGCATAGTGAGTTTATCATTTAGCTTGATGCCAAGAGTCTTAACAGAGGGAACAGGGGTAGGAGGAGAACCAAAGGAGGGGGGCCAAAAGAGAGAATTCCAGGGACTGGAGCAACCACCCGTCACCACAAGTTCCGTTTTATCGGGATTGAGTTTCAGGTGGTTGAAATTCATCCAGTCCCTGATGAAAGATAGGATAGATTGGAAGTTAGAGATAGAGTCAGGGGTAGAAGACAGATTGAAGATGAGCTGGAGGTCGTCGGCATAATTATATACCGTGACCTCCAGCTGCTGTAGGGCAAAGATAAGAGGGGCGATATAAAGATTAAATAGTAAAGGAGAGAGAGAAGAGCCCTGGGGAACACCGCACTGGACCTGGCAGGGGGTAGCTGAAAACTCCCCAAGGTGAACCGCCTGGGTCCGGTCCCTCAAAAAGGATGAAAGCCAGATAAGGGCTGAGCCTCCTATGCCCGCCGCCTTGACACGGGAAAGCAAGATGGAATGATCCACCGTGTCAAAAGCGGCGGACAAGTCAAGGAGGACCAGCGCCTGAGATCTGCCCATGTCCATACCCTCTCTGAGGGTGTCTAATACTGACACCACCACTGACTCTGTCGAGTGCTTGGGCCGAAACCCAGTGGTATTTGGGTAGTGTAGGGGGTCGTGCTGAGTATAGATTTAGGGTTTAGGGTAGTACAATGGTGTTTGGGTAGTGTAAGGGGTCATGCTGGGGGTAGATTTAGATATAGGTTTTAGGGCACTGCAATGGTGTCTGAGTAGTGCAGGGGGTGGTGCTGCGGTAGATTTAGGGTTTATGGTAGTGCAGTGGTGTTTGGGTAGTGTAGGGAGTCATGCTGGGGGAGTGTTTTAGCGTTTAGTTTAGTGCATTGGTGTTTGTGTAGTGTAGGGTGTAATGTTTTAGTGTTTAGGGTAGTACACTGGTGTTTGTATATGGTAGGGGGGTCATACAAGGGGTAATGTTTTAGGGTTTAGGACTGTGCAGTGGTATTTGTGCAGTGTAGGGGTAGTGTTTTAGGGTTTATGGTAGTGCAGTGGTGTTTGGGTAGTGTAGGGAGTCATGCTGGGGGGAGTGTTTTAGCGTTTAGTGTAGTGCTGTGGTGTTTGTGTAGTGTAGGGTGTAGTGTTTTAGTGTTTAAGGTAGTACACTGGTGTTTGTATATGGTAGGGGGTCATACAAGGGGTAATGTTTTAGGGTTTAGGACTGTGCAGTGGTGTTTGTGCAGTGTAGGGGTAGTGTTTTAGGGTTTAGGGCAGTGCAGTGGTGTTTGTGTAGTGTAGGGGGTTGTGCTGGTGCTAGTGTTTCAGGGCTAAGGGCAGTGCAGTGGTGTTCGGGCAGTATAGGGGATCGTGCTGTGGCTAGTGTTTCAGGGTTTAGGGCAGTGCAGTGGTGTTCAGGCAGTTTAGGGGGTTGTCCTGGAGGTAGTGTTTCAGGGTTTAAGGCAGTGCAGTGGTGTCTGGTAGTATAGGGGGTCGTGCTTGGTATAGATTTAGTGTTAAGGGTAGTGCAGTGGTGTTTGGGTATTGTAGGAAGTCATGCTGGGGGAGTGTTTTAGGATTTAAGGTTGTGCAGTGGTGTTTGGGTAGTGTATTGGGTCATGCTGGGGGTAGTGTTTTAGGGTCAGGGTAGTGCAGTGGTATTTGGGTAGTGTAGGGGGGTGAACCGCCTGGGTCCGGTCCCTCAAAAAGGATGAAAGCCAGATAAGGGCTGAGCCTCCTATGCCCGCCGCCTTGACACGGGAAAGCAAGATGGAATGATCCACCGTGTCAAAAGCGGCGGACAAGTCAAGGAGGACCAGCGCCTGAGATCTGCCCATGTCCATACCCTCTCTGAGGGTGTCTAATACTGACACCACCACTGACTCTGTCGAGTGCTTGGGCCGAAACCCAGTGGTATTTGGGTAGTGTAGGGGGTCGTGCTGAGTATAGATTTAGGGTTTAGGGTAGTACAATGGTGTTTGGGTAGTGTAAGGGGTCATGCTGGGGGTAGATTTAGATATAGGTTTTAGGGCACTGCAATGGTGTCTGAGTAGTGCAGGGGTCGTGCTGGGGTAGATTTAGGGTTTATGGTAGGGCAGTGGTGTTTGGGTAGTGTAGGGAGTCATGCTAGGGGAGTGTTTTAGCGTTTAGGGTAGTGCAGTGGTGTTTGTGTAGTGTAGGGTGCAGTGTTTTAGTGTTTAGGGTAGTACAATGGTGTTTGTATATGGTAGGGGGTCATACTAGGGTTAAAGTTTTAGGGTTTAGGACAGTTCAGTGGTGTTTGTGCAGTGTAGGGGCAGTGTTTTAGGGTTTAGGGCAGTGCAGTGGTGTTTGTGTAGTGTAGGGGGTTGTGCTGGTGCTAGTGTTTCAGGGCTAAGGACAGTGCAGTGGTGTTCGGGCAGTGTAGGGGGTCGTGCTGTGGCCAGTGTTTCAGGGTTTAGGGCAGTGCAGTGGTGTTCGGGCAGTGTAGGGGGTTGTCCTAGAGGTAGTGTTTCAGGGTTTAGGGCAGTGCAGTGGTGTCTGGGTAGTAAAGGGGGTCGTGCTTGGTATAGATTTAGGGTTTAGGGTAGTGCAGTGGTGTTTGGGTATTGTAGGGAGTCATGCTGGGGGGAGTGTTTTAGGATTTAGGGTAGTGCAGTGGTGTTTGGGTAGTGTATTGGGTCATGCTGCGGGTAGTTTTAGGGTCAGGGTAGTGTAGTGGTGTATGGGTAGTGTAGGGGGTCATGCTGGGGGTAGTGGTTTACGGTTTAGGGAAGTATAGTGGTGTTTGGTTTGTGTAGGGTGTACTGCTGTGGGCATTGTTTTAGGGTTTAGGCTAGTGCAGTGGTATTTGAGTAGTGTAGGGGGTACTGCTGGGGGTAGCGTTTTAGGGTTAAGGGTAGTGCAGTTGTATTTGGGTAGTGTAGGGAGTCATGCTGGGGGTAGTATTTTAGCAAAATCAATTCTACTTCTGGCGATCCTCTTCTGACTCTTTGGGCTCCTACCTGCTGCCCTTAGCTGACACGGACCCTGCTGCTCGTCTCACCGCGCTAGTCTGCCTACCACCGCCGCACTTCATCAACATCCCTGTGTGGCCGCAGTATGGAGGGGGGCCGGTGGGACTACTAAACTACAAGGCCCAGCAGCCAAAGCGGCTGAAAGCCGTGACCGGGGCAATTGCGCCAGGAAGCGCTTAAATCTCTGCCTCACTTCCTGCGTCGCAGGAGCAAACGGGAGCGCCGGGAGAAGCCGGGACAAGGGTGGGACTGCCCAAAACCGTCACAGGCCGGACGTGGCCGGGCTGGGCTACCCCCCTAACTTGTAAGGCAAAAGTGGTATCAAGGACTTGGACTCAACTAACACCATTTTGTTTGTGTAACACCTAGACAGCCCCTCATGTAGTGGGATTTTCTTAATAGCAGATTTGAATATAATAATAATATATTAGCTCCCAACAAGGCCATGTCAGCAGGGAATGGGAGAAAAGCCTCACAAATTCAAATAGGAGGTAGTGTGGTAGGGCCATTGGATAACTTCATCACTGGTACTAGAGCGAGAGATCGTGCTTGCGGAACAACGACTATCTTTGGACCCCTCGGGCTGCAAACGATAGTCGTTGGGCAATATCCAAAATGCTATTTCACCTGTTAAACTTATTTCGGTCAGAAGCAGTGGGATTAGCCCGCGAAGCCCAAGTCTGGGCCAAGGTAGTTATAGTACTCTCTCCTTCTCAGTTACTTCCCTAGATATTTCGGTATCTCCCGAAGTTACCTCACCCAATGTTGACAATCCGGCGTGATTGGATGTGTCGAGAAATGCACAGGTATTAGAAAACCCCAAGACGCAAGTCGGGAAAAGGAAGAGGGCTGGGGAGAACCAAGCAGAAAGCAAGCCGAAAATTCCAAGAATGTTCATTAAACCGCCAAAACCAATCCTTAGATCTAGTAAACCACCATTTAATAGTCCCATGGCCCAACAACCTGTGCAATCAACAAACTTAGTGAGAGGGGATCAAAATGGAATAGTACGGGACATACAATATGCTAATGATCCAGGGTGTCTCCTTACCCAGATGGAACAGTTGTTAAAGTCACTCGTTCTACCCCTGATAGAAAGGATGAGGGTTATAAACCAAAACCTGGAGAAAATTCAGCGGGATACCGCAGAGAATACTCTGTCACTAAAAAAACTTAGTGACAGTGCCGGGAAGGGGGATGTAATAAATGTGCGGACCAAGTTCAACTCTGTTTTACAGGCACCCTCTGTCCAGGCAGCAACAGCTCGCAATATAGGACACCCTCATAGCATTCAGGACCCTAACTAAGGGAGGTCCACCAAGCAGATGGTGGTTGGTAAGCCAAATCGTATAGAGGGCTCTATCAAGTCTGTAAACACTGTCACATCTAGTTCATTCAGACCTGGGAGTAAGATTGAAAAGAGTATCATTGATCTACCACCACAGGCGACGCCTCTGGTGGTAGTCCTAGGCAATGTACCGCCACTAGCTGTAGGCCAGAAAGAGGACTATAACCAGTTAAAAAACAAGGTCACCCACTGGTTAGCTAATAATACCAGGGAAGGGAAGGGAGTAGGACAAAATGTGCTCATGGTCCGACGAGTTTCATGGGTGGGCAAGTCTAAAAAAACAAATAATGGTGACTGTATTGTGGTCAATTTCAGTTCTAGGTTTGTAGCAGAGAGAATCCTTGGGGATGTTGAATATTGGGGGGGATCCCTTAGCTCAGGTATTGAGATTCTGCCCCTTGGTTTTTTCTATAGGGTTGACCAAGAAGAGCATCGCAAAAGCTGGAATAAGGGGCAAATTCGTAGGCCACCCCCTAACCAGGAACATCAGGGTTGGGCTATTCCACGATTTAGTACCCAAAAGGCACCAATGGGGGTTGGGCTGGAGGATTATCTGCAACTTGATGTATCTAACCGATATGCTGTCTTATCTGGCTTAAATGATTACGATTGACGCACCAAGATTTGTAACTCTGAGGCTCATCTGGTAGGCTCCGTGGAAGAAATATCCCCAGCCCTGGTAGCATATGGTGGCCTAGGGGGTAAGCCTCCAGGGAAAAGGAGGAATCTGGATAATGATTTACTCCTACTGGATATAGGGGGCCTGTAATGATACTCCGGTGAGGGTCCAGAGGGTAAACGAGGAGGTCCCTAGTATTATTATTTTAGAAGGGGGTTCTTCTCTGATCAATTCTGCCCTTGATCTAGGAAAGGTCCCAGACAGGGTGATGGAAATAAATCGACCACCCAATTCAGATCTTGTAGGGTTAAGTCAAGTGGTCAATGATGTGGGAAGAAAGATCTTGTCCTGGAATATTGCTGGGCTTTGCCCTAGGTTGCAATCGCCAGAGTGGCTTTCTTTTGTAAATGGGTTTGACGTTTGTCTCTTTCAAGAGACTTGGGCATGTGAGCCCCTGTTTCTCCAGGGTTTTTTAAATTTTTGTATACCTGCAACCAAGGGCAAAAGGGGTCGACCAAAGGGGGGCTTAACTGTATGGGTATGTGAGGATCTTTTCGAGAGAGTCATAGAGTTACCTACTAGGATCAGGGATATCCAGCTGATTAGGCTTTCAGTTGGTTCTCTCGGTGTCTTGAACATCTATAATGTATATGTTCGAGGGACGGGGGGATTTAAATCCCAGACTTTAGTGGCTTTGGACTCCTTGATAGGGTTGCAACCAAGCATGAATAATATAATCATGGCTGGGGATTTAAATATGACCTAGAGCCCATAATAAGTAGTGATTGGCACGCGGGTGATGAGGAGGATGCACAGTGGGGAATCCCTAACCTAGACTTAAAACCAATCTGTAGGTGGTCAGAAAATATTATCCAAATGAATGGTATCTGTTGTGAGAGGGGGCTCAGAGCTTTAAATGGAAGAACCAAGAGTGACGTAGAAGGGGCGAATACTTTTGATAACGGTCGGTCAAGAAGCAGAATAGACTATGTCATTTGTAGTCTCTCAATCTGGCACCGCATTGATGATATGAAGGTGATGACAAGGCAGGAGAGTGATCACAATCCCCTATGTATCACGCATAGTGTGTGGGGGGGACTGAAAGGTGGTGAACTCAGGGTGGTGCAGTCTTTACTTGAGACAGTTCCGACAAACGACATGAGGCTGGTAAAGTGGGGGCGAGTAAAAATGCAAGAGAGTGTCTTGGTAAATATTAACGAGGAACTGGTCAAAACCATTGCTGTTATGGCTGGTATTCAGGGAGTAGAGGTTGACATGCGGCAAATTACTAGACTCCATGAGATATTCTTTGAAAATATGAAGGGTCATTTTATTAAGGAAGTACCAAATTCGGCAGGCAACAAGAGGCATTCATCAAGAGCGGGGTGGTATAATAAATCCTGCAGAGTGGCGAGAGTAGCCCTAGGTGTTGCACTAAAGAATAGAGACCTCAAATCTGTTAGACAGGCAACGCAGAATTATAAGAAAACTATCCTCCGGGCTAAGAAAGACTGGGACGAACTGCACTGACAGGCCCTGAAATCAGCCAGTGCTTTAAAAGATTCAAAACTATTTTGGAATATTGTCAAGTGGGGGATGGATGGTGGACCTGAACCTCCTGTCAACTATGTATCGCAGGCAAGTTGGGTCGAACATTCTGGTCCACAATATACATGTAGCTGGGAAGATAGGCTCAGGGAACCCATATCTGAAGTGTTCAGTAAAAATCCACCCTTCACTATTGGCGATGTGAAATGGGCACTGAAAGCTGTTTCACAGGGAAAAGCACCAGGGCCTGATGGGGTACCAGCGGATGTCTTTTTGCAAAACGAAACGCCCTGGGATCTGTATATATTGAGGTTGGCCAATGCTATAGCACAGGGTGCTCCGGTACCGAGGTCTTGGCAAGGGTCTGTAATAATCCCTATCTATAAGAAGGTGGATAGAACGCAGGCTGGGAATTACAGGCCCATCAGCCTTATTGATACAATACAAAAGGTTATTGGGAAATTGACCCTAGATAAAATCCTAGGTTGGGTAGAAAAAGAAAGTATCCTGTCTCCATTCCAAGCCGGTTTAAAAAAATCAACAAGCACCATAGATCAGATCTTCCGGTTTACTTTATTACACTGGAAGACTGTTTTGCTAGGGAAAGGTAGTATTCATGCTGCTTTTATTGACTTGTGAGCAGCATTTGATTTAGTGCCCCGAGCCAACTTGTGGATATTCTGACACTGGTCATTAGATTACATGAGATGAATCATGCAAAAATACAATGGGGGGGTATGGGCAAGTTACCCCAGAATTTCCCGTTGAGCGTGGGGTACGTCAGGGATGTGCTATGGCCCCCACACTCTTTTCATTATATATTAACGGGATAGTTGAGCATATGCTTTCAGAATCTGTAGACGCCCCCACTCTGGCTGGAAAGAAAACTCAGATTTTGTTATTTGCTGACAATACTCTCATTGTATCAAAAACTCCCAATGGATTACAACGGGGGCTAAGGATATTTGAGGTAAATGTGGCAAAAACTAAACTCATGGCATTTAACCCTCACAAAAGCCACAAAGAGTATTTCTTCATGAATGGGCCAAAAGTTGAAATGGTTTTGGATTTTGTGTACTTGGGCATACACATCGCCAACAGCTTTAAGTGGGAGAAACATGTCCATACAGCGGCTCTGAAACGTCGCCAAAATGCAGGGGCAGTACTAATTGAGCACAAGAAATCTATGACTAAGCCAATCCGGCCAGCCCTCCAAGTCTATGAGGCAAAGGCCCTGAGCTCCGCACTATATGGTGCCGAGATATGGGGGTATGACAATCTGGCGGCCCTAACCCTTGCTGAGAACAAATGTATCTGAAATCTTACCCATCTACCTAAAAGTACACCAATGAAACCCCTACGATATGCTCTTGGTAGAAAAGCTGTAGTAGACGTGGCTAGATTGCGCCCCATACTATATTGGTGAAGGTTGTGGGTAACATCTGATCTGGCCCACTATGCCCAGTGTTTTCTCAATGTAATTAAGAATGACCACTTCCACAAGATTGCATGGCTAAAAGACCTCTCCAAAAACCGGAAATGGGAATAAAAAGGTTGTGAGAGAACCTCGATATAGTCCCATTCCCATCGAAGGTTGCTTTAAAAGAAAAATATTGGGAAATGATTGAATATCAGAACTGGAACATTGCCGACCCCTCCTCTATTGAGGGTCGTTTCTTAGATTGTAAAGCTTCCCCCAAGTTAGAGCCATATTGGGATGGGATTACAAAACCCGGGGACAGAAAGCTTTATTTCCAACTACGAGCAGGATCACTCCCAATAAGATCATTAACTGGAAGGTGGATGTCTGGCAGCTCGATCCTCTGTCCGGCATGTATGACTGACAAAGAGACCATTGTCCATATTTTCTTCGTGTGCACGGCTTATAGCACCCAGAGACGGGTGTGGCTAAAAGCTGTCTGTAGACTCCTTGGCACGCGAGATAGTGCAGTGGCCCTAAGACTAATCCGCACAAGCACTTTACCCGTCATTTCATATGCAGTGGCAAAATATCTTGGATGGGCCTGGGTTATCAGGATAAAATGCTTGACATGATTGAGTAGATTCCCCGTTGTTTTTAAGTGACCTTTTTTCTTTTTTTTTTCTTTCTTTCTTTTTTAAAAGATTTGTTTTTATTAATCATATATATGAAGTAGCTTATATACTATTCTAAATGAAATGGTTCCTGAGTATGTTTTAAACTAGTATAGTGTTAGATCTGTTTTAAGTAATTCTTTTAAGTGCATGTTTTAATTAGTATATATATATTTTTTTTTTTTTGGTGTAAAACTTTTATTGACAGTCATCATCCAATTAACAACAGTGCATATATACAATAAGCATAATGCAAGATAAGTGAGCAGCACGTACTTTTACACAGCTATTCAGCCGACAACCCTCCGGTCCGGCAGCACATGGTGAGAATGATATGGCAAATCCTCAGGATACAGTTTTCGGAGTCATGAAGTTTTACTTTTAAAGTCCATTTTTATGTTGTTCCTTTTTAGAAAAGTAAAAACCAAACCAAACGTAGTGGCTCATTTGTAGTGAATAGATATAAAGCAGTACGGAAAAAGAGTTGCTAGTAGAACATGCCGACCCCCAACCCCCAGGCCATCCCCCCCCCACCCTCAAGCACAATGTGAACTGAAGTTTCAATGATAAAATCATATTTCTAATGCCACCCCGTGGCATCCTACAGGTTAAGCACTCATTTCCTCCCCATCATCTGAGTCTTCGTCTTCATCCTCCTGCAGCGGGTCGCACAGGTCCCCTCTGTACCTATTCCACGCCTCCCACACCTTATTCCATTTCTTTGGATTCGCTCTGAGTTTATAAACAGTTCTTTCAGTCAGCATCAGTTTATCCATGGTCTTGCACCACAATGCCAAAGTAGGTAACTCCGCCACCCCCCACCTCTGCGCCACATCGCGCTTTGCCACCATTGTACCAATTGTGACCCACTGCTGTTGTCGGAGGTTAAGATCAGTGCCCTCCCATATGTTCAGGAGACAGAGGCGTGGCTCAGGTATAAGGGAGGTATCAAGGGCCTGTGAGATTGTGCGCATGACCTGTTGCCAGTATCTGGCAATGAAAGGGCATCCCCAAAGCGTATGTAACAATGCGCCGTCTTCCCCACAACCCCTGAGACAATGAGGGGAATCAGCCCTGTGTATTTTGTGTAAGGTGGTCCTTGTATAGTACACTCTGTGTAACACTTTTAACTGTATGAGCCTAAACCTGGCCGACACCCCAGCCTCCCTTGGAGACGCCATAGCAGCATTCCAGTCCGTCTCATCCATAGCTCCCAACTCATCCTCCCACTTTTCTCGCAATTTCTGTAGGGGGTCTGGAAGATTATTTAGCAGTTTGCGGTATGTGAGTGAGGTGGCCCGAGATTGTAAAAAATCTGTAAGAAGCCGGTCTTCCAGGGGTGAGGACTCCGGGACCGTAGTTCCTGGTTCCAACACCGCCAGGAGAGCGTGTCTGATTTGGATGTATCTGTATGTTTCGCTGGGGCCTAGGGCATATTGCTGTTGAAGTTGCTCGAAGGGAATCACCCCTGCGGATGACCAGAGATCCCGCACCGTAGAAATGCCTATATTATCCCACTGGGTGAACCCCTTACTGGTCCTAAGGCAGCCCAGTTTCTTGGTATCCCAAAGCGGGGTAAGCTTTGTGATGGTTCCCTTCCATTGTAGCCTGGTGAGCGCCTTGTACCATAAGGTGACTGTATGTTTAGTAGGGCCAATCAGGTCTTTGAGGAGGCATGGATTGTATAGGGGGGCCAAAAGACTTTGTGTTCCCAGTTGGGCCCTGTCAGCTAGATATGCCGGGTCATTGTGCGATGCATGGAGCCACTGGTTGAGTACCTTAAGTTGAGATGCCCAGTAGTAAAGCTGTACATTTGGTAGTGCTATCCCTCCATCGTACCAACTACGGTTAAGTTTGAGGTGAGCTATTCTCGGAGGACGCTCACCCCATAACAAGGTGGTGATAACTGCGGTGATTCTTTGAAAGTAGGAGGGCGGGATTGCATCTGGGGTATTCTCCAAAACGTATAGGAGGCGCGGAAGCGCCATCATTTTAAACAGGGCAGCGCGGCCCAGGAGCGTGAGCGGCAGGGATGACCAATGTCGTACGTAATTAGTATTTTTTAACTGAAGTGGTTTTGTACTATCGAATGTAAATACTGATAATCATGCTTTTATGAGTTTTTTACCTCGAATAAAGCTGTTTTGAATTGAGTTGAAGTATTTTAGTGTTTAGTGTAGTGCAGTGGTGTTTGTGTAGTGTAGGGGGTAGTGTTTTAGTGTTTAGGGTAGTACACTGGTGTTTGTATATGGTAGGGTGTCATGCTAGGGGTAGTGTTTTAGGGTTTAGGACTGTGCAGTGGTGTTTGTGTAGTGTAGGGGGTTGTGCTGGTGTTAGTGTTTCTGGGCTTAGGGCAGTGCAGTGGTGTTCGGGCAGTGTAGGGGGTCGTGCTGTGGCTAGTGTTTCAAGGTTTAGGGCAGTGCAGTGGTGTTTGGGCAGTGTAGGGGGTTGTCCTTGAGGTAGTGTTTCAGGGTTTAGGGCAGTGCTGTGGTGTCTAGGTAGAATAGGGGGTTGTGCTTGGTGTAGATTTAGGGTTTAGGGTAGTGCTGTGGTGTTTGGGTATTGTAGGGAGTTATGCTGGTGGGAGTGTTTTAGGATTTAGGGTAGTGTAGTGGTGTTTGGGTAGTGTATTGGGTCGTGCTGGGGGTAGTGTTTTAGGGTCAGGGTAGTGTAGTGGTGTATGGGTAGTGTAGGGGGTCATGCTGGGGGTAGTGGTTTATGGTTTAAGGTATTATAGTGGTGTTTGGGTTCTGTAGGGTGTACTGCTGTGGGCAGTGTTTTAGGGTTTAGGCTAGTGTAGTGGTATTTGGGTAGTGTAGGGGGTACTGCTGTGGTTAGTGTTTTAGGGATTAGGGTAGTGCTGTGGTATTTGGGTAGTGTAGGGGGTTTTGCTGGGGGTAGTGTTTTAGGGTTTAGTGTAGTACAGTGGTTTTTGTGTAGTGTAGGGTATAGTGTTTTAGGGTTTAGGGTAGTACAATGGTGATTGTATATTGTAGGGGGTCATGCTGGGGGCAGTATTTTAGGGTTTAGGAAAGTGCAGTGGTGTTATTGCAGTGTAGGGGTTAGTGTTTTAGGGTTTAGGGCAATACAGTGGTGTTTGTGTAGTGTAGGGGGTTACAACTTATTCTATTTTTATTAAGAAAAAGCTGATGGCGTTGAGACTTGGGGACTTTCCCACACGAGCAAATGAACCTGCCTGTAAACTGCTTGACGACGTTTCTTGTCGACTGTGTGGTAGCCCTAAAGAGGATCTAATACACATAATTTGTCACTGTAAGATGCTATCCAAGGAACGGTCACACCTAAAGGAAAGTTATCGGTCCATGAAACTACGAACATGTAGATCAGCCATTATTGGAAGCCTGGATACTACTGCTCCAAGAATACACTGCAAGCTGGTGAAGTTCTTCCAGGCATTTGAGAAACGGGTACATTTTTTTTTTTTAGCGACAAATTTATAAATTTTATAATTGTGTGTGACATTCATCAAATTGTTATGGTTTTAATTAACTAAACAATAAAGTTTAAATTTCAAAAACATTTCATAGTGTAGGGGGTTGTGCTGGTGCTAGTGTTTCAGGGCTTAGGGCAGTGCAATGGTGTTCAGGCAGTGTAGTAAGCCTCGCATCTAACAGCACAAAACACCCCTACATGCTGTGCATATAATACTAGAGGGGCCTGCTTGAGGATTAAAGGAGCACGAATGAGCCAGATGGATTAAAACGGCCTTACAGGCATGGAATTCCTGCAGCATGGGCGGGGCAGCCGCGCCGTGACAGAACCACTCCGTCATTAGCACAGCATGCCCGTGGCTCTTGACGGAGTGGTTCCGTGACAGATATTACATTTCTCACTCTAAATGCTTGGGGTATACATACAGCTAGTGAGCAAAATACCATTTACATTTATATCAGCAAGCAAGCACAATTCATTCTACTACAAGAGACTCACCTGCCAAAGGGGGAACTAGACATGCTGCAAAGAAATAGCTGGGCACATTTTAAGCCACAACATACTCAGCGTATGCGCCGGGAACCCTCATTTAGCCTCGCACAGGAGTCCCCTTCCTAGAGACCTGCAGGAAGATAGATCCCGATGGGAGATATGTAGGCCTGGGCAGTAAATTCCGTTCCGCTCGCGGAATTTGCGGAAGTTGGGTACTTTTGCATTCCCCGGAGAACGCAAAATTGCCCAAAATTCTGCTTTCCGAGACCTTGCGAAACATTTTGCTTGTTCGCATTCTCAAATGTCTGTTTCCAAGATATTTCCCCCGAGCACGCAAACAGCAATTGTTAACAGTAAAAAAGCATTGCAAACAAGCAATTCCGCGTATTCACTCAATTTCTGTGTGTTCGTAGAGATTTATTACTGTTTTGCAGAGATTTGCGTAACGCGACTACGTAAATTTCAACCACCCCTGGAGATATGCATTACTGGAAGGTTTATTAGATGGCCAGCCAATACTAAAAGGGAGTATATGAGCCCCCAACACAGAACAAACTGTATTTTAGGAGACCCTGTCGAGCAGCTTGGCACAATTCACATATTTAGTTTAGGTGTTAGGAGGGGAATATAATTGCTCTTTGGACCTTGCCCTAGATAGATCCCACCCTCTCGCAAATACCTCACTAGCCCACTTGCAAACAGCCTGATTTCAAGCCTGGATACACCAATGGCTGGTTTCGGATGACTGGCTACATGCACACCCGACAACTAAACTCTATTCCTTCCATTCTATCCCTCGTAATTTGCTAGTCTGGCTAGACCAATTCATGTGAGCACGGACGATCCTCCCCCTAATTCATGCTCACTATGCCACTGGAGTCAAGCTATCCTGGCTGATGACAGCTGATAGCCAGAAACCGGTCCTAGGATGCTTGATTCAGGTCCAGGGAAGACATGGCTTGGCAGTTCGGGCTGGACTGGTCCCATGAGGCACAGGGTCAAGACTGATTTGCATATTGCCATGTCTGAACTGGGGTGGCGTGGTGAGCAAAATAACAATGGATTAAACCCAGATCTGTGACTAGGGGTGAATGTTTTGCCAATGTTTAACATTCCATATATCATCTTGTGTGTTTTGTTCTTTGCCCTATGTGGGAAGGGTATGCCCATATGTGGGTCCCATGCTCACTACACCACTGGTGTAAAGCTATCCTGGCTGATGACGGCTAATAGCCAGAAAACGGTCCTAGGATGCTCGATTCCGGTCCAGGGAAGACATGGCTTGGCAGTTCGAGCTGGACTGTTCCCATGTAAACAGGGTCAAGACAGATTTGCATATGGCCATGTCTGAACTGGAGTGTCTTGGTGAGCAAAATAACAATGGATTAAACCCAGATCTGTGACTGGGGGTGAATGTTTTGCCAATGTGCAAGATTCCGTCTATCATCTTGTGTGTTTTGCTGTTCGCACTATGTGGGAAGGTTATGCCCAGACGTGGGTTCCGTGCTCACTACGCCACTGGAGTCAAGCTATCCTGGCTGATGACGGCTGATAGCCAGAAACCGGTCCTAGGATGCGTTATTACGGTCCAGGGAAGACATGGCTAGGCAGTTTGAGCTGGACTGTTCCCATGAGGCACAGGGTCAAGACTGATATGCATATGGCCATGTCTGAACTGGAGTGGCATGGTGGGCAACATAACAATGGATTAAACCCAGGTCTGTGACTGGGGGTGAATGTTTTGCCAATGTGCAACATTCCGTCCATCATCTTGAGTGTTTTGCCTGCCCCGAACGCAGCACTCAGACTTCCTAGGCGATTTTGGACAACAAAGTGCATGTTATGACCCTCAGATGGCACTCATCCTCACCCTCGGTACCCACTTGGCGGCTCCCACGAGATTGCATGGAGGACCCAGCACGAGCAAAAAAAGAACAAACAAAACTATTTTTCCGAGAACGCAGACACCACAAATTCCAGGTCACGTGAATGGGACGCCTTTAAGGTGGTCATGAGAGGAATGTGCATTAGACAAATTGCACTGGTGTGAAAAATGCTAGAGCAGGCGACACTGACAGCTGAACAGCACATAGTGTGACTATCTAAAGAAGCTGATAACCAGTGGATTCCTCCTACACAAGTAGTGAACGTCAAGACTAAATATGCAGAAGCCTGTGCAGACCTGCTCAGATATAATTTCCGGGCATACGCTTCTAGAGCCCATAGAGAGGGAAACCGAGCTGTTACCTTGCTTGCATAGCTTATAAGACAACCTATTACTAGGATAAGAAACACAGCAGGCAAGATCACGTATGCGCAAGTGGACATAATGCTAGCCTTCCATGAGTACTACCGAGAAATGTTGTGAGGATTTGGTGGTACCAGCGGACATTGCTAAGTAAGCATGACTTCGTACTTTGGATCACAGCCATTTTGCCGCTTTTGCACATAACACTACATGCTCTGGTTCTCGTAAACGCTTATGTGTTTACTGCTTCACATGAGAACTGTCTACCTTTCACTATTCTGCGGTGCTCAGTTTACTCGTCTGTACATTGTGTTCAAAGCCAGAAAACAACTCCCCTGGTTAATCGGTTTTGGTCTTTCCCACACACATATAGACATAACATGGAACACAGCTGTGCTTCTGAATTTTCAAGTGTTTTAATGTTTCACAGAGGCAGAAAAAACACACTTTGAGAAAACCTTTCCAGCAGGAAGAGCTGTGCTTGTCTGGAGATGTAAAGCCTATCAGCTAAGACTTGAGGGAGGGGGGTTTGCTGACAAGGTCCAGAGGTCTTAAACATTGCTCTTAGCACGGGGTGGGTGGTAAGGTGCTATATAGGTTCATCCACGGCATTATAATATGATATCCCTGTTTGTTTTATATTGAATTGTAACAATGTTTATTATATTGTTTTTATGCATTTCTCTGCTAGTTCTAGCACGTGTACTGCATTACCTAGCTGGTTAATTGAAATAAACATTTTAAACTATACAGTGTCTTTGGTTACTCACATTGTGAGCAGGTATCAGTGTCTAAGAGAAAGAATGTCTTGTTTCCACGAATTCTGAGAGGCCCTGAGTTGCATGTTCTAGGATATGCAATCATTGGTAGCTCTGCTGTAGGACCGAGAATGAATGAGATACTATAGCTAGTCGGATAGGGGTTCTGGGCACTGAGGCATATATTTGGTACACCACAATATACTGAGGTCTTGATTTCCTGTGCATAGTTCTGTGTATGTGCAGAATCCCTGCAACATGGCACACCTAACTTTTGGTCTGGTACTTATTTATGAGGCACTTTAGTAGTACTCACTGCTTGTTCATATCTCCCTCACTTCTGTTTCTGGATAACATTGGTGATGGTCTAACCTACCTATATTGATGTTTTTATAGGTTGTTTAAGCTTGATAAATAGAAAAAGGTACATGCTTGTGTGTGAATTTCAACCCAACTTTGTCTAGCCGCCTTTTTAAGTTGTGTTTCCTTTTCGCTTTCTCTATGGTTGACGTTGACATTACGGCACACAGCCGAGCGGCAAACCGGCAACTCTTGCAAGCATTTGGAGTGCTGGATGCTGGTGTCGATCTTATCTTTGTGGTCCAAGCAGAGCCGGTATACACATATGAGGTGTTTTATTCCTGGGTAATCTTTCCAGCAGTAGGAGGGGCGAATAATTTATGGCAAAAATATACTTCTTCCACCCTTCCTGCTGTGTATCAGCCATACAGAACTCTAGAAGTTCCGTTGACGACATGGCAGCATTGTATTTGGTTTGATGGCACTCTTCCCGTACCACTGACACCTGTCATGATTGTCCCATTATCGATTGATTGGGCTGCTTGGCCCGTGTTGGCGGGTTCCACACTCTCCGCGTCATGCACACTTCGATACTCCGTCTATATAGAGCGTTGGTTCTATATGTAAACCACAGTGTCCAGGTGGGAGCGTTACTATTAGCCCCATCATGATTAATCCGGTCATGGGCAAGCCTTCCCCAAATAAGGAAAATGTACTTATTGGCTTGCTGAGAAATTTGACCAGCTGGAAGCAGTGTTTCCGCATACAACTCCTGTGGAAAAACAATGAATTTTGATAATTAGTTTGCAGAAGGACTTACTACCCGAGGTCACTGATTGTGAGAGTTGGGGTAAAAAATATTTGCTGCAGTTTATGTTAAGTGTTTTGACACACCCTCAATGAGAGTACTCCCCTCTGTGATAAAACATGTTCAGGATAAGCACGGGCCAGAGGCGGCAGTAGAATTGGGAATGAGGTTAGTTGGGGGTTTTTGGTGTGGTGAAGCAAGATGGCGGCCGCTAGTGCAGCCGTGTGAGGAGCAGTTGGTGTTCTGTCCGGAGGTCCGACCTAGCCTGGCGTCTTTGCGGTGCTTGCCGTCCCTCGTCTGAGCGCTGAGGTTGGAGGATTTACGGGGGTTATAGAGGCGAAGAGAAAAGAATGATTTGCTTTCTGCTTCCATTGTGCAACGCCGTCCTACACTGCTGATATTGGTTTGCTGAGCTGCGAGGGCTGGGCTGGCTCATACTCACTGATCGGCGGAACCCGGCGGGACCCAGGTGCTTCTGAGCTTCAGGTGTTTCAGGTGCTTTTGTGCTTTCATGCCTGCAGCGTTTGTGGAGCTCCAACCGTGAACCGTGAACCTTTGGATTTTCGAAACTGCTACTATGTAGCGAAGAGGCAGCTTGAACGTCTGCGCTGACGACCTGCTCGGAAGAGCACTTCCAGGGAATTTGCTGCTCCTAGCTACAGTGTTGCGAGCTAGCTATTTTCCTTTTTTTTTCCTCGCCTGGGAAGGCACTGTTGGTGCTTTGGACATTGCGTGAAGTTTAAAGACGCGATTAAAGGCGTCACTAGCAGTGTTCAGTAAGTGGCTGAACTTCAAAAGCCACTTGCAGTCAGTAGCTGTAGCAGTTTTCTTTTTTTTTTTTCTTTTTTTTCTCTTCTACTGTTATGCGACGTAAGGCTTAACAGAAGACATCTCCGGTGAGTGGAAATACTTTTTTTGAATTTAGTACACTGTGGTGTTCGAACTTTCTTTTAGCAGCCAGCAGCCAGCTAGTATTGACAGCACAGAAGTGATTGAAGGGACCGAAGTGACTGAATAAACTTGTTTTCTTTTGATACAATATCTAAGATAAATATTTCATCCAGCCAGCATGGCTCCTAAAGGCAGAATGACAAAAAAAAACACCACTAATCCAGTTAACCCTGCAAGTGCTGCAAATACCACTATAGCAGCAGACTTAGAAAACCGTAATTTACAAACAAATGGAGCTTCTAAAGAGCCCACAATACCGGATTTATTTAAGAAAAAGCTCAACTCACAGAGAAGAAACTAAGGCTGAGGGTCTACGGACTCAGGGAGCTGTACGTAAACTCTAAAATGCTGTTCGACGATTGGCCAAGTCCAGTACGGACACTAATTTGAGAGTGCAAGAGACTGAAACACGTATATCAACGGTAGAGGATGAGTAAGCGCTACAAAAGAGCTCAATTAAAGACCTGGATAGTACTAGGCAAGACGTGGACTGGAAGCTAACGGATTTAGAGAATCGTGCTCGACGTAACAATCTACGTATCTTGGGAGTTGGCGAAAAGTCAGAAGGGAAGGATGTTCTACGATTTGTAGTAAACTTGTTTTCGGATGCTTTTCAGGATCTCACCGGATGGGATTGGGATAAAGAAATTATAAGAGCCCATCGGTTTCCATTTAATCAAAAACCAGATCTGGAAGGGAGGAATAAACATCCAAGAGCTATTCTTATTTGTTTACAGAACTATCTTCTCCGTGAGATCTTATATGATTTGGCAAGACCGTCTAAACCTAGAAAAGGCTTGGGGCACGAATTCTTTGTTAGACCAGACTTCTGTGCTGCTACTGTTCAACAACGTTGGAGACTCAAACAGCTTATGGCACCAATGCAAGCTAAGGGGGGTCAAACCTTCTTACTTAATCCTGCTAAACTTAAAGTTGTGCATAAGGGAAGAACCTTATTTTTTGTTTCGGAGATAAAAGCGCAACAATACTTAGAAACTATGCAATAAGTGTTATAGGATGGAGGTCATCTTTGACATTGTATTTAGTTTGAATGGGCTGACCCCTTAGTAGTTTGCTACGCTACTTAATTGCTTTGCCATTTGTCGCCTTTCTAGTGCTAGATGCACTTTATATTTTTTTTTGTTAACTTGTCAGGGGGGTCGGACCCGGGCGGAACCTACAGCTGATACTCACATACCATCAATGAGGGCAATAGCCCTTACGCTTCTGATGGGGGGGGTGGTGGGGAAAGGGAGGGGAGGGAGGGAACAAATGGGGAGGTGGGTGGGAAGAAGCCTTTCTTTTGGGGTGCAAGGTCATACAGTTGGAAGATGCTTTTGTTTTTTGTTCAAGATTTATTTTTGGCAGATATCGAATTTTGGCAGTTGCTGCTCATGTGTTTGTGCTTAGTCAAGCTTATCTAAAAATGTTTCATAATGGCTAAACTATCGATATGTTCTATCAATGTATGTGGCTTGAATGATAAAAGGAAAAGAGGTATAATGGCCCAGATGCTAAAAACTATGCGGGTGGATATATTATGCATCCAAGAGACCCATATTGCTTGGTCTAATAGAGGGACCTTAGGAGATCTTGGGCTGGAAGTGGTAGGGTGTTCTCGCCAGAGTTCTTTAACAAGAGGGGTTGCAATTCTCAAGAGGCGTGGAATGGGAGAAGTAAAAAGAGTTAAAGAGGATTCAAATGGACGATGGGTGATTGCCAAACTCAAAGTGGGTGGACTGATCATTACAATATGTTCCATGTATGGATCTATATTGGATGATTCAGGAGCGCTTGATCTTCTAAGTGTAGAGCTGGCACAATGGTCACCCAATATTATTTTTTGTGGAGATTTTAATCTACATTTGGAAGAAACTTTCGATATTCACAGTAGTACTCCATATAAGGGTAGGAAAAAGAAAGTATTTACAGCACTTAAAGGGATTACCCAAGAATATAGACTAACTGATGTAGGTCATGAGAAAAGAAGAGGAATGTTTGGGCACACTTTTTTTTCTGCACCGCACCAAAGATTTTTTAGATTAGACTATTTTTTTGTATTTAAGGGATTATATAATGATCTAGCGCAAGTAGACTACGAGGTTCTTCCGAAAGTTATCTCAGATCATAATCCTTTAATACTCAAGTTTGTACTGAATATCTCTAACATCACCCGTTCATGGTCTTTTGATCGCAAATTACTGTATGACCCATTCTATATTGATCATATGAATGTTTGGATTTCAGAATTTTTTTCCAATAATAAAGGTACTGCATCACCAGAAATAATTTGGGATGCCTTTAAATGTGGAGTCCGGGGGGAAACACTTAGTTACTCATTAAGCAAACAAAAGGAAGTAAGAGTCCGGGAAACTCTTGAATTTAAAAATCTTAGATCTTTAGAAGTCCAACTTATGCAAGCATGCAATCAAGGATTACCTACTGAAACTGTGATAAAGAATTTAACAGCTCTGAAAATCAAGATTTATCAACGATTCGCTACGAAATTTGCGCAACAAGTCTCTGTCTTTAGGACAGAGCTATATGAAGTTGGGGAAAACTCTGGCAAATTATTGGCAAAAAGGGCGAGACAGAAAGCAGCTTTTGCTAGCATTAATAAAATAAATAATGATACAGGGACGACTGTCAACAAAATGGAAGATATTCTGAGAGTCTTCAGTGATTTTTATTCCAAACTATATGCTGATGATGATCGTCCCGAGTGTTTAGATCAGATTAATCAGTTTGTTAACCCAGCATTGAACTCTACCCTATCTAATGAAGAGAAGGAGAAACTAGACTTACCATTTACCTGGGAGGAGATCGAACTCTCCTTAATGTCGTTAGCTTCAGGAAAAGCTGCAGGACCTGATGCTATTCCTTTAGAATTTTATAAATTCTTTAGGAATGTGTTAAAATTAGAACTATTGGATTTATGTTTGAATGCACAGCAAGGTAAAGCCCCTCAATCATGGCATGATTCTATCATGCCATGTGTTTCTTAAAAAAGGCAAACCTCCGTTATTACCCTCATCCTTCCGCCCTATCTCACTTATAAATTCTGATTGTAAAATGTTTTCCAAAATCTTAGCGGCAAGACTTTCCAACATTATTTCCCCTTTAGTTTCTAAATATCAACATGGTTTTATCCCAGCCAGAGATACCGCGGATCACATTCAACGTGTGATTTCCTTTTTGGATTGGTCCCAAGCAACTCGGTCCAATATTGGACTTGTATTTTTAGATGCTGAGAAAGCTTTTGACCGGGTTGCTTGGGGCTATCTCTGGAAAATTCTCCTCAGGAAGGGACTAGGACAGGGGATCATTAAAGCTTTGAAAACTTTGTATATCACCCCCAGAGCGTATATTCGTATTAATGGGCAACTTTCATCACCTTTATTAATTACTAGGGGTACCCGTCAGGGATGCCCCTGTTCTCCCCTACGTTTTGCTTTTTACATTGACCCTTTAATTAATCGTTTTTTGCTGGAAGTCAATATCAAACCCATACACCTAGCCAATAACAATTACCGAGTCCTTGCTTATGCCGATGATATTGTGATTACAACTACAGACGTACAAACAGCCTTACCTATCATTGATCTGATTGCTAAACAGTTTGGGTCTTTCTCTGGTTATAAATTGAATCTGGAAAAGACCCAAGTCTTGTGCTCAGGAGAGAACCCACCTATAAATATTCCTACCACTGCAGAAGTTACATATTTAGGAATCAAAATTTCGCTACCTATAGAAAAGATTCCAGAGCGCAACCTAAACCCTATTATAACCCAAATTAACACCTCATTACAGCGTCTTGATCATTTACGGCTATCTCTCTTTGGCCGACTTAACATTTTAAAAATGGTGGTTTTACCGAAGGTTCTATACTTATTTCGCACAATTCCTTTGGATTTCCAATTACTTTTTTAAAAAAATTTAGAGAGAACTGCATTTCGATTTCTTTGGGGCTATAAACATCACAGAAAAGCTGCTAGGAAAATGATTCTTAGCAAGGAATGTGGTGGATGGAATGTCCCATATTTTCTTTTTTATTACTTTTCTGCTGTGTTACAATACATTGGCCCCTTAATTCTGGGGGATAGAGTCGAACTGGTAGATTGCCAGACCCCATCAATTTACCAAATGATTTTAGGTGAGGAAGTTAAGGGTAGCTTTTTGGAAAATAGTTGAACCCAGCTACCATAAAAAAATCAAATATAAGACTTTGAAATCAGCCTTCGGAGTCTGGCAAAAAATTCGAAAACACATAAAACTAGCGAAACTAAAATTCTATACTCCTCTTACATCAACGGAGTTATTTTCGGAAATTTTTTCTGATTTAATTATGTATAGGTGGCAGCAGAAAGGGATAAAGTATCTGGGTGATTTATTTTATAATGGTCAAATGATTTCATTTCAGGATTTAATGACTAATTTTTCTGTGGGAAGAAACGATTTTTTTAAATACTTACAACTTCGTAGCTTCCTACAGAATCATCCTTCAATTCCTCCAGTTAAAATTCCCCTACTAGAGCTTATGCAAAAAAAACCTCGGATAGGCGCTATATATTTAACCCTAATGCAGGAATTTGGGGATGATTTAGGCCAATGCCAGTTGAAATGGGCTAACAGTCTAGGTATATTGGATGTTGATGTCTTAATGTCGATTAAAATGGCTACAGAGTGTCTTATAACTGGGATGATGAAATCCCAACATTTCATGTGTATCCATAATCTTTATTATACTCCAAGTAAAGTAGTTAAATGGAGTACGACGGTAGGCACGAATTGTAGTCGATGTGGATTGTATGCAGCCGATGAATTACATATGTTTTTTCTTTGTTCCAAATTATCATTGTTGTATCAACAAATCGAAACTTTTCTATCCATTATTTTGAAATGTAATATAAAGTTAACCAATGAATTAGTAGTACTTGGTATAGATCATACTGTTACTAGGCCCAGACCAATTTCTTATTTCCTTTTTCTCTGTATGGCTGCAGTCAGAGCTTGTATTACTAAAGAATGGGTCAGCCAGGATCCCCCCACGCTTTCCATGTGGCGGGAAAAATTATTATTTATGTATAACATGGAATCTGTTATCTATAAGCTTAAGGGGGTTAAAAAAAGAACTATGGGGGAAAAAATGTGGGCACCGATTGCCGAATGGATCTGACTTAATTGCCTGCACTCTCTGCCGTATTTTTTTTTGTTTTCTTCCATTTTTGTACTCTGTCAAAAATTATTATATTTTGTGTTCCTTTTTTCTGAAGATACTGTGTTATCTTACTTATCATTATGCTTTGCTGTATTCCCTTGCAATAAAACAATAAAACTTTAAAAAAAAAAAAAAAAAAAAAGGAATGAGGTTAGTTGGAGCATATGATGTGGTTGCGAATCTAATACTTGCAAATGTTAAGGGTGATGGAGTTAACTTTCAGGTGTCTAATGCTTTGGCGCTTGTCCCAGATGCGGACAAACCCCGCAAATTACCTTAGATTATAGCCCAGGCTTATAAAACAGTTGGGCGTAATAGTTTGGGTGTTAAGCCTTTTGCTAGAGTACCTGCACTACCGCAGGCTCAACGGACATCTCAAACTGATCAGGCAGGCAGTACAAACTTCCCTAAAACAAATTGGAAGAATAAAATCAGGGGAAGTCACAACAGAAACAAGAGATACTTGCTGTGTCCCCAGCCCATTCGGGAGCTGGACGCACATATGAATTGCGTGACCGCGCGAGAATCAGATCTGCTGATAGATTTCAGGTTCCTGATACGTATTTTCCTCGATCTTTACAGTACGGTATGCACCTGTTACAACGCATTTTTTACTCCGCACTACCACTACAACGCAGGCATTACAACGCATACCGTTACAACGCATTGCGCTGGGGGGCGCTCTAGGATAAGAGGTAAGTTTAATTTACTATCCAACACCTTCCCTAGGGTCCACGGGGACTGGAGTTAGAATAGTAAATTATACTTACCACTATCCAGCACCCCAAAGCGCTATGCGTTGTAGCGGTATGCGTTGTAAATACCGCGTTGTAATGGTACGCGGAGTAAAAGTATGCGTTGTAACGACATACATCCTTACAGTACACATCGGGCTCACAAGCCGGTTGAGGTGATCTTCAGGAGCGTGGCAGAGGTCATGGTACCCCGCAAGGACGTGTACCTAATATTGAAAGAGGGGCCCCCTGGCAATGATGTCAGGCAGACCTAACAGGGGAAAACACAGTTTCCAGAAACAAGAAACGTGGCACTGCCCTATGTATTTGGGTTAAAGGCTCATACGGAGTCAAAAAATGTTTTTCAATGAACAAAGCTCTGAGCTCACTTTCCAATAGGGGCCATTCAATGAGAGTTCAAACACCATATACACAAATACATCAATTTATTTTCATCTATGATTCTAAGTCAAAAAAAATATTTTTATACAAAATTTTCCATGCTTGAATTACATAAAATTCATTGACGCGCCCCAAGTATCCCATTCATTCCTCCATCCTCATCACATCAATCTTCTACACTTTTGTCACCCATACAAACACTCATACCTTCTTCATACATCCAGTCAACATCATACACTAATACACTGGAATTGTCCTGCAACATCAACTCAGTGCATCGCTGGGAAGAATGTAGATGATACTGGCAGGATCAAATATCGACACGCCCCCTATTGGAAAGTGAGCTCAGAGCTTTGTTTGTTGAAAAACATTTTTGGACTCCGTATGAGCCTTTAACCCAAATAAATAAGGCAGTGCCACGTTTCTTGTTTCTGGATACCCCGCAAGGACGTGAACAGCCAGGTGCGGGTGACGGAAAAGGATAACAGGACGACTTTCCTTGTCAATGCCCTCTGTTTCAGAAGAAGGAAGTGGCCGCTTTAACAGTGATATATGCCACGGACAGTGAGGACACAGCTCCGGAATCTAACATGGGTGGTGACGCTGCCAGACAGCGCAGCAGAGGTTACAGTATTGCGGCAAGCACTACGTCCATTTCTGGAGGCAAAAGCAACTGATACTTTTGTTAAACGGCTCCCCCTGACAGAGTATTTGACATTACTATTCTCATTGAAGGTGATATTAAAAGCATTATCAAGGGGGTCTTTTGGGAACATCTGACTTCTTCATATCACATTCTGTTAGTGGAGGCAAAATGGCCCCCACCTTTTTTTCTGGCTGCTCCAAGGGGGGAGGAGGTGATCCTCCCTAGTTTCACACACAGCGTCTTGACAGCTTGTACTAGCATTTGCAGACCAGTGGGCTTTAGTGCTTGTGCCGGCTTTGTACTGCACTAAGTGGGTTGGGATAAAATGTCTCCCCCCCACAAGATACTGTGGCGGGCAATGCCACAGGCACAATCACAATATCCCATCTGACGGGAAGCAAAAGCCCCCATAGCGGAAATACTCGACCAATTAGTGTATCAGAGATTAATTGAAACATGTTTGTTGCCTATGAATAATCCTCTCTTTACCGTGACCAAACCAGATGGGTCGTACCGCATAGTTTTGGCTTACCATCAGTTGTACTCTCATTGTCGGATGAATGCGGTACATATACCCATAGTTCTGCTTTTGTGAACAGTCTAGTTCGGAACAAATAAAAAATAACACTAGATATATCCAAAGGCTTTTTTAGCCGTAACCTATCCCCGATTTAAAGTCAGTGGACAACGTTTACCCACAGCGGAAAACAAAAGCAGTTTACAAGATTAGCCATGGGATATAAAAACAGTCCGGGTGTTTTAGCCGTGTGTGTGGTATTCGTACATGGATGACATTTATCTCATGGACTACGAGTTATGGCGGAATCTTTGTCACGTGGACCGCATCATAGTTTTGTTTGCGGACTACAGATACAAATTCAACTTTGCAAAGCCGCAAATTGCAGAATCCACAGTGTTGTTTTTGGGCTACGAGCTCAGTAACATAGGAAGGGGTTTAGCCCCTCACTTCGTAGAGAAGTGCGCATGTTTGCTTTCTCAGACAACCTGAAAAATACAATCCTTGCTAAGTTTTTTAAATGTTGGTCGAACATCCATACTAGAGTATGCCCAGCATATCAAGCCTCTCTATGCTTTGATACAACCAACCTTTGCGAAAGCATGCTGAATTTGGGAACACACCAATATACTGCAGTCTTTGCAGTCCGATCTTGAATCTAAGTACTTGTTGACACGTGGTAACCATACAAACCTGGTGATAAGAAGTGTCCCAGGCGTCGTTGGTTTCACCTACTTGACTTTTAGTGAAGGTGATACAGTACCCCTTGCTTATAAGTCACATGCGTACACTTCCGCAGAACTGCGGTTGTTCTCTGAAGAAAAAGTCATCAACAGCGGTCCAGATGTCAATTCTTAAAGAACGCAATCTGGCACAGTGTAAACACATTTTGGTGGTCACTCCATATCCTTCATTAGAAGCAGTGATGAAGTTGAGTGTCTATAATTCCAAAGTTTTACATCCACGATAGATACAGTGGGCAACATCATTGACATCCCCGGATGTCACTTTCATTTACAATTCTCATTACAGACTCAGGAGTCCTTACAGTAATCCTGCTCCTTTGTCTATGCGCCCGCGCGAGAAGTACCACTGTATCATGTACACTGAAGGTTCGGCGCAACCAGCTATTGGATCTAGGCATTCTTATTCTGCAGCCTGTGCGATTGTGGCTGGTTCTATGGTTAATGACAAATTTAAATCAGATATAATACAAACACAGGTGCTCGGTGGCTGCACAATCAGCAAAGCAGTGTGCTTTGGTTCTTGCGCTTGAGTTTACAGATCATAATTTGACTACTTTGATTATAAGCGGTTCTTACTACTGTGTACAGTTCTTTAATGAAAACATATTTTTCTGGTCTCAAAATGAATACCGTGATTCCAAAGGCAAGACAGTTAAGCATAAAATGCAATGGGTTCAAGTGGCAGAGCTTAAAGAACACATGCCACTCACACAAGTAATTCATACTCTTGTCGACCAACATGTTGGAGTACACGCGGTTGGTAACAGCTTGGCTGATGAAGCAGCCAAGGCAGCAGTAGCCACGTGCTTAGTAGCAGCAAATGCAAGATCCATGAGTAAGATTGATGATGACATTTTTGCAGCTATAGCTGCTACAGAGAAGGTAGGCAATTATCCACTGGGTTTCTCTTCCAAATACTGTTATCATTAAAGTCCAGATAATGTTCCTTATGTGAAAATTAACGACGTTGGCGAAAGGTTGATTCCTAATGCGGACTGCAGGCGTACACTGATTATCGCAGCACACAAAGGCATGGCCTTGGCGCATGCTGGTGTGTCTGCCACAGTCTGTCTCTTGCAACAACGTTACTGGTGGTGTGGCTTATATAAACAAACATGTACTTTCTTGTAACATCTGTCAGCAAATTAAGCCTTCTACTGTAACCCGCCCACCACAAACACCGTTATGCATATCCAATAGACCATTTTCTTGTGTTTCTATGGATCATTGCAGTCCATTTTCTTCAGATACTTTATATAAATACACCTTAGTTGCAGTTGATTTGTACCTACGTTTTCTTTGGGTTTTTTCCACAATGCAGTACTGACGCTTAAACTGTGATCAGGGATTTTTCGAGTCTTTGTGGGAATTTTTACAATGGGCACCTCACATTCGGACCAGGGTCTGGCGTTCACCTCTAAAGCATACAAAGAATCCATGAGGCCTTTGGGGGTGAGGGTCAAATTTTCCTCTCCATACCGGCCTGAGGGCAACTCTGTTGTGGAGCGAATGAACCGGGACTTAAAGCAATCTTTAACAGCTAGAGTCCTAAGTACTGGCAGGAACTGCTTAGCCCCTTTGTGTAGAGTTCAACATGCACTTATTAATCTCCAGAGAAGACCTCTGGGTGGGCGGACCCGTTACTAAATCCTCTTTGGCATGAATATGTTTGTGCCAAACCTTGATAGTCTAGACTTGACGGCTCAAGCTGTTCCATTTGACGTAGATAAACATTTTAGTGTATTACAGAATCTACAAGAAACAAGAGACAGTTTTGCAAAATAACATTTACCTGCTGCTGCTGATGTGCACTGCAGATTCCGGTATTGACTGGCTACCTAAAGTCAAAGAACTGGTCAGATAGAAAGTGGAGCGCAAAAAAGAATTTGGTCCATCCTATCGGGCCCTAGTTCCAGTGCTAGGCGTGCAGGGTACACGTACAGTCATCTTACCACCACTTCCTGGCTGCAAAGACAACAGATACGTCTACTTTGACAATGTCAATTTACAACATCTGGCAGATCCTGAATAGTTTGCCACCTGTTTTTTCGTCGTATGCCTCTATTCCTGGTAATCCTGTGTTGTGCTCGTTAGACAACACTCTGCCGGATACTGCATAGAGATGGACTCTGTTGCTAATCCATTTCTGATCCCAGAATCCACAGCTAATGAAGACATGGAATACGCTTTCCCTGCAAGTGAGTTGTTGCCATGTTTGGATGCTACAATAAGGAACCTGTCACTTTTTTTAGACTCACAGTCCACATCTACTCTATCCCATTCTAAATTAGCAATTTTTGTCTCCTGGCTTAAACGCACTTATTTGATTTCACCTTGGACATATATTTGGCTGGTGCTCATCTTCATATTTTTGTTCATGTCCATTGGATTTGTGACAGTATTTTATCTTTTGATTAATGGACACTACCTTAACCACTTGGCTGCTAGGCGTTTTCCCCCCTCTGTGCTGGAAATTGCCATTTTAGTGGCACCATGACGAGCTCAGCTCGTCATCAGCACACGACACCCGTGGGTGATGACGAGCTGAGCTCGTCATCAGCATCGAAGGGGTTAAAGAACGCTCTGCTGTTGAACTGGTATATGGAACTTTGGCACTGCACTCTTCATCGCACATCATGAAAAGGGACCTGACTTTTGTCAACATTACAGCTTGACCCGTTGCTAATGGAATGGTATGGAAAAACGTCGCGTTTCAGATCCATGGTCCCACTGAGATTGTTGATGTACTGAATGTGCTTTGTGTTTCAATGGGGAATGAGGTTAAATATAACATCCGTTTGGATGACTTGGGATGTGTGGGCAATTCAATCTCTATTATCAGATTTAATATACTATGCTGCATTTGATGCTGAAGATTTGTATTTAAATTCTGCAAATTACGGTGTCCTGTTCTGCTATCAACATTATGGCCACCACTATTTCCATAAATGTAGTACCTTTAGGCAAGTTTTTAATGACACACAATGGGAACATTGCCCCGCCCTACTCAAAGTAAGCTCAAAGACCCCGTTAGATAAATGCTTATATTTTTAGTCGTTTGAGAAGCCTGAAACTTACTATTTTAAATACAATTCTACACCAAATATGAAAGTTATGCTAACCCACACAAAATGAGTGTACTCTATTTATTTATTTATTTGTGTATTTTGTAAAGCGCACAACTGCCCCAACGGGGCGTCCCGGCGCTGATAGATCTGGGAACAGGGGGCGTAGAAACAGGGGAAGAAAAAAGAGAGAGAAGAGAAGGAACATTACATGGAGAAAAGGTGGGTCTTATGAGACTTTCAAAATGCCGATTCTGTTTGGCAGGCAAGGAGGGGAATCGGGAGCTTGTTCCAACACTGAGTGGCGCAAACCTCAAATGTTTTCCCTCCAGCACGAGTTCGTTTGAATCTGGAAGTGGCCAGGAGAAGTAGGGAGTTAGAGCGCAGTGTCCTAGTATTGGCATACGGCCGCAGAGTGCTTTTCAAATGGGCCGAACAATTACCCTTAGAAGCTCTAAAAGCCATAGTCATGGCCTTGAATACGCATCTTTTAGCAATGGGTAACCAATGCAGTTTACGGAGATGTGGGGAAATGTGATGTCTAGCAGGGATTCTCTCCACCAGCCGGGCAGCAGCATTTTAGACAGTCTGTAGTTTATGACATAGACCTGCTGTGATGCCAAGGTATAGCGCGTTGGTGTAATCAAGGTGGGATGTTATCAATGCTTGGACCACAGTCTTACGGCAGTCCACCGGCAGATAGTTGATGGGCCGGTTAATGGTCTTGATCTTTGCAAAGCAGGATGCTGCTACTGTTTGAACCTGGGCATCAAAACTAAGATGGTTATCCCAACAAACTCCCAAATTTCTCACAGAGTCTTTGGGCGTGGGGGCTTGGCTCAGATCCTCAGGCCACCACAGACTGGAATCCAGAGGGGACGGTGAATTAAAAAACAGGATCTCCGTCTTTCCTGCGTTGAGTCGGAGAGAGTTGGGGCCTCATTTATGAGGCCTTGCGTCAGTTTTGCGCAGCGGATGCGTCACTTTTTGTGACGCATCGGCAGCGTAAAACATGCGCCTTGTTGCGCCATATTTAAAAAGTGACGCATCTAGGTAGATGCGTCACTTTTTAAACCCCTGCGCCACATTATACCTGCGTCAGGTATAATGTATGCAGAGGGGGCGTTCCCCCGCAAAAAGCCTCGTAATAGTGACGCAGTGAAATCTATGAGATGGGCCAAAATATTGCGCCTGCCTCACAGCAGGCGTAAGACTGATGCAAGCCCTTTCACATGGGGCTTTCCCCATGTGAAAGGACGCATTGCTGGAGTTGCGTCACTTTTGTGACACACTCCAGCAATGCGTCACTTTTGCGCTTAGAGATGCGTCAGAAATACTGACGCATCTGTAAGTCCTTGCGACATGATGCGCCATACATTAAATATGACGCATCATTGGAGTCGCAAGGAGTGCGCAGTGAAAAGTGACGCATCGCTGTTTTCACGCAGCGATGCGTCACTTTTCATAAATGAGGCCCTTGGAGTCCATCCAACTGGAGATATCCCTGAGGAAGGATTTCAACGGATCAAAGGCAGAGGCAGAAGGTGCATCAAAGGTAAAAAGTAGCTGAATGTCGTCAGCATTGGAAGTGGATTTAATCCCAGTTTGTGCAATCAATTTAGCCAAGGGGGTGAAGTAAATATTAAACAGAAGCGGGCTCAGGGATGAGCCCTGAGGAAATCCCCATTTGAGTGGTCTAGCGGAGGAGGTATAAGGAGAGGTATATACCTGCTGTGTGCGGTCGCATAGATAAGAAGAAAGCCATTTCAACACAGCACCGCCTATACCCAGGTCCCCTAGCCTTCTCAGCAAAATCTTATGAGAGACGGTGTCAAATGCTGCTGAAAGATCCAGCAGCACTAACACCACCCTCGACCCCCGGTCCAGTGTCCATCTCACCGAGTCGGCCATTTCAATAAGGGCTGACTCCGTGCTGTTGCCCGACCGAAAGCCATGCTGAGAGTCGTGCAGGAGCCCATTGGATTCAATGTAGTCCGCAAGCTGGGAGTGTACCAATTTTTCCAGGATCTTAGCTGGAGCGGGCAGAAGAGAAATAGGCCTGTAATTACTGGGATTGTCTGGGTCTAAATTGGGCTTCTTCAGGATAGGGACCAGGGAAGCATGCTTCCATTTGGCGGGGAATCTACCCGTTCTCAAGGATTCATTCCAAATGTGGTTTAGGTAGGGATTGACAAAGGCTGCCAGTTTCTTGTATTGTTTAGCTGGCCACGGGTCATTAGGTGAACCAGATTTACATTTGAGAAGTTCCACCATAGAGTCGGCTTCAGATACGTCTGCAAATTGTAGCAGGACAGGAGTCTGTAAATTAAGAGTAGTGGATTCCTCCTCCAATCCTTCAGCATTGGAGATAGGGAAGGAGGTGTAAATATTCTCATTTTTTTCCTCAAAGAATTGCAAGAGTTTGTCACAAAGGGACTGGGAGGCAGGCTGAGTCCGAATCAACAACTGTAAAGGATCTGACTATGCTAAAAATCTCCCTGGCGCCATTGCTAGCTTGTTTGATTCTAGAGGCAAAATAATCCCTTTTGTGCTCCTCGATCAGTCTACAGTATTCTTTGAGGGCTGTCTTATAGGTAGTTTTGCTATCCAGGGAATAATTCTGCCTCCAAGATCGTTCGAGAGATTTGCATGAGGCTTTTTTCTGTCGGAGCTCATCTGAATACCAAGGTGCTGATGGTGCTGCCCTGCAGCTCCAGTTTCTGCCTGATGCCTTGGGAGTGATAGTAGGCCTGTTGGAACAAGAAATATCAATCTCAAAAGGGATGAGGAAATGATCTGACCAAATAACCGGAATGGGGGAAGCTGTCAGAATATTTGGCAAATTGGAGCAGATCAGATCTAGTGTGTGTCCCGCTTTGTGCGTAGGTAGTACTATTTTTTTAGCTAGATTGCAGGCCGCCAGCGTAGAAACAAAATTTTTGCTGTGCGGGCAAGATTCCTCATTTACGTGGAGATTAAAGTCCCCAAGAGCGGTGAAGTTGGCATAACGTGTGCTGAGCTGAATAATATAATCCGCCAAAGCCGGCAGGTGTGAGGTGTTGGAATGGGGGGGGCGGTAGATCAGTATCCCTGAGCAAGAGGTGGACGGGGATATTTGAACACTAAAGGGCAGTCCTTCTATGCAGTCATTTGGATCATAAAGAGGGAAGGTAGCTGTCCATTTGGATTTATGAATTAAGGCAACGCCACCCCCCTGTTTACCATTAGGTCTGTTGGCGCAGATGATACTGTTACCCTCCGAAAGGGCACGAGTGATAATGGGATTCGTGGTATCATTCAACCATGTTTCTGTTAAGAACAACAGATCCCAATTGTTGTCCCGGAGGGACTGCCAGATGTCAATGGCATGTTTGGCCAATGATCTACAATTGACCAGCGCTGCTCTAAGGGTCATAGAAGGACAGACTCCATAAGTGAAGGCAGGACTCTGTGCGCGGGCAGGATTATTTGTGAGGTAGAAGGATGGGAAGGAGAAATGGCAGACTCCACATATGTATTTCTGGCTCCGGACGTCCGGAGTAGGCCAGGGGCAGGACGTACATGGGGGAGGTCTCAGGGACATCAGCTCAGAACGAGTATACTTCGTGGTGGTATCGCTGGTGAATCGAGCAGGGAGAACAGCCCCGGCCGCGTCATGGTCGCGGACGGGCGCAGACGGGCTTGCCTTTGGCGAGCCTTCGGCGTGCCGCCGACGCGCCCGCTGCGCTCGCCCGCTGCGCGTCCGAGAAAAGGCGGCCATATCTAGGAGGGGAGGGTGGACGGGGCCAGACAGCTGTACCGCCAACCCTCCAGTTCCCCCAAGATAGCGGCTGGATACAAGGAAACCTCCGCAGCAGCGATTAGTCGGCTGCGCAGTCTGTAGGGGAGGGGTACACCCTGTCAAGAGCAGCAAGTAGGTACACCTCTAAAGTGGTGTGCTAGAGTCCACAACACAGTATAGTACATGGTAAATAACCACAAAGTCTAAAATCACAATGTGCAATCACAATTTTAAAAACAAAGTCACAGTTTTAAAATGCAGCGCCGCAGCCTTCCCGGCGTCCGCCTCAGGAAGGTCTGCTGACTCGTTCATCCTTAAATTGGCAGTGAATGGCTATGATCATTGGAAAAAATCAGTTGATTTAAAATCAGTGTGGGGTTCAAAACCATGGCAGGCACAGGGCACAGAGGCTTTATATCGTCCCTGTCTTATACTAACACAAATATTATTTTTTAATGCTTCCATATATCAAACTACCTGTTTAGGCTTGGCTACTTCTAAACAGCTGAATGCTCCAGCCATTCCGTCCCTTGCAGAATACACACACTGGAATGTCACCACAATTACACCATTGAAGATTTACAATCGTTATTAACAAATGTAACCTAAATGTTTTGAAGTTTAACTCACTGTGGTGGTTCGTTTGGCAGACAAGCACAGATGCATGTCAAATACGTTTCCATAACAAGGCTCCTGGGTACACACAGGATAGGCCTGATCCAAGAATTTTGAGTTCTCATACAGTTACAACTTATTCTGTTGGTAAATTATGTCAAAATTGGTTACAACACTCAACCTTAGCTTCTGTTAAACCAAATGTGTCTCTTTTGTCAAATGATGTGGATTAATCTGATTTTATTAGGGGCCGGATTGGCCCTCTGCCCAAACAATGGATTTATGCTACTTACAATGAAATATGGAAATTGTCACAAATTGAAGCTGCTTCATGTTTAATGGCAATAGACCAAGCTAGTCTTGAGAAAGTTATTGCTGTGGTGGATAACAGTATTAATACCCTTTCTTCCAGGATATACACATTGGACAATATTGTTTCATCTTTTGTTGATATTGTAAAGGATGATGTATCTGTTTATATCATGGTCAGAACCAGCCGCTATTATGCAGTTAGCAAGGACTTTGCAGACACTTACGATGGGTTACATGCCTTGGGACTATGTGAACTCATACTCATTGTTTTTACCGTTTCATTTGACTGATAGGTAGCAGTCTATGTCCATGAAAGATGCCTTTTTACAAATTGAGAAATTAGACACCTTGCCTTTCTCTGTGGTGGAAACAAATTTGGCTCATGCATGGGGTAATAACACTCCTGTTCTTAATATTTAAATTTACATCCTGCAAGATAAATTTTCCGCTAGGCCGCATTGAACCGTTGGGGGATTTTTTCCTTCACGTGGTTTGGTCACTCCCTTTCACATTTAGATGTTTGCTGGATGACACATAGGTGTATCTGACTGGTGAATCTTGTGATTCCTGCATTGGACACTACCTCATGTGCAAAAATATGCAATTGCACTGCGCTTGCAACTTAGAGGCGCCAAATTTAGCATGCATTTTAAAAGATAAACCCATCTCCTCTATTAAGCCAACTATCACACTGTTGTCAAATGGAAGTTATTTAGTTCTGAATAATGAAAAGTGATGTGGCATGTTGGAAGGCATCCCATACATTGTGACTGTCTCCTAACGTGTGGTTTGATGTAAAAATGTGATGTTTCCTCCTCCACATGGGAGTCTTGATACCTCGATTTGGCCTTCCATTCCGACCATGAAGGCAGAGTTCGACAAGCTGAGCCTCAAAAGAGCCTTATTGTCACAGAAAGAAGTTTATCTCACTTCTTCCCATGAGACCTATGTCCTGCAGGTGGCTAAAACAAGAACTGAGGTTCAAGCTCTTTTATATACTGACCTCCCACAACATTTTGGCAAGCTGATTCATTCTATTTTCAATACATCCAATGCAATAGGAATAGCGAATTCTTTTTAAGTTATGGGCTCCGGCCTTGTGACTTCTTTTCAAACTGTTTTTGGTGTGATTCCAGCTTTTATTCATTCTATTTTTCAGCGTTTTTCGAGGGTTGCCACTAATACTCACCTTGGCTGCCGGTGTTTTCCTGTTGATTTGCCTGCTCAAAAATGACTGCTCCTCTTCTGGTCGTTCACAATCTGGCCCTTCTGCAGCTGCTTCGTGACCGCATGCATCAGTGCTACGGGACCTTGCCACTGGCTACTCTAAGCGTGGCTTATTTCCAATCTTTTCGCTTTCCAAGGTACGATTGCATTGAGCCATTTTTTACTTGCATGGAATGTCCCTTTTAATGGGCTTTGGATCTATTCCTCATAAGCACAGCGTATCCCAAACTGGAATATGCCGTACTGATGAGCCCTCTGGTGACTCATGAGCAGGAGTGTTCTAGTGTTGCTTTAATGGCCTGTGCAGCTGCTCTCAGAGTGCTAGCTCATTGAGATATTTGTGTTGCTGCTCATGATTTCCTACAAAGGAGTTACATCAAATACCACGCAAGTTACTCACCTACTGTACTGGAACCTCTCATTATTAATAAGCATGTCTGCTCATTTGTACTTCTTAACTGGATGGCTTCTAACTTTTCAGACGATAACAAGGATTTCCTATTGGAAGCTGTTTCAACTTACTGTGCTTACACATTTTTGGATTGATTTTTTTGCCACCACGTAAATTTCTATTTTTTTGGCCTTTCATCTTTCAAAAACTATTGGCTTTCTTCGCATACTGATAGTTCCTGTATTATTATTGGCTCTTGTTTGCTCAGACTTCTTGAACTCTGTGTTACGCTTTTGTCACTGAGTGCGAGACTGCCCAAAAGGGAGGCCGCTGTGAGGATTTGGTGGTACCAGCGGACGCTGCTAAGTTAGCATGAGTTTGTACTTAGCATCACAGCCATTTAGCCGCTTTTGCACACACACTACATGCTTTGGTTCTCATAAATGCTTTTGTGTTCACTGCTTCACATGAGAACTGTCTACCTTTCACTATTCTGCAGTGCTCAGTGTTCTCGTCTGTACATTGTGTTCAAGGCCAGAAAACAACTCCACTGGTTAATCGGTTTTGGTCTGTCCCATACACATAACATGGAACACAGCTGTGCTTCTGAATTTTCAAGTGTATTAAGGTTGCACAGAGGCAGAAAAACATACTTGGAGAAAACCTTTCCAGCAGGAAGAGCTGTGCTTGTTCAGAGATGTAAAGCCTATGATCTAAGACTTGAGGTAGGAGGGTTCCGCTGACAAAGTCCAGAGAACTACCACTGATATATTAAACATTGCTCTTAGCACGGGTAGGGTGGTAAGGCGCTATTTAACTTCATCCA